>NC_132793.1:108507500-109107500 GCF_048418805.1 Vulpes vulpes
AATCAATGGGATGAATCATGTTAACACACTATAGAAGAAAAGTTATAGGTTATCACAATAATCTATTCATGACATTGAGCAAAATTAAAAATCTATTCATGGTGAAAAACATCCTCAGCAAACTAGAAATAGTAGGGAATTTCTTCCCTAAAGAAGCACCTTGGCAGTAACAACTACTCCGGTGACAGAATGAGGGCTTCCCCTAAGATCAGGATCAAGCTGAGTGTGCTTGAGGTGCTGGTGCAACACAGCAAGTAAAAGAAATGCAAGGAAGGAGAAAACAAGATAAACGTCTCTCTCCACTCAAAGATAACATAATGTCTTTGTAGAAAATCCCAAAGAATCTACCAAAAGGCTCTAACACTAATAGATGCGTATAGGAAGGTCATAAGATTTATGGCCAACAAGCAAAAATCAAATGCATTTCTCTATATGAGTGATGAAAATCAGAATTTGAAATTAAAAACAAATACACAAAAGATAGAACCTAAAAATGAAATATTTAGGTACAAATTTTTAAATGTGCAAGTCTGCATGCTGGCAATGAAAAACATTGATTTGATGAAAGAAATCAAACAGCATCTAAATAATGGGAGGATTTATGGCATAGGAGGCTGAATGTGAAGACGGCACTTCTACCCAATTTCATCCACGGATTTAATGCAATAACAACAGAAATCCCAATAGGCTATTTATTTTTTTATATTTATTTTTTATTTTTGTAAAGATTTTATTTATTTAATCATGGAAGACACCCAGCGAGAGAGAGAGAGAGAGGGACAGGCAGAGGGAGAAGCAGGCTCCATGCAGGGACCCCAACGTGGGACTCGATCCCGGGTCTCCTCAATCATGCCCTGGGCTGAAGGCAGCGCTAAACCTCTGAGTCACCGGGGCTGCCCCCAACAGACTTTTTAAAGAAGACACACACATCTCAAATCAGAAATGCACGTGGAAAGGCAAAGTAAATAATACAGGACACTACACACTTGAAAGAGAAGAACGAAACTGAATTTCTCAGATTTCTGGATTTTAGGACTTGCTACAAAGCTGTTGTGAACAGGACAGTATGGTGTCAGTGGCAGGACAGACACAAAGATCATCAGAGCAGAGACAGAGCCTGAGATAGACCCTCACATATATAGTCAAATCCCTTTTGACAAGGGTGCAAAGCAATTAGTAGAGAAAGGACAGTCTTTTCAACAAATGCCTGGAAAAAGTATGCATCCATATGCAATTAATTACTCGATTAACCCTCAACCTCACACCTTAGAACAAAATCAACTCAGCACATTTGTAAAATGCATAAGACTATAAAACTTCCAGAAGAAAGTTCAAAAGGAAATTGTGTGACCTTGAATTAGACATTTTTCCTAGATCGAATGAATACCTACAACATGATCCACCAAAGAAAACAAGTGAGTAAGTTGAACTTTATCAAACTTTAAAATTTCTGCTCCATGAAACAAAACAAACTAAAAAAAACTGTTAGGAGAATAAAAAGAAAAGCCATACTCTGGGAGAAGATATTTGCAAATCACAGTTCTGACTAAGTGCAGTATTCAGAGTCTATGTGATAAAACAGGAAGTGCTCAAAGATGAACAAAAAGAAAAGAAATGATTTTTTTAAAAAAAAAAAAAGAGGGACTATTTAGACAAACAATTCAGTGAAGACAAACAAGTATATGGGAAAATGCAGGGGAAAGACCCAGGTGCACCTAGAACACCTCAGAGTTCTGTAAATTAGGGAATTGCTTTTAAAAAACAAGTGGGTACTCCAGGGGCTCATCAGAGAGAGCACCAACAGGCAAAGCTAGAACAATTGAAGCAGTGTGGGACCAAGGATTAGAGTCTGGAACCAAATGAGAACTTCAGAGGAAAACCGTGAAATCAGAAAGAAATCTATACTTAAAGCTTTGTCTGGGTGGGAATGCCTTGGTCTAGATCACTGTACTAGGTTATGTAAGATGCTCACATTAGGGGCAACTGAGTGAAGAGTTTAGGGGAACTTTCTATTCTTGCAACTCTTCTGTAAATCTAACATTATCTCTGAGTAAAAAGTTAACAGGAGAAAGTGACAGAGAAGAAAGAGTATACACACAACCTAATTTCAAGACTTACTGTAAAACAGCAATCAAACCTGCTGGATATTGGCAAAAAGATAGACACATAGATCGATGGAGCAGAACAGAAGTTCCAGAAATAGAGCCATATACACATATGGCCGATTGATTTTTGAATGAGCTGCAAAGGTGATTCCGTAAGACAGGGCTGCCTTTTCATCGTGTGGTGCTAGAGCAATTGGAGAGCCACATATAACACAATGAGACTCCACCCATACTTCACACCTTATAAAAAATTAACTCAAAATGCATTATAAGCCCAAATGTAAAACTATAAAACTTTTAGAAGGAACTATTCATGACCTCGGATAAGTAAAGTTCTCTTGGATGTATTGATAAAAGCATGATCCGTGATAGGAAAAAAAATAATAAATTTGACTGTATTGAAATGTCTAAAAATTCACTTTGCAAAATACATTATTTAGGGTGAAAGACAAACCATAGCCTGGGAGGAATTGTTTGCATCACATAGCTGATAAAGGACTTGTACCTAGAGTATGTAAGGAGGTCTCAAAGTTCAGTAAGATTTGGAAAGACACTTGACCAAGATATGAATGGCAGATCAGCACACGGAAAGGTACTCGGTATTACACATTAGGGAACATACATTAAAGCCACCAAATCAGGGAAACCCAAACCAAAACCACAATGAGACACCACTTCACACCAGTCAGAATGGCAAAAATTAACAAGGATACAGCAGATGTTGGCGAGGATGCGGAGAAAGGGGAACCCTCTTGCCCTGCTGGTAGGAATGCAAACTGGTGCAGCCACCCTGGAAAACAGTATGGAGATTCCTCAAGAAGTTGAAAATCGAGCTACCCTATGACCCAACAATTGCAGTACTAGGGATTTACCCAAAGGATATAAACATAGTGATTCAAAGGGCCATCTGCACCCCAATGTTTATAGCAGCAATGTCCACAATAGCCAAACTATGGAAAGAGCCCAGATGTCCATCAACAGATGACTGGATAAAGAAGATGTGGTGTATATAAACAATGGAATATTACTCAGCCATCAGAAAGGATGAAATCTTAGCATCTGCAACAACGTGGATGGAACTAGAAGGTACTATGCTCAATGAAATAAGTCAGTCAGAGAAAGACAATTATCGCATGATCTCACTCATATGTGGAATTTAAGAAACAAAACAGGATCATACAGGACGTGTGGAAAAAATAAAACAAGACTAAATCAGGGAGGGAGACAAACCATAAGAGGCTCTTAATCACAGGAAATAATCTGAAGGTCACTGGAGGGGAGGGGGGTGGGGGAATGGGGTAACTGGGTGATGGGCATTGAGAAGGGCATGTGATGGGATGAGCACTGGGTGTTATATAAGACTGATGAATCACTGACTTGTACCTCTGAAACCAGTAATAATTATTTTATTTTTTTTTTTAATTTTATTTATTTATGATAGGCACACAGTGAGAGAGAGAGAAGCAGAGACATAGGCAGAGGGAGAAGCAGGCTCCATGCACCGGGAGCCCGACGTGGGATTCGATCCCGGGTCTCCAGGATCGCGCCCCGGGCCAAAGGCAGGCGCCAAACCGCTGCGCCACCCAGGGATCCCTGAAACCAGTAATAATTATATGTTAATTAATTGAATTTAAATTAAACAAAAACCAAAAATAAATAAAGCTGCCGATAGTCACTACCCCATGGATTAGAGTAGCTAAAATTTAGAAAAACACAAGCTGACAATACCAAGTGCTGACAAGGATAAAAAAGAACCAGAACTCTCATACCTTGCTGGCTTGCTGGGGAGGATGTTCAGAAACAGTTTGGCCATTGCTTCGCAATTAAAGAGAACTTTGGCCTGGAGCCTGACAACCACAGCCCCAGGCGCCCCCGCAAGGGAAGGAAGAGCGCGTCCTCCGGTAGGCCCTGTGTGCATCGTAACTGCTCAAAATTGGAAACCACCCAAATTGCCCTCATATGAAGGCTAAACTCGCAGACTCTGATGCTTCCTACCTTCCAATACTACTCGGCAGAGTCAAGGAGGAAAGTTTTCATTCACAAAAACAGCATGGTGGGATCTCAGAGGGATGAGGCCCAGCGAAAGGAGCCAGATCAAAAACCACCCTGCGTATGGTCCCATTTAGATGAGCTTCTGGGAAAGGGGAGCAGTAGGACCAGGGAATGGAGGGCACACGCCATAGGTGGAAAATCAGGGAGGGGGATTTGGGTGGAGGACAAGGGAGCTGTTCTGCATTTGGAAGGTGGCGGCCACATGACCACCAAACTAAAACTGCATGCAAAAAAAAAAAGAGCCAGTTTTGCTTTTGCAAATTAAAAATAATTTCAAAAAATGTTAAATGTGATTTCTGGCTTGAGTCTCTCTTATTTTCTGTCCCTAACACAAGAACAGTGCCGGTAGAGGGGCTACTTCCTCCACCTGTGTGTGGGAATGAGAAGACCGTGCCGGGCGGACCTGGCCTCCCCAAGCCTGAGGAGCAGAGTCTGCCGCTGAGAGCTGCCCTGCAGGGAGCGAGGCAGGACACACGTCCTCTCCTGCTCTCTCTGCCCTGTTCTGACTCCCTTTGCCGGAGCCTGCTCTCACTGCCCGGGCTCTGACCCTGGCCCTGGGCCATGACTTTCCATGCTGGCCTGACCCACTGGACCCGGCATCGCTCATTGGCCTGCCCACACCTCTCTCTTGGTGGTGATGTGCCCACTCGCCTTTGAGAACCGTGCCTCTCAAACTGCCTCTCCGGTGGCCCCACCAACCACACTTCCCACACACCTGGCCAGAGAGCACATGTGACCTGGCTAGGCCAATCAGAAGCCTGCCTTGGCATTTTCTATACAGTCTTGGAGAGATAGAAGGTCTCTCTTTTCTGTAGATTTGGTCCATCAGGGCATGACAAGAGAGTGGGTGGCCACACCCTCAGCCATTTGGAAGAGTCCCAGAGAAGGAGGCTCTGAGATCGTCAGAGGTGGAGCAGACCCTGCCTCCAGTCTGGCCTGGGCCTGCTCCTTCCTACTCCCAGCTCTGGAACTCATGGCGGTCACTCCTGGTCTGGAGCAAGCCCAAGGCCCAGCTGGAATCAGACTCACTTTCATGGCTGGCCCTGCTCCCTAAGCTGCCTAATGACCCCTGGGGGTGTGTCTTTCACTCCAAGTGGTAATCCGGGCTTGCAGCCTCTTCGGATCTCTGCCACACTGCCTCCCCAAGTAGGTGGAGCAAGTAGACCAAATGGGGGAAGCCACCATGAGAAGGGAGAAGGTTCTCCAAGCCAGGGTCCTAGAGCAAACCTCTTCGCACAGATCTGTCAGCCAGCCCAAGGCCCGGACAGCATACAGGGAGGACCAGCCTCGCCCAGCTCAAACCCAGCTGCCGCCCTCCCCAGGGACCCTCCATGGCCCCTTCCCGACCCCATTAATTGGGCCACATCTGGTGATTGCCCGTTGCTTCTGCTCCCACTTCCCTCTAGAGCCCCCCCTCCCCATTCTCTGCCTTCTGGGGCTGTAGCCAATCAGCTGTGCCTCTCCTTCTTGATGTGACGTGCCCGCCTGAGGCAGCTTGCCACGCCAGGCTCCTGCCAATCTGCTGCCCCATGGACCTGCCCAACAAGTCCATCTGAAAGCTCTGCTCCCCCGTGCAGGCACCCTACCCCCTCAGAGCAGATTCTAGAATCACACTCAGGCTGGGAAAGTCCACTCCAATCCACACCAGCAACACCGCCAGGCCCTGAATGTGGACCCCCTCTAGCCCATGCTGCCCAAGACCCAAAGCTACACAGGGGTGACACATGCCCTCTCCCCCAGACACCAACACGCTCACAGCCCTGTGGGGACATGGCACAGGGCACCCACTGCAGCCCCTCCTGCAACTTGAGAACGTAGATACAAAGAAGTGACCACTGGTTTCACTCTGGACGGTGAGCTCAGTAGATCACTCTTTATTGTGATCAATGGCTGAGGCAAAGGGTCCTTCCAGGTACTCCCTCAGGAATGACTCTGAGCCATCTCATGCATAAAACACAATATAAAAATGTTCAAGTTTCTTCTCAAGCATCCTAAGCTCAAATTTCTCATTAGCACATAGGAAACATTCCTGGCATTTTTATACGAAGTCAATGTGCAAAATTGTCCATCTTCTCATCATAACCACATAAGACAAAAGACGTACAGTGGCTGGCTGTTTTTCTGCAGGCTCCGCATCGAGTCTGCACAGCGCCATGCTCCTGTGTGCTGTGGAAAGGGGTGGGTGGTCACAGAAGCCCTGCTGGAGATGTGAACAATGAGAAGCAGCCAGATGCTCAAGGTTCTGGACAGAATGTTCCAGAAAGCATGGGGAAAGGGCCAAGTCCCTGGTTGGAAAATGAGGCATGTGAGGGTAAACAGTGCAGCCCAGAGGTCGGTGTGGACGAAGAGGAGGTCATGGGAGCTGAGGCCAAGTGCCCTGGTCTGACCCTAGGATTTCTGAGCATGGTGGGGGTTTTCTGAGCTGGGGCCGTGGTCCGTGAGGCCCGCAGCCTCCAAACCTGCACACTTCACAGTCTCTCCATGCCGAGGTTTGGGGCCGCCTGAGATTCCAGAAGCCGAGAGCTTCAGTGCTCAACCGAGGGCATTTGCAGACTTGTTGCTGGCACAGCGGGGATCCTGTGGGGTCCTGTGACACTTAGCAGGGAAGCTGGGGTCCCCGGGGAGCAATTGAACACTTCTGAGCACTTTGGAGAGGTGACCACCCCCATCCAGAGACGTGGCCCCTTCCCCAGATGAGCTCCTTCCCCACGGGCTAGAGTAGAGGGTTCGGGCACTGGGGTCTGCAGCTGGGACGAGGGAAATTAGCCTGTGCACATTAACACAAGGCCGTGTGAAGATAATGTGCTCTCAAGGAAATGAGATCGATCCGCCCTAGCTGGGGCTTCTCGTCTTTTTAAATCCAAGGCCAAAAGGCAGGGGTCTGCTGGGGTCTGTCAGCCATTCGGACTTGCTGTGATGCCATGCAGTCCTCAAATTAGGCACCAAAGTGCTGCTGCCCATGCCAGTACAGCGTGGAAGTCTTCCTGGCTCAAGCGGGACAACTGTCTCTGGCGGGACACCTATCTCAGGTGGACACTTATCTAGTCAGACATCTATCCAGTCAGGACACCTGTCTCAGGCGGGACACCTGTCTCAGGCAAGATATCTGTCTCAGGTGTGATGCCTGTCTCAGGCAGGACACCTATGAAGGAAGTAGATATCTCCTTTACATTCAACGTCTCTAGAAAGTTGTCCTGTCTTGGAGTTGAATTTTGCCTTCCCACCTCCACCAACCCCCCAGCTGAGCCTGGGGTCCTCCTTGAAATGAGCCATCTCTCTCTCCCCCTAGAAGTGAGTGAATGAATGAGCCCACATCTCCCAGAAGCTCCTCATTTTTAGACCAACACCCGCTTTACACATTCCTCAGAGCCGGAGTTCCCATGCGGGGCAACTGTCCCCAGGGACATCGGGGAATGCTGGAAACATTTTTGGTTGTCATGGCTGGGGTTACTACTGGCATTTGATGGGTAGAGGCCAGGGAAGCTGCTCAACATCCTTTAACACACAGGACAGCCCCCGCCACAAAGGAGCACCCACGCCCGAATATCACTAGTGCTGAGGTGAAGAAGCCTGGTGTGGGTGACAGGGGTTCTGTGTCCCTCTCTGCCTGGTCAAGCACCGGTTGTCAATTCCGTTCTTCAATAAGTGATCCCAGTTGCTCAGAGGACCCCAGACGGTACCCCCAGCACCACGCTGTAGGGTTGCCAGTCCCTAACTCTGCCCCCATAAGATGCAGTCTTTGATGACATCAAGGTCACCTAGCAAGGTGAGAGAGGCCGTGATCTAGGGGAGACAGATGTGTCCTGCTCTACAGAAAGAGAGTGTGCCATGCACGCCAAGAAGGAATAGACAAGTTGGTTTGCCTGTGGTAATGGTGAGATGACTGTTTGCTGGTGGCTGGCTGTGTGTGCGTGACACGGAGCTCCATGCACAGTGGGCTCTTGCACAATCCCACGACCACTTGGTCACCTGGCATCACCTCTGTCCTCACTCAGAGTGGCACAAGAGGACACTTTGAACCAAAGCAGAGGAGAGCATGTTGGGTGTGCCCCATGCTGGGTGTCACCGTGCTGGCGGCCGCTTGCCCATTCACTCTTGGCAGCCACACAGGGCAGGCCTTCCTCTGCCCGTGGGATTCATTCACTCATTCTTTCGGCACCCACAGTTGCCAAGTGTGGGGATGGACGCAGCTGTGCTGGAGACCGGTGTGGTCCCCACCCCCAGAGGACAGAGGGGAAGCACAGCTGGATGGGATCCCGGGCAGAGAGGCCGGGGACTTGCCTGACCAGGGCCCAGAGGGGTAGAGTGGAATTTGCAGCCAGACTCCTCCGGCTCCGGGCCACACTCAGGTCACATCTCTGCCTCCCTCCTCACTCACGAGGCCCTGCAGGGTGTCATCCTATGCCTCCCCAGACCTGCCAGCTGCTTCTCCCTGCCCCTCGGGGGCTCCTGTTCGAGCTGTCCCCCCCCCCACCCTGCTTCTCCCCCACCCAGTCTGCGGTCTGCAGCTCAGGTGCCCTTCTGCAGAGGGCATCTGCTGAGTCCAGGCCCGGGACCGTCCTCCCGCCCAACACTGCTGCGTCTATCCGGGGGGTCCTGTAGAGCCTGCGGTGGAGGATTTTACTGGTAGAAGGGTCATTTACCATTTAATTAGGGTTTTGATTAATATGGAACTTATTAAAATTCACATTGAAGTCATATATTCAAGAAGCCAATTTCCCTCCAAACTGGTGAAAACCTCATTACGTTGTACAAAGCTGGATTGTTGAATAGGAAAGAGATCTTTCATGTGTCCCTTAATTAGTATTTGAGTCCCTCAGAAGGAACACACTGAACCCACATAAACAAGTAGCCCACCCCACAAACGAATTAATTAGATTTTTAAAATTGCATTTAGAAGTTAGTATTTCCAGGTTGCTTTACTTGTTTTCCAAAAATTTCAAATGCCTTTCGGGGCATTCCTAGAGATCGAACGTGAAGACTTTCCCAAGCACTTAAACCACCCCTGGAAAATTAATACACTGAATTATAGCCACTGCTAATGCCATTTATAAATCTAGTCAAATTCTCTCATTGCTTCCTGTTTAAAATCCCCACCACACTCAACATGGCCTCATAACATGGAGCTGGTCATGTTTGACTCTTGCTCATGCCTTCGGGAACTCTTTCTACTCCAAAAAAGCCCCCAAATCCTTACCTGACCTCAAGGGCTGTCAACTTCGGCTCCTGCACCCCACCTCTCACCCCCACCACACCCCCCACCATGCACCCCATCCCCCTCACTGACACACCCACCCCTCACCCCCACACATCCCACCACTACCCCACAGTGTACCCCAAAATCCTCACCCTCATGCCCACCCCTCACCCCCATATATCCCACCACACCCCACTATGCACCCCAAACCCCCACCATGCACCTCAAAACCCTCACCCCCATGCCCACCCCTCACCCCCACCACACCCCCGCACCTCTCACCCTCACTCTCACCACAACCCCCTACACCCCCCCCACCCCTCACACCTCCACATCCCACCACACCCCTCACCTCCCACCCCCACACCCCCTACCACACCGTCACACTCACTCACCCCCACCATCCCACCACACCTGCCACCACACCTTAAAGGCCCCCCCCCCCCCCATCACCCCTGCCCAGGCAGCAGACCAGGCTTTTCTGGTCAGGCTTTTCTACCGGTTTTCTGACTGTCCCCTCCAGAAGGCCAGCTCCCCCAAGGAGCTGTGTGTTCAGGCCATGCCCTGGGCCACGGAGGAAAGAGTCCAGAACAGAAGAGCGTCAGTAGGTCTGTATTGTGGAATGACTGGATGAATCTGTCCATCCACCCTGATTCCAGGTGAGGTTTCACGTCCCCGTCCCTGCTCACTTCACATCTCTGGCTCAGAACGTCACTCACCTAATGGAGGTGACAGGGCTGAGCAGATCCATCATTTCTGGACAGCCTTGGGTCATGGTTCCCACATCCAAACCATGATATGGGGAGTCAGTGGCCAGGGAGGCAAGACCAGGACTGGGGACCACTGCTGCCTCCTTCTACGACCTGTCCCCAGGCCATCAAGTGCTAAACTGGGGACCTTGGACACCCCTCAGCAGCCCAACCCCAGCTGGAGGGTGAACAGTACTTCTGCCTTCCTGCCCTGGCCACAAGGCCTACGCTGATGACTGGTGCCAGCGCCCTGTGCCCCTCCACCCTGGCCTGGCTCTGGGGCCCGCCACACACTGATGGCCACACCCCGTCTGTCTCCTGTGCCAGGCTGGCTGGAACCCCTGACTCCCAGTCTGCCCCTGTGACCCGGTGTAGGGCAGCCCTTGGCTGGGAAACGGGACACCGTGGGGGGCTCACATAGGGACTGGATCAGGGTGAAAGTCAAGGACTCCACAGGTGGAGAGTGCCGCAGACACAGGAGACCGTCGGCGTGTGGGTCTTGGGCCTACGGTGGGCTCTCGCAGCGGCCATCAGGTGCACGTATTATTGTGTTCCGTTACGTGTGGCATACGGTGTTATAGCCCCTCGGGAATAGGCGGTTTTCATTCTCCTTAGGAATAGGGGATCCGAGGGCCTCTCAGCCTTAAGATGAGAGAGCCAGGTTGGTGAAATTCAGGCCTCACTCCAGGCCAGGCTGAGCACCGGGTGGGGTGCTGGGAGGAGGGTGGGCAGCTGGGCCCCTATAAGGCAAGGGGAAGCCTGGGAGGAACCGGCCCTGCCCACACCGTGATCTTGGTCGGCCCGAGACCCGGGAGCAGATGCTGTACACACGGCCCCGCACCGGGGCAGCCGAGCGAGCCAAGCAAGCAGAATCCGCAGGCACCGCGCTCATCCGTTTGCTCAGCCAAGGCCTGGCCCTCACCGTCTCCTCTTGGGCCATCTCCTGCCCTGACCTCTGAAGGGCTCAAAGTTCTCCCAGAACCCTCTGGACCATCCTGCTCTTCTTCCATCGGCCGCCAGCCCTGACTGCCATCCTCAGGGCAGGCTGTGTCTCCTTAATAAAGTCCTGTGCATTCCCCGTGTGTTCGGCATTTAATGACTCCAGAGGCTCTTGACGTCCTTTACAGCCTTCCTGGCGGCCTGCCCCGTGCGAGGCACACATCACCCCATCAGACCCCCCGTGACTTCTCTGCTCTGGCTTCTGCCTCCAGGCCCCACACAGGTGCGGACCCTGACCTCTGGACCCGAGCACGTCCCACGAGCCACCCCCAGCCCCCATGTCTAGAACCCGCTCGCTGCCCCCGCACCCCCCAGCCCCGCAGGGCCCGCCTCTGAAGGCAGGGCTGCCGAGCGGGCAGGCGGAGGTCCTGCAGATACGGCCGCTTTGCTGAGGTGTGGGCTGCATAGAATAGAGGGTCGATGTTGTCGGAAGGTAGGTAAATTTTAATTCTGGATTTTAGAGGCTTTTTGGTAACTTATCAAGCTCCCAGAAATAGGTTTTCCATCACTAAGAGAAAAATTGAGTCGGTTTATCCATCCCATTTTGTGATTTTTCCCCCCTCACATCATCTTTACAGAATATGACCACATAATTTCATCTTTGAAAGAAGAGCTGGATTCATAAATTGGGGAGAGTCCTCAGGCCCCCAGGGTACCCTGGGCAAAAGGGAGGGAGGGAGAACAGAAAGGTCAAGAACAAGGGCTCTGTAGGCAGAGTACCGGGGTGAAAACCCAGATGGGCACGATAGCTGTGTGACTCTTGGCACAGTTCTTAACGTCTCTGTGTCTCGGCTTCCTCAATTGCAAGCTGGGGACAGTCACCGTCAGAGTTGCTGGGAGCTCAGGTTGGTGAAGAGCACTCGGGCCAGCAGCACCCAGAGGTGCCCACTGAGGTTAGCCACGCTCTCAGCCGCTTCCTCTACTGACAAGGGGGTGAGGAGGCCAGTAGATGCCAAATGGAGCAGGAGGCCAGAGAGTGGCCCTCCCCATGCTCAGCTGGCGACTCCAGGAGCAGCTGGGACCCGTCTACAAGGGGGACGGCATGTGGGGGTGGCCACCATCTTGCAGCTCCTGGGCCACAGTCACCTAGCTGTGAGATGGGGTGACAATAACCAGGTGACGTTGGTATCACGGGAACCCTTTCCTTCTTTAGGTAGAAAGGTACTGAACATGCAGTTTGGGTGGGAGCCTGTGGGGGACGCCGGAGACAGACGAGGAGGACCCTGTCTATGGCACTCATGGCCTGATGGGCCATAAAAGGTGGTAATAGGTGACAGGCTGGTAACAGGTGACAAAGCCCCATGTGACAGCTCCTAGACGCAGAGGCACAGGGGCTGAGGGCCGGAGTGGGCATGGACCCCAGCAGGGAGGCAGGTCCATCTGAGCTGCTGTCACCATCGAGGAGAGGTGAGGATGGAGCTATGAAACGTTCCTGCCATTCCTTCCAGAATGTTCCAGCCGAGGTGCAGTTGAGCAGATAGTCAGGGAAGCCACTTGGGGTGTTTCTGGTTTGAGTTTTGGCTCCTCTACATCTTTCCAGCTATGAGCCAGTTACAGAGCCCCCACGTTCCTCGGCTTCCTCATCTGTTAAATGGGGTGATAACAGTGTGTCCACTTCGTGTTGTCAGAGTTAAATGTCTTGGATGATCTGAGGCAGGGGAGCAGACTGAACATGTGGAGGCTCCTCCTTCATATGTGTCTGGCACGTAGCCCTGAATGCACACCTATAAATGTCCATGACTGTGTTTATTCAGTGCTTATGGGGTGTGGGGAGTTGAAAGGCATAAAGACCATAACAGCTCTGACAGGTAGTGAGCTCCTGGTTGGGGGAGGCATCCAAGGGGTGCAGGACTGGCCACCACCCCACCTGGATGGCCTCCAAGGCCTGCTCTCACCCAGGAGCTCATGAGTCCATGCATCTGAAATTTGAGGATTCTACTGACATGGATTGAAAACCTACTGTGTGCACCCCCCACAACCCTTGGGGAAAAGCAGTGACTAGTAGGGCTGCTTCCTCCACAAGCCCAAGCACAGACTGATGGGCTGTCACCTAGGGAAGGACATAGCTTACTTGTCCAAGGTTCTGAGCCTGGGACTCCAAGATCTTACAACATTACTATTCTACGGTAGCCACTATTTCTTGAGTGCCTGCTGTATACCACCGTGCATTGCCTATGACAGGTGCTGCACCAACCTTGTCCATCCCCCTACTGGCTCGGGGGAAGAAGCGAGGACCCAGGGTGGCCAGAAGACCAGGTGGAGGGCAGGAGGACCCTGGGGCAGCTTAGATGCACCCCTCTGCTACTCTGATTCTCCATCCTTTGTGCCTGTTCTAAGCTGCTCTGACTCCAAGCTTCTGCATCCGGAGAGCCCAGGCCCCTGTGGTTTGGAAGTGCCAGCTCCTGGCGCTCGGGGCCCTGGGCTGCGGAAGCGCTGCCGGCCCTCTGGGCTATCATGCTCAGCCTCCGGAGTGGGCGAGAGCCGATTAATTGTTCATAAAGCACTTAGACACTCTCGGGCGACAAGAGCCATGTCACACCAGCATTATTTCATTACCGTCCCTTGGAGACGGAGCCATCAGTGAGTGAGTTCTGGAAATAGGCCTCAGAGCCAGCGCCGGGCCTCGCCGGAGCCGCCCTGGGGACTGTGGGCAGGTCACTTAACTCCTCTCCAAACCCCGGGGGCGCCCGAGGGGCTCCTGAGAGCCGAGGACTCCACGGCCCCTCACTGGAGCGCCGCGCGGCCTTTGTCTGCCCCAGCAAGCACCGCTTCGGCACAGCTGGCCCATCCCGCCTGGGCCGCCAGCTCCACCTGCCCCCACTGTGGGCTGCACCTGTGAGCACCTGCGTGCCCGCCAGCGGGGCGGAGCTCCTCCCGCCCTCCTTGCCTTGAGCAAACCTCACAGTCCGCTAGGGACCAACCTGGAAGCAGCCCCTGGAAGCTGAGATGGGGGTCGGACACCCGTCGTTCATCTGGGAGCTGAGCCCACACAGTCCACAGCCACTGCGGTGAGGGGGACGAGCCCCGCGGTCAGGAGTGGGAGCAAGCCGGCCCAGGGGGACACAGGGAGGGGATGCTAGGCAGCCCTCCCTTCCCCATTACACCCCTTCCTCTCCCCCAGCATCCTCAGGGGACGCAAAGCACTTTATGACCATTTTTCTGGCGTGGCCTCTGGAGGCACCTCTCTTCCACCCTTTTCTGCAGACCCAGAGCAGCAGCACTTCTGTAGGCTCTACGGGGACACCCCTATCCCTCCTCTCCTGAAAGGACTCCTACAGCCCTCCCAGCCCCTCCCTGCCAGCAGACCTCCTCTAGCCATGCTGCCCAGTGGAGGCAGCAGTGTCCGTCCCCTCTGCACCACAAGTGCCAGATCCGCCCTGGACCCAGGAGGTGGCCTGGATCGCCATGGTCCCCACCTTGCTGAGTCTCAGAGCTCCTGCGATTCCTCTGGGCGACGGGGGTGGCCAGGCCCACATTCTGGAGGTGCCCACAGCCAGTCTCTGGTGCCAGCCTGGGAAGTGCGATGCAGATGTTCTGGAGCACACCCCCCACCGTACCCCCCCAGGTCCCCAGCTCCTCCCGGCTGTAGGACCTCAGCATAACCCATGGTCATTGTTTCCTCACTTTGTCTTTAAAATGGACTCAAGTCCCCAAGGCAAGAGCAGATATGAGGTGGCAGTGAGCTCCTCCAGGGAAGTGACCTAGCATGGTGTGAGGCCCCACACTGCTCCTTGTGACCCCAGACACAGCCTTCTACCCCTCACACCTGTTTCCCACTGGAGGGCCCAGCCGGCTACGTTCTCAGACTCTGCTGATGGCAGTGGAGGCAGGGAGTCTCAGCTGGGCCCCTGCTCTGACTCAGCTTCTCAGCCTGTCTTGGAGTCTATCAGGCCCGGGGACAAAGCTCACAGGTCCCCCGCAGCCAGCAGGGCCTGTCCTTGCCCCCTTTTTCTTGTTTCCAGGTCCTGAGGACCAGGTGCCTCTGTTCACATCTCTGTGCCTCAGCTGAGAAACTCCTTCCTGGTGAAATCCAGCGGGTCCACTCCTCTTCCCACCGTGTCCCTGGCTCCTGGCCTGTCCCTGGTCACAGCCCCCCAACTGGGTATGGGCTACCCCCAGCCAGGGCTGATGGCCCGCTGCTTCTCATGAATGCTCTGGTTCCATCCCCGATAGCCTGTGAGTGGTGGCCCAGGCCATGGCTCCCTCAGGCCCCTCAGAGCCCTCCCCTCTCTGCCCCGGGCCTCTGGCCCCTGGGGTCAGTCTGCGCAGCCGAAGGCCCTCCCTGCAGCTGCTGGCTAGGTGCAGCCGCCAGGGATCCTGCAGGAGGTGGCGGGGAGGGGGGGCGCCCTCCCTGCTGCCGCACCACAGACTACTGCTGCTGCTTACCAAGCACCTGCCATGTGCCAGGCACCCAGGGTGCTCCTGGCCCTGCCAACCCCACCTCCTAGAACTCGGGCAGTGTACCGCGGGTCCCTGAGGTGGTAGCAGCCCCTTTTAGGCAGTTTCCTTGAAAATGAGGTGATGGGAAGCAGCCCCGGGAGCTCTCTGTCCAGCTGGCAGGAGAGAGGCCGTGTTTGTGCCACCTGCAGAGAACCGCAAGCCCACAGTCCCCAGCTGGTGTCCCACATCCACCCCTCTGCACCCTGTATGGGGCTGCTCCCTCCACCTGGGGGCGGGTAGAGGGGAGAGCACTTGCCGCTGTCTCTAGCTGTGAACATAGTGGTTGGGGTCCCTGGAAGTGGTTGGTCACCGCTCCTGCTTCAGGGCCCTCAGCCCACTTGGGAACAAAACCTCTCTGCTTAGTGGCCCTCACAGGGAAGGAGGGGATGGTGCTTGGCCGAGAGCCTGGGGTCTGGGGGATGTCCCTCCCCAGCCCCTCACTTGTACAGTGGTGTCGGGAAGAGACATGCAGGTGGCAATATTTGGGGGGACACTCTCCCAGCCCCCTTCCCACACCTGCCCAGCGGGGTGGGCGGTTAGCACAGGCTGCCTGGGCCCACGGCAGGGGTCCCGCCTCCCTGAACCAGGAGCCCCAGGGGACGAGTGTGCCAGGCATCAGGGCAGCCTGTGACTTTCCCCACTTGTGAGCTGACGCCTAGGGGGCCGGGGACTCCCCCTCCTGAGCAAGGCAAGGGGTTGGCAGCCATCGAAGTTCCCACCAAGGCCTCACTGAGGGTGATGAAAATCCTATAATTGCCCCCATTAGGCCCCTCACCCAACATGAGCACCAGGCAGAGGTCAATACAAGTCATTTGCTAAATGATCAGAAAGTGGACAGGTCAGGTTACCCCGCCTCATTTCAGGAGATGTGGATGAAGTCAGAACCCGCTGGAGGGAAGCGCTGCAGATGGGCAGGCTGTGACTATGACCCTACTATGCACCGGCACCATGCTGTCTTGCAGACCTGCGGACAGACCCTACAGTGTGGGCCCGTAAACATGGAGCAAGGAAGTCTCAGGTTATAAGGACAACTCAGGAGCAGGTGGAAGCTCAAGACTGAAAGGAGAAGCCCTCCCTGCAGAGTGTGCCAAGGCCCTGAGGCAGAACAGGGCCATCGAGACCCTGGCACCCCTACTGTGTGCTGGTCTCCCTACAATCTCTCTACTGTTCTCCCACATTACAGACTGGCTCATCCCAGTGGTCCTGTGGCCAAACTCGAGGGAAGGGAAGGCTGTACAGTGGGGAGGGAGGGCCTTGGAATCATGGCTGGGCCCAGGATCGGGGGTGGGAGGGGGCTACCAGCATGGCCGTCCACATTCGCCGGGTGGGGAACCCTATGCCAGACGTCCATTGAGCCATGGGTGCCACTCACAGCTTACAACCTTCACGTCAGCAGCTGCCTGGTGGGGGCTGCCTGGTGGGGGCTGGGTAGAGGACCAGGCGGAGGCCCTGGAGCCCAGGGACACCTGCTGGCTGCATCGGACCCTCCCTGCCTCTGCCTGTTGCAGGCAGCTTGGCCCGCTGCTCCCTCGGCGCGGCTCCAGCAGATGCAGAGGGCCCTTCTCCTGAATGGCTCCCTCTCTGCACCCACGCCCTACCCGGGCCCTGCAAGCCTGCCACAGAGACTCCTGTGAGAGTGAGTCGCAGTGCCTCCCGACCCTGCCCACCTCCAGCTCCCCGGGGTCTCTGCCCTCTGCCCCTCCCTCTCTCTCAGAGACCCCGTCCCAAGTGGGCCTCACCCCCGCTGCTCCACCAGGTCCAGGTTCTTAGTCTCACTGGACCCCATATTTACATCTCAGGCCAAGTTTACCCACCCTCCCACGGACTCCACGTCTTCACGTGGGGGTCTGGCAGGCATGGCCCACTTAATATGCCCAACACAAAACACCTAATCTCCATCAAACCTGCCCTCCTTCCATTTATTTATCTAGGAAATGGTGGGTCAGTTGTAGAAAGTGCTGCCTTTTGGTACTAAAGTCTGCGTCCCCAGAGTCGAGGCTCTAATGTCAGCTTCATAGTGGCTGCCAGTCATTGGTTCCATACCCTGTGCTGGCTCTACAATGCTTCTCATGTGGTTGGTGAATCCCTGAAAGCAGGTGCCAACTGGTCCCCATATAGAGGTGAAGAGTGACCGGAGAGGACAAAGGGGGGTGGCCAAGAGGGATGAAGGAAGAAAGGTCAGAAGGGCAGTGCCGTAGGCCTAGTGACTGGGTGACGTACCAGTGTGAACTCAGTCATTTGTTGCTACTTTCATTCCTGCCCTAAGCGTTCACCCAGCACCTCCCAAGTGCTGAACATTTACCTAGCACCTCCTGAGCCACTAAGCTTTCACCTAGTACCTCCTGCATACTAAGCATTCACCCAGCACCTCTTGAATGCTGAACATTGACCTAGCACCTCCTGAACAACTAAGCATTCACCTAGTACCTCCTGTGTACTAAGTTTTCACCCAATACGTCCTGAGTGCTGAATACTCACCTAAGCACCTCCTGAGTGCTGAACACTCACCTAATAGCTCCTGTACACTAAGCATTCAACCAGTACTTCCTGAGCACTAAGCATTCACCAAGCACCTCCTGAGTACTGAACAGTCACCTAGCACCTCCTGCGTGCAATCATTCACTGAGCACCCCCTGAACACCAAGCACTCACTGAGCATCCCCTTGCAAACCACCAGCCCCAGTGATGTGGAAGATGTGGATCTGTGGTAGGAAGCTCAAGCCCTCCTTTGGTGGCATCATACTGAACAGATTTCACTGTGCTGTGTGGCTGAAGCAGTGGCAATATATGCTCGGTGCACAGAGTCCACAGGGCTTACGGGTGGTCGCCACCTTGGAGTAGAGTCAGAGAGGGCCCTTCACTGCCAGGTCAAGGGCATCTCCATTCTAAAGGAACCCAATGTGTCAACGAAAGGCAGAGCTAGTGGTTGAAGTTTCTAAATCTCAGTAGCAGACAGGAGGGATAGAGAGTGGTGTAAATAGAGGTGTATCTGGGATCTTCCACTGTTGCCGCTGCAGCCTGTGTCACGTGCTGCCTCAGCACCTATGACCCTCCCTGGTCCAAGGTGACAAGTGACTATCTCTGTTTGTCCTAATGACCTCCAATGGCATCCCAGTCTACGTGTCTGCATCCCTCAGCCCAGCATGCTCTGGGGCTCAGGGGTGCACCTGACTCAGATGGTACAGGGGTGTCCGAGCTTCCTCCTCACCAACAGTCCTGTTCTCTTAGTTTGTAAGATGCTTTCATTCTGTTTGCTGAATACGGTGAGAGGGTGTGTAGCAGGCACTGTGCTCAGGTGCCGCCCACTGGTCCCACCTGCAGCAGGCTGGATGCAGCAGCTGACCACCTCCGAGGACTCAGTCAGCCCACAGCCACTAGCCACCTGGATCTCCACCACAAACAGGATCAGCCATGGTGGTGGCTCTGATGACGAGGCACGAGGCCCATGACGCGTGCTGAGCTCCTGGAGCCCCTGGCTCAGGAATCCAAACCAGCACAGTTGGGAGAAATGGCTCGATGACATCAGTAAATCCTGCGAAAAACAATGTATCTGAGGCAGGGATCTGAGAAAGAAACTAATGCACCCTGTGTCCTCATCTGTGCATTTCCAGCCCCCCTCTCGTAGTGGTCACCTTGTGCTTTACTGTGACTTAACATCACCCAGGTACGGCAAAGAGCATCACATGGGATGTCATACAGTGACCCCAACACAAGTGGCTCTGGTGCAGAACGAGGGCATGGCCGGTTCCAGGAGCCCTTGCTCAGCCCTTGCCACCAAGCCCTGGCACACTGGACTCTGTCCTGACCAGGTGTGGGCTCTGGGACTGGTCAAGGCCCAGTTAAGCAGCAGGAGTATGCAGGGCCAGGCTTTGGCTGAGTGCCTTGCCACTTGGAAGGTTTTGACAAGTGTCTCTTCTCTGCTGACTTTCCCCAGTGCTGTCTGTTCTCCATATCATCCTGCAGACCTTTGCAGGACAACCATGCCAGGTGATGCACCAAGTGCTCTAGGATGGGGCCTGTCACCTTCCACGTCTGCTGGGCTGGAGGAGGAACCTGGGACCAAAACAGTTCGGCCCCTGACATCAGTGGTGGGACCATCGGGGCTCCTCAAACGTGAGGACCCTCACTCGGGGTGCAGCCCAGAAGTTGTGCAGGGGAAGGATGGGATGGACAGGGCACCAGGAATCCAATCGGGCAGGGCAGGACCTTAGCTGTCTCCCCCTTGTCAGCTGCCCGCTCCTCCTTTCCATGGACAGACCAGGGCCAGGCTGCGGAGTCGGCCACGGCAATAGGAATCCGGGCTCCACTTGGGCAGGAGTGGCCTGGCAGTCACCCCCAGCTCTGACCTCACCCTCCCCGTCCACCCCGAGGCGACACCGGCTCCTCTGATCCCCAGGAGCAGTCACTGCCCCCCAGGGAATGGTGTCGGCTTCTCACCTGGGCCTGGGCCTGGTAGGCCAGGGGGGCATTGGCCGAGGGGTGGCACGGTCACCGGGAAAGGACGGAGAAGGGCGGTTGGGGCAGCAGCTGGCTCCGTGGCCCCAGAACGCCTGGGAACAGTTGGGGCTGCTCCCACAGCAGCTGGACACACCTCCTGGCGGGTCTGGGGACAATAATTAAGAATCAGGTTTCCATCGAAAAGCTTTATTGCCGGGAGGGGCTATAAATCAATAGACAACATTTTTATCGCAGAACGAAAATTAATTATTCAGTGTCGAACATGTTCTTGCTCATTTCACTGCCAGCGGGGGTAGCTGGACTCGGGGGTGGCCAGACAATCCAAGCCAGGACGGCCACAGAAAGGGGCTCCTGGGGCCCTTGGTGCAGAGGGAGACAACTTCCCAGAGTGGATGCACCTGCTCAGGGGCTGGGTGAAGAGGGGCCCTGCTGCCATCCAGACGCTCTCTGGCCCAGGGCTCCATGCTGGGGCACCAGGAGCCAGGCCCACCCCACGGCATCCATGATGCACACAGGTATAGCAGGTGCAGCAGGAGCCAACGGTGGAGATGTGGCCAAGCTGGATTAGGCTGCTCCAGGACACCTCCCATCCTCTCCTCTCTGTCCGCCGTCCCACAGCCCTTTGGCCAGGACTCAGCCAACTGGGTCCTGCCGGGGGTCCAGTTATGAAGCAGTGGTGACTGCTCCCCTATGTTGGTTTACCTCTGACACTTCTGAGAAGGGGGGGATGCTCAGGGAGCTTGGCCTGGGGGGGGCGGGGGGGGCAGAGTGGTCATTGTCCATTTGAGAATTTCAGTGACCACCCACAGCCCCCTGACCTGGACCTGCTGTTCCTGACCCTCCCTACTGTCACTATCCCGTGTGTAGAAATGCATGGACAAAAATCATGAACTGCCCAGTGAGCCCTATGTGAAGTGACTGGTGCGAAGGGAGCTCCCTGAGCAAAGGCCAGAAACACCTGCCTTCTGAAGAGTGGGGTTGCCCCACGAAGAGATGGGAAGGGAAACTGCACCCGCTGCTTTGGTGCTGTGATTCATCGATGCATTTCTCCAGGATTCCCAGAGTGACTGGAGAGTAGAGCTCAGTTGGGGCTCACAGCCGGATTGGGGGTGGGTGAGTGTGAGGAGATGCTGTGGGATGGGCTGCTCACAGAGGCCTCGATGGGCTCCAGATGGAGAACCTGGCCTTGAGGAGGGCAGGAGCCCAGGGCCCCACTGGGAGGAGAGTATGCTGGGGAGGTGGGGGGTGGGGATGGGGAGCCCTGGCTGCAGGGCAACCACCCTGCCTGCCCCACTGGGGAGCTCTCCCAGTGCTCCTAGGTCCTTGGGACATTGTTCTCTGGCTCTGGCTCCTCTGCCCCTAATTTTCCATCCCTCTTTCTCCTGGCTTCTTTCCTTCCTCCTCTGTCCCAGCCCAACTGGGGCTCTGAGGCTGCACATGCCCAGACCCAGGCTCAGAGGAGGCAGAGAGGGCTGTGGCCAGGGCCGCCGTCCTCCTGGGGAGTGGAGCAGGTGGGAGCCACGCAGGAGCTGCACCCAGTGAGGTCAGGCCGTGTCCCAGAGCCTGGGCAAGAGCAGAGTGACCAGAGCAGGGACACGAGAGGGACTTGGGGTGTAAGAGGGCTGGGCTGTGGGCAAATGTGACCAAGGCCAGCCTGCCGAGGGGCTGCCCACTGAGCCCCATTCTGGTTTTCATGCCGTGCTGGGAGGCACGGGCCAAGTGGAGGACTCTGGTGTGTCCTGGGCCACGTCAATGTGCAGTGTGGCTACAGCAGAGAGAAGGACACAGAGGACAATGACACGCAGGGCCATGAGGTCAGCAGGGGCCAGACTAGCAGAGTAAAGGTAGAGAAGGACAAGACTGGACGTGACCAGAGGTGACCTTCAGGAAGGTCACTCAGGCAGCAGGAAGGGACAGATCAGGGAGGGTGAGACCAGAAGCAAAAGGAGAGGAGGTCTGCGGTGGGCTGCACCCCCAGAGGCGAGACACAAGCTCCGTGCAAGGCAGGGGAGCCATGTGGGTGCAGCCAGGAGGGCTGCAAGGAGGAGCTGCCCTCACTTGGGTTGCTGCCCCCAGGGTGGTAGAAGAGGTACAGTGAGGACAGGGAGAGCTAGGCCCAGGAGGCCCTGGCAGACAGGAAGGTGGGTGCGGGAACTGGGTTTGTTCCCACCCTCGCTGGGGCGCTAAGTGGACAAGTCCAGAGTTTCTCCACTTGGACCTCACGGTGCCCTAGGAGGGTGCTGGTCATCCTTGCCTCCCTGCACACACGGACCACGCAAGCCAAGAGCCTGGCAGCAGGGCTTCCTGTC
Organism: Vulpes vulpes; assembly: GCF_048418805.1. Classification (NCBI taxonomy): domain Eukaryota; kingdom Metazoa; phylum Chordata; class Mammalia; order Carnivora; family Canidae; genus Vulpes; species Vulpes vulpes. The sequence goes on from NC_132793.1 coordinate 108,529,810, forward strand.
CCTGTGGAGTGAGCTCCCGGCAGCAGCCAGCAGGGCTGGGATCTGCACACCTTGTGCCCTTGCCCACGTGGCTGGACATCTGTAGCCTCAGTTTCCTTCTCTTTGAAATGAGGTCACTGCCTCTTGGGGTGGCTGTGCAAACTGTAGCTCGCCCTCCATCAGGAAGGAGGGTCAATGCTCCATCTGCAATCCGTGGCAATCGGATGGATGCCTGTTGGCGCATTTGGAGACATAAAGTTCCATCCAAGGAAGAGAAGGCTAGCCAGGGGCAGGGCTGCCCGTCGCTCTCGGTGTCAGGAGGCTCGAGGAGAGGACCGAGGGCCGGGCCATGTCCCTCTCTGTGTCGCCGAGGCCTCGTTTCTATCACATATTCATATTTCCAACAGCAATATTTACAAACCTCCCCCGAGGCCGTGCTGATGGCCTATCGGCGAGCACGCTCCACTAAAAAGAGTATATTGATCTGGGGGAGAAAGAGAGGTCACTTTTTAAAAAACCCAAACCTATAAAACACTGAAATCCATAACCCCTCAGTTCCCAGGCTGTAGAGTGACATCCAACCCGGGCTGCGGTCTCTGTGGCCTGGTCAATACGGCTCCATTAAGGGCCGCACGCCCGTGCCCCCGCCCACCCACCCAGGCCCCCGTGGCTGTCCAGATTAATATGTGCCTTCACGTTTTAATTCTGCGTCCATTAGTGTCACATTGCCGGCTGATCGGCTCGGCTATCGATCCTGAGGAGGGCCCGCTCAGGGGGCCTGCGCCCTGTTGGGGTCAGCAGGGGACGAGGGGACGGCTCTGCTGCCCTGAAGGCAGAGGCTGGCGTGTCTCCCTGATCGGCCCTTCTGCACAGAATCTGGTGCCTCCAGTGTTACCACGAGAGCCCAGGAGGCGCCGTGTGAGCCAGCTGAGAGCACCCAGGCCCGCCTTCGTAGCCTTGAGCACCACCCCTGGGGCTGGGCCCTCCCCAGAACATGGGATGCCAAGGGGCAGAGGAGGGCATGTCTGCCCAGCATCTTCTCCCACCAAGCATCATGCAGCCCAAGACCCCTGTCCCGTCTTGCAGGTGAGAATTTGAAGACTCTGAGAGCTTATGCCACTAGTGAAGGTCACACAGCTGGTAATGAGCAAGGCCAGCTTGGACTGGCCGCCAGCCCGCACCCTCTCCCCTACAATGAACAGAAGGAACAAACGAGTCTGAAGGAAAAGTCCTCAGCCGTGGCCTATTGGTGAGGAGGCCCCCCCCAGTGCTGAGGACAGGTGTGAGCCACGTGTCTGCCACACACACAGAGTGTACACGTAGGGGCCCGGATGCCCTCTGGGAGGGGACAGGAATGTACTGTGTCTCCCTGGGGGCTTCAGATAGGACACGGGGCCAGCTGTGACCCACACGGGGCCATGCAAGTGAGAGATGGAGGAGCCTGGGCCGCTGGCCTGGGGATGGACAGATGGAGGCAAAATCTGCCCCGATATCAACCAAGCAGGCAGAGCTGATGGGCTCGCAGTGTGGTCCTCACCCCTGCCTGGCCCTTTCCTTCCTATGCCTGACCCTTGATGGCAAACGCAGGGCGATGTCAAAGATCACAAGCATCGTTCAAGAGCAGTCGTGGGGGCTCCCATGGTGTGTGCAGCTGGGGAGGGGGCAGAGCGACCCCCGAGGCCTCGGTCCTTGGGTGGGGCCAGCTGTGCGTCCCACCTGCTGCGGGCCTGGCCTCGGGCACATGACCTAAGCTCTCCTCACCTGTGAAAAGGAGGAGGCCAGCGGATGGCAGGGGCCTGCCCACAAAAGCCTGTATGGGAGCTTCCTGCAGGCGGGGACAATGCTTACGTTCTTCCCCAAAGTGAATCGAAGCCTAGATCCTGTGTGAACTCTCATGTTCCTATCACATTTCCTCATTTGAAAATCCTGTCACTGCCATGATGTAAGTTTGGAGAAGGAGTAGGAAGTACAGTGGTCCGTGAGGGCCTCTGCCTAAAGGCACTCCCATCACCAGCCCCCAGCAAAGCCCCTGAGAGTCCCACGAAGGCTTGCTGAGAAATTCATCAACGCCAGGGAAGAGTGGTCGTGACTCAGGAAAGAAGGCTCCTAGGGCCCGGAAAGTCCAGCCCGGGGCATGGATGCTGCCCACTGCTTAGTCCCGAGGAGGGCTTCCCAGACCAAAATTGTCACCTGTAGGGAGGCAGGTGCTGTGAATGGTGTCCCCCAAATCACGTCCACCCAGACCTCAGAACGTGGCCTTATTTGAAAATAAGGTCTTTGCAGATGTGATCACCTAGGATCTTGAGATGAGGCCATCCTGGGTCTGGAATGGGTCCCACTCAGGGCCACAGCTCCCAGCGCCTCCGTGGCCATCAAAGTGACTCTGCCACATGGTGTCACAGTCACAGAGTTCCTCACACCTGCTCTTGCAACCCACATGTCCTCCCCCTACCCCCCGCCCTGCATGAACATAGTGCGGGGGAGCTGGATAGGCTGTGGCACCTGCTTTGGTCAGCCTGGGGAGATGGCAGCCAGGTTCCCACCACACAAGGCTGTGATTCCCTGTGTGCCAGCCACCAGCCACCAGCCACCGTGTGGCCAGGTGGGATGACATCTGGAGATGGACACCTGATTGAAATAACTCCTGTGTGTTTGCAGTAGCCCCTCAGTAGAACTGGGCCTAGGCCAGCACGCATCACCTCCACTATCCAGAAGTCTATTCTAAACTAAGAAGGAGGAACAAAATCTCCCTGGGTTGCTAACACGCATGTCCAAGTCCATGAGCTAACAGTGACTCATGGTACCCACTCAGGCCCTACTGCCTCCTTAGCCCCAGAGGTAAGGACCGCACCATCAGTTTCAGAGGGCAGGGTGGTTGTGCATCTCTGAGCAGGAGCACTTCCAAGTGGGAGCATTTCTGAATGGGAGCAACTATGAGTGGGAACTCCTCTGAATGGGAGCATTTCCAAACAGGAGAATCTCTGAGCAGGAGCACTACTGAGTGAGAGCATCTCTGGCAGGAACATTTCTGAGCAGGAGCTCCCCTGAGTCGGAGCACCTCTGAAAGGGAGCATCTATGAGCGGGAGCACCTATGAATGGGAGCTCCTTTGAGCAAAAGTATCTCTGAGTGGGAATGTTTATGAGCAAGGGCATCTATGAAAGTAAGCACCACTGAGCAGGAGCATCTCTGAGCAGGAGAGCTTCTGAGAGGGAGCATCTGTAAGTGGAAGCTCCTGTGAACAGGAGCATCTCTGAACAAGAGCACTTTTGAGTGGGAGAACTTTTGAGCAGGAGCACTACTGAGCAAGAGCACATCTGGGCGGGAGCATCTCTAAGCAGGAGCACCTCTGAGAAGGAGCATCTCCAAATGGGAGCATCTGAGTGGGAGCACCTTTGAGCGGAAGCACCTCTGAGTGGGAGCGTCTATGAGCAGAGAATCTCTGAAAGGGAGCATCTGTGAGTGGAAACACCTCTGAATGGGAGCATTTTAAATGGGAGAACCTCTGAGCAGGAGCATGACTGAGTGAGAGCATCTCTGGGTGGGAGCATCTCTGAGAAGGAGCACCTCTGAGCAGAAGCACCTCCCAAAGGGAGCATCTATGAACAGAAGCATCTATGAGCAGAAGCACTTCCAAGTGAGAGCACCTCTGAATGGGAGCACCTCTAGGTGGAAGCATCTGAGTGGGAGCATCTCTGAGCAGGAGCACCTCTAAGTAAGAGCACTTCTGAGAGGGACCATCCTTAAGCGGGAGCATCTTTGAGCAGAGCACCGCTGGGTGGGAGCATCTCTGAGTGGAAGCATCTCTGAGTGGGAGCACCTTTGGGTGGGAGCAGAAAGTTCAACACATTCATTAGCTGTGACCTATCACCCAAGGCATTCATCACCCACCAAATATTTGTCCATCAGTGTCTGTGCTGGGGCCTGGGCTGGGGCTGCAGGAGCAGAGCTGAATCAGGAATATTCCCTCTCGAGGAGGACCACCTGATTTACAAATAAAACCTGAGGATGGGTGACGGGGGGGCATAGATGGGACTCCTGTGCTGGAGGCCAGTTGCAGAGGCTTTAAATGAATGCACACCTGTGTGTGTGTGTGTGTGTGTGTGTGTGTGTGTGCTTGGCCCCTACATCTGCAGGGCTGCCGGGGCCCTCCCCGGGGTGACCCCACCATCTGCATGCCACTCATCTTGGTGGCTACCTCCTCCACACAGTGTCTGAAATGACTTGCCTCCCCTGTGCTGGGTCTGAGTTGTCCCCTGCCCTGGCACTGCCATCCCACCCCTGAACCAGGTCCCACGGCCACGCCTTGCTGCAGGGCGGCTGCGAACTGTAGTCCTGGCTGGGTGGTGGCCCGGCTACAAGGTGGAAGTTCTGCTACTGTTAAGGGCAGAATAAAACCTGGGGACAACCAGGAGGGGCTGCCACTACTGGTCTCCTGGTACTGGGAGCAGAATCAGACTGGCCCAGCTGACGCTTCAACCAGCGCTTGCCCAACCGTCCAGGGAGCATCGGGTCCATGTGCAACAGTGGTGTCCGTGTGGCAGGGACCCACCAGAAAAGGGCAGGTCAAGGTGCAGAGGCCTCCTCCAACCCGGGGTCTGAGCCAGTGAGTCGCAGGGGTCATCATTGGCCATAAGGTCACACTTGAGGACCACAGTGGCTTCAGTGTTTTGGAAACCGACGTTGCACAACACTGTAAGTTAGGTAATGTCACTGAATTGTACATGAAAACAGGGCTAAAAAGGCAAATTTTATATTAAATGTGTTTAACCATACACACGAAAGAGAACACCAGACCCCTTGGTCAGGGAAGGGCACCCAGCCTCCCAGGGGAGGGTCTGCGGGGGCATATGGGCTCCTGGATCAGAGCGCACTGGAATCGTGGGAAAGAGGTGAGCGTGGCCGGGGAGGTGGAGCAGGTGCAGGGCAGGAAGCCTGGGGACCAGGGAGGGAGGTTCAGCTCTGACGGAGCCTGCCCCAGCCCCAGCGCCACCTCCCTCAAGACTGGCACTGGCATCCCATTCTCATGGATGATGAACCAGGGTCATCTGCAGTGAGACTCACTTGTTTGTCGGCCCCACAGAAGGGTCCTCGCCTCTCTCCTCCTGGGTCCCTCTGTGTCCTAAGCCTGGGAATTCTAACAGACCTGAGGACTTCCCCCCAAGACCACACCTCCCAGTGAAAGTGCAAGGCCAGGGGAGCTGGGCCTCATGAGACGGGCTCAAAGCTGTGGACTGAGCTGGGGGAGAGAGAAAAGTGCCCGAAGCCGGGGTGGCTTCCTCCAGAAACTTAGACTCCCCAAGCAGAGGTAGGGGTGACAGTTCTGGTTTGAGTTCAGAATTCCCACTATTCGAACTCAGTACTCTCGCAGGCCATCAGGACTATACCTCGTTCATAGATGGAGAGATCTGGGATAGCTGGAGAGGGCTCCTCTTCTGGCACTCGGGGGAGCCGGGGGGCAGGGCTGAAGTCAGGGTCCAGGGGAGTGGGAGGCAAGGGGTGCGGTCAGGGGCTGGAGGGCAGGGACGTGGGGGGTGGGGCTGCAGTCAGTGGTGGGGAGCCAGGGGCGAGGGCTGTGGTCAGGGTCTGTGGGAGCCGAGGGCTGGGGCCCCCTCATCCTCCTTTTGGAGCACAAACAACCTCAGCAGCCTCCATTAGTACACAGCGCGGAAATCTGTGTTTGGCAGTAGTTACAGTTTGCACGCACATGGTTCCATGTCAAACTCCTTTGGCAAACGGAGATGGGATAGAAGGTGAAATATCCGTATTTTTGGCTTCTAAACTCGGGCAGATTATTCCCACCCTTTCCAAGTCGTGGCCGTTGGGTCTTCTTCTGGCAGACTGCCTGGCAGCTGAGTCCCCTCACCTTGGATCGCTGACATTTGTCACGGGTGGATCAATGTCACCCGAGGCCCCCAGGGATGCCCCAGTCCCCGCTGCCCTCTCCAATTGCAGAATTAAAAGGCGAGGCTGTTGTTGGTGTTGTAACAGCCTTGTTGCCTGGCTCTGGTTACACGGAGCTGACCCTCCGTGTGCTGGAGGACAGACAGCCTCTCCTCCGCAAAGCTGGGCCTCAGAAGCTTCTGGGCAGCAGCTGTCACTGGGGTCCCCTCCCTTCTCCTGGGGGCCGGGGTCTGGAGACTCAGGGTGTTGGAGCTGCAGGGGCCCAGCCTTGGTTCCGGGCTCAGAGGAGGTACCCGGAGCCCAGGGCAAGAGCAAAAGGTTTGCCCTGAGCCACGTAGCAGGTAACTGAACAGTTAGAATTCTATCAATTTTTTTCAGAATTCTTAAAATTCCTAAGCTTAGCAGGAAGGACATGAGGTCCTTCATGAGAGAACCTTGCTCCCCAAATGCATCAGGAATCACTAACTACATGCACAAATACACACGCATATGTACACACATATGCACATGCACACACACATGCTCTCACATGTGCACACACATGTATACTCATATATGTGGACACACGCACTCTCACACATACACATGCATATGTGTGCAATGGACACACTCGCACATGCACGTGCACAGACACGCATGCACCCTCATTCTGACAGCTGAGTTCCTCACTTGAGTTCTAGGTACCTAGTATCACCCACTCACCCACTGCCCAGACTTCGCACAAGCTCCTCACTTTGCCTTTTGCGCCCTGTCTGCTCCTTTCCTTTGCTCAGGCAGTCTCTGTCCCTTTTACAAAACCCAGCCCAGCAGTCACCTCCTGCTGGGCTGGGGGCCTCCTCTGGGCTCCTGTTGCCCAGACATCCCTTCGTCCCTGCACGTGCCCCCTGTGGGGTTCACCTGCTTCCACGATGAAGCCAGAACTGCTTAGAGCTGGGGCTACCTCTTCGTGTCTTGCACTTGCTGGAGCCTGGTGTGTAGTAGGTGCTCAATAAATACTAACAGAATGCGTGACTGTCTCCACTCTGCCAATAATAGAATATTTAATCCAAAGGCTTTGACCCCTGCCCCTTCTGCTGGTTTTGCGAGAATCATGTACTTTTGCCCACCCGTGGGCAGCCCCAAACCTTGCACCCTAATGGGTCTGGGCCAGCTCCAGATCTGACAGTCTCCAGGTGTCTGGGAAAATCCCTGGAGGAAGGCGCACAGAACTTCTTCCCCACCCCCACCCCAGGGCAGGGCCTGAGGGCACGGAGGGAGGCCCACCGAAGAGACCCGGGTCGGCTCAGCTGTTGCTGCCTTCTCCCTCCAGCCCTGGGCCTGAATCCTCCAAGGAGTAGAAGGCAGCCAACCTCGTCTCTTCCACAAAGGATGCTATTCATTTTTTTTTGTAAATTTTTTTATTGGAGTTTAATTTGCCAACATACAGTATAACACCCAATGCTCATCCCGTCAAGTGCCCCCCTCAGTGTCTGTCACCCAGTCACCCCCACCCCCACCCACCTCCCCTTCCATTACCCCTTGTTCCATTCCCAGAGTTAGGAGTCTCTCACGTTCTGTCATCCTCTCTGATATTTCACACTCATTTTCTCTCCTTTCCCCTTTATTCCCTTTCACTATTTTTTATATTCCCCAAATGAATGAGACCGTATAATGTTTGTCCTTCTCCGATTGACTTACTTCACTCAGCATAATACGCTCCAGTTCCATCCATGTCGAAGCAAATGGTGGGTATTTGTCGTTTCTAATGGCTGAGGAATATTCCATTGTATACATAAACCACATCTTCTTTATCCATTCATCTTTCGATGGACACCGAGGCTCCTTCCACAGTTTGGCTATTGTGGACATTGCTGCTAGAAACATCGGGGTGCAGGTGTCCCGGCGTTTCATTGCATCTGTGTCTTTGGGGTAAATCCCCAACAGTGCAATTGCTGGGTCGTAGGGCAGGTCTATTTTTAACTCTTTGAGGAACCTCCACACAGTGTTCCAGAGTGGCTGCACCAGTTCACATTCCCACCAACAGTGCAGGAGGGTTCCCCTTTCTCCGCATCCTCTCCAACATTTGTAGTTTCCTGCCTTGTTAATTCTCCCCATTCTCACTGGTGTGAGGTGGTATCTCATTGTGGTCTTGATTTGTATTTCCCTGATGGCAAGTGATGCAGAGCATTTTCTCATGTGCTTGTTGGCCGTGTCTATGTCTTCCTCTGTGAGATTTCTCTTCAGGTCTTTCGCCCATTTCATGATTGGGTTGTTTGTCTCTTTGCTGTTGAGTTTAGTAAGTTCTTTGTAGATCTTGGAAACTAGCCCTTTATCTGACACATCATTTGCAGATATCTTCTCCCATTCTGTAGGTTGTCTTTTAGTTTTGTTGACTGTTTCTTTTGCTGTGCAGAAGCTTTTTATCTTAAGTCCCAATAATTCATTTTTGCTTTTGTTTCCTTTGCCCTCATAAATGTATCTTGCAAGTTGCTGTGGCCAAGTTCAAAAAGGATGTTGCCTGCGTTCTCCTCTAGGATTTTGATGGATTTTTGTCTCACATTTAGATCTTTCAGAGGGTTGCTATTCAGCCCCAGCAGAGCCATCCTCAGCAGTGGCCTCGTTTCTCAAGATGTGCAAGGCCTCAGGTCACACATGCAGGACCCTGTGCTCCAGGAAAGGGCCAGGAGGGCCTTGAGCACCGAGTCTGAGGAGTCCTCGACACCCTGAGGGGAGGCTGGGTGGTTCAAGAGCACTTAAGGGTGGCTCTGAGCCCACGGGCCCATTTGGAGTTGCACACATGCTGACAGTAACTGTACCAGTATCCTGGGTGGGGGTGTGTGTACAAGAAGTGGTCACAGACTGGGCAGCTCAAGCAACAGATATTTATTGTCTCTGGGTTCTGGAGGCTGGAAGAGAAATCAGGTGTCACAGGGCTGGTTCCTTCTGAGGCTGGGAAGGAGAACCCGTCCTGGGCTGCTCCTGGCTTCTGGGGCATCGCTGGCATCCTTGGCACTGCTCGCCTTTAGACACATGCCCCGTCTCTGCCTGCGTCAGTACAGGGTGCCCTCCCTGTGTCCTCACGCAGTGTTCTCCTTCTGTGTGTCTGTCTCTCCTCTTCTTCCAAGGACACAGCACTGGATTTAGAGCTCACATCCTCCAGTGTGGTCACATCTATACTTATATTCAGTGACATCCGCAAAACCCTATTTCTAAACCAGATCACATTCACAGGTACCAGCATTGGAATGTGAGCACGTCTCTTTGGGGGACACAAGTCTGTCCACAATAGTCATTGAAGCCATGGGCCCTCTGAGGTTGTCCAAAGCCAGGACATTGAGGGAAAAAGATGAAGCCTCTGGCCAACCCTGGGAGCACCTCCAAAGGGCCCCCACATGAGCTTGTAAAAACTAAGTCATGATCAAAGATGGCATAAAGAACATGAGACGTAAAAAAAAAAAAAAAAAAGAACATGAGATGTCAATTCACAATCTGGGAGAAAGTATTTGCGGTGCTCACGATAGATGAAGAAGAATTTGTGCAAGAAATATATAAAGAGTCCCTACAAATCAATAAGAAAAAACACAGGTAAAAGATACAAACTGCTGTTTCACAAGAAGGGCAAAAGGAATAGCCTACAGAAAAATGATCCACGGAATCGTCTACACTCTGGTTTCCTCACTCATTCCCCCACCCATGCACACCTGTGTGGGACCCAGGGGACACCTCGGGGGCTAGACCTGGCATGCTCACAGTCCAACAAAGAACAGAACCGGGACCCTAGTAATGTGCTGCGACTGGTCTAAAGTGGGGGGGGGGATCTGTGGGAGCACCACGGGCCCCTCAACCACCTCGACCTCAGAGCTAAACCTTGGTTTGCAAATTCCACACACCAGCCCCATCTCCTTCCACCAAGGTCCCTACCCCAGACCTCCTTACAGACCCACAACCCAGACTCACCCTTGGTGCTGGGCAGAGACTGCTTGCCATCCAGCCTTCCCTGCAGTAAGGTAATGTCAGGGTGTGAGCAGGGGTGATGTTTGGAATTGAGGGGAGGCATGTGGTGGTGGGGTGCTGGGCCACAAGCAGGAACAGGCTTGGGGCCCTGTGTGCCATGCCTTGGAGTGTGAGAGTCCTGGGTACTTAGCTGTGCCAGGCTTGATGCCTGCCCTCTGGGCCCACCCCCTCCCTCTGCTGACTACATCAGTTGGGGTGCATGGGGGAACCTGTGGGTAGCATGTAGGGTGGTCAACATCCCCCCACCCCAGTTTCCCTGGGAGCCTCCATGTTTTAGCCTTAAAGGCCCACATCTTGGCAAACCCCTCAGTCCCAAATCCTGGATCCTGTCCACTCTGGGACAAGAGCACATGCAAGTCTTTGTCCACCACACAGCTAAGCAGTTGCTCCCAGGAAGCCGTGATGCATAAGTGAGTCCAGACAAGGTCAGCGCCAACTTGAAATTCATTCTCTGGAGCTAGGTCCTGTAGACTCATATACCCGGTAGCTCCCAAGAACATGCACAGGCCACTTTTGTGAGAACTGGCATTTTCTTGAAAGTAACAAACCTTGTAAAACTACATCCTTTGGAGTTAGGACTTGGGCTTCAATAATCATCAGAATGAATGTCAGATTGTTTCTCTCCCTGAATGAACCAAGAGAAAATTAACCAAAGAAGGAGCTCACCGGGGGCTGGGGGAGGTATGGTCAGTGGGATAGAGTTTATGTCAGAGTTCTCCAGGGAAGCAGATTCAACAGGAGATATAAAGAATAAAGATGGGTATTTAAGCAGTGAAGAAATACTGATATAGATATTTATCATAAGGAATTGCTAATGATTATGGAAGCTGCAAATCCAGTCTACACAGCTCATGTCCAGTTGGAACCCTAGGCCAGGAGCTGTTATAAAACCAGAAAGACAAAAAAAAAAAAAAAAAAAAAAAAAAAAAAAACCAGAAAGACCCAATGTCCCAATTTAAAGGCTATCAAGCAGGAGAATTCCCTCCCCTTGGGGAAGGGTTAGTCTTTTGTTGTATTCAGGTCTTCAACTGGTTAGATGAGGCCCACCCACATTGAGAGGGCAATCTGTTTTACTGTCTACTAATTCAAATGTTGACTCATCCAAAAATGTCCCTCCTCCCCAAAGCTACCAGAATCATGTTTGACCAGATATCTGGACACCTTTGGCCTAGTTGTGTTGACACATAAAATTCACCATCACAGGAGAGATAAAAAAAAGTTTTATATAAAAACTGGTGGTGGGCACACAGTGGGAATGTATTTAATGCCACTGAATTATACAGACACGGTTGATTCAATAATAAAGATTATGTTAAATATATTTGATCACAATTTTTGAAAACACACAAAACAGGTTTTTACAGTTGCCCAATTTTATAGGTTACAAAAAAAAAAAAAGCTATAGCACTCACTTTGGCAGCACACATACTAAAATTGGAACCATACAGAAAAGATTAGCATGGCCCCTGTGCACGCAAATCTGTGAAGCATTCCATTTTTTTAGAAAAGCTATAATTAGCAAAACTATTTCCATGACGCACCACCCTGGAGTTGGCAGACTGTGCGCAAAGGGCCAGACAGCCGGTGTTCTTCACTCTCAGGCCATGCAGCATCCCTCTGCCCTAGTGTCAGGGAAGCCGCTGGAGATGATGCCTGAATGAATGGGTGTGTCTGTGTTCCAATAAAACTTTATTTATAGACATAGAAATTAAAATCACTTCTACAATTTTTAAATCACAAAATTCTTCTTTTTGCTTTTTTTTTTTTTCCTGTGAAAACTATTCTCAAGTGGCCAGGTGACAAAAACAGACGTCAGGTTGGATTTGGCCAGGGAACTGTGGTTTGGTGACCCCTGACCCCAATACCTAGGAGCTGAGGTCAGGCCCCCAGGCAGGCGCCAGCCCCAAGCCCAGCCGAAGGGGCTCAGTCGCATCAGGGGCACTTGGGGTGTCAGGGGTCTGCTCTCATCAGTGGTGTCGGGCCAGGCAGAGCATCCACAACCTGATGAGTTGCCAGGCCCTGTGGGGACAGTGGACTGTGCCTGGGGGCTGGAGGGACCACACGTCCACGCAGGAATCTCACACCAGACAGCATCCTCCCTGACCTGCAGCCCTCCCCCCGTGTCCTCCCAATGTCACCCACGTTCTGATTGCTCACTCACTCGCTCTCTGCCCGCTTCTGCATCCAGGGAGATAGCGCCTACTGTCCTGGGGGCCGCCCATCTGAGTTTGCTTGGGACTGAGGAGTTTGCCAGGACACAGGACTTTCATGGCTACAATGTGGGCAGGACCCAGGAAAGCCAGGGTGGGGGGTGTTGGCCACCCTAGAGCGCCCCCCAACAACCCCCCCTGGGGAACCCAACAGTGAGTCAGTAGAGGGAGGAGGCTGGCCCGGAGGGTGGGCACCAGCCTGGCACAGGCGGGTGTGTGGAGCGCAGTGTGGCTTATGTGCCCACCGGAACTCCAATGGCAGAGTGCAAGCCAGTTGTGCCACACAAGGCAGCAAGGTGGGGTCTCCCGCACACAGCGCCTGGCAGAGAGCACACTGGTCTGGGGTGACCTGTGGGGGAGGGGAGGGGCTCCAGAGGCAGAAGATGTAGGGGTTGGAGGGAGGCCATAGACAGTTGCCCCATCCAGGCCTGAGCCAGGTCAGTCCCTCAGGGCTTGCTCAGGACTTGTGCAGGGTCGCTGGGTGGGTGCCTGGAACTGCACCGGGCTCTTCGTGGTTGGACACTCACTGTGGTCATTCATGCGACAAGACTTTATCTGGTGCCTCCATGGACCTGGCTGCAGGCTGGGTGCTGGGACAGACCCCTACTGTGTCATGCCCCCCACCCCTCCCAGAGCCCCTCAGGGGGTAGGCGATCTCAAGCTCATGTTACAGATGAGACCACGATGGCCAAAGAGGTGAAGTCAGTGTCCTCGGGTAACAATCATCGGCAAGTGAGGCCCCCTGCCCCCGTCCCCATGGGCCTGACCCAGAAGAGCGGCCTGTCTTCCCTGGTTGCAGCCTTTCCTGGGTGGGGGCAGGGGGTTCTGCTGCCTGCCTTCCTCTCCAGGAGGCCCAGACCCTCAGTGCGGACCCCAGACCTAAGAAGAGCCCGCCCCGCCCTCCCCAAGCGCTGGCTGTGCTGGCGGCCGGCGTTCAGTCTACAAATACCCTGACAAGACGGGTCTTCAATGTGAAATGCCCGCCATCAGCAGGGCCGGGCAGCCCGGCCTCCCATTATAGCCAAATGAATAACTCCGTTTAGAGAAGTCGTTTGGGGCACTGCCCCAGACAATGACTCCTGTCAAAAGATTTACCGAAGCTCATGGGCAATGCGGCGGGAGGCCCCGTGGGCCTGGCCTCAGAGTTTATCAGCTCATGCAGAAAACAAAGATTGCAGCGTGGACCATTTTGCCGCTGAAATTCATGCCTTTTGACCCCAAATGGAGAGATAATCCCAGGGCTTGTTTCCACTTGAGCTTGGAGATGTAAATAGCTGGCTTTGAAGCAGAACCTCACATTGGCCTCGGGTGGAAAACAAACCAACCAGGCTGGTGAAGACCGTGGTTTGTCACCTCATTCCACCACTCTGCCCCTGTCAGACAGCAACTCCCAGAGTTCTGTTTTAAAACTGGATGCTTGATAGAGTCTTTGGAGGATGTCATATACTTCCTCCATTCCCATTGTGAAGATTGCAAACTTGATCGTGGTTTATTTTCTCTTTGGCCACCAGGAAGCTCAAAAGTCAAGAAAAGCTTGAGTATATCAGCAATGTTGGTCCTTTATTATATAATAAGTGCATTCTCTTTTATATTAGTATTGTGGCTTCTCTTTGTATTTTATTATGCTTGTTTAATTTGCCTCATACTGTAAGCTTAAGCTCTTCAATTCTTCTGTTGGAAAAGCGAGGATATAAGTAAAATAAAATAACAAAGCAGAGTGGAGAAATGAGGAGAACAGGCTGGGGTCTGCCCATCTGCTTCTGGTTGTGACAGCAGACTGATCTTTTGACTGATGGTGTGAACTACCAGTTTCCTGCCTGTACCTTCACACGACTCTGGTTCTAGGTTAATGTTGACTCATGGTTAACCATGCACCTGCCAATGGGCTCTCAGGATCCTCTGATACAGTCAGCCTTGCCTGGTAACAACCACACAACCACCTCCCAGATTTCACAGTTCCCAGCAACGAACATTGACTTCTCATTCTCAGTGAACATCAGTGGATCAGCTGTGAGGACCCTTTCTGGGAGCTGGGCTGAACCAACAGGCCCAGTTTGGGACACGCTTTCCTCACAGTGGGTAAAAAGGGCCAGAGGGCTGAAGAAAAACCTGGCATGGGTCCTAAAACTGCTGCTCGAGCACATCTGCCCCCGAGCCACAATAAGTAGGTAGGAAATAGATACCATCCCCTGGAGTACCACGGCCATACATGAGCACAGCAGAGGCTTGGATGGATGGCTCCTGGGAAGGTGGAGTGGAGGGCCTAAAGCAACTATGTGATCTGCTGTGAAGACCCCAGAAGGGAAGCCCCATGTGGGCCAGGCTCTGGCTGGTCTGCTCACTCAGTATGAGAAAAAGACCTGGCTCACTGTAGGACTCCACAGAAAATACTGGAATGCACCAGTGATGAATGGACAGCTGACCAACTGAATGAGTCACCAGCAGGTCCAGAATGGTGCACATGTGCCTGGCCTCCACTGCTTGGGGTTCCTTCCAGCCTGTGGTCCCACCAGTACCTCTCCAATAACAAGATGGGGAGACAAAAACAGCAAACCCCTGGGATGGTGCATGTCAGCCCCCAGCACCTGCCAGGTACATGATACATCCTGTGCCTTCAACCCCTTTGAGGATGTGGTCCCATTTAAGACAGACAGACAGGTGACAGATACCAAATATGTGTGCATGCTGCCATTATAAGCTGAGGTGATGATGAGGATAACAGCCCTGGTCTTTGCAGCCCAGATACCAGCCACAGGGGTAACAACAAGGCTCAGATCATCCCAGCCCCCGGCCACTAAGCCATTCAGAGCCTCAAGGCAGAGGCCCCCAACTTGGTGGAGCAGAGATGGGCCACCTGCCCTGCTCTTTCCAGAAACATTATTTCATGTCTCTACTTTTGAGGTGGTTCGTTATATGGACGAGGGACAGAGATTGGCTGCCCTAACAAATCGGGAGCATTAGATCTGGTCCTGGGCTGGAGCAGAAAGTAAAGAGGCCTTGCAGACACTGCCAATGAGGCCCAAGAAAGAGTGAGAAAATGCCCTGGGGAAGAAGGGGAAGCCGTGCTCTATGGTGGCCCCAGGAGAACAACTGCCACCAAGGACAAGAAGAATAGGAGATGCACCCAGTAACTCAGTCATCTAGCAGCCAGCTTCTGTAAAGGCCATGTAGTAAATATGTGAAGCGCTGAGGACCAGAAGGTATCTGCTGCCACTCCTTGGGCCTGTAGCTGCAGTTCAAAAGCAACCACCAACAAGACACGAATAAATGAGGATGGCTGAGTTCCAATAATGTTCTGTTTACAAAACAGGGAGCAGGCTGGATTTGGGTGATAATTTGCTGACCCTTGGTCAAATGAAGATTTCCAGGAAAAACATCAAAAGTGCCACCTCTCTTCTCCTGCTGGCTATGATAAAATGCAAGAGGAGAAAGATGAGAGGTGAATAGCCAGCTATTCAATTTTCAAGAAAAATTTAGAGAAAACATAAAGGAGCCAGGACTTGCTGGGTTTGAAAATAGAAGTCTTTCTCATTCCCAGCCTGTCCACATTTGAAAATGTCTTCAAATTTTAAAATGCATCAAGTTTGGCTTTAGGGAGAAGATCAAATCCAGAGTGGGGCTGCAAGATTCTTTGTTCAGTGCTCAGAAAGATCTAAAAGAGAAGCTCACAAATAAAGACCCTTTCCAGAACTTAACAGGTGTCTCCTTGACCCTCTCACTTAAACAGTCTCAAGTCTATCTTCTCAAGATAGAGAAGAGCTGCCCTTACAGGAATGTGTGGCTGTGTCCCTGGTCTAACAGACTGAATATCAGTAACCACCATGGGAAACCCACAAGGTCTGAAAGAGGATTACACTGATAGAAACACAGCAGCCTGGATGATGAGAGATGGAGCTGACAAGAGAGCCCCAAGATGCACTTACACTCTAAACTATTATGGGCAAGAAGCAGGCTGGGAAGGTCACATAGTTGCAAATACAAGCCACTTTTCTGGCTTTTCAGGACAAGAGACTACCCAGAGGGGAGGCAACAGCTAAGGAGAGCAACCCCCAGGGAGGATGAGTGGGGCTGATCTTTGGAAGTACTCTGAGGGGTGGCCTCCCTGGGTTCCTAGCACCCTGCTGTTTAAATGCCTCCTGTTGAGGGCTGCAGGTGACTGTCTCTTTAGTTTGGTCTTCAGATGGAAAGGTAGCCAGAACCACAAAGTGAAGTCTCACCCACACCTGGGGCTGATGGATACCATGAGACCCTGGCCCTGAACCCATGACGGGTGAGACAGGGGGTTGTGGAAGGATGTGAGTGCGATTTGCCCACGGGAGGAACATAAATAATTCATAGTCAGGGTAGACAGGGGCTTTAAAACACATTCTCAAATTCTTTGAAGCCTCTCGGGTGGAGAGGTGGAGGCCTATGTCCCTCCTTGAATCTGGATGAGATTGGAGCCTGCCAGAATCCAACAGAAAGTGGCAGAAAGGACACTGCACTCAGAGAGGGGACTCATTCTCACCCTCACTCACCAATACTCACATCTGAAACCCGAGCCTTCATACATACACGAGATGGGGTGACCCTGCAGCCACCAGGCTGAGAGGACACTGGGCCACACAGAGGACTCCTGGTGCCCAGTTAGCAGCCCTCCTCCTTGATGGGTGCACCTGTCACTGGCACTTCTTCCTTTCTGTCCTCACCCTTGGTGGGAACGTCACCACCCTCACCACCACCATTCACTCTTCACCTCCCATTCCATCCCCGCCGTCCTCCTGCTGCTCCAGAACTCCATCTTCCACTCGCCTCCTCCTCCAAGGTGACCTCCAGAGTCCTGGTCCTGGACTCATCCCACTCACCTGTCAGCCTCTTGGCTACATGTGGCTATAGTGTACTTCCCAGGCTGGGAAGCTACTCCCAGGTTGACCCCTGCCCCCGCTCCTCCCCCACCACCAAAGCCCACCCACTCCCACCCTGTGCTCTAGACCCTTTGCCCAGCTTCATTTCCATTAGTGGAGTCTGCAGTGTCACCTGCCCCACTCACCCTTGTTGGATTATCAACTCACACCAGCATCTGCCTCAGGACAGGTACTCTTGGGCTTTGGGCTCAGCCAGGTCTCCATTCCAGCCCTGCTTGTCCTGCACTGGCCATGAACCCTACATGGGCAGGGCATCCACTTTGTCCCACCTGACCCTGAATGCAGAATGGGGTGACTTGGCCTGTCTTTCTGGGGTCCAGCAAGTTGTTTGCTGAGCCTGCAGACCCCAAGGCTCCCGCCTCCATCTCCATCCTGCCCCTCAGCTGTGACCTTGGCTACCTGACTCCAGGTCTCTGGGGCTCAGTTTCCCATCTCTGCATCCCCATATGGGTGGGGACAGAGGGAAGGTTTCTGTGCTGGAGACTAGCACCTGGGCACCTCTGCACCTCCCTTACCATGCTCTCCCCAGCTCATCCTCATGGCAGCCCTTCACCTCAATGTGACCACCCCACCTCGTAAACCAGGAACCATGCCTGTCTCAGAAAGGTGAAATGGCCATCTACAAGGCAGGGAGAATAATGTGGATTTGAACCCAGTCTGTCTAGCTGCATTGGTTGGCCTGGGCCGGGGCTGGAGTCTTTCCTGGGAACATGATTATGCCCTTTGGGGGTTATTACTGTGCACAGTGGTGGGGGTGGGCCTGCTATCCACATGCAGGAGTGCTGTGCAGGGCAGGGAGCATGCCACCTGCATGCCCAGTCCCAGCTGCCCAGCCTGGGACTGGGTGCACAGTAGGTGTGCAGATTGCCCAAGAGGACAGAAAGACAGCCTTACGGTGTGGGCTGGCTGCCTCTCTACAAAGTGCGCTGACCTCCAGAGTCACTAGATGATCCCCACTGTGGAGTGATGGCCGCTGACCAGCAGTCACCTAGTGGGTGTGCAAGGTGCACCTACCATGTGCACGGGAGTCTGGCTGGCCCAGGGGAGAGCTCCCTTTAGGCAGATGTCCTTGCTTCCGGGGCATCAGGTTACTGTGCCTGCCCCAGGCCTGTCCCCAGAGACACGGCAAGGCTGCCCCAGGTCACAAAGCAATCTGTCCTCTCTTCCCACCCCCAGCCTCCTAGAGGCAGTACCTTCGAGCTGTCACTCGCTGTAACCTGATCGGTGACAGGACAGGGGTCTGAGGCACCAAGACAAGAGACATCTTAATTAGTGGCTTTTCCGGAGCAGCCAGGGCCCCAGACATCTCTTAACTTGTCTGAGCCGGAAATCTGGGCTTCCTGTGTGCATTGCTGGATGTGGGTGGCTTGCCTGGGTGGCTCTGAACGTGCGTGCAGGGCGTGGGTATGGCCTGTGATGCTGCGGGGGGCTGGTGGCTCACCCAGTGAGCCTGGGCCTGGCATCCCTTCCCTGGATGCAAGAGTGAGCTTCCATCCCCAGAGGTCACACAAGGAGGACGGTCCCTGGCAGGAACAACTAGGGCAGCCTGGAGCATCAACAGGGTCCCGGCAAAGAGCGGCACCCAAACCTCCTGATGAGTGGAACGTCCTGGGAGCAGTAGCAGGGACTGTGTTCTGGGCCGAGCCTTGGATCCCTGGGGAGGGAAGCCAGTCTTCAACCTGTCACTGACCTGGCAAGGTGGCCCATACAACATCTTTAGCGCAGAGCCAATGAGCCTGAAGGGAGCATTTCAGCTGCTTTAGAGACCAGGGGACCCCAGACAAGTCGCGAGGGCAGGGACAGCCCGGCTAAAGGCCTGGCCATGGGGGCACATGACCCTGCTCAGAGTGGTGAGCCAGGCCTGGTGGAGCAGGGATCAGGGCGGCAGGAGCAGGAGGGCCAGCAAGAGGGGGGCTGGGCCAGCTCATCCATCCAGGCTTGGAAACACAGCGGCGGGAGCTACACTCTGCTCAGGGGTCAATGTGGCCATGATGGAGAATGACCAGGAAACCACCTCCCTATAGGTGGCTGCAGCCCCGCAGGCAGAGGTGGCCTCCGCAGCCGGCGCAGCTTTGAGGCCCAGCTCAGGCCCCGCTGGCTGGTGAGCGTACACCAGACCTACGATGGCCCGGCACCTATCTCAGCCTGTTCCCTCATCAGGGAAAACAGGGATCTGGACTCTGGACATATGTCTCACTCACGACCCAGGCAAGGTGGGAAAGGCCTGGCATGTTCATGTCTTAAACTTCCAAATCAATGACACTTACCATCCACACCATGTGCACACTTGCACACGCAGCTACAGTGTTTGACCTGCACGTAGGGTGGGGGTGACTTCAAGGAGAAGAGGGTTGGGAGCGAGCAGGGACCTCAGTTGAGTCTAAAGTTTTATTTCCTGAAATGGAAAAAGTGCATGAAGCCAACATAGCGTCGTCGGTGATAACGGCACCTTGTTCACCAGGCCACTGAGGACGCAGAAGAGCATCAGTTCTGCAGATTGCTGGGGGTGGGATGCACTCAGGAGCTGGGGTTGCTCCTGCTGCTGGCACCAGCACACATTTCCTGGGTGATCTGGGGCAAGTGGCTTCGGGGCCCTAGCCTGTGGATCCTTGGGAACAGAGCCTGCAATTGAGCTGGAGCTCAGGCCAACGTAACAGGGTGACCCGCGCAGACCCCTGTGGACAGCACTTAGCCAGTGTGGGTGCTATTACTGGGATTCCTAACAGGAGGACCAGAGTGAGGAGCTGGGACATAGGGATGGGGGGCAGAAAGGTGGGCCTGGAGAGGTGGCGTCCAGAGGGAGAAATGGTGGGAGGCTGTGTTCTGTGTTGGGGAGACCGTCGATGTCCCGGATTGAGGGGCTGTGCAGAAAGCACGAGGCCCCTTCACTGGAGATGTGCTCCTTCCTGCCTCAGGGCTGCTGTGGAGGAGCCCCTCCTGGGGGCCAGGGGGTGGCAAGGAGGGTTGGAGGACCTGGAGCTGCTCCCAGGGACCCTGACACAGGTCCCCGGAGGGCCCTGCCCAGCTCCTGGCAACGCCATCTGTGTGCCCCCCACCCCCGGCCTGGCTGAGCCTCAGGTCTTGGCAGTACCTCTCAGAGCAGCAGAGGTCATGCCCCCTGCCCTGTCCAGATGGGCCTGGGCCGACCCCATCCGCGGCAGACGAGGACAATGGCCCCTGTTGTTGGCTGGTCGCCCTCGGCCACATTCTCCAGGGACCTAGTGACCCTGAACAGGGACTGTGAAGAGGTCCCTGCTGACTCAGCGAGATGCCCACTCACTAATGAAGGGCCGTTGGAAAGGGCCTTGACCTTGGTTAGCAGGCAAGAGCTCTCCATCCGAGAGGCCACTGTCAGGAAGGAGATGAAAGGTGATGTCACTTCCTGCCCCACCTAGAGTGCTTGTGCGCCCAGCAACGTGGGAGACAACGTCCCGGGGGCCAGCAGACACACAGCAGGTCTGGGAGCTAGAACCACCACAGGAGATGGGGTCCAAGATTTAGAGCAGGCTCCGTTACCACTGATGAGGGAACCAGCAGTTACCATACCATCTGAGCAATGGAAGCCAGGACCAAGGGTGGCCCGGTGCTGTGGGAGGGCAGAGTGGCCTCCACCCAACCTGGAGACCAAGGAAGGCTGCCCAGAGGAGGTGACCTGAAGTCCCATCTCCAAGGATGGGTAGCATTAGCCAGAAATCACAGGAGGAGGAGGAGACCCCAGGCGTGAAGCAACAAGAACAATCATTTTTAGGCCAAGGGGCTGGTAAGATGACAAATCATTCATCATAGGAGCACCAAGGGGACAAGCCAAGGAGTGGAAGAAACAGCCCTCTGGGCTGGAGGCTAGGAAGCCAGTGAAGGGATGAGGGATGGTCCAGGAGAAAGTGAGGAGGATGGGACAGACACAGGAGCTAGAAGCAAGGCTAAGGCATAGGCTGGTGATGGTCCATGGAGAGGGCATCCAGGATCACCCAGATCCCCACAGGACACTGGAGCAGAGACCCCGAGGCAGGAAAGCACAGAACATGGTGGGAGGGTTAACAGCCACACGTTTCCCGGATGGCAGGAAACTTGACATAGGAGGACCTAAGACAGGAAAGTCAAGGGACCTTGGAGGAGAGAGAGCACTCCAGATGGGGCTCGGCTTCCCTAAAGGGAGGGGGCTGGAGGGCGTGTATCCTGGACCTGACGGGGGGTCTGGGGTTCACATAGTGAGGAGAGGCAGCAGGTGACCAGTTGCTGTGGCTTTCCATCTGCATCAGGTCCCAGAACCTGGTGCTCAAGCTCAGGCAAAGCCTCCATGCTATCCCATGCTGTTCCACACCATGACACGCACTGTTCCTTCTGGCCACTACAGAGGTGGCCCCACACCCGGCGGTGGAAGGAGTTACATGCCTCTGCGGTTATCTGTCACATAGGAGCTGTGTGACTTCAGGCACGCAGCTTTCCTTCTCTGAGCTGCAGTCCCCTCTCCTGTAAAATAAGCCGTAAGTAATCTCTGCCCTGCTTTCTTCCTGGGGCTGTTTGGAACCACACATAAGAGTGTAATAGTGCCTTGTGCTGCCCGGGAGGGGACATGATGAACCACGGTGACACTCTCTTCCACAGGAGAGTCCAGATGCTCTTTCGAACACACATAAAGACACTTAATAGATCTCAACAACCTGCAGGTCCAGAAATACACCTCCAGAAATTTCAGAGAATAAGTGGCACTCAGACTATGCTCTCTGACCACAATGCAATTAATTTCCAAATGCACCATGAAAATGTGATTTGGATGCATATATGTGTAAATCTGCAAAGTTTAGACACACTCCTAAAAAATTCATGAGTTAGGGCACCTGGTGGCTCAGTTGGTTGAGTGTCTGCCTTTGGCTCAGGTCATGATCTCAGAGTCCTGGGGTCGAGCCCACATCAGATCCCCACTCCATGAGAAGTCTGCTTCTCCCTCTCCCTCTGCCCTCCTCCTGCCTGTGCTCTCTCTCTCTATGTCAAATAAATTTTTTAAATCTTTAAAAAAAAAATTCATGAGTTAAAGAGCAGATGACAATAGAGATTACATATTACTTAGTGTAAATGAAAAAGGAAGCATTATATGTGGTTTTAGGGGTGCACCTAGATTGGTGTTTAGAGGTTTGTTAATAAGCTATACATTCATCACAGAACAGGAAAACCTAAAATAAACAAGTTACATTTTTAACCAAAGGGAATAATAGAATGACAGAAGCTGTAAAAAACATATTAGTGAAGAAATAAAGACATGAGGAGACATGGATTAAATAGAAATTAAAGAAATGTAGAAATGATCAATGAAAGCAAAATGTTCTCTGAGGAAATCTGATTGGAATACTGTCTGGCAAGACAATCAGAAAAACAATGCTATAAAGCGATTGCATTAGGAGTGAAGCAAGTACAGGGCATGTTTAGAAACTGTTGGAAAATAATGCGATCATCTTTGTGCCAATAATTCTTCTGTGCAAGCATAATGCACAATTGCCTTAAAGAAAAATTAATCACCAAAATCAATTCAAGATGAAATAGCAGATAGGAGCAAATGGATAGCCCACACAGACGTGAAGTAATTAGCAAAAATTCACAACTCCAAACCACAAAAACAGCCACAAAGCCTACATAGGATTGCATCAAGACTTACCAAACCTTCAAGAACAGGCAATCCTCATTATGTGCACTCTGCTTCATAGAATAGCAGGAAGTGGGACATTTATTCATTTCCTGAGGCTAATATAACTTAAGGCTTACAGCAAAATGATATTTCATGAAAAGAAAATATTATGCCAATTTCACTTAAAAATATAGATGTGAGGCACCTGGGTGGCTCAGTCAGTTATGTGTCTGCCTTTGGCTCAGGTCATGATCCTGCAGTCCTGGGATCAAGCACCACATCAGGCTCCCTGCTCATTGGGCACCCTGCTTCTTCCTCTCCCCACCCCTCAGTCATGCTCTCTTTCTCAAATAAATGGATAAAATCTTTTAGAAAAAAGAAAGAAAGAAAGAGAAAGAAAGAAAGAAAGAAAGAAAGAAAGAAAGAAAGAAGAAAGAAAGAAAGAAAGAAAAAGAAGAAAGAAAGAAAGAAAGAAAGAAAGAAAGAAAGAAAGAAAGAAAAAGAAAGAAAGAAAGAAAGAAAGAAAGAAAGAAAGAAAGAAAGAAAGAAAGAAAGAAAGAAAGAAAGAAGATAAATGCAGGGCACCTGGGTGGTTCAATCGGTTAAGCATCTAACTCTTGGTTTCAACTCAGGTCATGATCTTAGGGTCATGAGAGCAACTCCTCCATTGAGCTCCATGCTCAGGGGGGTCTGCTTGAGATTCTCTCCCTCTCCCCCTGCCACTCAAATAAATAAATAAATAAATAAATAAATAAATATTTTAAAACTATATAGATGCAAAACAATACCTTAAGGGGAATACTGGCAAATCAAGTCTAGAAATGTACTTAGATGACTACAGGTCATTTTAGTGTGTCACATTAACACAAAGAGAGTTCTCAGTTCAAAAGCATACTAACAATGGCATGTAAGAAACAGAAGGAGAAGGTTGGCATCTTCCCAGATGCAAACCAGCACTCAGTATAGCTCCACCTTCAATGATGATTTCATTTTCAAATGAAATAGAATGAAATTTCTTTACTTGGATAAATTTAAATAAGATACAGTCTAGACCCAAGTGGTACTGGGACAAGATAGGAGTCTGCTTGTGTGACATGTAACAATGCAGGGAAAGTAGTAGTACTGACCAGGCAGTTGACTCTGCTCCCTGAGCTCACCCAGAGATACTGGCTTCTCCAATCTCAATGTCCACACACCCTAGCATGCTCTCCTCACCTACTTGGTCAAAGCAGATTACCATCACCATCATCACTTCCACAGAAAGAGAAAGGTGCTGTGGAATCTGTACACATCACTTCTCCCCAGATCCATTGATGAAACTCAGTCATGTGGCCACACCAAGACTGGGAAATGTAGTTTCCATTTGGGTAACCTTGTGCCCTGCTAAAATCCAAAGGAGGGATGCCTGGGTGGCTCAGTGGTTGAATGCCTGCCTTCGGCTCAGGGCATGATCCTGGGGTTCCAGGAGTGAGTCCCACATTGGGCTCCCTTTGTGGAGTCTGCTTCTCCCTCTGCCTCTGTCTCTGCCTCTCTATCTCTCTGTGTCTCTCATGAATAAATAAATAAGATCTTTAAAGAATAAAAAAATAAAAAATAAATAAAACCCAAAGGAGTTCTATTACTAGAAGGGAAAACTAAGGACAAATGCATAAAAAGGAGCAGTTTGTAGATTCTATCACACTTGATAAAAACTATTTATTAAAAAATAGAGAAAACATTATACTTAGTCATTACATTTTCCAAATATCCTAATCAAAGTCAGGGTTAGGGCAAGGATGCGCTCATTGTCACTTATGTTCAACATTGTGCTGGTAGATCTTGACCATGCAATAGGACAAGAAAAAATCAAGAGGTAAACATTGGAAAATACTCTGTCCACATAAAAACTCCAAGATAACCTATGGACAAAGTGACATAAGTAGTACAAATAATTATATAGGTATAACTAATAATCAGCAAGTTTGCTAGATATAGAAGATACAGAATTCCTAGATGCCATTAATAATTTAAAAAATAGAGAGAAAAGATCCCAATTTTAAGCAACCAAAACTATAATCTTTAGAACTCTGTAAGATGTTTCCCAGGAAAAGTTATGAAATATATCATATTAATGGATATGAAGACTCATGTCATAAAGATGTCAACTCTAAATTAGCCTGTAGAATCAATGAAATTTGCATAAAAAATTCTAGCGAATGTGTTCTCATGAGACTTAGAAAGCTAGTAGAAAAGGATAATGGAAGAGAAATGGGTCCAAGGAACTTCAAAAATTTTTTCTTTAAATATTTTCTTTAAGGGCACCTGGGTGGTGGCTCAGTTGGTTAATTGTCTGCCTTCAGCTCAGGTCATGACCCCAGAGTCCTGGGATCGAGCCCCATGTTGGGCTCCTTGCTCAGCAGGAAGTCTGTTTCTCACTCTCCCTCATCCTTCTCCCTGCTCCTTCTCTCTCTCTCTCTCAAATAATTTATTTGATGGACAGAAAGAGTAAGAGCAGGAGCCGGGAGGGGGGGCAGAGGAAGAGGAAGAAGTTCAGCAGGGAGCCCAACAGAGGGCTCGATCCAGGAACCCTGGGATCATGACCTGAGCTGAAGGCAGATGCTCAACCAACTGAGCCACCCAGGTGCCCCTAATTTCAAAATTTTTAAGAAATAAAACATTGCGATGAGTTACTTTACATTTATAGTAAATATGAAAGTATGGGAATGGGTCAAGATGAGACATACAGACAAAAACAACAAAGCAGGGGCACCTGGCTGGCTCAGTTGGTTAAGCATCTGCCTTCAGCTCAGGTCATGATCCTGGGGTCCTGGGATCAAATCCCACATGGGGCTCCCTGCTCAGTGGGGAATCTTCTCCCTCTTCCTCTGCCCCTCCCCTATGCTCATGCTCTCACTCTCTCTTTCAAATAAATAAATAAAATATTTTAAAAAGAGAGAGGGAGAACAAACCAGAAAGCTCAGAAAAATGCATCTGTGCATGGAAATCTGACAGAGGCAGGAACACAAACCATCAGGATAAGGACAGGTCATTCCAAGGTGCTGCTGACTGGGACCAATGGCTTTCCACATGGAAAAAAGAAAATCAAATTCCTACCTCACACCATATATGAAAGTTGACCTCTGATGGACTAAAGACACAAATGAAAAGAGAAGTATAAAATTTTTAGAAGAAAATATCAAGTAATATCTTTATGACCCCAGAGTAAAGTGGAATATTTAAATATAGCACCAAAAAAAATGCAAACCATCAAGGGAAATATTAACCCCTTAGACCTATCCCGGTGGCCTAAGCAAGTCATGGCCTCCTGGTTGGGCGGTGGGAAACTGGACTCCACCAGCAGACAGCAGGAACTGCAAAGTCACGTGGCAAAGCAGTAGATGGAGACAGAGAAGGGTGGAGAAAGAGGATCATTTTTGCCCCCATCGTCCACACCCAGCATTGGCAGTCAGGGACCATCATTGAGAGGAGCAGTTTCCGAGTGAGGTGATGGAGAGGGAAGAGTAGCAACTGGAGGAAGAAGTGAAAGGAAGGATAGGTGGGTGCACGCGTATAGCTCCATAGACCCAGGCCGGCCTCTCCATCCCATAGCTCAGGGAGCCAGCACCCCGAGGTGGGGGGTGGGGGACACCGGGGGGTGGGGGAGTCTGCATCCTAATCTATAGAGAAAGAGATTCATCACAAGAACACTGACTTACTGATGCCTTGACTCTTTCCAAAGTGGCTGAACACAAAACAAGACTACATACTCCATGAAATAGGGCAATTAAGACAAAAGTAGAAACCCTAAAAAGTGCGTGTAGGTTCTAGGGGGGCAGGCGTGGCATCAGGCTGCCTCCTTCCTGCCCACTGGCTTTGAGCATCTGGCCCCTGACACTGAGGAGTGCGTGTGGGGAGAGGATTGCTCATGTGGTTAAGTAAGAGCAGTGGGTGCCTGACGGCGCCTGGGCTGGCAAAGAACGCTGGTGGGCACTGGTTCGGAAATCTGAGCTCAGAAGCCAAGATGAAAAGGAAACGTTGAGAGTCCACCTTTCATGTTCTGGCCGGTGGGTCTGCAGAGATGAGCACCCCTGTGTTCACCCGGAGAGCTTTGAGGACAGAGGTGTTCATTAATCACTCCCTTCAGAAGCACTGCTGGGCACAGGGGCGGTAGTGGGGGGAGCAATGATGCAGATCTGGCCCCCGCTCTGCAGAGCCTTCCCTAGACTGGTGAGGGGCTCTAGCAGTGTGCAGGGGACCCTGCGGGCTCTGGGGTGCAAGAGCCTTGGCTGCAAACATCTGAAGGGTTTCTAGAAGCAGCAAAATGGCTTGTGCACCAGGAAGGACGTGAGTTATGCCCATTCTCATCTTTGTTGAATTCTACAGGGGTCTCAGTGGTCTGTGGCAGGAACTGGAGCATTTTTGATGGCCTCCTTGACTTGTTTCTGCAGCCTCCATGCAGAGTTCATCTGGTCACCCAGACCAGGAACAAGGAAGTCACCCTTGCTGCCCAGCCAACAGGCATTGAGTCCCCCAGAACAATCTTTCTGCACCCACGCCGCTGCCCACTGTCACTGCCATCCTCCCAATGCCCTAGATCCTTGCAGACACCTCACTGGTCACCTGTCCTAGACTTGCCCCCAGGCCTCCCTCTACCAGCTGCTGGGGAACTTCCCAACCAGCATTAGCTTGGCTTCCTCCATCACACAAAGTCTGGCATAGTTGTCCATTGACTGCTGGATAAAGTCCCCTTTCTGAACCAGGGGTCCAGGTAGACCTCCCCAGATATACTTCTGACCACATTCCCTGTCCCAATGGTCCCTGAGGGCTGCACCAGCTTGATATTCCTGTCCTTCTGTTTCTACCACTTCCAGGATCTTGTCCATATAGCAAACTTATTAAACTCTTATTAAACTTGAGAATCTCTGAAGCAACACCACCTCCAGGAAGCCTCCTGGGAGCACCAGGCCTACTTGTGCTACAGCTTGCAGCAAGGGATTCCTCCCTAGTTGACAACCAGCCCCTGCGCTGTCCAAGCACAGGGCTGATGCCCAATCCTTTTCCATGGTCCAATGCCTGGAATGCGATGAAGGAGGGGGAGGTGGGGATGGAGGTGGGGATGGGCTACAGGCTTATCATAAAGAGGGCCTGCCAGCAAGCTGCTGAAATGAGGGGTCGCCCCCAGCCCAGCTTGCCCGGACAACCTGCACAGACACCAGGCACCACAGTGGCAGCATTGGTTTCAGTTGGAGAAGGGGTGCTGGCTGACTGGAGGATGCCAAGCTCGGCTGCTCCTTCCCAGGCCCCGCAGAGCTCCCCGAAGCAGCTCTGAGCCCCACGCGGTGGGACAGCTCTGTTGGCAGCAGCTGCGATCTGCATGGGGCATGACTCCCGGCTGGTAGCATGGATGGTGAGCAAGGGGCAGGACCGAAGGTATCTCCTCTGTCTGGTCTCTCCCATCATAGGTAAGGCCCTGAGCCACACGACAAGATGGTCAACCTGTTGGGGTCATAGCTGGCTCCCGCTGGTCCCAGCCCAGTATTCATTCCTCTACCTCTAGTGTAAATTCAGGGTCACATGGGACCTTCCTCCTCCCCCTGACCCGCCACCTTAAAGTCCTTCCCTCTGCCTGTATCTGGCCCTCCGGGCAGCCGAGCCTGCAAGAGCCGCAGGAGGAGGCGCCAGCCCTGGCAGGCACACAGGGAGCAGGACGGGGTCTGGCCCCAGGTCTGTAGTGAGAGGGCTGGTCGCCAGGAAGGCGAGGGTCTGGGGGAAAGAAAGGGCACAGGAAGAGAAAATTGGGGTGGGAAGCCTGGATGAGAGGGGACTTGTCATCGGGAGGGGCTTGCCCCAGCTCTGTTGCAGACCCTCCTGGTCCTGGTCCCCAGGCTGGCTCAGGCCAGCAGTGGCCGCATCCGAGGCCCTTTACCAGTCCTGTCACCCCAGCCCCGAAGGCAGGGAGGGGAGGTCATCACCCGCCCTGCAGGTGCCGGCCAGGGCAGGCGGGACAGAAGCCACTCCTTCTGAAAGACCCAGCCCTGTTAGGTCTGTGCTCCTGTTTCGTGGGGTCTGTGCTACAGAGGATGCCGCCCACCTCCCATGCAGGGGTCCAGGAATTGCTGAGCTGGGGCTGCCGAAGGCACCGTGCTGCCACAGCCGCCGCCCTGCCCCCCCAGCCCCTGCTGCTAACTGAACTCTTCCCAGGCTGCTGGTTGTGTGCAGATCTATCACCCACTAAGCCACTGATGATAAGCCCTGGCATTTCCGCCACAAATCCTTGGCACACTCTACCCAGGACGCTCACGGTTTCCTTATGGTTCCGTTTCGTCCGAGGCTCCATTAAACCGAGCTTATAATTAAGGAAATGTGATCGGAAAATTAGCTGATGCCTTGGTACTGTTACAAAAGACAGTGTCTTCTGCACCCTGATTAGCCCGCTCAGCCCGACGCGAGGTTAAGCGGAAGAACGCCCGGATTAATCCAGATTGACAATTATGACCACTTTTTTCTCCAGCATGGAGCTTTCCCCGGTGGCTCCCTGCCAGGAAGGTATTGTGTTCCGAGACTAAAATACTTTTCATTTTTTCTACAATTTCCGTTTAAAAAGTTCCAAATGTTCAGCCACATGATGTGAAACTGAACTTCAACAAAATCCTACGGGGGTTTTGACGGTGGAGAAAATGTGGGGGTCTGATCCCCTGACCCCAAGCCGACGGAGGATACAGTTTCAAGTCTTTCTTCT
Organism: Vulpes vulpes; assembly: GCF_048418805.1. Classification (NCBI taxonomy): domain Eukaryota; kingdom Metazoa; phylum Chordata; class Mammalia; order Carnivora; family Canidae; genus Vulpes; species Vulpes vulpes. The sequence goes on from NC_132793.1 coordinate 108,559,137, forward strand.
CCACCCGCTCCCCGCCAGCCCTGAGGAGACGGGCGAGCTGGATCCTTTCGGAAGACGGGAGAGCCTTCAGTGGGGGCGGAACCCCCCGGTTCTCCTGCCCTGGAAACTGGCCCCAGCGCGTGGCTCCCAGGGCAGCGCTCGGGGTCTGGAAGCCAGGATACCTGGGTGCCAAGCACTGCTTCTGCCCAGCTCGGCTTCCTTGACCTGAATTAAACTCAGGAAAGAGTCAGGATGGGTATTGTTCTAGATGCACAACTAGTTCATTTAATCTTCGTGAAAACCTCATGGGGCAAAGCTCTTATAAAGATCTCATAACGATCTTATTTTAAAAATAAAGCTCTTATTTCCACTTTGCAAATGGGTAAACTGAGGCCCAGGGGGCATAATTACTTGTGTTCAGACCCCACAGCAAGCATGTGGTAGAGGCCGAATGGGAACCCCGAGAGACCAGAGCCAGGGCTTTGCCTAAGCAGGTGTCTCTGCAGGTGCAGCCATCCGGGGCCTCTCTGCCCAGCTCCCTCTGGGACGTGCCGTCTGTCTACAGATATGCGTGTTGGGCTCCTTCATCTGAGTTCTGTAACTAGGGGGAAGGGAAGCTGGAGCTTGGGAGGGTTGGCTCTCAATCCAGGTGTCCACAACCTCTGGGCCCCTCCAGGACAAGTGCGTCAGGCCACCTCTGAGGGTCCAACCTGTGGCCCTGCGCTGGGCAGTGGAGGGCCTCAAAGCACCACCGTCAACCTGGCTCAAATTGTTCACGTGGAACCATCGTGATGTGTAAAGATGTTCATTGTCTATTGTTAGGCTTTTAAAGGTGAGCAGGACACAATCACATGTGTAATTTGCACATACCGCTGTAGTGGCCGATGCAGGAGACACAAACCGTGTCCTTCCTGGGGGAGTGCAGGAATCAGGACCCTGGAACCCCGCCGGCTGCGGGGCTTTATCAAGACTCCTCGGCTGTGTGGGTCAGGGTCGTGTACCGAGCCAGGGAGGTGCCCTGTCTGCTGGGTGAACACAGGAATGAGTGAGGCCATCATCTGCTCGCTGCTGGACACCAGGGCCACGTCGGTGTGGCTCACCCCGGGGTCCCCAGGCCCTGGCACCCCACGCTCCACTTAGGTCACCATGCTTCGACGTCTGTGTAGTGCACACGGCAGCATCTGTGTAGAAGGGGGCAGGGGGCAGCCCGGGGCCTGCATGCCGGTCGCCCTCGGCTGAGCCAGAGGAGCAGCAAGAGAGCCGGGGCTCCCATCCCTCGTCCCAGACACCGGCGCCTCAGCAGGTGGGGCGTCAGCCCCGCACAGAGAAGGCAGGGAGGCTCGGGTAGTCTCGGGGCTGGCACAGGTGACCTCCTGGCCCCGGCCCCAGGAGCCAGCCGGGCCACGGCCAAAGCCAGGCATGAGGCGGACAGATGGCCGTGCTGGGTTTTCTCGGAGCCTCTCGCGCCATGGGCTCATCCTGTAGGATTCGTGCCCAGGACACCCCACAAGCTTGAGCGGCCTCCTGGCTGGACTCTTATGGGCCCCCAGGTGTCCACCCCCACCCCGTACCCGGTCGGGCAGCCTCCCCTCTGCTTTTCATCCAGTCTGAGGCCCGGGGCTCCGCCAGCCAGCGGCTTCTCTCCCTTCGAGGCTCCAGGTCACCACTCAGCGGATCATTCAGGCTGAAGTCAGAATCTCCCCCCAAACGCCCCACTAATTCAGACCAGGCCCGACTGCTGGACTCTATCTGGGGAGCCTCAAGCAGTCACGGATGCAATGCATCAAATGAGGAGCACGTTTACAGTGCTTGGCCCCTAGCAGACAAATGGAATTCTAGACTCTCTGGGGTGGAAAAGACCTTAAAAGTCACCCCCCATCCCTCCCCATCTACCACCCCCACCATCCAGGGCTCCGAGCTCCCCCACATGACTGAGAAAACCTAACACCAACACTAAGCCTGTCACACACCTCCAGGAATGGGGAGCTCACTACCTCACAGAGCACAGGTGAAACAGGTGTCTCTCCTGCAGTCCTCAGCATGGGCCTCAGAGCCCCACAGCGTCCTCATGTCCCCTTTTCCGTGCCACGTTGTTCCCAGGCTCTGAAATCCCCTTCACTCGGTGACAAGACCTGGCTCCTGCCACACCACCCCCTTGCATCCTGGGAACCCCCAGACACAATGCAGCCACCCCGAGTCTCTGAACAACTTCAAGGCAGCCAGAGGAGTCTGGGAGCTACCCCTCCACGGGGCACAGGGCCTGAGCCAGCTCTGAATCTGGCCTAGTGGCCGCACTGTGCCCCCTTCTAGGAGAAGCCACGTTGGCCACAGGGCCTGGAGATGGCCCCACAGGAAACCTAAAAGAGAGCACTGTTCCTCCCATGGCACAGGTGAGAAAACTGATGCTCAGAGAGGTATAGTGATTCATCCAAAGCCACACAGCGAGGGTGACAGAGCCATTCCTGCTGGCTCCTCTCAGCCCAAGGGTGGCCTGGGCCCATGTTCCCATGCTCAGCAAGCCCGGGGACTCTCTCTGATGGGTGCTGGTCTTCACAGGCGCAGCCCAAAGTGCCAGAGGATCCATGCTTCCCACCCACCCAGGAGCAGCCCCCACACTATGCCAACAGGAGTGGATGAATTCCCCAGCCCTGCACCCCCAGGGCAGGACTCCATCCTCTGTCCCTTCTTCACCTCCCTCGTGTGTTTCCTAGGACCTCCTCCCAGGTAAATGCTCATCTCGGCTTCTGGGGACCCAAACCAAGACACCAAAGGTCTGAGATGGAGTAGCCTTGTATAGCCTCAAGGACAGCTTCGTAATCTAAACCGTGGGGAATATTTCTGTTTGCGTTTCATGTGTCTGTGCTCTTGACACTTCATGATGCAGTTTGTGTGTCTCAGTTTCTGGAAATGAAAAGAAATGTATCCAAAAAAAGAGTTTGGGGATGGAAGTGATTATGGAGGTGGGAAGATTAGCTTGGATGTCACCGATCCCAGGACAGCCTTAAAAATAATAGTGACAACCCAGCAAGTGTACTCCTGGGTATTTATGAACGTAGTGATCTGAAGGGGCACATGCACCCCAAGATTTATAGCAGCAACATCCACAATAGCCAAACTATGGAAGGAGCCCAGATGTCATCAACAGAAGAATGGATAAAGAAGATGTGGTGTATATAAACAATGGAATATTACTCAGGCATCAAAAATGATGAAATCTTACCACTTGCAATGACGTGGATGAAACTAGAGAGTATTATGCTGAGTGAAATAAGTCAATCTGTGAAAGAGAATTGTGATATGATCTCACTCATATGTGGAATTTAAGAAACAAAACAGGATCATGGCGGGAAAGGGAAAAATAAAACAAGATGAAATCAGAGGAGACAAACCATAAGAGATTCTTTGCTGTAGGAAATGAACTGAGGATCTCTGGAGGGCGGTCAGTGGGGGGACGAGGTAACTGGGTGATGGGCAGTAAGGAGGGCACATGATGTCATGAGCACTGGGTGTATATGCAACTGACAAATCACTGAACCCCACCTCTGAAATTAATAATACACTATATGTTAATTAATGAATTTAATCATTTAATTGATTGCATTTAAATAAAAATTTTTAAAAAATTATAGTGACAGCAGCACAACAGCGACAGAAGAGCCTTGCTCTCATCCTTAAAAAACTCAGAAACAGAACGGGCCCCGGGTTCTGGCCTCCAGCTCCCCCAGTCCCACTGGGAGCAGATAGAGAAGGGCCGGGGCAGGGGGCCTGGCTTCCAGAAGCTGCAGGATCCCACGCTGGAGAATGGGCAGAGGGCCTCATGAGTGCTGGGGGGACATGCCGTGGGGCAAACAGACCCCCGGGCCCTGCTCAGCCAGCCCCACTGCAGTGAGACTTCCCAGCCGTGGTTCTCTCCCAGGGTGCTTCTAAGGGTCATGAGACAAAGCCACACTGCATCGGGCACCAGCTTTCTAAGTGGCAGTGGTCACCAGGACCTGGGCAGAGAAGGGGACCAGGACCCCGAGCCAAATGAGGACAGTGTCATAGAAGAAGCCAGAAAGCCCAGGAGAGGATGGGAAGGTCATGGAGGCCAGGTGGGCCTCACCATCTGCAGAGAAGGACGGTCACTAACTAGAAAGGTGACCGTGCACAGATGAGCGCTCCACACGGTCCCCATACCGCCACCAGAGCTGGTGGGCCACACGCCTCTGACTCCAATGTCAACCCCTCCTGCACTGGGCGCCCCCCCCAAGCACGTTTACTAAGCACCTACTATGCGCAGGCATCGTGCCCGCTGCGCCAGCCACGTTTTCTCAGCTGACACTTCCCTGGGAGCATCTGCCAGAAAGGATTAAGAAGTTGCCGTAGGAAGCCCTGGCTTTGTTTGGGGATTTTCCCCCAGCTGAGAAGGAGAGAATGACCAATTATTCCCTGTGTTGTCTTCAGATGAAAGGCCCTTTTTGTGGCCCTGCCCGTCTCCTGTTTGGGCTGTCAGCAGCAATTTGACGAGGAATGTTGCTGGGCCTGACCTGTTTTTTCAAGACGGTAACCTATATTGGGGATCATCTCAGCCCAGGAGATAACCGGCCAGCATCCTCCCCGGCACAGCCCCTCCCCACACACCCCGGGAGCTGAACTTCACCTCCAAAACCAGCCAAATTGATTGGAAGAAAATTCAGGGAAATCTCCCACTAATGGTATTTTGAGTTCAGGAATCGGGGGGGTGGGGGGTGGAATTAAAGTGGCTTTAATCTGACTGTCCCAACATGGATTTCAGCGCTGAATGGTCAATTGTTACTAAATTCTAATTGGTTCTGGGTCACTCCCTTTGAAATAGTGGCTGCGTTCTGTTCATTTTTTCAATTAAATCTTAACAATTCACATCTGACAAAACTCAAAAATCTTGTCAAAAATTGTTCAGATTTGTGTAAGTAAGAATGTGCAAGCAGCACGATGGAGTGGGAGCCGCGGGGAGCTTCTATACGGGAGACAATTTAAGAGCTAATTATGAGAATGCTGACTTCATTGTTTCCAGACTCACCTCCTTGCACTGCACAGCGCGGGGCTTTCTCATCAACTTGCAAAAACCGCTTCGGAGGAAACCGTAAGAGACCACAAATGCCTTTGCCGAAGCGATGATTGTTCCCTGGATTTAGAAATCCAAGCCCTCCGCACATTTCATCCCTCATTATGAGAAAGTTTTATTTTATTCCCGGAGGTAACGCGCAAGTTGGCTGGATCCAGAAACAGCCGAGGGCTTTGCAGGAAGCAGCCCGGGGCTTTCAAGCTGGCCACCATCGCCCAAGAGCCGGGTGATGTTTCCCGCAGGGGACCACACCCTGTGCCTCAGTTTCCCCACTGGTAAAGAGGGCGCACTGCTTCCTAGACCTGCGGTGGAGATGAATGTTGCCCGGTGGGATGAGGGTGTTCTGGAATCAGAAGCTGTCGCGACTGTCTTTCTGATTGCAGAGTTCGTAATGGCTTAGCACAGCCTCCTGATGCTCCTATCGAGGACCTGCAGACCAGAGAGGCTCGATGACTTTCCCAAAGTCACACAGCCAGTTCCTTCTGAAGCCAGAAAGAGAAGTCAGAGCTTTTCTCGAAAGTAACACTTTGGAATGTGTGCGTGGCTGCCCAGAGCCCAGAACTGGGGGCTCTTGCCTGGTTTCTCAAAGTGCTGTCCCCGAACCAGCAGCAAGGGCGTCACCCGGGAGCTTATCGCAAACGCCACACCAATTCACCGCCCCAGACTGGCAAACTGGAATCTGCATTTTAACAAGATCTCAGCTGGTTCTAGCGCTCGGAAGAATCTAGCAGTGCTGGCTGATGGCATTTCATCAGACTCTGATGGCCTGAATATCAGAGCCCTTGGCAACTCCAAGAAGCCCCCGTGTCCCTCTGTCCTCCAGGTGAGGGCTGCTCCTGCTGCAGGATGGATGGGCAGCCCTGGGAGCACAGAGAAGGAAGTCTTCATGCTGCAGGAGACAGCCCCGGGACCCTCGGCCACATGGGAGTCCTCCCTCTTCTTACTCACCCTACGGTCCCTGCTCAAATCTTCCCCGTGGCTGCTTCTGACCCCCTCCGAATCCGTGCCACCCTCACCACCTATACCGCCAGGCCTGGCCCTTGTGGCAGGTGTGTGGCTGATTTCCCCCATCAGTGTCCACATTGCTTTACCTGCGGGGTGGGGAGAGGGTGTGAGTGAATCCCCTCTCTCAGGTGGCCCTTAAGAAGTGACTCCAGAGTTGGGGAGCAGACACAGGCCCCCGCAACCCTCAGGTGGGTGACCAGGGTGAGCAGGATGGCTTGTTGTCCAGGGACTTACCGGCTTCCCTACCCACCCACCCCCCACCTCCCCACCCCCGCTAGCATGCCCTGTACCCTCAAATCGCTCAGCTACGATCTTACTCTGCTTGGGGGGGAACTCACCAGTGAGGTCCCCCAGCTGAGGAAAGACGCAGGGGTGGTCAGATAGGTTTGGGGGCAGCATTAGGACAGGGGGCAGCACTGGACCACAGGGCATCCTGACAGGCAAGTGTGGGTTGGGTGGCCATTCTGGCCTCACGTGGAGGCTCGGGGGGGGGATGGAGGAGAAGATGAAGATGGGCTGGAGGATGCTGCAGGGAGATGACACAGGCAGCCAGAGTGGTATCAGGGCTGGAACTGGCAGGATGGAGGCAGTGGCAGGAGGAAGAGGGGCCTGGAGGATGCTGAGGTGGACCCCACATGGTTCATCCTGCCTCCCACCCTCTGGACCAGTTTCAAACCTACTCCAACTCCAAGGCTGGGCTGTATGTAGTCTCACTTCCTCCAGGGAACCCTCCCTGACTGCTCCACCATGACCCCAAGAGCTCTCTGACCCCCACTCTCTTCAGGGGTCCTGCTGACCTCGGCACAGCCCCCAGGGGTTCTCAAGTCTTTCCCCAACTGAGGCACATAACACTGGCTGCCTGGGGAAGGAGAGAGGCCATAGTGCCCTGACCAAGAAAGACGACCAGTGTCTGACCTGGGCCCACGAGGGACAAGCCACCTGGCCTCTCTAGCCTTGGTCCCCTTCCTGGGGCCTCTGGATGTGTGTGCCAGGGTGCCCGCAGCAGTGCCTGGCCGGCATGGCCAACATGCACCCAGAGCTGGGGCCCCAAGCTCGCTCCAGTGGGGGCTCCAGCAGAGGCTGCGCTGACAGGCAGAGGAGAGGACGCGGGGGTGTCCGCCTGCGGGAACTGAATCCAGACGCAGACCTTACACCCTCATGGGGAAGCGGATCTGGAATGGAACCGTACAACCCCCTGAAGAGAGCACTGGGAAGGGTGATCTGTGATGCCCTGAAGGCTCCATCTGTGAAAGAAGAAACTGGGAAATTGGACCACATTAAAATCACAAACTTCTCTCTGCAAGAGACCTCATGAAGTGAATGTATACAAAGAATTCTCAAAAAAAAAAAGCCAACATCAGGGGATCTCTGGGTGGCTCAGTGGTTTAGTGCCTGCCTTTGGCCCAGGGCGCGATCCTGGAGTCCCGGGATCGAATCCCACGTCGGGCTCCCGGCATGGAGCCTGCTTCCCCCTCCTCCTGTGTCTCTGCCTTTCTCTCTCTCTCTCTCTCTCTCTCTCTCTCTCTATGTCTCTCACGAATAAATAAATAAATCTTAAAAAAAAAAAAAAGCCAACATCAGAAAACCATCATCCCAGTTGGAAAATGGACAGAAGACCCGAAGAGACAGCTCACCGGAGAAGGTACGCAGGTGGCAGATGAGTCTGTGAAAGGGACACAGTCAGGGGGGGGACAGTGAATCCCAGCAATGAGGAGACACCACTGCACACCTGTCAGAACAGCCGGATCCAGGCCCTCGATCACAGCACATGCTGGTGAGGACACTGAGCCACAGGGGCTCCCACTGGGAGCCCCTGGCTGGGGATATAGAATCGCCGGCGTGGCCACTTTGGGAGACAGCCTGACAGCTTCCTATAAAACTGAATATACTCTTCCTATACGATCCAGCAGTGATGCTCCTTGGTATTTATTAAAGGAATTAAAAGCAGGTATGTGCACAAGAACCTGCACAGAAATGTTTACGGCAGCTTTATTCATAATCACCAAAATCTGGACCGTCCAAGACATCCTTAGCTGGTGATGAAGGAATAAGCTGTGTCCATCTAGATGGTGGATTATTATTCAGTGTTAAACAGAAACAAACTATCAAGGCACAAAAGGGCCTGGAGGAGCCTCAGGTGCACGTCACAAAGAGGAAGAAACCAGTCTGCAAGGCTGTGTGCTGTAGGAGTCCCTCTGCAGCACATTCTGGAAAAGACAGAGCAACAATGGGTACAGGAAGGAGACCAATGGGTGCCAGGGGCTGGGGTTGGGGAGGGGGACCCGGGGGAGCATGAGGGTGTTTAGGGCAGCAAAACTCCTCTGTGTGATACCACAGGGGTGGACACCTGTCATTCCGCAGTGGTCCAAGCCCACAGAATGCACAGGGACCTGGCACATACACAGCCCACTTAGTTAATAATAATGTATCAGCATTAGCTCCTCAGTGTATCATATGGATGCAGGGTGTTGACAATCCGGGAACCTATAGGAAGACGGGGAGCAGAGTCAGAGAGGAGCTCTCTGTGCTTTCTGCTTATTCTGTAAACCTAAAACTGCTTTAAAAGTAAATTCTATTAATTAAATTTTTAAAAATCTTCAGCATGAGCTGCCCCAGAACTGCTGCATGAGGAGGCCAGAGGCAATGAAGCTGAGCTGTGTACACACTAGAATACCTACCAGCCCCACTCTGCTCTGCTCAGGGTCAGGTTTGCATGGGGGCCACCCTGTGCCCAGGGAAACCCCTGGAGGAGTCTGGCCTTGCTTGGGGCCCAGGGTTTGGGGCCGCCTGGTAACCTTGGTGGGTGGGAGGGTGACACAGGCCACTGGACTCTCTGGACTCTCAGGGGAGGTGAGGTGATGAGGCCCCAGAGATAAGCAAGGGCAGGCTGGGAGGCTTCCAGGAAGAGGGATCTTGTGGCTCTAACTTGAGGGTCAATGAGGAAGCTCCTTTCCTCAGGCCAGTCCCTGGGGCTAACCATACCACCACTTAAGGTGTAGACACCTCCTTCCTTCCCATTCCTCCCCAACCCCTCCCTTAGGACTTGCCCTCCCACTTGCTTCTCCACCTCCCGTCCAAGCCCTCCTCACGGCCCGCACCTGGGACTGTGGTCCAGCACAGTCCCTTCTGTGGCTTCCCGTTGCCCTCAGAAGGGCCAGTGCCTGGGCCAGCTTCCAGCCCTAGAGACCAGTCTAACCCTTGTCCCCCCCAGACCCAGTCAGGAGGAATGTCTAGATAAAGACACAGGGACACCTCAGGTGGGCTGGAACTGGGGGGTCAGATCCCACCAACGACTGAGCTGCTCTGAGCATAGGTTGCGCTCAAGGAGCCTTCAGGACACAAGCCCTTTTATCCCTGGCAGATAAAAGAGCCCTGCAAGGTGAACAAGTAGCCCCCCCAACCCCCCGCCATATACCCAGTGGTCAGCCCACTTGTGAGCAGAGAGGTCTTGGCAGGAGAAACGCTCCCCAAGCCCTGGCTGGGGGACCTCAGGCCATTTGTGACCATGACCTCTGCCTGCCCAGGGTTGTGGCCAGGTGGGTCCAGCACCAGCTTTCTCAGTCCTGGGGAGTGGGCAGGGACAAGGGGGAGGGACAGCACACAGCTGCAGATAGCTGGGCAGCCCTGGGGAGAAGAGGCATCTTTGGAGCACTTGGCCTTGACCCTGGGAGGTGAAGGCCACCCCTGTAGTGGCTGTAGCAGTCCGCTAATCCATTATTGAGCACCTCTGCTGGCCACCAGGCAATTAGCGCCAGGGCCTCCATCCTGACGGCTAATTGTACTAATTGATAGGGTCGGCCACGGTCCTCCCCAGCCCTGCACTTGTCCAGGATAGCTTCACGCCTGGGAGCCCAGCTTCCCAACTCCCTCTCTCTCCTGGCATCTTTTCCTAGGGGCCGCAGCCTAGGGACCATTCAGCCAGCCCTCAACTTTGGCCAGGACTCGACTCCAGTCACCCCTCCCTTCCCCTTGCTCTGACACTTGGTCCTCTGTCCACATTTCTATAAGACAGATGAGTGGACTGGACTCAGAGCAAAGATCAGCATTCAGCAGGCCAGAGAAAAGGTTCTATGGGTGCAATGGGTGCACCTCTGCCAGCGTCACGACACTTGGATGCAGTTGGGATTAATGAATTACATGATAGATACATAGGGCTCCAAGACTGGCTCCAAGTGAGGAGTTCAGTAGATTGTCCAGGGGCCATCACAATGATAACCATGATGATGGTTGGTAATGGTGATGGTGGTGATGGTGATCATGGCAATGATGGCAATGATGATGGTGATGATGACAGTGATGGTGGTGATGGGAATGGGGATGGGGATGGTGGTGATGATGATGGTGGTGATGGTGGTGAAGGTGGTGATGATGGTGGTGGTGGTGATGATGGTGGTGGTGAAGGTGGCAGTGATGAAGGTTAAGATGAGGATGACGGTGATGATGGGGTGATGCAGGAGATGAAGATAGTGATGGTGAGGACGATCTCTCTTACCCTGTAGTAAAGGCTACATTGAGTGGTTAATAGCTTCAGCTCTGGACCCAGCTGCTGGGTTGAAATCCTGCCTCTGTCCTATACTAGCTCGGTGACTTTGAACCCCTTTCTTGTTCTCTCTGTGCCTCTATTTCCCTGACTGTAACCCAGGGACAATGACAGTCCTGACCTCGTGGGCTGGTGTGAGGCTTCAGTGAATCAATACATACACTGCTATGGCATATGGTAGTTGCCCTTATACTTTGTTATCTTAGATATAAGAATCTCCCCAATAACTTCAACAAAATTTAAATAAAGCCTTTGCCTCAAAGGACTTTCTTACGAAAGTACAAAGACAGTACAAAGAACGGGAGAAAATATTTTCAAAGCATGTGTATGTCAAGAGACCTGTATCCAGAATATCTAAGGGACTCATAATTAAGAATAAAAAGACAAATAACCCAGTCAAAACATAATCAAAAGATTTGAATAGGCATTTTTCCAAAGAAGACAAACAAATGGCTGACAAACACATGAAAAAATGCTCAACTTCACTAGTCGTCAGGGAAACGCAAATCAAAAACCACAAGATACCATTTCATCCCCACTAGGTGATGAAATGAAAAAGACAAGTCATGGGGCGCTGGAGGGCTCAGTCAATGAAGCATGCAACTCTTGATCTCAGGGCCATGAGTTCGAGCCCTGTGTTGGGGGTAGAGATTACTAAAAAACATAAATAGAATTTTTTACAAAGGCAAATAGTGACACATGTTGGTGAGGATGTGGAGGAGCAAGGACCCTCACATACTGTTTTAAATAAAATGGTGCAACTATTTTGGAAAACAGTCGGATAGTTCCTCAAAGACATGGAATTGCCATATGACACAGCAATCCAATGCCCAGGTACCTACCCAAGAGAACTGAAAACATATGTCCACACAAAAGCTTGTGCGTGGGTGTTCCTAGCAGCATTATTCACAGTAGCCAAAAAGTAGAAACAACCATTTATGTCCATAAACAGTGAATGGACAAGCAAAATGGTGCACCTACCTGCCCAAAGAGACTATTCTTTGGCCATAAAAAGTAATGAAGTACTGACACATGCTTCGCCGTGGGTGCATGAAGCCTGAAAGCATGCTCAGTGGTAGAACCCAGACGCAAAATCACACAATCTCACCATTCCTTTGACAGGAAACTTCCAGAATATGCAAACGCATAGATAGACACAGATTAGTGGCTGCCAAGGTGGGGAGAGGGAAGGCGGAGGAGGGCTGCTGATGAGTGCAGGGTCTCTATCAGGGGTGACAAACGTGCCCTAAAATTAGACAGTGGTGACAACTGCCTAAGTCCAAAAACACTAAAAACCACTGAATTTTATGCTTGAAAATGGGAGAATTTTAGGATATATAAATCATACCTCAATAAAACCACTATTTTAAGAAAGAATTCTCCAGGGAATGTTCCCAAATGAGACATGAGGGGTCAACGGGATTCTGTGTTGCTGAAGGGCCTCCTTACCCTTGAACCCCAGGCTGGCTGGCTCCCCACTACTCAAGGGTCCTGGGCTGGGCGTTTGCCAGAGTGTTTGCTTCCAGGGTTCTGAAACCAGTGACAGATGGGCACGTGCAGAGGGATGTCCTTCTGTGGCTCCAACCCCAGCGAACTTCCCACCCCCTGAATCCTAAGGACCATCCCCTGGGGAAGCAGCAAATCCTGTTTAGCATAACTTAGCAGAAAAAAAAAATTCAGAAAATTCAATCTGTAGCGTTTTTCTCCCCCCAGCCCCATGTCTACCCCTTCCATCTCTCCTTTAGGAATCCCACATGTTCACAACAGAATAGCTTTCCTCTCCCTCTCGCCTCATCAAACCTATGCTTTTCCCCATGTTTTCTACTCTACCACCCTCATCCCGGGCAAGAGCTTCCCTCACTGTCCTCTCAGCCCTGGGCCTCCTCTGCCCAGAGCCTCCCTACACTGATTGCGCTGAGGGTCATTATACAGCCTGTTGACTTTGTCCAGCGTGAGCTCCTTGAGGATGCACATAACATGCTATTCTTCCTGCATCTTCAGAGCCCAGCCCAAGGCCTGATGCTCAGTCAGCCCTCAGTTAGGGGACATATGAGTGCTTGAGTCTCCCTGTGTAGGTTGGGCACTGCTCAAAAGTGCCTGGCCAAGGGAGTGGGCCAATGCTAAAGTCCAGCTTGATCTCTGCTCACTGCTTGCGAAGCTGAGCAGACCAGAACTCTGTCCAGAGAGCGAGCCTTCTTGTGATTTTCACAAGGGTGCTCTATAGGCTAACTGCCGCCCTGGAGGCAGGGAGACAGGGAAGGAGATAAACGAAAGAATGGAAGGGAATGGGAGCCTTTTTTATCGTACAGAATGAGTATTCACACACATTTGTAAATGTGCTCACTGGAGCGGGCTCTCCACATTTGAGTGGATGCATGTGTGTTAGTCAAAACAGGCTAAGTCACACAGCAATAACAAACAAAATCTCAGGTGGGTTAACACAATGAAAATTTATTTCCTGCTCATGTTGCATGTCTTCTGGGGGGATGCACTGGATGCAGTCACGCTGGGACAGGGGCTGACGGGAGCTCCACCCCGTGGAGCTGTACCATCCCATATGTGAAGTTTGCTCACCCCCAGGGAGAGGGAAGAGAGACTGTGCATGGTGCAGGGCCCTTTGCTGTGCACTCCGGTCCACTCTGCACGGGCCCAGACCAGTCACCTGCCTGCCCTGACCACACCTGGGAGGTGCAAGCCTTCCCCGGACCTGTGGGGGAGAAAAGTCAAATACTACGGGTGCTGGCTGTGGCTACACGGAGTGTGAGCTGATCTGGATGCTCCACTGACCTGCATCTGGGGCTCAAATGGCAGGGGCCTCAGAGCGCCCAGGAGTTCACCTACATGCAGGTTCCCACCCCAAGACCGAGGCAGGAGGTCCAGGTGGGGAGCTGGGTTTAACGAGCTGTGAGGCCAGGGTGCTGGGATCCCCTGTGGACAGTGGTACCATGCACCCTTTCATACCGCCCTATCCACACGCCCTACCCCACGTCGGACATCAGACCCTGCACACAGCTCCCTCTGAGCCTCCGAAGTCCCTTACCTGTTATATGTAGGCTCACCCTTCAGAATCCATTCAGACATCACCTCCTACAGACAGGCCTCCCTGATCCTCTGATTGGAAACACCTCTGAGCTCCAGCACATCATGGTTTCAGCTCTTCTCTTCGGCTCATGTTCTGATCAGTGATCACTGCCATGGGCCAGGTACAGCCAGGGTTCTGCTGTGTGCAAAAGTGACACGAAGCCACAGGATGAGCGTGACTTAGGTCCTACCTCAAAGTGCCAGACCCAGGACTCTCAATGTGCTGGCAAAATGGGGATTCCCTGCCCTATCTCATCACAATTCAGTGGCCCCCTCGAAGGCTCTGAGAAGTGCCACTGAAAGAAAAGGCTGTGGGACGCCTAGCTGGCTCAGTCAGTGGAATGTACAAGTCTTGATCTCAGAGTTGTGAGTTTAAGCCCCATGCTGAGTGTAGTTTACTTTTAAAAAATAAATAAATAAATAAACTTTTGAGTTGCATTGGACCCAATGTCTCCCAGGAATATCTGACCACAGCATCCATGAGTTGAGAATCACCCATTGATGAACCAGAGGCCTCTGGGAAATGGTTTTGGAAAAGCTGTCCAGGCAAAGCCACATCTGGTCCAGCGCTTCTCTAGCACGATGCCGCCAGCAGCCTGGAACCGCCAGGCCACACGCCCAGCTCTGGCTCCGACAGCCAGCGCAGGACTGAAGGAGCACCAGCCACAGGTGCCGAATGTGCGGCACTGCCGGTCAGGGAGGACAGCTCCTGGGTTGCAGAAGTGGAATCAAGGAGTTGGAAGAATCCGAATTTGAACTGAGGACTGTAGGGCCTGCTCTGGCTCTAGCCGTTCCTTATTACATACTGTATGCAGTCAGTGCTCCATCAGTGATTTCTGGACACAATGATAAAGGAACAGCATTCAGAAGCGGGAGTGGCCTTCAGAGGAGGTGGGTGGCTATTGAGAGGCCTGAGCTGACAGTGGGTGACTAGGATGGGACCAAGGAATTCAGAGGCCCCTATAATCTGAGATTTACGGCAAGGGCCAGGAGGGCAGCCAGGGACCCCCTCCCCCTCCACCCGCCAGCCCAGCAGCCTGTGACAGGGTGGACACAGTTCTTACAACCGAGGAATCGAATTTTAAATCTAAAGACTGACAACCCATATCCTAGGCATGAGTGTGTAGTACGGACAACTGCTTGGAACAACCGGTGTATGGGCACCTGCTTCTTCAAGTGATACACAATACGGATCGAGTATTTGCAGCCAAACCACCCAGACTGAGGCACGAGTGTAATACAGGCACCGTATTTCAAAGACAATAACAAAAATGTACACTGCCCCAGGTTGTACATCAATTGTATGCTGAAATGATAATAATCTTGACCACACTGGATTAAGTCATTATTTATTTGTACCCGTGACCATAACATGGCTACTGGGAAATTTAAATTCCATATGCGGCTCTTGTAGCATTTTCTCTCAGACAGCACTGCCTTAAAGTCTATGATATTTTGATAAAACGGGAATAAAACATCGGTGAAAATTTTATGACTGTTTTTCACTCACCTGGGGAGAGTCCTCAGAATGGCCTAATTCAATGCCCTGGTCTTACAAAGGAGGAAGTCCAGGCCCAGAGAGCACAAGTAAGTTCCCGGTGTCACACAGCATGGTGTAGAGGTAGCTGGGCCCAGACCTGGGCACTTGTTCCAGACATGCGTGGAGGGGCCAAGTGCTCTGTGACAAACCTAGACTGGGCCCCCGATGCCCCCTGTGCCTCAGATCTGCCCCCCAGGGACTCAGATCTACAGCCACAGAACCAGGCCAGCAAGACACCCACGAGTGTGACATCTGACCTCAGTCAGATTACCCCGGAGCCAGCCAGTGCTGAAGGCAGCGTGAGGGCTTTCCCAGCAGGCGGGCCTCTGCAGAGCCTCCACTTTCCCGCCTGTGATATGGGGCTAAGTGTTGCGGTGCAGAAGCCGTGGGGCTAACACATCTGTGAGCACACTGGCAGCTGCTGTGGGCTGAACTGCACCCCTGATTCCTACACTGGAGACGTGAGAATGTGACCTTACTTGAAGAGAGGGTCGTTACAGAGATATGATGAGGTTCTCAGGTGGGCCATGAGGGTTCTCTGTGTCCTCATGAGACAGGGAAACCCAGGCCCAGAGACACACACACACACAGAAGGAGGATGTAGAGATATGGGGAGGACGGCCATGGGATTGGAACCAGGGATTCTGCAAACACCAAAAGCCCACAGAGGCAAGGAAGGACACACACACACACACACACACACACACACACACCACCCAAATGGAGCCTTTTGAGGGGCCTTACCCTCACCCTGATTTCAGATCTCAGGCCTCCAGACTTCAAGGGGACACTTTGGCTGCTGTCAGCCCTGCTGTGTGATGCTCTGTTATGGCCACCCCAGGACCCTGACAGGGCATCTATGACCCCCGGTCCTTCTGGAGCCCCCGGCTTGATTCCCACCAGACCCATTTCTGGCTCAGCCCTCCCCATACCCATGGTTGTGTCCCACTCCCCAGCGCCCCCCCTGGCCTCTTTCCCTCCACTCACCTGCCCTTGCTGGCTGGCTGTAAACAGGACATGAGGGTGAAAAATCCCCTCCGGAGGCCGTGTGCACACAGCTAGAGTCATCTTGTGGGGTCTGCAACTTCTCACCTAACCCCAATCCGCAGCTCCAGGCACCAGGAGGGGTGTCCTCAGCCCCTGCCTTCTGCCACCGGGGCCCAATGAGGGGACACACGCAGGTGCATGATAAAGCCACGGCCCAACTCCCAGGGCGCTGGTCTCTCTGGGTCTCCTTGGCCCACGGCTCCATGGCTCCAGGCCACCCCCTCTTCCAAACCCAACACTTGGAAAACCCACTGCTCGTGGGCCTGGCACCAAATGGGTGAGCAGAGTTTGTTGAATGAGCGAGCGAGTGAGCACAGACAGGTGCTGGCTGGGTGACAGCTGGTAGAGTTGGCCACCCAGTGAGCACCTGCTGCTGTTGTTGGGAGGCGGGAGGGGGATCCAGGGGAGCCCCCAAATCAGCTGAATGTTCAACCCCAAGCCCTGGGCCCTGGGACTTCACTTCTGAGCCTGTACCTGCCCGCAGGAGCCCCCACCTGAGGTGGGGAGTCCAGAATACCTCCTCCGGGTGCTCCGCTCTGACCTTTGACACCTTCCCAAATTTGGAAGCATTTCTCCTTCCTGGCCCTGGTTCTCCACCCAACTGGCCCCACTGACGTGCATCACGGCCCCTCCACGACTGGAGCGAGGAAAGCGCAGGGCTGCCCGCGCCCCTGACTGTGGTCTGGAATGAAGTCCAGACCCCTGGCCGGGGGTCAAAGCCGTGCTTTCCTGCAGGCCTGGCCACTACTCTCCAGCTGATTCCCTGCATTCGAGGACTCGAGGTCTCCAGCAATGTCCAACAGCACCCCTGACTCACCCCACCCCACCCCACCCCACCCCCATCACTTGGGACCTTTGCTCAAACTGCACCCTCAGTCTGGAACACTCTCCCAGCTTCTGCCCCCAGTCTGGGTAAATCCCACTCACCCTCGGTGTTGGGGCCCCCTCTTGCCCAGTGTCTTGAGCCTGTCGCCACACTTACCAGCCAGGCTGCGTTATCTGTGCTCCTTTGTCTGAGTCTCTCCGGGTAGAATGAGGCTCCTAGACCAGGGACTGAGGCGCCACCTTCTTCTGGAGCCCTGGTGCCCAGCACGGCGCCTGCACACAGTGGATGCCCCAGGAAAGTACATCGCGCCTGGTGAGGGGGGTCCGCAGCCTCTGGGTTCATCCGCCTCCTCGACAAGGCTGGGACCCCCCAAACCTGTCTCTGGATCCTTTGTGTGAAAGGCATCCATGGACCTCTGCAAGCCTGGAGTACATTTCCATCTGCACATGCGGCCACTAAGGGTTGCTGCCGCTCTGCCACCTGCCCACTGGACAGCTTCACCACGCAGAGGACCCAGATCCCGTGTGTCTGACTTGCGCCTGGGCACCGACCCCCTACAACGTGGAAGGACGGGCAGGGTCCAGGGAGCGTCTGGGTCTGGGTCCAGATGGCAGAACAAAAGACCTGTGAATGAACAATAGGTTTCCTTTCCCAGAGGATGGCCCAGAGGCCCCCCACCCTCAGAAGTTGGGTGCTCCATGGTGGGTGTCTTCCAGCGCAGCTGTGCCGGGCTGGCTCCGATTCCCAGGAATCCCTGTCAGGGCTGCTGGATCTCCCACCGGTCAGGGGGCAGGGCATTGGGCATCCAGCACCCACACACGGGACAAAAGCAGGGCCCCTGCCTCCCCACCAAGGCACGGAGGTGGGACGATGAGAAGTGCTCCTCTGTGACTCTGTGTGGATGAAGAGCCCTGTGGGGCAGCTGAGGAGGGAGGCAGGGGGAGCACCCCATGCCCAGGGGGCTTTCATAGTTCTTAACCCTTGGGACATTTTGTGAGCCAAATGACACAGTCCAGGGGCCCCCGCCCCACACAGACGTGTACACTCGGGTTTGGTCCAGTCCGGGTGGTTCACAGACCTGAGGCCCGTGTGTGGGTCACTGATGGCTCCGTGGGCCTCAGGGTAAACCCCCTAGAAGGGCAAGAGAATCCCTGAGATCCATGGTCATCTCAGCCGCTAGCCACTGTGTGCCCTTGGCTAAGTCTCTGGGGCTCTCTGGGCCTCCATTCCTCCACCAACAAACAGGGAAGCCAAACCCCACTCCCTACGTCCAAGGAGCACTCCCCACCTCCGAAGAGTACTCCCCGTTTCTCCGCAAGGTGGATGACACTGGCATCCTGGGCTGACCATGCTCCACAGCACTATGGAGATCACATGCATTCCGCACTGACTCCCCAGGGCCAGCCCAGTGGGTCTGATCTCAAGTTGGGCAGGCCCTCGAACCCGTACCTGGTCTCAAGGTGGCACAAACAGGAAGCCGGTTCCATCGACATCCTCAGAGTGACACGGGATCTTGAGAGAAAGCTGTTTCTCCGGTGGGGTGTCCCCCCGGGCACAGAGCTCTCCCCCGAGCCCCGTCCCTCTTGGCTTAGAGAATAGAGCCAGTACTGACCCTGCGCTCCTTGGGCAATCACTCACGTTATTTTGGGCAGCAGGCCTTGGCGTAAGCCAACTGAGTGGCAACTTATAATAAAAGTTACAGATGGGCCCACCCAGCAGGGCAGCTGTCCAAGGAGCCTGGCTTCAGGGGAGGAGCTGAGGGGGCCTGACCCACCTGCGGCCTACACCCTGGGTCTGAGCATTTTGCTCACAAGCAGCACTGCCGCCACCGCCGCCTGTGCACCTACTGTGCTTGCCCTACGAGGTCCCACATGATAGGGATTCACTCCTGGGATCCTCTCAGCACCTGTGTAGCCGGAGCGAAGGGAGCATGTGGCAGCTCAGAGAGGTCAAGGGCCTTGCCCAAAGCCACACAGCTGGAGAGCCGAAGCGCCAGGGCCTCCTGGTCTATCTGACCACACCCGGGCTGGGCTCCCTGCCCTGAACCACCCCACCTTGCAGGAAGCTGGGTGCACAGGCCTGGTGTGTGGGGGACTGCACACCCCTCCAACCCGCTCACTGAGCTCAGCAGAGCTGCTGGCCAGGCAGGGGCCTACAGGAGAACCGGGGAGATGAGTTATGGATCTTTCAAAAGACTTGGTCTTGTTGATGATTTGTGGTCATAGCTCACAACCTTCTCTGCAGGGCCTACTTGCCTCCTAGTACTGAGGCCCACTCCACTTTGAGAACAAAACTGTCTCTGGAAATTAAGGGTAGCCAAAGAGATGAAGACACCTCTGGGACATCCCTAAAAACTGGGAGGAGGCCCCTTTGCTTCTTGCCCTTCTCCTTCTTCTGAATGGATCAGAGATATGAAGGCTGGAGCTTCAGCAGCCATCTGGCAACCTGGAGGACAGAACCCATGTATTGGGATGGCAAGAAAAAAGGCAAAAGAAGTCCCTGGGTCTCTGGTGTCTTCGTGGAACACCACTCAAGCCCTGGGTGCCCATCTCCAGACTCATTTTATGGTGCTGTGGTCAGTACTCTGTCATCAGCAGCCAGACGGAGGTGCTAACTGGCCCAGGTTAGAAAGGCCTCTTGTGTTAGGAAGGATACTGACTCAGTTTCCTGAATAGAAACCAAGTCACAGTGGCTTATCCAACACAGATGGTTTTTATCTCTCTCACAAAACAGCAAACTGGTGAATGGTTCGGGGGTGAGGCGACTCTGACCAGATGCAGCTCCTTCTATCTGAGGCTCTGCTTTGCTCTAAGTGACATATCCTCACCTGGTCATCACAGCCCCGTCCCAGGCAGCCAGGAAAGGGGAGAGGAAAGCCCTGAGGACCATCTACTCCCTGATAAAAGAAAGAAAGATCTGGAGTTGCATATGGCTGGTCCCAACCCGCCCCCGCCACCCCCCCACCCCCACCCCCGCTGCCTGTCACAAGTCAGAACCTCGGTGTGACCAGGTTGAGAGCTGCAAAGGAAGCTGGGAAAGTGGCTCTAGGTGAATGGCCAGCCAGAGCTCAGAGGGCCCAAATGGTACAGGCAGAGGGGGAGAACCCATATGCCTCCCCTTCCCTGGGACCATGGGAAAAATTAAGAGTATGTTCAGTCTTTTTAATGCTTTTTTTATTTTACATGTACATCTTTAATTGCCCAGAGATGAACACAGGTGTATGCTGTGAGCCAATCTTCTGGAACCCTCCTACCCCCTCCACTGCCACCACCTGGACAATGTGGGAGAAACAGCCCAGCACCTGGGACCAGACCACCACCTCTCATGGCACTGACCCAGCTTCCGGGGGGGCCCTCCAGCATGAGAAGTGCTGGAGCCCAGCCCCGAGGGGTGGTGGCTGCTGGCAGGGTTGTCCTGCTCCCCGCGAGCCAGCACCCTCATGGGGCCTGCACTTGGGGATCCCAGAGTGGGTGGAAGAGCCGAAGGCTCTCCAATTCATGTCCTCCACGCCAGTGGAAATCCCAGTGCAGGAGTCCTTTGCTTTTTGATACAGAGGGAGCATGCTGAAATCCACGGGCAGGCCTGAGGACCTGAGATGTTAATATTATGCTTGGCTGGTTGTTTGCCCGAACTTGGCCTAGATGTCCCATGAAGGAGTTTTTTAGATGGCATTAACATTTAAGTCAGTAGACGGTGGGCAAAGCAGATGACCCCCATGGGGGGTGGGGGTGGGCTTTGCCCAATCAGTGGAAGGCCTTCCAAGCCAAGGCTGAGCTTTGCAGGAGCAGCAGGAATTCTGGAAACAGCACCATACACACCCTGCCTGAGTGCCCACCCAACAGCCTGCTCTACAGATTTGGGATTTGCCAGCCCCCCAGAGGACATGAGCCACTCTCTGGAAATAAATCTTCTCTCTCCCTGCCTGGCTTTCTCTCCCTCTTTCTATATACACACATAACCGGTTCTGTTTCTCTAGAGAACCCTAATACGATACCCAAAAACAATGTGAAGAAAAAGATACATAACTTCTCCCATCAAGTTAAAAAACTTGGAATATAAGGTAACAAAATGGATTTTTTTTTTAAGATTTTATTTTATTCACAAGAGACACAGAGAGAGAGGCAGAGACATAGACAGACGGAGGAGAAATAGCTCCATGCAGGAAGTCCGACGTGGGACTTGATCCGGGGACTCCAGGATCCTGCCCTGAGCTGAAGGCAGGCGCTTAACCGCTGAGCCACCCAGGTGTCCCAACAAAATGGATTTAAGCATGAACCAGCGACCTCCAGACTCTCATTGTGGATATAATCACACTAAATGCACTTTACACTCTGAAATAAATCTACAAATACAGAGTGTAAAAAACCAATTCAACAAACAATGCTAATCCCAGCAGGAGAGAAACCCTGGATTTCTTTTCTTTTTTTCTTTTCTTTTTTTTTTTTTAGTAGATTTACTATGCATAGAACACACATGTGCAGGACGAGGAGTCCCTGTAGATGCTGGGTGGCCACACACCCCCACAGGCTCTCCCGGCCACGCAGAAGCCCCTCCACTCAGACATTCAGTAGAAGTCTGAATGAACCCAGTCTCCTTGGGTCCATCGCTACATGAAGAACCAGTCTTGAGAGGCGCGTTTCACAGATTTGGATTCATTCCCCCAGGTAACTGGCTGTGCAGGGCCTGGCCCACATCACATGGTTGGTGTGAGGATCCAACCACAGTCCCACTCACTATTTACTAGATCACTGATGATAAAGAAACACCCATCAGGGGCAGCCTCTGAGCAACTCACAGGGATGGCAGGGCCTGATTCCTGCCCCCAGAGAGCTCCTCAGAAAGGAATCAGATGAGAAACAGCAGTGACCACAGAGACCAAGCAGTGGGATGATGAGAGGGCACGAGGGCTGGCTGTAGGGGTGTGGGGAAGGGGTCACTTAGCTCCGAGGGGGCAGGGTGGGGTGGAAGTCCAAGCAGGCTCACTGTACAGTGAGCATCCAGTTGAAGGAGTCCTGGTGGAGATAAGACATGTTTCCTTTTGGGACACCTGGGTGGCTCAGTGGTTGAGCATCTGCCTTTGGCTCAGGTGGTGATCCTGAGATCCTGGGATAATTCCTGCATTGGGCTCCCCTCCTTGCAGGGACCCTGCTTCTTCCTCTGCCTATGTCTCTGCATCTCTCCTGAATAAATAAATAAAATCTTCTAAAAAAATTAAAAGAAAAAAAAAAGAAATGTTTGCTCTACCTGGCACTGAGTCCCCGGCCCTCTCCTTAAGAGATTTCCCAGGGAGGCTAATAGAGGATTCACCCTCAGGAACTCACTCCTCAGCCAGGGGCCAGCCAGGGGCCACATTCCTGCAGGACGCTTTGAAATTTGGAGTCTGTACCTGCTGCATTCCCTGCCCACAGGGTGTGAACCCAAGTGAAACATGTCCCAGAAGTCACCCAGAAGGCTCCCCGTGGGGGTGGGAGGGCTCAGAGAATCTGGGAGGCCGGGAGTAAGGAGAGCTGCCCAGGGTTCTGTGGCCTTTGACAGTGGTACCCAGGCAGAACCAGGACCAGGAGGATCTCAGTGGAGCCCTAGCCAGTGCCCCATCCTAAGGCATAAGGTCTCTGGGTGTTTACATGCCCCCCACCCCCAACAAGACCGGCTTACTGGAAGGGAGTTTGGGGATGGATGAATGGAGGCACAAAGAAAACAAAACGGGAAAATTCGTTGGGGGCGGGCAGAGAATGCGATCGCAGCTCACAAGGATATTTATGGGATGGGAGCCCTGTGAACTAGGGTCCCCAGCTCAGCACTGGGTGTCAGAGGACAGCATTTTGAGGAGGAGGACGGAAGAACAGCGAGTGCCGGATGGTGTGAGCATGACTTGTGAGCAAACAAACTTTCCGTCTCCAGATGGGCCTCAGGCACTTGATAGAGCCCTTGAAAAATTAAAACAAAACATAAAAAAATGAAATCAAAAGACAGGATAAGCATGCTCTGTAGAAGTGAGGGCAGGTGGGAGCAAACAGAGCTGCTAGCCGCTGGGTAAGGACAGCCTTGTCTGCTGATGGGGGCTGGGGTGGGGAATCTTTTCTGGCTGTGGCTTTTATTCCTTTCTTGGAAGCAGAGGACATTTTAAATCGTGTGCATGAATAATGTTGGCAAATTTTAGTAGTAACAAGAACAAGAAGGAAGGGGGAGGGAGGAAGGGGAAGGTACATTGAATCTCTCAATTTAAATCCTCTAGACATTTATTGGATTTTCTTTTCTTTAAAAAAAAAAACGGATTCAGGTGGTGGCTACACGCGTGTGCACATTTGTGAAAACTCATCATATTGTACTTTTAAGATACGTGCTTTTCTCGATAAGTAGGTGTATCTCCAGTTTTAAGGAGCGGAGGGAGCCCTCCCAGGAATACGTGGTCAAACGTTGGAATTCTGCGTCAAGCCCCTGCCCTACCCGTTCTAAAAAAAAAAATAATGGGGAAAAAAAGCAAATTACTGAAAACTCTGGCTATCCAGGTAGTCGGATTCGTGGTGCCTCGTTCTTTTTTCCTTTCCTGTATTTTCCGGATTTTCTAAAACGAACTGCGTTTCCCAGCGAACCCGCAGGGACCCTCCCCAGGGGGAGGCCTCGGAGGGCGCGCAGGGGCTCAGGCGGTCCCGCTGCCCGCGGCTGCCCCGACGCTGAGCGCTCCCGCGGCCGCCGCCCTGGAGCGGGTCCGGGGCCACCGGGGTGGGGTCCCCGCGGCGCCCACGGCCCCTCCGCGAGGCCGCCGCGTCCCCCAGCTCCTGGATGGGGCGCGCCCTGCCCGCGCGCGGCTCGGTCCCCGTTCCGCATCCTCCGCGCGCGGGAGCCCGGGGTCCCGGGGTGGGGGGGGGGGGCCCTCCCCGGAGCGAGCCTGCGCCCGCCGCCCGCCGCGCGCTCCGCCAGTGGCGTCTACACCCGCGGCGCTGCGGCCGGGCAGTCCCCGGAGCCGCGTCGCCCCGGCCGCGGGCCCCCAAAGCGCGGGGCTGCGGGCGCGCCGGGGCGGCAAGGCCCGGAGAGGGGCGGGCGGAGGAGGGGTGAGGACCGAGGGCGGCTTTTAACGAAAAAGAAGTTGAATCATCAGCAAAACCATTAGGGCTAATGCGCTGCGCAGAGACGCGGGATCAATGCGCCCCCGGGTCGCGGTGGGTGGAGGTGGGGGCCGGGGGCCGAGGGCCGGCGCCCCGCCCCCCGGGGGGAAGGGGATTCGCGCGATTTCAGAAACCGCCTGGAACCCGGGTGAGCGGGGCCCGGATGTGCTGACGCCGCGATCCGCGCGCAGCCCGAGCCCCGAGAGCTGCGGCTCCGGGAGGGGGGAAGGGGGCGAGGGGCGCAGGGATGCGGGGGAGCGGCCCCGGGCGCTGCGGGCCCCGGTCACCCCGGCAGGACCCACCCGGCGGCGCGGCTCGGTGCGCCCCGGGCCCTCCCCGCGCCCCGCGGGAGCCCCCGGGAGCCCGGACGGCGCCCAGGCCTAGGCAGCACCGAGAGGCCGGGCTCCTGCCGGGCAGGACGCGGGAGGCCCGGCGGGGCGGAACCCAGAGCTCACCATCCCTGGCCGCAGGTCAGGCCTCCCTCGCCGGGCTGGGAGAGGTGGGCACTGGCACGCGCAGGCACACACAGACACACACACTCCACCCCTTGGTCACAGGCTGATTGGCGGGCGTCCTGGGGTCCAGTACTGGGTGCTCCCTGGCCAGGCCCTGCCGGAGAATCAGACTTTCAGAGGAGAGATCCTGGGAAGTCCTCGGGGAAGGGGTGGGAGATTGAGGAGCTCAGGCAGAGCACCGAGCAGACGGGCCTCTCGGCCCCTCCTCTTCACACTGGGGGGGATGGGAGGGGCGCAGTGGCCCCTCTTGTTCCCAGGGTACCTGGCCTGGCCTGGGGCCTCCCTCCTGGAGCTGAACTAAACTGCTGCTGGGTTCAGGGGCCTCGGTCAGAGGGAGGAGGCTGGATTCTGGCTTCTGAGGAGCCTATCTCTGCCTTTCTTGGGGGCCACATGGGGTTTGCCTATAAAATGTGACCAGGAGGTGAGCCAGACTGGCAAGAGTCCCTTTGGTGGGGGGGATGGGGGGGAGATGCTTTGCAGGGGAGGTGGCTCAGAGGCTGTCACCTGCCTCAGGAGAACAAAATAGTTTTACGCAGCCCCCACCTGCAGAAACAGTCTAAATCCTCACGAATCATTGGGACAGCATCCCTCCATCCACCTCATCACCCTAGCTGGAAGCTGGCCAGGCTGTCCTCCAGTGATCCAACACACAGGTCACCCCAGCCAGCCATCCTAGAGGGCCTCAGAACACTCCGAGAAAGGCACTCTGCAGTGTGGGCCCTCTGGGGTACAGCCCTTGGCACTGAGGTACTGACTCTGAGGCCTCCCCACTGTGGGGGACCCTTGTAGAGCCAAAAAATGCTACTGGAAGAGGGGGAGGCTTGGGGAAGGTTGAGAGAGAGCAGCTGGAGGACCTAGACCTTCTGGGGTGAAGAGCTGCTCCCACCCACCCAGGCTCCCCAACCTTAGCCTGGGGCCCAGGCATGGGCTGAGCTCTCCCTATTCCCTGGCCTCCTGTCTTCTCCTCATTTGAGAGAGCTGGACACCACTCTGTCTCTCCCTACACGTGGCCTGCACAATCTGGAGTTGGACTGCTACCCCAATCTTCCTCATAAATGAGGACACCCACACACACACACACCAGGTTATTGTGGGAATGTTTTTGAGGCAATTCAGGTGAAGTGCTGGATCAGTTCCCAGCCCAAAGAAAGCCCTAGTGTAAGGTGGATGGGCTTACCGGGCATCCACCATCCCGCAGTGGGTGGAGCAGGGCCCTGCGGCTTAGGGCTTAGGGCCAGGGTCTGTGTCCACTTCTGGATACGGAATACCTGCAGCCAGCTCTGCGGTGGGGACTCGAGCTTCAGTTACCCATGGTGGGAGGGGGGTGCACAGGCGTTTGGACATGTTGGGGTCCCTGCAGACAACCAGGCAAAGGGCAGAGGATTTGTGTGCCTTGGAAAGTGGGGGCTTGGACCCTGGCGGGGCAGGTGATGGTGCCGATGGCATCTTCCAGCTTAGGGGGTGCAAGGGTGCTCGTGGAGGGCTGTGGTGCCTGCACACGCCGGCCTGCCGGACAGGGTGCACGGGCTGGAGAACCAGGGTGCTGTCCTGGGGAACCAGTGGGACCGTGACTGTGTATGTGAATGGAGGCTGGGGTCACTGGACTGTTTCTGCGGCCCAGACCAAGGGGTTGAGCATCCCGATGGCGCCACAGACTGGCGAACTGCGCTCAGAAAAGCGAAGTGATTTCCCAAAGCCACGCAGGCGCCGGTGAAGACAGTGCAGGGCGCGGCGATCTTAACTCTGCTCCCCATCCTTCTGGGAGGGAAGAATGGAAAAGGAGGAGGCCAGACCGCAGACTGGGGTGTAGCCGCCCGCACCGAGCGCTGAGCCCCGGGGAACCGACAGCTGTCCCACCTGCGCGCTGCCTTCGTGTTGGCGCCGCCTCCTCGCAGAAGCCTTGCGGGGCCCAGGCGGGCGCGGGCACCTCCCTTCCCCCGGCCCCGTCCAGAGCTGGAGCTCCCGGAGCCGGCTTCCCGGCTGGGGGCGCGGAGGCGGGACGGGGCCGCGGCTCGGGGCCCGGCGAGGAGAGGACCGGGCGGGGGAGCGGGGAGCCGCGGCGGGAAGGGGCGAGGTGAGAACCCAGGGGCGGGGCCCGGGGGCCGAGCCAGACTCCGAGACGCCGCAGCGACGCCAGGTGAGCGGGGCCCGGGGGCCGGGCGGGGGCTCGGGCGCCGGCGGGCAGGGTGGAGGCGGGGCCGGAAGGACCGCGGCAGGGGTGGGGCCCCGGGAGGACCTCGGGCCCCCACCCGCGAGGGTGTCGGCTGCCGCGGCCTTGCGCTTCCGGGGCCGGGGAGGCGGGTTTCTCTCCCTCAAGCCCCGAGGGACCCCGAGGCCCGGGGAGGGGCCCCGCGGGGTCCGGAAGCGCAGCGGGTACCGGACTCCCCGCAGCCCCACCCGGCGACGCAGGCCTCGGTCGGGCCCGTGCGCCGCGCAGTGCGCGCCTCCCCGGCCTAAGTCCCGGACACGTCCCCGAAACGGAGGCCCCGGCCCCCCCGACTCCCGCCAGGGCGGACCCCAAGGGGGTGCAGTCACGTCCCGGGGAGGGCAAATGGAACAAAGGGGGCCGCGCTCGTTGGGGACGGACGCTTGGGCGGGATGTCCCTGGCCTGGGAGCTGGAGGGCGGAGAGCGGAGGAGGAATGGAGAGAGACGCAGAGGCAGAGACCGGCTCCATCGGAGTCCCAGCGGGGAGGGAGGCACCGCCAGGGTCCGCCGCGTCAGTCACTTCCACTAGAGCCCCCTCCAGGAGGCTGCGAGACCCGGGGGACACCCGTGATTCGGGGCGGGGGCCCTGTGCGCAGCTCGCCGGCTCCTCACCGGCCTCTCCCGGGCCTCCTGCCTGGGCGCTCACATCCCGGGGTCCCGGACCTGATGCCCTCAGCAGGGGATGGGTGGGGCGCGCCCTTCGGACCAGTCTGCACCTGGGGATGGAGCCCCAGGCTGTGGGGGCCTCCTGGCCAACCAGGGGCCACCCGGCCCAGCTTCGGCCACAAATCCGGGCACTGTGCTCCCAGGGACACCGAGGGCGCCAAGGAAGCAGTGGGGAGCCCAGGACACGACCGCGGACTGGAGGGGCCGCCGCCGGGCTCAGTCTCCCAAACCCGCCGCGGGGTCGGGCCGGGCTGCCCCGGCGGCCGACAGCCGGAGATCGTGCCCCGGGGGCCCCGCCGGCCGTCCTGCCGCCCTGCTGCGTCCACCGAGAGACTCCGGGGCCTCCCGCGGGCGGGCGGGCAGCCGGAGCGGGCTCCTGGACCCGTGCGAAGGGTGAGTGAGACAGGGTGAGCTTCGAGGGAAAGAGGAAAGCTGGAGAGTGAAGGTTGGGAGCAAGCGGGGTGTCAGCACACGGAGGCCAGAGCCCTGATCGGAGGAAGGCTGTCGCCAGGAAAGCAGACCCAGAGGAGAGAATCAGTCGCCAGCAGCACATCCCTCTTTTGGTCCCCGGTGGCCACTTTTTAAGGCACTTTTATCACGGAGGTTTTCAAATGTAAAACAAAGTGTAAAGGAAGCCTCAAAGTGAACCCCCAAGTACCCACCCCCCATTTTAACCGCAACTCCTGACCGGCCCGGGGCCATCTGCTCTGGCTTTCGATTCTACTATTTAATTAATTTGTTTATTCTGTTGCAATATTTTTAAGCAAACTCAGACATCACATCATTTCCCTGGTAAATACATAAGTGCATCTTTAACTGGTAAGAACTTTTTAAAATTAGCCATACGGCTGTAAATCACCTCACAGTAAATCCACAGTCTGGCCTAACACTCAGAAGCAGCTGACACTGGATGGTGGAAATGCAGACAACATCCTTCTATGTCAATTTCCAGATAAACAATAATAAACACCATTATTTTTATAATTAAAAAAAAAATAAACTAACAAAAACCGAGGCTAGCAGCTTCGGGAGCCGACAAGGGCTGCGCAGCCAGGCTGCCCTCCTTTCTGTTCCTTGGGCTCTGTGAAGCCACTCGCTGCCTCCAACTCTTGATGTTTCTTTGAGCCTTTGTCTGACCTGCTGGTCCAGATTCAGAGCTCTGCGCTGTCTGGACAGGGCAGATCCCCCTCTCCCGCGCCCCCCCCCCAAGAAGGCAGACTACCAGTGGGGGAGCGAGCCACCTTGGGTACCCGGCTTGGATCACTAAATCCAGCAATGCTTCTAACGGATTGAAGGAGGCCGGACCCCACTTTCTAGTGGGAAACACCCCCCCTGCCCCACCACATAGGCAGGCAGCTTGGTGGATGCCTGCACTGGCTACTGGAGGGGCAAAGTAGCCCAAGGCAGGGATCCAGATACTTCAGAGGGTGGGAAAGAAGAATGGGCCCTGCCTGAGTAGGCCCGCTCGGGGGGCAGGGAGGAACCCCAGTTCGGGTCAGCAGCCAGGATGGGTAGCTGAACTCCTAGAGCAAGGTAGAAGAAAGAAAGAAGGGCCTCTGGGCTGAGTGACCTCTCAGTCCCTGCCCCCAATCTCTGTCCCCCTCTGAGCCTCAGGCCCCCTGTCTGAGAATAGCAAAAAGGCCACTAAGGATGCTTAGCAGGGAGACACCTACAGACACAGGAAACACAGGGACAGGAGCCCACCTGGCTCTTCCTGCCTCCCTCCCGGTGCCCACCTGACCAGCTCCCAGCCCTTTCCAAGAACCTTCTGGATAGCCTACCTCCCCGGGGAGCCCCTCTTGCACACAGCCAGGCCTGGCTTGGTGGAGGAGGGTGGAGGCCACAGAGCACCTCTAACCCATGGCTCTTACCTGAAAGGGCACCTCAGTGGGAAGCCCTGGGTGGGCTGGAGGACAAAGGCCAGAGCTCCCGGTTCAGAGTGGAGGGGCTGGTTGTCAGGGTGCTTATCACTCCCCCAGCAGGGTTCTGGATGAGGCAGGCTGGAGAGAGCCCAGGGTGCTCCCCACTCTCCCAGCCTCAGGCCTGGCAGGGCAGCTCTCTGGGAGGAATAGGGCAGGCATGTCTGCTTCTAGCATGTCGGGCGGGTTCTATGGGGAGCAGGAACCTGGCTGGGGAAATGCTTGCCAGCTTCAAGTCCACATTTGCCCTTGACACAAGGAGGGCCCTGAGCCCACAGTGGCCCTTCCCAAGACCTCGAGGGTGAGTTCTGCCCACCTTCCCAGGGTCTGGAAACAAGCTCCGTGGGGTGGGGGAGGGGGGCTGGTTCTCCAAGTTCTTTTCAGGGCAGTGCTGGTGGGAACTCAGCTCTCATAGTGCCAGGACAGAGAAGTGAGAGGTGCCCACAGGGTCACTCCCCTGATCCCACATCATTGTGGGAGGGTGTCCCCACTGGCCTGGGGTGCCTTGTCATCTTGCTCGGGTCAGAGAAGATGAAGCCTTTATAGGTTATAGACCACCATCCTCACACAGGTCTGTCTTGGGGAAAACCAAGCCCTGGAGGCAGGAGGGATTTGCTCAAGGTCACTGAGGGGGTGAGCATGCCCCAGGTGTCCAGGACCTATTGGCCCTGCCCAGGCTCAGGGACTCTGCAATCTGCAGCCCCAAGGCAGTCCACTGTGGCAGGGATTGGCCCTTGCTTTTAAGAAAGAGGTGAGGTGGGTTCGAGAGCAGGGAGGGCAGGTGTGGTAGAAAGACATGGAAGACATTCGTCTTCTTCCAGGAGCTGAGCTGCGTGCCCTGAGTTCCTGGCGACGGACGCTGCTGGAGCCTGGTCCCGCGCGCCCTCTAGGGCTTCCTGGGCTGCGTATTAGCCCTGCTGAGACACCCAGGATGCTGGCTCAGTATGGGGCAGAGCCAGCTTCGTGAGCCCAGCCGGACTAAATCCAGTTTGCACCCACTGTCTGTGCTTCAAAGTTGGGATCCTGGCTCCTAGCCCCACCCACACAGCAGACAGCCCCTTTCTACCTCCTGGCTCCCTCCAGCTGAGGACCTCAGAGCCCACAGGCAAGGAACCCTCTCTACAGGTCAGCTTTTTACTATTCCATCGAAAGCCGAAAGCCATAGCCCTTCTTCCAAATCCGGCCTGAATTTGCAGCTATGGACCCTTCTTCTGTCTGGGGCAGTGACAGACACAGGCTGGGTGGCCAGGTGACGACTGACGGTCTGGATGGGTCTGCTGGCTGACTGGCTTCCCGGGAGGCAGAGGGGAGTTTCTAGACAAGGCATCTGCACTCTCCTCCACCTTCTCCTGCACCTGTGGCCCTGGCAGCCTCCAGGGACACCTGCTGGAGACCTACTGCAGAGGCGACCCTCCTCCTCAAGACCTCTCCGCCACAGGTGCTCAGTGGTGAGCGGAGGTCTCGAGGCCACCTTGGAACTGTGCCCTCATTGGCCACAAAGTTAAATAAAATGGTTGCATTGTAGTGATAACCTCTCTGACTTGGGCTTTCATTGTCCCGCTTGAGGTCCCAAAGTCCCCATGACCATAGCTGTTCCCGAAAACCATTTCCTGTCTGTACGGTGGAGAGGGTGTTCCTGGAGCACTGGAACCCACCTGGTGCGAGAAGGCAGAGAGCCAGAGTGGATGGCAGCTCCCTGCAGGACCTGCGCTGGCCCCAGAGGCCTCTGCCCAGGCGGGTTTGTGGCATCCTTACCAGAACTGGCAGTGGTGTGTCTGCAGACTGTCTGAGGCCACCACGAAAGCAACAGAAGAACAGAGAAGGGCCCCAGGTGGGAGTGTGGAGGGCTTTTGAAGGTGGGGAGAGTGGGAGGGAGCAGAGATGAAGGGATGTGTCTGTGCTGGCCCTGGAGCAGCAGCGAGAGGAGACTCCTGGGTACCCCATATCCCCCTTGGCCACTGACCAGGAGCCACAGCCTTTGGAAATAACACCAAATTTGTTTTATTGAAGTAGATTATATGTACTTCCCAAAGTCCAGTGAAACCTATTTTGGAGAACAGCGTGGGTCTGCTCCCCCCTACCCCCCCAACCATCCCAAAAAAGAGGATAGCCAGCCCCGGAAAGACTCAGGGAAGGCTGAGGTGGTCACTGTAAATGCACCTATTGAGTAGGAGGCTGGGCTGGGCGGAGGGACCCTGGGAATCTCTATGCCATTGCGCTGCAGGCAGGCGCTGTGCTGGAAGGCAGCCACCCAGAGGGGCAAGGACCGCCTAAGCCATGGGCTCCCCCCGCTCAGGGAGCCCTACTTTCTGGGCCTGGCCTCAGGGCACTGGGAGCTGACTGGCATTGGGGCAGGGGATGATTCCGGGTCAGGGAGCTGGATGGCAGGGGCAAACAGACAGATGGATCGCCAGCCCAGGGAAGACCCCTGTGGCGCCTTCTGGGCCGTCTGGCGCCACCACTGAGAACACCGAGGCCCCAGTGTGGCCCGGTTGCTGTGCATCTCAACCTGGGAGCCAGAAGCTGAGACAGAGACAGGTTTTCAAGGGGCCTCGGTTCTGCTAGAGGTGACCCTTTCTAGCTGCAGATGACCTCTCTCCCCAGCCAGAGAAGCACACCCAATACAGAGTCCATCACCTCACCCCCTGTGCAGGGGACCCATTATTCATCCTGTAACGGGCTATCTTGGGGCCAGTGGAGGCTGGATGGCCCCTGTACTCCAGGCTATCAGAATAAGCTTTTGTTAGGAGCTCATAAACTCAGGCCCTGAGCTGGGGCTTTGCCCACAGGTCTGCACCCTCCCAAGCTTGCCAGAGATTGCAGATGGTCCAGGGGGTGAGGAGAGGCTGGGGAGCAGCCTTCCCCATCTGACCTTGCAGGGACTGTTGGGGTTTTGTTTTGGCCAAAAGAAAACCCCATATGGTTAGAGATGGCTCTCAGCGAAAGGGGCAGCAGGTGTGGGGGACTGCACAGCCAGCACCCCTTGTGCCGAAGGAGAGCACCAAAGGTTCTACCTTCACTCGACTCATGGCTTCTGGGTTTTGTGGAGGCCCCTGGACTATGGGACCTTGGACACACACAGTCCCCTCCTTCTCCCCTCCCCTTTACCTTGCCTGCCACAAAGTTCCCTGAGGTCCTGCTGGGAGCCAGGTGTGGGGGCTTGAGCGGGGAGTCCCCAGACCTTGACCCTGCCTGTCCTTTCCACCTTCCCACCGGTCCTCGGTCAGCAGTGCAGAGAGCTCCAGGAAGGAGGGACAGGCGGCACCCAAGGCAGCTGCTACCAGAGGAGGAGCCCTGCCCCTGGGATCACAAATCAGCAGAAACAGTCCAGAAAAGTCCCTTTTATTCCATACGCAAATAAGTAGATTCATTTTTAAAAAAAAGTCTTCGCCAGAAGAATTGGAGGCCACGGCCCAGGAGAGATGCCCCAGTCCGGCCCTGTCTGCGGAAGGGACACTCTGACAGAAGTACAACCCTACTGGTCTTTGCCCCTTTCCCTCACAGGGGTGCTCTCCCTGGGGTTCTCCCTCTGCTGGGCCCACTGGCAAGGCCACGAGGCTGATCACAGTCCTCCCGGAGGCCCACTGTCCGGGGGCCTGCACAGTCCTGGGAAGGGACGTTCATGTCGGGGTGGGGGCTGTGTTGGGGAGCCGGCACCCGGGATCACTCGGACAGCCTGTTTGAGGCCTGGGCCCCGGCACTCGCTGGCTGCAGCCGGGTTGTGTGAACTTGCTGCCAGGCTGGGGCCCGTCCTGCAGGGGCTCTGGGCTGCCTGGCGCACTGTCTCTCTGTGATGCCCTCTTCCCTGCCAGGGGTCCAGCCTGTCTGGGAGCCGCTCGAAGACATCTCCTTACATTCTGGACGCGCTTCCTTCGGACAGGGCTGTGGCCAGCGCACAGCCCGCCCTCCGGCGCAGAGGGGCCCTGGAGCGCCCCAGCCCTCCCCAGCTCTCCCTGGGCCGCCCAGGAGGTCCGCGGCGGCCACGGGAGCGGGCCCAGCGGGTGCGGCTCACACCAGGCCAGGCATCTGCGCCCGCAGGAAGGGCACGGAGGCAGCGGCCGGGAAGGCGGCCAGCGGGTAGGCTAGGGCCCCGGGGAAGCCGAGCAGCGGCGGGGGCGGCGCGGGCGCGGCGGGCGCCAGCGGGAAGGGCAGCGCGGCGGCGGGGGGCCCGGGGGCGGCCGCGGCCTGGGGGCTCTCGTGGTAGAGCACCGGCACGCGGACCAGGCGCTGCGCGCCCGGCGGGGACAGGCTGGCCGCCTCCAGCTCGGCCGCCAGCTGCCGCTTCCACTTGTTGCGGCGGTTCTGAAACCAGATCTTGACCTGCGTCTCGGTGAGCTGCAGGGAGGCGGCGAGCCCCGCGCGCTCCGCGCTGCTCAGGTAGCGCTTCAGGTCGAAGGTGGACTCGAGCTGGAAGACCTGGCTGCGGGAGAAGACCGTGCGCGTCTTCTTCTTGCGACCGCCGCCCACGCCGCCGCCGCCGCGCGCCTCGCCCGCCGCCGCCGGGGCCTCAGCCAGCTCCGCCGCCTCCTCCGCGCCGGCCGCCGGGCCCCGCGCTGCCAGCTCCGCGGCCTCTCGCTGCACCGCTCCGGGCCCGGGGCCTCGCTGCCAGGCGCCCTCGGCGCGGCCCATCTCCTCGCCCGTCTCCGGTGAGTCCCGGTCGCTGGCTGCAGGGGAGAGAGGGGCACACGGTTGGCTCCGGGGCTGATCCCCAGGCCCAATCGCTGCGGCCGGCGGCTGCCCCCGACCCAGGCTCACCCCAGCCGCCGGCAGGGGAATGGTCCCCCGCGGGGCCCTGCGTCCCTCACCGCTGTCTCCAGATCTCACCCAGGGATGTGGAAAGGCAGAGGCAGGAGAAGCGAGCTTGAAGACCCGAGAGCCATACCCAGACCCTTAAACCAACAGGCTGGTAACACTCTTGCTCAGAACTGCACATCCCCCACTCGGAACACGACAGAGGAAAGAGGAGAGAAAAGAAACACAAAAATGCAAACAGAAACACAGAAAGAAGAGAGACTCTCAAAACTACTGGCTCCGCGCTGAAACACAGAAAAGCCTGGCAGGCACGACCCCCGCCCGCATGGGAGGAAAGATGTCCTTCCCAGATCTGCACGCGCTGGAAAACAAACAGCACAAGGGCACCCCGAGTCTCCAGCGCTGGGCCCCACACCAGGCCCCCCAGACACAGAAATAAAGACCTGCAGTGGCCTTCCGCATCCACTTTCAGTGGCCAGTAGCCTAGGCGAAATTCCCGCTTGCATGGAATCACTCCGTAGAAGGAGAATAAACAAATGCAAACGATCCCCAAAACAAAACTCTAGGTGACACTAGCATACCCACTCCCTCCCTATTTCCTGCACCTCTCACCCAAATGCCCAGAGAACTGAGAGTCTGCACTCCCCCTAATCATGCTCAAAGGGCGTGCATACAAATGGGGCTCTGCAAAAACACACAGCGGCCTCCGCGCAGCACTCCACCAGCACCCCAACCACCACAGCAGCCGCCGTGGCTGAGCTTGTGGGCTTGGGGTAACAGAGGTCCACAGGGGTTCCTGAGCTCATGCTGCAAATACCGGGCTCCACTTGATCTCCCGCAAGTAAGAAGGTGCCCTCCCCAGGACTGGCAAGGGGCAGTGCCTCCAGGCAAACGAATCTGCCCGAGATGCGGGTGCTTGTCCAGATTCCAGGCCCCCGCTTGAAGACTGCAGCAGCCAGCCGTTGAGATTCAGGCCAACCGGGGCCAGTTTGCCCTTCTGCCTCGACTTGGCCTGAGCCCCCCACCCCTGCCAAGGCTTGGCAGGTGGGCAGTCTACGTGGAGTCTGACCCCTCCAGCCCTCCGAAGCCAGTGCTGTGCTGACAATGTGTTTACAAGGTGTGCAAACACCGGTGGGCTTGTGTGTGTGGCTTGGGCCATACCCTTGTGCCCCTGCCCAACCCCTGTGGTGCGTGCTACCAGATATGACGAGGAGCCTCTGCCTCCCCATGACATGACACCCCAAGCCCTGAGACTCACAGAGGCCCATGCACTACCACCAGTCACCACGCCAGGCCTGCCGGTTCTGGTGGAAAACCCCGACCGTAACCCGCATTGCACGAAATAAGAAGCCACATCTTGAGGAGCTGCCACCTGGGCTGCAGGGGGAGAAAAGCCTGGGGCAAGGTGGGGACTACATTCCACCCAAACAGACCTTCTCAGAAACACTCCCAGAGGAGCACTAAATGCCATCACTTGATTTCAGGAAACCACTGAGCCCAGATCCAGTGTATGTGAAAGGGGTGGAGGCCCCAGATTTTTCGGGGCATGAGCTCTATAAGGTGGGTCCCTTTGGGAAAGGGTCACTCCCACTTCAGAGAGGGGGGTTATCCACAAGGTGAGAGGAGCCTGGCCACCCCACCCCCAGCATACACTAATGGATTTCGGAACAAGAGCCTGGAAGAGTCCACAGCTGGCAGGGACTGAGTGTGTGTGTGTGTGTCTGTGTATGGGGGTGCTTGCCAAGTCTTGGGGACAGAGTTGGAATGGCTTCCTGGTGTTCCTCCCAGGGGTCTTCCTCCAAAGGGCAGGCCCTGGAGAGAGGCAGCGAGCCCGGGGAGAGGGAGCAGAACTCAGGGCAAGAGGGGTGAGCAGCTCCGGGGCTGAGAACCCCCCACTCCCAGCCTCTGAGCCCTCAGCAGGGAACAAAGGCATGGGAGGGGGAGGGGCAGAAAAGGATGAGAGGGGTGGGATTGGGGGCTTGGGTCTGGGAGGACTGAGAGGGGGGCCAGCAGGCCCCAGCCCCTGTGTGCATGTGTGCAGCTCTCGGGGGAGATGGGATTTGGGGGCACAGATGATCCCCTCCACTATGCGGCCCTCCCAACGATGGCTCCCTCTGCTCCAGCCCCTTCACATTTCCCCAGGGGACTCTACTCTGTCTTCACTTCTTTTCTGCCCGTTAGCTCCCTGGCTGCTCACCATCACCCGCGGGCTTCTGTCTGTGTCTGGTCCTCTCTCACTCCTCCCCACATCCCTTCCTTCCTCCATCCCTTCCTCTGCTGCTCCCTCCCTTTCCCGACTCCCTTCCCTCGCTCTCGGCTCTCCGGAGCCGCCCGAGTCCCGGGTCCCCAGGCTCCTCCTCGCAGGCTCTCCAGCCGCCCCGGGACCGCAGAGCCCGGCGACGGGTGACGCCGGGGCCCAGGCGGGGACCCTGTCCCGGGGAGGGGGCCTCCGAGCCCGCCCAGGCCGGGGTTCCGCGGGGGCCCCGCTACGCGCGAGCAGGGAGGCGAGCGGCCCGGAGAGGCCTCGAGCGGACCCCGGCCCCCGGCCCCCGGCCCCCGGCCCCCCCGCCGGCGCCCCCACTCACTGTCAGGGCTGAGGCCGCCGCCGTAGCCGCCGTGCGACCGCGGGAACCAGCGCGTGGCGCCGCCGCAGCCCAGCGCGCAGGGCGGCCCGGGGCCGGGGGGCGGCCGGGGACCGAGGCCCAGCGCGCCCGGCCCGAGCAGCGCCCGCGCCCGCGCCTCCCCGCCGGGCCCCGCGCCCGCGCGCAGCTGCCTCCGCCGCTGCAGCCGCCGCCGCCGCGCCTGCTCTGCGTCCTCGTCCTCCGGGTCGTCGTCGTCGTCCTCCTCGTCCTCGCGGCCGCCCTGGGCCGCGCGCCTGGCGCCCTTGGCCTCGGCCGCCAGCAGGTTCTCGATGAGGAAGGAGGAGGCGCGGGCCGGCGTGGCTCGCCCGGGCTCCGTCAGCTCGTCCGGCATCGCGGCCGCGGGCTCCGCGGGCTGCTCGGGCTCCGGGGGCTGCTCGGGCTCCGGGGGCTGCTCGGGCTGCTCGGGCTCCGCGGGCTGCTCGGGCTCCGCGGGCTGCTCGGGCTCCGGGGGCTGCTCGGGGCTCCCGGGCCCCGCCGGGGCAGTGGCGCGCGGCCCCGGGCGCACGCGGGCCGGCCCTGGAGCGGCCGCCGGAGCGCAGGCGTCGGCCCGGCTCGGCGCGGGCTGGGCTGGGCCGGGAGCGGGTGCGCGCCGACAGCCCTCGCTCGCCTTTCACGTCGCCGCTCTGGTCGCCGCCCGGGCCGGCCCGCTGGGGGCGGGGAGGGGCGGGGGGGGCGGGGAGGGGCGGGGCGGGGCCGCGCGGGCCGCGGGCGCAGCCGGAGGACGCGGCGGCGGGACGGGAGCACGGCCGCGGCCCGGAGACGCCGCCGGGGGCCGGGGCCGGGGCCGGGGCCGGGGCCGGGGCCGGGGCCGGGCGCGCGGGCGGAGCGCGGCCGAGGGCGCGCGGGCGGCGGGAGGGCTGGGCGGGGGTCGCCGCGGGCCGGCCCCGCGTGATCCGTTCCCCGGGCCCGTTGGGGGGGCGGAGGGGGTCGGGTCGTGGGGGCGGGCCCTCGGCGGAGCGGCCGCCCATTGGCCGCGGCCCGGGAGAGGCGGGCTGGCCAATCCCCGGCGGCGGGGCCGTCATTGCCGGGCCGCGGGGAGAGAGTGGGACCAAGCGTGAGGAGCTGTGCGCGCGCTCGCGAGTGTGGATGGGGCGTGTGTGCACGAATGTGCGTGTGTGCACGTGTGTGTGGGGGGGGGGTGCGTGTGCACGGGGGCCTGAAGACCCCGGGGCTTCCAAGGAACCGTAAGAGGCTCGGTCACAGCCATTTCTTTGTAAGACTCCGGGTGCCCGGGCTGCAAAGCTGCGGCACATTTCAATATTTACACTTAATAAAATATGCTTCAATGCCAAATGTGATGCCATAGAAGTCTCCAGTTCCCAGGCTGAGGCCCAGGACGTAAGGAAGGGTTCGCCTCCACCCCCGCTCGCGTGGCCCTGCCCGCTGCGCGCCCAAAGCCCGCGGGGTGAGCGCCCCTCCCCGGGAGCCCGGGCCTCTGCGGGGGCACGACAGCCACTGCCCCAGGTCGCGGAGGTCTTGGGGGCAGGCCACCTCCCTCCCGCAGCCTCCGCTTCTACACTGCGAACCCGCGGGGAGTCTCCTCCCATTTCTGCAGCAGGGCGCACGGTGACAAAAGTGCATGGCGCCCCCCGCCACCCTCGGAACTGTGCTCAGGAGCGACCCTGTGATCCGGCTCGCAGCGCGTCTCGCGGGTGGGGCCGGTTTCATCCGACGCGGGTTTTCTCGGAGAGATACATCCTGTCTCCCGGTGCCAGCCGGGCGCCTTCGGTCCAACCGCGTGCTGCCCCCGCTCTCCCGGGAGGGCTGCAGGCCCAGCTCCCCGACCCACTTCAAGCTCCCGATCAGCCACCTCGGCGGAAGCATCAACCCCATTTTCCAGAGAGGAAAACGGAGGCGAGGAGGGGAGAGACCATCCCCGAGGGTAAGTGGCTCTGGCAGGCCTCCCATTCCAGTGCTCTGGGCTTAGGGCCCCTCACCGCAGGGTCGCGGATACCCGGGAATGGGATCAGGGCACCGAGTGGTGAGGCCCCGACAAGGCATAGCCCTGGGACTCTGCTGACCTCCTGGTGGGGCCATGCACCCCACCGTGTCCTGAGTGCGTGTAATGCCCTACCTGCTGAGGAGCCAGCTTCCCCTGGTCACCTGCTCACCACCCTGCCAGCTCCCGGTGCTGCGAAGGACATGGGGAGTGCTTTCCTGCAGTCTCCAGAACCCTAGCAGGACCTACACAGGACCCACCTTCTCTGGCCCCACAAGGGGCAAAGACCACCAAATACCAGGACTACCACAGCCTGGAGGCAGACAGGGATGAGGGCTCTTCCCACTTTGTATAGATAAGGACACTTAGCAAACATGGATAGAGCCCGGTCTCCCAGAGGGCACCCAGGGTCAGAGAAACTCCAGGGGATGGATCCAGAAGAGGCTAAGCCCCGACAGAAATGGCAGCCTCAGCCCTTTGGGAAGAGAAGTGTTAGCCCCAGGTTAAGACACCGACACCATCTAATCCGAGTGCACTTCTGATAGGTAAGGAGACCGAGGCCAGAGAGGGACCGGGATAAAAAGACAGTGGATGTGAGGATGGGTGCCTTCCAGATAACTACCTATGTTAGGCAAGGTGTCCTGGGCCCACATTCAGCACATTTCTTGAACCACAAGCAGGAGAGATTGGTGCTGTCACTCTCATTTCTAAGCATCTTAAGAGTGGGGGCTTCCTGGGGAGCCTGGGTTT
Source organism: Vulpes vulpes (assembly GCF_048418805.1). Classification (NCBI taxonomy): domain Eukaryota; kingdom Metazoa; phylum Chordata; class Mammalia; order Carnivora; family Canidae; genus Vulpes; species Vulpes vulpes. The sequence goes on from NC_132793.1 coordinate 108,598,734, forward strand.
TGATTCCCTCTGCTCTGGGCTGTGTGGCCAACCTCACCTCTGATCAGGTTTCTTCTATGAACCTCCAGTAGTAGTAAGTGCCCTGCCAAGGCAAGCTCTTGGGAGGGAGGCTGGGTGCGCCCAGGATGGGGAGTGAATGTGGGTACAGGGCACCAGGGTCACCCCACTGTCTCTGCTGTACAGAGGGTGGGGACGGTGGGGGTGGGAGGCGAGGGAGGAGACAGGCTGAACTGAGCGGAGGAGAGTGGGCCTTCTTGCCGGCTCCCAGCACCAGCCTTCTGGGGGTTTCGGAGGCGTTTCCCTGCAGCTGCAGGCAGCAACCCGCAGCAGCTGGGGCGCCCAGCAGCGCTGGTCCCAGAGCTAGAGCCCCGGAGACCAAGGCAGCCCCGCGTTGAGCTGGGGGGAGAGGCGGGTTCTGAGACAGGATTGCTCACAGAGCCAGAGCCGGGGATCACCGCCTTGCGCAGCCTTTGTGCGTTCAGACGGGCGGCCAGCTCCGAGGGGCTGGCCATTCTCAAGCCCAGGACAGCCTCCAGGGGCAGTCGGTGGTCCCGACACCCTCTCCCTCTCCAGACGGCTCTGTCAGGCCCTGACCTGAGCGGGATTTCTGGCTCTCAAGGGGCCAGAGCTCAAGTTTTCCGTCACCCATGAGTGAGCACGGGGCAGAGGGACTCCTGATGCAGAAGAGTAGAGCCTCCAAGTCAGGCTGTCACCTCTCTGTCTCCATCTGTGTGAAGTACCCCCACAGCTGCCCTTCCTTCTGCGTCCACTCTCCTCCTCGCTTACTCCTCCAACTCTCTCTCCCCAGTGCAGGGGGGCCCTGTAGAATACCAGCAAATGGTCCTAGAGGATACCCGTGCTCTTCTCAGCTGGACAGCCAGCAGGGGAGCAGGGACCGTGCATTGTCCCCCATGTCCCAAGTGCCCGAACTCAGGGCTGGTAACCACCCATGGATGCCCCTTAATGCAAAGAAGTGCTAGTGCAAATAATCCCGGCAGCTTGGATCAGGAGTCAGCAAACTGCAGCCGGCCACCACCTGTTGTGTTTGGTCTTAATAAGCTTTCTTTAAAAAATAATTTTGGGCAATGTCCACTTTTAAATTCAGATTTTTGTCTTACTTTTCCTTCATCTCTGACCTCAATCCCATTTGGCCTTAGCTCCCGCTCATGCCATCCTACATACATGCTCTTGTGTATTAATTTACATTACATATCTCCCCTATCTCTTTCTCTCTTTTGGGGGGGGGGTTTAAAGTACACATTTGAGATCTACGGGTGCTGGTAAATGTCATACTGATTTTTATTTTATTTTATTTTATTTTTCATACTGATTTTTAAATCACGATGTACTAACCCAACAGCCACGTATGCCATTGTTCTGGTTCCTATGACTGCAGTCACACATTTCCCCAAAACTTGGTGGTGTAACACAATGATCAATGTTAGTGGCTCATGGGGTCTGTGGGTTGAGGGTGGCTCATCTCCAGGGCACGATGTTGGGGCCTCAACTGGAAGACTTGAACGTGGGGGTCGGGGGTGAGGTCCAGATGCATCTGAAGCCCCAGTGGCTCATCTGTCCGAGGGCTGAGGCTGGAGTCAGCTGAAAAAGCCCCACAAGGGTCCTCTCCACGTGACCTGGCTCTCACACTACTTGGGTTTCCAGAACAAGCGTGGAGGGGGTAGAGGGAGAGGGACACAGAGCCTGACCTGAAAATTCAGAGCATCGCTCCTCTGGGGTCCATCCTCTGTGGACCGCAGCAGGCCAAGGGCCCCTCAAGGCTCCAGACGAGGGGCCTTGGACCCCATCTGTCAGTAAGAGGGCCGTCAGATTATGGGTTGAGAAATCTGTAGTCGGTCAGGAAAAGACACTGCGAGGCCCAGGGATAGTTGACTGCCCCTTTGGGGGATGTTTAGGGTGCTGCCAGCTTCTGCTATTATGTATGTCATTGGGATGCATTCTGGTGCATGCCCCCAGAATGGCACTCCAGGGGTGAAAGGGTCTATATAGATGCAACCTCACGCAGCACTTCAGATTCTTCGGAGCAGCTCTGCCAGTGTCCGTGTTCTCATATCTTCATACCGCCACAGGCAGGAAGATGAAGGGGGGGTGGAAGCGAGGGCAGCATGATGTGGGAGAGCTGCTGGGGTGAAGAAAACAGGGATAGACACAGTTGAGTCAGGAGGGCTGGTACACAGAAAGCTAGAGAGTATGGTTCTTAGTTTGTAAAGCAATGGGGAGCCACTGAAGATTGTTTAACTGGGGAGGTGGCTGGGCTGAGCCTTAGGAGGAATAACCTGGAAGGGATGCCACATGCAAGGTGGATGAGAGATGGCCAAGCACAAAGGAGGGTTCAGATGCAGGCAGTGGCCAAGCAGAGGGTCCCTGTATCCAGTGTCCAGTGCCTATTAGCTGGTGCACAGGCCAGAGCGGGGATTGAGGAGAGCCCAGTGCATCCTCAGTAGCTTGTCAAGTGGTCTGCTCCCCACATCACAGCCAGCACCAAGTGTCCTTGCAGCTGTCCAGATATGCGGTCAGGCACTCAACTCGGCTGCTGAGTCCACCGTGCTCGTGCTCGTGGGCCATCACTGGCCCCCCCAGGAACCTCCTCTGACCATCGAGAAGAGCAGTGCTGCCCACTACGGGGGCTGGTCTGGGCTGAGTGGAAATCATGGTGCAGTCAAGTCTTTGGTGTATATTTTTAAAATTTGCTTTGAAAAAGACCAAACGTCTGAAATTATTTGGACTGCTTTTTTTTTTTAAAGGTCTAGCCACATATCCGTCTTTGTGAAAGCCCCCCTTCTAAACACTGGAAAGAGGAGGCTCATTTTCATAACGTATTTAGTGGATGATTCCCAGAGTTCCACTCCCTGGGAGGGGGGGAGGTGGTGAAGGAGGAGGGGTGGGGCAGGGGGAGGAGGGAGGGAGCCAGAGGAAGGAGGAGCAGGGGTGGAGGGAAAGGGGGTAGGAGGAGTAAGATAGCTTCCTCAGCAGTGGAGCAGTGGGGATGCTCGGCAAGGCGCCTGTGGGGTACCCCACTCCCCGCTGCCTGGGTGACTTCTCCCCACCAAGGCTGCCGGGCCAGCCCTGAAGACACCCCCTCCCCCACAGAAGCACCCCAGATGGGCCCAGCCCTGTTCACCACTCTGAGTCTGTGGGGTTGGTGGCACAGATGAAAAGATGCCCCAACCCCTGTCCATTTGGTGGGGGAGGGAGCAGGGAGCCATGCCAGGAAGGCTGCTCTACCTCCAACTGTCAGAACACCTGCCGTGGGCCGTGGGTGGGCAGAGCTGGTCTCTCTGCCCCTGTTCACTCATGCCCCAGGCTTGGTGACTGTGTCCCGACCCATCCCTTCTCAGAGTAAGCACCCACCTGATCCTCATGCCCCCCTGGAACGGATGCCCAACAGACCTTGGACCTCTCACTCACCAAGGGATATATTTTCTCCCAACATTTTATTTTGAGAGCAGCCCAGGTGGCTCAGTGGTTTAGCGCTGCCTTCAGCCCCAGGTGTGATCCTGGAGACCTGGGATCGAGTCCCACGTTGGGGCTCCCTGCATGGAGCCTGCTTCTCCCTCTGCCTGTGTCTCTGCCTTTCTCTCTCTCTCTCTCATAAATAAATAAAGTATTTTTAAAAACATTTTATTTTGAAAACTTCGAAACATGCACAAGTTGAAAGAATTGGTCGGAGAACACCCAAATCCCCACCATCTAGATTCTTCCATTAGCACGGTGCTTTTCTTGCTTTACCACATCTGCCCATCTATCCATCCCTTTATCCATCCATCTGGTTTTTGTTTTTGTTTTTTGTTTTTAATGCATTTCATGGGAATGTGTGAATCTGGGTCCCGGCCACTGACCAGCAGTAAGACTCAGTGAGCACCACTTCCTCCTCTGGAAGTGGATGTAATAAAGCAACCCGGGAGAGCGGAGCGAGGGGAGACTGTGTATGCAAAACTAATGCCCTGCCGGAGAAAACACTCCTTAGATGGACATCTTGGGACCTTTTTGAAGTGTGATAACAGTCTTCCTCGCAGGACACGGGCTCTCTGTTCATAGTGACACCTTGCTGGCTGCTGCTGTTTCCTGCCTTGATAAAGACCTGCAAGTTGCAGTCACAAAAGCTCGAAGGCTGGGGGTGCAGGGATGTCTGGTTCTAATAGGAAGAGCATCTCAAGGGGGAAGCAGGTTCTGGTTTCCACAGTGGAACAGAGATTTGCACTCAAGAGTGGTCCAAACCACTGGGGACCTTCAGACAGCTTGGGCTGCCCGTGACCTTGATTGGAAGTGATTTGAAGAAACGGGGCTGGAACAAAGGGCCATGACCACAGTGTAGGGAACCCCTTCCCAGGAGCTGGAGGGAAGTTTCTGGAAACCTCGACTAGAGCAGTCAGTGTGGGAACCCCACATTCTGGCTGGGCTCCCCCCTTGTGATCCTGGGATGGAATGGATGCCTGTGGCCTGGCAGGGTGTGCTGGTGCCTCCCCCTCCCCCACCCTGCACAGGGTGCCAGCGTGAACATCTGTCTGAGGAATGTCCGCTTTGGGGCTCAGCTACCCTGCTGCAGGGCAGGGCGCTCCTGGGGGCAGGCGGGAGGGAGCCCCACTCCTCACCAGCCCTCCTGCACGCCCAGCGAGTTCCCGGAGCCCCAGCTCTGGACACACCCTGTCTGGGGGCTTTACCAGGATCACAAAACTGCCCCTCCCCCAAGACTGGGGGCGGGAGGGCAGAGGATACCGGGGTAGCTCACGGGGTAGCTCACCACGGGCAGGATTGCTGTGATGGGAAAGACAGAGCAGCGGGAGCCCTTACAGGGAATAGTGACGGGGGAATAGTGACTGGGAATAGACCCAGGGCAGCTGGGGAGGGGACCCGGTGCTCCTGATCCGCCACCCTCCCAGGAGATGGGCTTCGGGAAGGCAACAAGAGGGCACAGAATGTGTGTAAACGGGAGGGGGGGGAGTACAAATAGGTCTGTACACACACATAAGTACTGTGCAAGGGTTTGTTCACACACACTCTGGCGCGTACTGCTGTGACGGGCTCACCTGTATCCCCCGACAGTCCGGTGTTGAATTTGAACCCCCAACACTGCAGAACGTGACCTGATTTGGAGAAAAGATTCATTGCAGATGTCACTGGTTAAGCTGAAGTCACAGGGACAGCGGCAGGTGCGGCGGTGGGGGTGAGGACTGCCGCATGGTCCTCTGCCCTGTGCAGATCCCACCTGGAGCCTTCAGGGGAGTGCAGTTCTGGGACACCTTGACCAGAGCTTCTGGCCCCAAGAGTTGTGGGACAATGCATTTGTGCTGTCCTAAGGCCCCTGCCCCCATGGCACCCACTTGCAGCAGCTTGGCTGCCTTTGGGGAGAGACGCCAAGAGACCAGGGCCTGCTGGCTGCTCCGTCCCAAGGGGACAGGGCGGGAGGGCATCCGGCTGTCACACTGTGTGCATCTGGGCGCAATTTGGGTTTTTTACCAGGTGCAAGCTTTACTGGATTAAAAAAAAAAAAGGAGGGTGGGGGCGGGGCACCTGGGAGGCTCAGGCGCTTAAGCGGCTGCCTTTGGCTCAGGTCATGATCCCGATCCCAGAGTCCTGGGATCCAGCCCCACTTGGGGGAGGGGGGCTCCTTGCTCAGTGGGGAGCTTGCTTCTCCCTCTGCCTCTGCCCGCAGCTTCCCCTGCCTGTGCTCTCTCCCTCGCTCTCTGTCAAATGAATGAATACAATCTAAAATAATAAGAGAGAGAGAAAGAAATGGGAAAAAGAGTCCCAAAATGATATCCTGGGAAGAAAGAATTGTTAGGGTGACTTGGCAAAGGAGCTAGAGGCTGGGACGGCCCATTCAGGCCCCTCAGCGGTGGGCTGGGTGTGGAGGGTGCAGGGGAGAGTCCCAGGGATCCCAGAGGGACCGAGGGAGTCCCTGCAAGGCTGGCGAGGGGTTCTGGGGTCCGGAGGCAGCCCCTGGGCCATGCTGATGAGGGCGCCCCCACGTGCTTGCCCAGCTCCCCAGGCCCGACAGGGCCTCTGCTGTCTCCCCAACCTTTTATTCCCTGAAAAAGAGCGTTTATGTTATATAAATAATACATGCTCAACACAGAGAAGTTGAAAATGTGAAAAATACGTGATGATGTAAAGGAGATAATACAGGCCATCTGGAAACCCGCCGCCCCGAGACCCCACCGCCGACCCTCCGCCACGGCCCCTCCCTCTTCTCCCCGGGGCAGCCCCAGGCTGGGGCACAGGCACGCCCATGTCCACACCCCCACACACCCCATGGGCGCACCCCCACTCCGCTCACACACCCCACACCCCCACACACATCCCCATAGACGCACACGTACCCCCACCCTGCTCACACACACCCCACATCCCCACACACATCCCCACGGGCACACACCCCCCCCACCCCGTTCACATACACCCCACATCCCCATGGACACACCCCCTCCCACCCCCCTCACACACACCCCACATCCACACCCACTTCCAATCACACCCACATGCACACACACACCTCCAACCTCCTCACATATGTGCACGCATGCACACACACATCCCCACAGGCACATGTACCCCAACCCCCCTCACACTCATATACACACAACACACATGCGTACACACACCTCCAACCCCCTCACATACACCCACAGTCCCACTTGCATCCACCCCACACACAACACACATGCACACATGCATCCCCAACCCCTCACACACACGCACATACCCACACATACAACATGCGTGCATACCTATACACATGCACACACTCCCATCCCCCTTGTGCCCCCACACAAATAAGTGCCTACTCACACCTATGCCCACACCCATATGCACACCTCTTCCCATACACTCTCACCCTTCTTCACACCTCCCATTACAGGAGCACAAACCCATAGCACCCACCCACAATCACACATGGTGCCCCCACACCCACACGTATGTCCCACATGCACACAGATTGATGCCCCGTACACATCCCTTGCACACTATGCCTGCTGCCATAGGCCCCCTCATTGCCCACCCATCCCATCTCGTCCCCCTGGTGCCCCTTGGTGCCAGTCTAACATACCCTTCCCCTGTTTTCCCCAGACTCATCTCATCCTGCACAGGCCTACAGACACACGTGTGTGTGCGGCTGCAATATCCAATGCGTCAGGGGCTCTGGAATCACTATTCTATGCAGATTCCTTCCTGGGAACACGGGTTCCTGGCCCAGCCCAGTCATCTGCCTGGTGGCTGCATCCATTTCCGTGGCGGATGGGCCACTGCATCCCACCAGGTCCCTCTTCGTGGCGTCAGAGTCTCCAGTCTCTGATGACCGCAGAGCACAGGGTTTGTGTCCTCTTACGAGGAAAGGTGTCTCTGTTCCTTTAGGGGCTGCAGCTCCTTCTGTCTCTAGGGGAGAACCCCGGAGTATGGCAGATGGGCCCAGTGACACATGCTCCTTTCCCACTTTGCTCATCCCAGTGGCTCTAGCACCTTGCTCTCGCACCAGCGCTGTGCTGGATGTCTCCCCTCCACGCCTCTGCCAATGGCCAGCACCTTGCTCTTTTAGTTTTTCCTGCCAGACAAATGGGTGTCCAGGGGCATTCAAGTTAAGGGACTGTTGGTGAGGTGACGACTGTCTCGCTGCCCCCTCTGCTCTGTGGCCCTGGCGTGGCCCCACTGTGAGTGGACAGGCAGCTTGCAATCAGAAAGAAAGCACAGCATTTGGAGTCTAGTGGAGCACATGCAGCTGGTGTGCCCCAATGACATTCAAGACTTCTCTCTCTTCCTGTGTCCCTGTGAGCAGGGACCATCCGCCTCATACTCGCCTGCCCCCTCGAATCTCAGTCAGTGAGATTATTATCAGTTTGCAGACTGGAAGGGGATAAAAGCACCCCGTCCCAGCCCTCCACCCCCAGCCCCTGGCCCAAGGCTCAGCACCGAGTGGAGAGAGGCAGTCAGCACTCTGCTGCACCCATGGCTCCGATCGGTCCTCCCAAACTAGAGAGCTCTTCAGCAGGTCCCAGAGGAGATGAAATATTGGCCCAACGGAGGGGTAAATTTAAAATGGCATCATTGCCCTTCCCATCCATCATCATCTGCACACAAGCCTGGGCTTCTCCAGAGCTGCTCCGGTGGGACGTGGAGGCTCGGCCTGGGGAAGACCACACAAATCAAAGCGCCTGCATCCCGAGGTACTCTCCTACCATGCCACATCTTATATTTTAGTTTTATTTATGTATTTGAGAGAGAGAGAGAGAGAGAGAGACTGCCCAAGTGGCAGGAGGGAGAGAGGGAGAAGCAGACTCCCCACAGAGCAGGGAGCCCTACTCTGGGCTCAATCCCAGGACCCTGGGATCATGACCCGAGCCGAAGGCGGATGCTCAACCAACCAAGCCACCTAGGCACCCCCACGCCACATCTTATTACTGAGGCTGCAGAGAGCATCTCCTCTGGCATCTACAGATAACAGAAGTTTGAGAAAGATTTTGAAGAAGATGGGCAAGACGCAAACTTTGCTTTTCTCCCTGCCCACCTGCCCCCCAGGCTCTGCTGCCGTGGCTATGTGTCCGCGAAGGGGAGGACAGCCCTCCCCACCGACATTCCTGGGGGAGCCCCAGACCCCAGACCCCAGACACGACTGAGGAGCGTGCAGACCCGGCACCCTTCTGCTGGGCCCCTCTGCAGACGCTCTGAGTCTTTGGGGCCCCAAGGACCAAGCCGGCCACCGGGCCCTCACCCACACTCATCTATCATCCACGTACAACAGAAATGTATTCTCTCATAGTCCTGGGGGCCAGAAGTCCGAAGCCCACAGCCCTGGGTGGGAGTCAGGTGTCAGTAGGACCGGTGTTTCCTGGGTGGGGGTGAGGTGCTCTTGGGGAGGGGCCTTGCTGCCTCTTCCAGCTTCTAGGGGCTGCAGCTGCCCCTGGGCCTGGCTCCATCTTCACGCAGCCTCCTCCCCGTGAGTGTGCGTGTGTCCATGTGTCCGATCTCCCTCTGTCTCCCACTTACTAGCACACATGTATAATTGCATTTAGGGCCTGCTTGGGTAATCCTGGGTAATCTCAGTATCCCTAACAAACCACATCTACAAACGCCCTTTCGCAGCCAAGGTCACAGCTGTATGTTCTCGGGGATTAGGACCTGACATCTTGGGGGACATTGCCCAGCCCACAACCCCCACTGCATCCACATCAGCTCTCTGATGCAGCAGCATGGGCCCAGGCTCCTCTCCACTTCCTGGGCACATGGGCCGTTTGCTCTCAGCCCGGGTGAGGCCAGCCCTGTGGCCAGTGGCTGCAGAAAACAGGCTTGAAGCCACACCTGGAAATCATCCTGGGAGATGAATTCAGAGGGAGGATCCCAATAGTGTCTCAGTGTAGAAACCTCTTCACAGGGGTCATCTGCCTGCTACTTGCACACCTCTCCTAACAGGGAACTCACTACCGCACAAGAACCCTTGCCCTGTCTTTCTCTGCTCCTACCATCCCCTTTCCTTGCACTCATAAGGCTGTGCAGTGAGACTGGGCCTCGGTGAAGCCTGTGAGCCTCAGCTGAGCAAGAGGCCAGCTTGTTTGAGAAACCGTCTGTGACAGCCCACTCAGTACGAGCAAGAGGCAAGCTCCAGGCTGGTACACACACTCGAGGCTGGAGCCGGGCTGCCCCTGGCATGCACCTCTCTGATGGAGGGGGCTTTGAGCCGTGAGCTGAGTAACAGCAAAGTCACACAGGGGTGGTGTGGTTGGGTCTCACATGCAGGTCCAGCCTCACCCCAGGGGTTGTGTCTGGGGTGGGCATGATCACACCCCCGCCTCCTGGTCTCCTCTGCCTGCTTCTCCCCATGTTCCCTCCTTGGGGTGAGCTCACTGAGGCTGGCCAGAGCCTGCCTGGGGACAGCTATGTGCATGGGGCAGTAGGAGCAGGCGGGATGGAGGAGCCCAGGATAGGGGAGCCCGGGATGGGGGAGGTGGCTGGATTGCTGAGCTCCCAGGCCTGTCAAATCTGACATGCTGGTCACCCAATGTCACACAACACCCCAGCTCTGTGCCATTGAATGGTGTCAGGTCATGGCGGCTTTCCTGAACACTCCACACCTGAGGGGGTGTGGTGTAAGCCTTGCTTCTGGGATCCAGTCCTGCCTGAGACCCTTAGAGGCCTCTGACTGTGTGTGTGCCCCGACACTGATGGCAAGCCAGGAACCATGCCCCCTGCCCCCACCCCCGGCCACGCTGTCCTCTGCTCCCCTGCCCGTTGGCCGAGCCCCCAAGGGTGTGGTCCTACATCATGGCCCTAGGTGGCCGGGTCTCTAACCTCACTCCGTGCATGCCGCCCATGTAGGCCCCTCTTGTGCTTACAATTCTTCATGATCACTGAAGTTTCTTTGCAGACTCACCAGCCCATTGGAGCACCCCAAGAGGACCCATTTGGCAGGGGTCACAGGGCACCAGTGAAGGCAAAGATCTGTGGCCGCAGTTTGCAGGGTGGGGCTGGGCCCGCAGTCCACAGCGACCCCCCCCCCCGTGGCTCACGGCACAGAGACAGGTGTGCAGAACCAGCTGTAAAATAAGTCTTGTGTCAATGTGTCCACTGAGTGTCCGAATCATCTCACGTGACATTCCTGAGGCCAGGGGAGGACAGGCTGAAACAAAACAGTTTTTTGGACCTAAATCTATAAATACACCAGATTCTGCTGGAATTCTGCTTCTTTCGGCGGCAGCACAGCGGAGGTATCCACCTAAGGCTAATTTATTCTGAAAGCTTAAAAAGCAGAAGCCACGCAGGGCCTGGATGCGTGAGTCCTGTCCCGAGAGCACCACCATGAGGAGACTTCTAGAACTGGCTCGAGGTAACACCCTTCTGGGGCAGCGATGCGCAAATATGCACCTTCTCCCCTAAGACCTCCCTGCGTCCCTGCACCCCACACCATTCAGAGGACAAACACAGTGCCTTAAAACAAGGTCTCTGGTTTGGGGGCTACCATGGGGTGGAAGTGAGGTGGGCTTTAAGAGAGCCTCCTCCCCATTCCCCAAAATGCTTGTTAGGCTGCATCCAGGGGAATTCAGCATGCACAGCCTGCCCCTCGCCCCCAAACAGGGGACCTCGGCCCAACAGCCTGGGCTCAGGCAGACTGGTGGGCCCAGGGCTCTGCGAGGGGAGTGGTTGGGTGGTCCCTGTGGCTCATTGCATGCCCCAGCCAGGGCCTGCTTTACCCTTGGTCCACAGACTAAGGACTTGGGCTTCAAGAAATTCAGCCACTCCATCTGTTCTATCTATCTATTTGTTCGACAACTACTGATGTGATACAGCCGGGCATCAAGGCCCCACTCGGGGCTCAGGAAAGAGCCCAGTTGGGATCCCTGGGTGGCGCAGCGGTTTGGCGCCTGCCTTTGGCCCAGGGCGCGATCCTGGAGACCCGGGATCGAATCCCACATCAGGCTCCCGGTGCATGGAGCCTGCTTCTCCCTCTGCCTGTGTCTCTGCCTCTCTCTCTCTCACTGTGTGCCTATCATAAATAAATTAAAAAAAAAATTTAAAAAAAAAAAAAAAAAAAGGAAAGAGCCCAGTGGACTTGGACCCAGCCTTGGCCACGAGGGGAAGACAGGGTGGACGGTGAACACTTGTCATGACCTATTACACCAGAGAGAGGCGCTGGGTGAAAGAGGGGTCCCGAGTCCCTAGTGTCCTTCTGGACCTCCCTTCGTGGTCCTGCATAGCCAGAGGGAAGGAGGATCACTGAGCCCCAAGGACCTAAAGTGGCCTTCAGAATCCATGAAGGACAATACAGTGTCACATCAGGCCCCAGTGCAAGTCCAGCAGCCTCAGAATCCAGGGGCGGCCAGGCTTCTCTGTTGTGGTGGCTGTTTCTGAGCTTGCACCGTGCAGGAGGCCAGTGGGAGGGGGAGGAGGGGGGCCCAGCCTGGCGGCTCCTGTAGATGTTTTGGTGGAAATCCACACACTTTCCACTTACTCTTCCGAAAACAAGAAGCAAGGTGGAGGGCAGAGAACTAAAATGTCTTTCCATCAGGGCCCAATCAACCAGGAGCTGTTTGCTGGGCCCCTGGAGCATGAGTTTCCTGAACGCCACTCTTTCCCCTCCCCATGGAAGGGGAACATCACTTACTGAAATGGCAGCTGAGAAGCCGGGGCTGGAGGAAGCTCAGAGTGGCTGGGTGTGTGGGAGCTGCTAAGACTTTAGTCCCACATCATTGGTCCCTCTCCCTGAGCGGAAAATGGGTCAGGGAGGGCAGGGGGTAATCTGCTAGCACCCCTGGGGGCACCGCACACTGCCTGCAGAGGCCAGTGACACTGTGACTGAACCTGACTTTCAGGTCAGAATTCCCAGACTGGGAAGGAGATCTGAGGGCTTCCTGGGCTGTTTCCTCTGGTTCCTGCACTGGTGGGTGGAGGCTTTCGCCCCAGGGAGGAGCTCCTCCTGGAAAGTGTGCAGAAACAGACCTTTCCCCGCATCTTCATGTAACGCCTCCAGGTGACACCAAGAGATGGGTGTCCCCAGGGGTGTGCTGGGCACCGGGGTCACAGCACCCACCACCACCACCACCACCACCACCACCACCACCACCACTGCTCAGGGCTGCTCAGGGCCTCCGAAAGCAGCTCCATCCCTGCCCTGCCCACTCCTGGGATGGTCACTAGTGGAGACATGGAGGCTGTCAGCAGCCAGTCTCCGGCCTCAGGGTACCCCAAGCCCAAGCTCCGGCCTTAGCCTCCTTCAGCATCTGTTTCTCCATAGGCAGGTGAGTGGACCAGAGACCCCCCAGCTCCCTGCAGCTCACTGGGCACACACACCATGAGGGCAGACTGAGACATCTGTTTCATCTGCGCAGCTGAAAAGTCAGTGCCCAGAAAGAGGGGGCCACCACTTCCCCAATGCCTAGCAACAGAGACCCCCCAGGGCAGGCCTTCCCCAACAGGCTGTGCACCCCACGATGCTTTGTACACTGGGCAACACCTTGTATTGCAGGAGGAACCCAGGCTCCAGGAGCTAACTGGCCCTAGGAAGACGGGGAGGGGGAGAGGGGTGCTGGGGGCGCATGGCCACCCCTGAAGCCCTCGTTCCCAGCCTTCTCCTGGCCAGGCTGATGAAAAATGATCCAAGAGCCTCTCCAGAAAGCAAACGAAGGGCTGTCCCGCTATGAGTCAAGACTAGGGGCAGTGTGCTCCCTGTAGCCAGCTCCGGGTCCTCCCTGGCCCCCTGGGTTCCAGTCCCAGGCCACTACTCCCCGGGCAGCCCCATGGGGAAGCAGCCCCAGAGAGGCGCTGATCCAGGGCTCCCCACGGTGGATGCAGAGCTGTGAGTGAGTCTCGTAGCCAGACTCACCTCCAAGGAGGGAGAGGCAGGTTCCTGGGACAGGAATGGGGTGCACCCCAGGGTGGGGGAGGGGGTGATTCCTCCCAGAGGTTCTGCTTAACGTCTCTGGGAGACAGCTCTGCAGAGCAGAGTAAACACACGGACAAAATAAATATATTCGGAAATAAATCAGAAAGTCTAAGCCAGCGGAGGAGGTGGGGGAGGCCTGGACTCCCTGCAGGGGTCCTGAAGCCCTGAAGCCTCAGCACCACCCTGACCATGCCCCGGGCTCTGCTCTGTCCCACCCCGGGGGACGGACGACTGCATTTCATTCCTTCCTGGAGACTCTGCAGCCTCCGCCTTGCCTCTCCGGGTCTCAAGGCCTGCCTCGGGCTTCTCAGGTCCGCTTCCCTGCCTCCGGGACTCCCCTGCCTCCGGGACTGGGACTCGAGGATCCTCCAAACCCTGGCGCTGGGAACCAGCGGTGGAGGGAGCGGTGGGCCGCAGCCCCTGCCTAGGGGGGCCCAGAGCCTCAGGCGCAGACCAGTGAACACGGGGTGCCGGATGTCACAACTCTGGGGCCACTGTGGGGCTCAGCTTCCCGAGAAGTCTCTATTGGGTGTAGTGCAGGGTGGGCGCTCTCCCCCAAAATCCCCCTCCCTGGCTCCTTCCCTCCATCCCACTCTCTGCCTCCCTCCCTCCTTCTCTCCCTCCCTCACTCCCTCCTGCTCCCACAGGCTCTGTCCCTCCCTCCCTCCTCCCTTCTCTCTTTCCCTTCCTCCCTCCCTCCTGGTGGGAGGTGTCGGGGCTTCAGCCGAGCCCGAAGCAGAAGAGTCAGCCAGCACACAGTGGAAAGGAAACTAAGTCCACAGGACCCCTCCCTGTGGCTGACGCGTAGTGCTGGGGCCAGACCCGCGTGTGTCCAGGCTTTGCCAGGGGAAAGCGGAGGGCCTGAGAGGTGATGGCACGCACCCCGGGATCTGCCCCTGGAGACCCTGGGGACATCCTCCTGACAGTTCCCAGGAGCAGTGGGCTCATCCCCGCAACCTAACCACTGAGATGCATCCCCTGGGAGCCAAGGGAAGCCAAAGAAGCCAAGAGCACAGGGACTTCCCTCGGCGGGAGCGGCAGGAGCAGAGAGCAAAGGGGCAAACCCCAGCCAAGCACCCCGACTCTGAGGTTCCACACAGGTGCCAAGCAGCTGAGCATCACAGCAAACCCCTCCTCCTACAGGTGCCATCCCTGGCCCCTGACCCCACTGTCCAGGGAAAGACGTCCAGGGAAGGGACTTCCAGGAGGTGAGGGGGGCGGTGGGAGGCCCCTCTGGGCTCCACACACTTACATTCTTTCGATTTAAGCGGCTCAGCCGGCTCCGCCCAGAGTTACCTCGCCAGCCAATTCCGTCCGCACCTTTCCCCCAGCGGCTCTGGGTCAGAGCTAACCCCAGCGCCACCCGCCCTGGACCAGGCCGCCCTCCCAGGGCCCCACAAGTTCCCCTCCCCAGGGTGTGCAGCAGGTGGCAGGCCAGTTGCAGTGGAAGAGTGCTGTCCTGGCCCTGGCCCTGGCCGTCGCCCCCACGGCCCCCACAACTTCTTCCAAGGCTGTGCTCAGCCGCAGAGGTGGGGTCCTCTGGGACCTCACCCCTCCCCCTCCTCAGGCACCACACCTACCTGCCCCCCACAACCATTAGTTCCGCTGTGAATGCACTGGATTTTGGGGGCGGAATCTGGCCTCCGTAGGGCTCAGTTTCCCCAGAGTCAGCTGTCCCCCCAGACTGTGAAGTGTTTCCCTGTGGTTTGACCTCAACAGTGGACCCCAGACCAGGAGCACCTCTTTCCCCTGTGTTTAATGCTATTTTGTTGTGCAGCTCGAACCATTTTCTCTTCTAGAGACTGGAGACAAGAATGGTCCTGACCTCGCAGGGCTGCTGCAGGGACTGGGTTACCCACCACCCTGTGCCTGGGGGTACTGACCTACGGGAGGTTGTGGGCAGCTGCAGGACCGTCCCATGCCTGCATCTCCCTCTAGGCATGAACAGGGTGGGGATCAGGGCTTAGCTGTTCGGAGAGGCTCTGCAGCACCTGCATCCTGCCATCTGCCTCTCAGCCTGCCTCCCAAACCCTGGCACTGGCCACAGGCCATTCCTTGCCCACTGCCTGGGCACGGTGACACCAAATCCTGTGCCTTACATCTCCGCTGACCCCCCAGCAGGGCAGGAGGGATCTCTCCTGTCACTTGGGCCCAGCTCAAATCCTCCTCCTCCCTCCCTGACACCTTCCCGGACCTCTTGCCTCTCTTGCCCCTCACACCGTGCAGTGTGCCCTCACTGACCTGCTCACTGCCTGCGTGACCCACTCCCGAAGCCTTGTGTTCATCCTCAGGGCACAAGGAATTTGATCAAACAGTATTTGCAGACAGAAGGAGTGAATCTCGGTTGGCAGCCACCTCTGTTAACCTCACCGCTGTCCTTGGCAGGAAACAGAACCTGGGGGCCGCGGGGGAGGAAGAATGGTGGAGGGGACTACCCTTCAGTGGGAGGGAATACCCTTCCCAGTGCAGCCTGCAAGTCACCTCCTCCAGACAGCCCTGAGCCCAAGTCCACCCAGCTCTTCCTTCCCAGCTCATGCCTAGTGTTGTTGCAGTTTGGTGCCTGGGTCCAGGGCAGGGTGCTGGCTGGGAGAGCAGAACCGGGGAGTCCGCAGAGCTGGCAGTCAGGGCGCCTGTTCAGGTCGTAGGCCCTCCTGGGGCAGTAGGGGAGCGAGAGAAGCCCTGCAAGCTCCTGCGCCCCAAAGGCCACTGTGTCATCACCCAGGCAGCCGGGTTAGTCCCATTTCATGGAGGCCACGCCTGAGGCTCGGGGTACGGAGTGGAGCGTGGCGTCACCCCTCAAACATGGGTACGACAACTCCTGTAGTGGGCTGTCCCCACGGTCACTGACCAGACCTGGAAATACACCCTCCGACCCCGCTGCACTCACTCACGGAGGCTGGAGAGCTGGGGCCTTCTACAGCAGCAGCAGGGGAGCAAGGCTGAGCGGCCCCACACTGGGCTCCCGCCACACCCTCTGGGCACGAATCCACTGAAACCACCAGGGTCCTCTGCCGCAGACCCTCTGTTTGTCCAGCCTGCAGCGTTTGTGCAAATTTTAAGCAGGATCGGGGCCTCCCTCGAGGTATCTGGGTTTCTTAGTTGGTTTCCCTGGACTTGGTTTGCTCTCTCCACGGAGGACACCTATGGCCGCACTCCCACTCACGATGCTGTGTGGACAACAGGTGGCTTGGGACTGGGGGCCGAGAATCACCCTCAACCCCATGGGTCCTCGCCTGGCTCCAGAAAATGTCTCCTCCAATTCTTTCAGACGAGGCGAGTCAGAGGAACCTAGCAACTTGCTGACCTGTCGCCACCACGGAAACGCAGGCCAATGACCACGCGCTGTGGGCGAGCACCGTAGTGGCAAGTTCCCGGGTACCCAGCACCCGTCCTGAGGTCATTTACCCCGGGCGTGGCTTGGGGTCCATTAGTCGAGGCCCCCAGCCCTCGTACCTGGCACAAAGCAGAAAGGGATGGCCCATGACTGCTGGGTATCAGAGTGCACAATAAGTGTTAAGCTTTTAGGGAGAAACCACTCTGGGAAATGACCTGAGGCAGGGCTGACTTCTGCACCAGCCCCTCCATTTCCACCGCAGGCCCCTCCCCGGAGGGACGCCCTGGGCCCCCTGATGCTCTCCAGGGCAACGCACCGCTGTGGGCAGACGCAGCTGGTCTCAGGGTCCCTTGGCCCCAGCCTGGAGGACCTATGTCCGTGAGTGACACACTGCCCAAAGCCTGAGGACACAGCCCAGCCTTTTGTGGGCCTTCAGAGCAGGATTTGACCTGTCCTGTCCCAAGGGTGGGTGCTCCCCTTGCATCTTGGGCTGTGGCTGGAGTGTGGGCCAGAGCTGCTGGCGTGGCACCGGCATTATCAGTCTCTCGCTTTACCTCTGCTCTCCTGCCCCATGGCCACCCTGAGTCCTCCTTACCACGCTGCCAGAGGCTGCCTTGGGTTCCACATCCCGGACAGAGAAACTGAGTCTTAGCAGACAGGAAGGGAGGCTATACGTGCCTCAGTTTCCCTGAGGGGACCTCAGGGAGTGATACTGTCTTTAAGTGGGTCAGGGCCTGTCGCCTGCAGGCCACAGCCCAGGCCTCGAGCAGAAGCAGAGCTCTGCAGCAAGCGCAGCAAAGTCCACCCCCAAGCCCAGGTGGTGGGGAGCCCCAGTGCCTGTGGTACCGACAGGCTCTGGCTCTGTGACCACGGCGACCGCAACCTTGCGGGGCCAGTGCTGCCCTCAACCAACACATTGCCTGCCAGCAGCGGCATACATTGTCACTATAGTCCCTATCATCCCCACCATGGGCCAAAAGCTTCAGCAGCAAGAACAAAGACCGACCCCGCCTTTGCCCTGGGTCTTGGCTATTGGCCCAGTGCTCAGGGCTCCAGCTTCTCCCCCAAACGAGGCCACCATCTCCCACCAAGGCAGCACCTGGACAGGGGTCCTGGGAGCTTTGGACACTGACCTGGGGCCCTCAGGCCTCCGTCCCTGGCCACCCCGCCTGGGTTCCCGGCCGCCACCTTCGCCCTGCCCCGGCCCCCCTGCCTGGGTCTCCCCAGTCTTACCGGCCAGCCCAGGCCCTGCCTCCTGCCGCTCTGTGCTCCCCGCTCTGCGCTCTGCGCTTGTTACTCCTGGGGGCCATGGGGCAGGCGGCCAACCCCAGGCCTCCAGGCGGCCTTCTGCTCTGGTGGATGACCTCCCCTCCCCCCAGCAGGCCCCAGTGGGGCCACCGACTGGCCTGGAGCTGGGCAGGCTGCAAACTCTCCCTGTGGAGCCCCAGCCCCCTTGTGGTCTGCTTGTTTAACCTTCCCGCCCAGCCTTGACCCCACACCCCGCCAGGGGCTGCCTGGCCTGTGGAGGAGGGGCCCACAAGCCTCCCCTCCACCCTGCCGGCCCATCCCACAGGGTGGGAGGCCTAGCTGTGCCCCAGGCCCTGTGCAACCTCCCTGGGAACCGGGGCTCTCTCCTCTGCAGACTGCTGTGGCTACACAATTCTGTGGGAAAATGCATATGCAAATTAATAAGCATCATGACTTTCAAGGCAGTGACAGGGAAGGAGGGTCTTTCTTCGTGAAAGCAGAGCACCTGTGTGGTTGTACAGGTGCCCATAACCCTGGAAACCAGCTGTGCCTCAAGGTTTTGGGCTGAGTGGGAGCCCGAGCCCTGAGCCCCACCTGGGCCTCTCCCAAGCCTCCCCCACCACACTGCATCAAGTGCTCTCCCATCCTGGGGCTCTCTGCAAGG
Source organism: Vulpes vulpes (assembly GCF_048418805.1). Lineage (NCBI taxonomy): Eukaryota > Metazoa > Chordata > Mammalia > Carnivora > Canidae > Vulpes > Vulpes vulpes. Next base: position 108,617,364 of record NC_132793.1, read on the forward strand.
TCATTGTTCTTCCCTACAGACTGGGTGGTGCTGTCCCCTGAGGTGACCTGTGGGCTATCTTCGGCTGCACTGGGGACCCTAGAGGAGTGCCAGCTGGGCGGATGGCAGGGACGCTGGACACCTGCAGAGCCTCCCAGACGCCTGTGTGTGAGTCTCCGAGGCCTCCCCCCAAAGCCCCTCCATCCCTCCATCTGCTTCCCCACCTTCCCTTAGGCTCTGAGGCCAAGGGCATGTGTCCCCTGCCAAGCTGCCACTGAGTCACTCCCAGCCAGGGCTGAGCCTAGCCCAATCTTCCCAGAAGTGGCCTATAGCTCAGCACAGGCTGGGAAGCATGGGCTTAAGGGGGAACCCAGTACACACACACACACACACACACACACACACAGAGGTGGGGTGCTGGGCGAGGCTAGGGACCCAGAGACAGCCCCCTAGAGCACCAGGCAGCTCCAGGCAGCTCCAGGTCAAGCCTGCTCGCACAGAGATCTTCGAGACCCTGGGCTGCAGAAGGGGTGCCTCAGGAGGGGGTCTGGCAAGCTAAATTCAAAGGCAGATTCACTGAAAGGAGGCAGAGGTGAGGCGCAAGCTTCACTGCCAGAGCTCCTATCCAGGCCAGAGAGGCCAAACCAGCAGCTCACCAGCACATATGCTTTGTTTTTAAAAAACCAAAATTGCTATATCTTCCTTTATTTATCAGTTGGGAGCCCTATGACTACATAAGCTTTAGGACCACCAGGGCCCACCTGCCTGTGTGTCTCTGGGTGCTCCCTCCCATGCCAGGGGTTTCCCACTCTGGACAGGGAGGGAAACAATGTGGCCTCCAGGTAAGGTGCTGGGAGGGCCGGGACCCAGGAAGCACACATTCCGTGCTCTGCAAGCCTCACCCACCCGGACTTTCTCTTTTTAGCCCATTTTAGCCCCATGATACTGCCCACAGTTGTGCCTGTGTTACCCCCATTGGGAACCAGGAATGGAGGCACAGAGCGGCTAGATGATGCCCCTCGCCTCTCATTGATGCTGGGCGCTGGCTGTGCTCAGGTCTGACATCATGGACCCCGCGGAACAGCCAGGTAGCCTCTGTGGGCACCCACAGCCAGGCTCCTCACTGCCTGGGCAGGGGATCAGTTTCCTCTCTCTGCATAAGACCTGCCTCAAAGCTGGGGGCTGGGGAGTTACTTCAGCCACGAGGCCCTGCCCCTCCCTGCTGAACACACTCCTGCTCCTGCCAGAAGGGGCTTCTCTTCTGGGATCTGGGGACCCTGAGCCACACACAGGGAGGGAAGGGACCAAACCCCAACTCAGCAGGACAAACTGGGGTGAGACAGCCCCTTCAGGCCTCAGGGTGGACTGTCACCTTGGGTGGGAACAGGTGGTACCAGATGAAGCAGATGGTCACCTGGACATATTTTCTGAGTCCCTTCCAGGGAAAGGGTACATGTGTGGGGTGGACCCACACCCACACCTCCGGATGGATGTGGACACCAGAAAGGCTTTTGGGTTCCCGGGGGACTTTGGGGAGGGGGTGTCAGCACTGACGTGGCCTGGACGTTTTCCCCGCTTGGCCTTCGAAGGTCCGAGGTCCAGCCAGATGTCCTATCCCAGCCTCCTGGAGCCTCCAAGAACGCGGGGTCCCCACTGCCCACCAGACCCTGACTTGGCTTCCCTGGCCCCCAGCGGGGCTGCAGGAGGTTAGTGAGACAAGAAGCCAGGCAAGTGCGTGGGCCCCAGCCTGGACCGAGCCTGAGCAGCACCAGCACAGAGCCCTCTGTCCCCGACCTTGCACCTGGCTTTGGAAAGTCCTGGGGACCTGTGGGATGAGGCAGGGCCCAAGATAAGTAATCCTTTCCCCGACTCCACACAGGGAGGGGGGCTTGGGTGGAGGGTCAAGGAGGATGCTTCTGCAAACCCGGTGATGAAATAAAGGGCCACCCTCGTTGTTTGCTCACTGATGAGGAAATGGCGGCACAGAGAGGTTAGGAGACTCAGTAAGACCACACAGCAGCAGGAAAAAATGGACTTGAATTGGGGACACCTCTGCACGTGCACACACATGCGCACTCCCACAATCAGAGATTGAACACCCCGCGAGCTCAGAGGTGCCTGGCAGAGAGCCCGCCACACAGGATGCGAATACAAATCCATTTCCTTCGAGCTCCAGCTCCGATTGATTTCACTTCAAGAGCTCCTGCATTATGCAAGACGGAGGGGCTCCGAAGGGCAGCCGATTTAAATGGAAATAAGTCCGGGAAAAACAAATCAGCGCGGCCCCAGTTCATTTCACTGGAAAGCACACGCTAGCTCCGAGCAGGGGTGGACGGAACAGGACAGGTTTAAAGAGAACTTGGCAGAGCTGTTAACCCTTCTCCCGGGGGTCTCCGCTTGGGAAGATGTCTCCAGGATCGCTGGTCCTCCATGAGATCACTTCCCATGCCGCGTGCAAATGGATGTTACCAGGGAAACCTTGGAGGGTTTTTAAATCCCCCTCCCCCCTAAGGAGTCTGGTTTTTTTCAACTGAGCAGTTTTTGGGATAGTTCACCCAGAAGGGTTTGGAATCTCCGGCAGCAATTTCCAGACAGCTCCAAATTCCCAGCAAAATCTATACACGTGTCCTCCCTCCTGCTTGCCCTCCCCACTTCCAAGAATCTTTACTGCATGCCTGGGGGGTGCCAATCACCATCAAGTTTCTGGAAAGGCAGCTAGCGGGCAAGTGAGGCCCTGCCTGCGTGGAAGTCGTGGGCCTGAGATTACACCTCGGTTGGCCTGTGAGGCGACTCACGGTCTTCATTTAAAAGAAGCAGAAGCCGAAGCATGAGAAAGGTGAAGTGATTTTCCCAAGGCCGCCCAGCAAGTGGGTTCCTTAACCTGGCACCAAACCCTCCCCACCAGGTCCTCCTCTCAGCTCCCCCCTGTAAGTCCCTCCCTGTAGGTCCGCCATGGGCTAAGCTGACCCTCATTTCTGTGTCTCTGCCTTTGGTACCATCTCTCTGCTTCGCCTGCCCTACTCTTCATCCTAGAAAGCCAGGTAGCTCATTGATAGAAATATCTCTTAATGCCACCATCTCCGTCTCGTCTCTGAGAGCCTGCCTGTGCTCTGCGCAAGGAGACTCTCTGCACCCTTGGGCACAGTCAGCCTTCCCTGCTGTCCCCTCGGATCAGTGTCCCTGCTCTCACTTACCTGCCCACCTGGCCCAGTCCTGGCTGCCTGCCCCCCAGCACAGCGCCAGGCACATGGCAGCTATTTCCAGGGCAGCCTGGCCAGGTGAACGAATGCAGGAAAAGCCTCTCCAGCAGGATGGGATATGTAAGTGAAGATAAGGAAGAGGAAGTGTGTTTGGAGAGTTGGGGACCAGGATGACCAGAATGGACAGTGGCATTAGATGGAGGGCGGAACTGACAGTGGGGAGGTGGCTGCGGCCCCTGAGGCAGGCAGGTGGACGGTAGGGAACCAGAAGGATGACTCTCCCTAATTCATGTCGTCCTAGCCCGTGGTTTTAATTAGATCCTGGCACTTTCCAGCACCCCCTCAGGAGCTAAAAGCCCTTTGGTTTGCATCTGCTGATCAAACATGGGAGGAAACCCAGAAAAAAATAGCATCCATATTGTTGTTGGAGCATATTTTTGGCTCTAGATATGAGATTAGCATAATACTCATCTAAAGCTAACAACAGTAAATTTTTCCTGTCTGGAAATGTGTTAATGATATTTAAGAAAAAGTATCGTTTGATGGAGGTAAAGCCGGCTTCCTGCATAAAAATTAAGCACGCTCACGGGGATTTTATTTTCATATGGTTATTTTGGGGGGAGGAAACAGAGACATCTGGGTACTCCTTATCATGTTTTTTATATTTTAAAAATATGTGCTCCCCCACCTTCAGAGCCACTGAATTATGAGAGGCAGGTAGAGCCGATCCCTGGAGAGCTGTTGGCATCATTCTCATCACGGGCCATTAAAATCTAGAGTCTCATGGCTCCGTATCTGCGGGTGACAGGTAGACCCCTGTCTGCAGACGGGTAGCCCTGGGCGAGGACTGGGAGGGTGGGGGGATCCCAGGTCCCGCCTCCGTTTGGATTTTACACACTGAGCCAGTGGTGAGTGTTGCCCCTCTGGGCTGGAAGGAGCCCCACTCTTCTGAGACTGCCCCGTCATGTCAGGGCTGCTGGCCAGGCTGCAAAGATCCAGATTGGGAATTGGAGGTTTGTCTTTAGCCCCCCACCCCCCAATGAAGCTCACCAATTGAGAGAGAAAAGAAGCACTTGCCTCTCCCGGAAAGCACTGTCTCTTGGAAATCTAACCCCATCCACCCTGGTTCAGAGCCCGGGGTGGGGAGGGAAGGGGAGGCTAGTCTGACTGCAGCCAGACCTCCTCCTGCCTCGCTGGAGAAGGAGCCCTGGGCTGGAGGCGTTGCCCCCACGGTGGGCCTCAGAGCCTCCAGCACCTGAGCGAGGAGGGAACAAGGGATGGGCCCTGTGTGTGAGGATGCTGTCCACCGGGCCGGGCTCCTCAGAGTGACCGGAGAACCCAGAGGTTAGGGGCCAGTGGAACAGCAAACACCTATTGGGTTCCAGGATGAATTTTGGGGGCTGACCTATCCGTAGCCTCAACTCCAGCTCCCTGGGGCCCTCTGACCACCCGAGTCTCCCCAACATAGATTCTGTGAACAGGGGTCCTGCTGGGCTCTTTGGGCAAAAAGTCTTGTGACTACTCAGGTGTGGGAGACGCCTCAGACCTTGGATTAACCCCTGGAGACCCCTGCGGAGAGGACCTTACCCTGGGGTGTAGGCTAAACTGGCACTTCTCAAACTCAGGTCCACAAAAATCACTTTCTTCATCACTTCCCTCTAGCAGGGTCCCCTCGGGACAGAGGCTGCTCCCATTGTTTTCACAGGGAGAATTTCTTAGAAGGAATAGTTAACTAGGCATCAGAGACCTGGAAAGGCAAACAGAGACCCTAAGAAGTCGGGAGACAGCCACCGGGAAGTGACTACACTCCCAGGGCTGGGACAAAGACCAGAAGAAGAGGGAGGGATTTAAACACCGCAGCCAGATGAGGACCCAGACCTGGGGGAGAGGGGTGGGGTGCAGCCACAAAGGTGTCTGAGGAGCCACAAGACTGGTCCCAGGGGAGACTGGCTCCAGGGGAGGGAGGAGCTGATAACTGAGCTCAGGGCTGGCAGGGAAGAGGACTGCCCAGCCCAGGGAGGAGTGTTGCCATGGCAACTTGAAAGGAGCAAGCAGGGAGTGGCAGGACCCTCCTCCTCTCCTCTAGCCACTCCCTAGCACCCCTGGTGACAGAGCTTGCGGGGGACACAGTTAAGGGGGAGAAGGGACACAGATGCCAAGTCCCAGAGCTGATTGCAGAAGGAGGGGGCTCAAGAGAGACTGTCACAGTCCTAGGAACCAAGGGTCGCAGAGCTGAGCCTGGGGGAGCAGGGAGGTATAAATTACTTGGAGGGAGGGGCTGATATAGGCTGAATGTAAGTCTCCCAAATTCCAGTGCTGAAGCCTAACCCCCCAGTGGGAGGGTTCGGGGAAGCAGGGCCTACGGGAGGTGCTGTGGCCAGGAGGGTGGGGAGGTGCTGTGGCCAGGAGGGTGGAGCCCCCACCACAGGATTCAGGTCCTCACCAGGTGAGACCAGGGAGAGGGGCTAATGTCTCTCCCCACAGAGAAGGATGTCTGCATCCAGGAAGCAGGCTCTCCCCAGGAGCCCGATCAGCGCGCCTTCATCTTGGCAGGCCAGCCTCCTGATCCCTGAGAAATGAAGGCCTGGCGCCCGAGGCCCCCAGTCTGTGGCACTCTGCTGTGATAGCTCCCACGGGGTGACGTGGCTGGCCCTCTGGTCAGCACACAGCCACACCCCACCTCCTGCTCCCCACTGCAGGAGTGTCCCCTCATCCTTCCCATGTGTGGCTTCCTCTGTGTGGAGCACCTCGCTCAGAAACCTTGCCTGGAAACCTGCCTCCCACCACGCAGGAGCTGCTCCAGGATGGCACCTGGCGTGCGCACCGTTACCTGGGCGGTGGCTCTTCTATCACCAGGAGTCCCAGGTCAGGGTCCCTGACTGCTAGCTCCCGGCGGCTTCTGGTGCTCCTGGGCACATCCCGCCTCCGCCTTCATGCATCCCGCATGCTCCGTGTGTCTTCATGTCTGAGTTGCCTTTCCTTGTCTCTCAGGATACCAGCTGCCGGGAACAGGGCTCTCCTTCCTGCAAGACGGCCTCACCTGGAGAGCTCCAACATACTCACGCCTGCAAAGACCCTCTTTCCAGTAAGATCACAGTCACAGGGCCTTGGGAGCTAAGACATGGACCTGTCTCTTTCAGGGTCACAGGAAGCTCCACGGGAGTACAAAGGGACAGAGTCCTGTGTGCCGTGAAGCCTCTGCGACTTCCCACTAACCTTAGCCACGCCGCTCCTTCCTTAGAGCGTGCCGGGTGCAGGACCGGTTCATTCGCCCACCAGCCCTCACTCCGGAGCCTCCGGGCCCCCGCTGAGCTAGCGGGAACCAGGGAACCAGGAGCCGGTGAGGCTGCGTGGCCGTTAGCAGCGGGTGCTTGCACAGCATCACCAGCCAGTCCGTGACCGTGGCTGCCGCCCAGTGAAGCTGCAGGCCTGGCCGCTCCCCTCCCACCACCTCCTCTGGGCTGCAATTGTGTGGATTCTCTGGGCTGCTTTCCTGTGATGGGCTGATAATGCCTCCTGGTTGATAGGAGGGTTACATGAGTTTCGGGGGTGGTAGTGGCCGCGGTGCGTGCCCAACAGGCGCACCCCCTCTACACCAGCCTTGGGTACCCGATGCTCCAACCATCCTGGGATCCAGGGCATGCTCTGTGGGAGCCTGGGCCAGAGAAGGGAGGAGGGAGGGAGGCAGGGCTGGGCCAGGGAGTGACCCTCTTTCTCACACCTGAGGGCAAATGTCAGACCCCCATCCAGTCTCAACTCTGAAAGGCTGGTCTGCAAACATTTTGGCACCCAGTGCCCCTCCCACCAGAGAGGCTGCCTGGGGAGGGGCTCTCAGCTACCAGGGGGTGGCCAGTGGAGGCCATTCAGAAACAATGGCCCCGGAGAGAGAAATCCCTGGCCTTGTCTGAGGGCTTCGGGATCAGTGGGGAGCTGTGCCCTGTCCCTAGGGGCCACTGGGTTGTGGGGGTGGAGGCAAGGTGGCCCCCAGCCATCCCGGGGACCCCACCCCACCCAGTGACCCCCCAGCAGGGGCGGTGATGGTCTGAGGGAGGGGCGGGCTCCCTGCCCAACTCCCCAGCTTTCTTTCCTCCAGGCCCCTGGCAGGGACCGCTGATGGATGGCTACCTAATCTGTCCTGAACGGAGCAGAGAGGACCCAGCGGCCCGTGAAGAGTCCTTATCCGCACCCTTCCTCCCCACCCTCCCCGGAGTTTGCTTTACAAATTAGAGAAGGGCATTGAGGTCACATCTGAGAAGCCAGCTTGGGGTCATAGCAACCCGTGGGAGCGCGCCACAGGGCTCTGTTCCTGGTGGGCTGGCCCCGGTCAGCCAGCTGGGACTGGATCCTCACAGAGGAAAAGGCAGAAAGAAGGGGCCTATTGCTGCCAGGCCGTAGCAGGGCAAGGGGATCCATACCTAGCATCTCATGTAACCCCACATCAGTCCTGCAGCCGTGAGAGCAGAGTGTGTGCTCGCCCTGACTGGGTGTGCAGGCTGGGGCTTGGGGGTGTGGACTGGGGCTAGGGGTGTAGAGAGGGGTTTGGGGTGCAGGCAGTGGCTGGGTGTGCAGACTAGGGCTGGGGGTGCAAGCAGAGGCTGGGGGTGCAGATTGGGACTGGGGGTACACGCTGGGGCTGGGGGTGCAGGCAGTGTTGGGAGTGCTGGCAGAGGCTGGGATGCAGACAGAGGCTGGAGGTGCATGCCAGGGCTTGGGGTGCAGTCATGGGCTGGGGGTGCATGCCAGGGCTGGGGGTGCATGCCGGGGCTGGGGGTGCAGGCAGGGGCTGGGGGTGCAGACAGAGGCTGAGGGTGCAGGCAGGGGCTGGGCCAGGTCTTGTACAGGACGAGTGCAATCTCCGCTGAGCTGCACAGTGCAGCTACCTCAACCACAGGAGGACCCACAGGGTAAACTCTGGTACAGACTTTGTGCCACAGGATCAAATCACAAGCCCATGGTGTCCTGCTCTCCCAGTAGACTTGTCTTCCAGAGATGGCCCTGTCTCGCCCCCATCTGGTGGAGGAGCTTAAATCTGCCCTGGCCACTGGCTTGAACTAGAGGAAATGGAAATGGCATGAGGACCTCATAGGAACTCTGAGGCCTTGCTGGGGCCCTCTTCGATGATTCTAGGCTGACACAGGTAGGAGCCCTACTCTTGCCCTCCAGCGGGTGAGAAGCCACGTAGAGACAGAGGTGCAGCCACTTTCAGTGTCATACTCTACCTACATGGAACTGCTCAGCCCCTGCCCAGCCCCTGAGCAGTGCTCCTTACCCCCCAGCCCCCAGCCCAGCCCAGGCTGAGTATGCTGCACAGGCCTGGGCACACTACTGCCAGCTGAGCCCACAGAACCACGAGCGAGTAAGTGACCACAGTGTCACACCACTAGTGGTTAGGGTGGTTTCCTATGGCAATAAGTTATGAATAAATATGCTTTATGTCTTGGTCCCGAAAACTGGGGAAAGTTGCTCTTCTGTTCACAGCATTCAAGGGGCCCTTTGCACTGAAAGGAAATGTCTTGGGTTGAATTGTGTGTCCCCGGAATTCATAGATTGAAGCCCTGACCTCTAAACTTCAGAATGTGACCTTATTTGGAAATAGGATCTCTACAGATGTAGCTAGTTAAGAGGAGGCCATACTGGAGCGTACTAATCCGATATGACAGGTGTCCTTAGACAAAGGGGAATGTGGCACAGAGACACACATGGAGAACGCCACATGAGGACAAAGCTAGGGCCAAGCTGAGGTGGTGCAGCACGACTCAGGGGGCCACAGATTTCCAGCAGACACCTGGCCGCCAGGGCAGAGGCTGGAACAGGTGCCCCTCACAGCCTCAGAAAGACCCTGTTGCCAACACTTTGACCTTGGTCTCCTGGGCTCCAGCTCTGGACAGGACAGTACATTTCTGTTGTACTAGGACTAGTTCAGAAATAACTCAGGAGAGAGGCCAGTTAAAGACCCAGTCTCCTCGAGGGTGGGGGGCTGGCTGGGGGTTCCAACTGTCTTTAGGCAAGAGCAGGAAAGGATTTCCCCCTGCATCAAAATCATGGAGGAACTATTTTGAGAATCGGTTTCTTTACCAACTGCCCGGTGTTGGAGGAATTGCAGCAGATACACCCTCAAATGCATTGCTGAATTTCCAGCAAAACCGTGTCTGTATTTACCCTTTTACTCCGCAAGGCTACCTTCAGGAATTTGCTCCAAAGATGCACGGGCATCGTTACAAAGTGACTTCCATTCCTGGCTGTGGGTTACAGGACAGGTCCCCCGTGCCTCCACGCTGGGATGGGCAATGGTCCTCACGAGTCCGTTGAGACTTTACCGCTTTGGCAGGAGAATCCCAGAAGTGATGCTGCATTGATGCTCACAGCATCTGACCCCGAGGCTCCCAACTGTGATCTGCCGCATTCCTGGTGAGGGCACCTCTGATCACTTGATTGAGGTGGGGCCTGCCGGGTGTCCGCATTGAACAGTTCTCCTTTTCTCTCAGAAATCAGCAAGTACTTTGTAGGGAGGGACATTGAGATGGAGGAAATACCCCATTCTCCATCAGGCTTACAGTTAGTGGCTCCTTAATTGAATAAAGCTATGGGCTTGTGGATTCCTATTTTATTCAACAGGTTACAATCTGTGAGTAACGTCACTGACTTGGATGCACACATTATCCCGTCTGTGGCCCGTGGAGACTCCTCTAGGGTGCTGGCGCTGCCCATGGGACAAGTCTCCCGCACGAAGCACCTGCTTACTTTCCAGTGCAGCAGGATGACACAGGTTCACCTGGCTCTTCCCTGACCCTGTCCTGGAGCAGCTGCTTCTCCCAGGATCCTGGCTTCTGTTTGTGGAGAATGGGAATTGGAAGCCAGGATCGGGGGGTTTCTGTCCTAGGACCTCTCGGTGCTGGGGTGGGGGGCAAAGGGATGCATCTCGTGCATGTGCGCGCACACACACACACACACACACACACACATACTCTTACACGCATGTATCTACATGCATTTCCATATCTGTGTATATCCCAAACCGTGACTTTGCACCTGTCATCTGTGATCCTTATACACACTCAACATTCCAGGCTTTTTTTTTTAAGATTTTATTTATTAAAAAAAAATTTATTTATTCATTCATGAGAAACACAGAGAGAGAGGCAGAGACATAGGCAAAGGGAGAAGCAGGCTCTATGCAGGGGGCTGGACGTGGGACTCGATCCTGGGTCTCCAGGATCATGCCCTGAGTTGAAGACGGTGCTAAACCGCTGAGCCACCTGGGCTGCCCAACATTATAGGCTTTGTTCCTGTTTCCTACCTTTCTCTGTACCTGTGACTCTCCTCAGGAACCATGGAACCCTGTATTTTCTTATCCTCAGCATATTTACTGAAGCAGTCATGCCCCCAAATGGAACCAACCTCTCCTGGTCCTGCTGCACCTCCCCCTTTCACACCCCACGCCAGGTCACACACACAGAGGTGCCTCTGCTCACCTTTCCGGGCTCTGAGAGCCGATGTGGGCTGCCCTTCCTGCAGGTAGACACCCCCTCACGCAGCTGGAACAGAGTACCCGGTGCCCCTCCTCACCCTGTCAGGCCCCTAACCCTGCTCACTCCTGTGGGGTGCCCCCTCTCCCCAACACCGGTGCCGTGACCACCCATGCTGGGCCCCTGTGCCTGCCCACCTCGGGACTGCATTGTCTAGGCCTGTCCTCTGAGCAGCGCCAGTTCCAGAGGCCGAGGTCAAAGCCAGCCATGGGCCAGCCCAGCTTGTGGAGGGCAGGGATGGACGGCGGGGGCGGGGGGGCGGGAATGGGTTCTCCCTCTTGGTGAGAGAAGCTGCCAAATCTTGCAGCTGTGTTTCCAATGATCACAGCCTTGTGGCCAGCAAAGCCAGACGTTCAGGGGACATGATGCACCTTAAGGCAAAGGACACTGAGAAAAATGGCAACTGAGATGTTGAATAGCACCACCAGCAGCAACCCCCTCAGGGCTGGTCCAGGCCCCCTCCAGGGAGAAGGAGCGCCCCTGGGGACTCTGAGATGCCAGGAGGGACAGCATGATTGCTGTCTTTGTCTTTGTTTTGTTTTGTTTCAGGGGTGTAATTTAGTGATTCATCAGTTGCATACACACCCAGTGCTCATGACATCACATACCCTCCTTCATGCCCATCACCCAGTGACCCTGTCCCCCCACTCCCCTCCCCTCCAGGGACCCTTTGTTTCCTATGATTAAAAGTCTCTCATGGTTTGTCTCCCTCTCTGGTTTCATCTTGTTTTATTATTTCCTCTCTTCCCTTATGATTTTTTGTTTTGTTTCTTAAATTTCACATGAGTGAGATCATATGATAATTGTCTTTCTCTGACTTATTTCACTGAGCATAATACCCTCTAGTTCTATCCACGTTGTTGCAAATGGCAAGATTTCATTTTTTGATGGCCAAGTAATATTCCATTATATATATATATATATATATTTCACATCTTCTTTATCCAGTCATCTGTCGATGGACATTTGGGCTCTTTCCATAGTTTGGCTATTGTGGACATTGCACTACTAGGGATTTACCCAAAGGATATAAACATAGCCCCTTTGAATCACTGTGTTTATATCCTTTGGGTAAATCCCTAATAGTGCAATTGATGGGCCATAGGGTAGCTCGATTTTCAACTTCGTGAGGAAACTCCATTGTGTTTTCCAGAGTGGCTACACCAATTTGCATTCTCATCAACAGCGGGTATCCCATCCTCAGCCCCATACTCAACCCCTGGCAACCATGGATCTACTTTCCAGGTCTCTGGATTTGTCTATTCTGAGTATTTCACATAAATCGAATCCTACAGTATGTGGTAATACCCTATTCCTGCATATTCTTGCACACACACATGGTTTGTGGATATACCACATTCCACGGAGCCATTCTTCTGTTTCCCCTCAACTATACTGAGGTATAACTGGCAAATAAAACTGTATAAATTTAAGGTGTATAATGTGATGATTGACATGCAAATATATCTTGAAATAACACCCACAATTAATTAACATGTTCATCACTTCATTTATACTTTTGTTTTTGGTAAGTACACTCAAGATCTACTCTGTTAGCAAATTTTAAGTATAAGATACAGTATTATTGGCTGTAGTCACCACACTGTGCCTTGAGTCCTCAGAACTTACTCTTGAAAGTCTGTGTCCTTTAACTGACATCTCCCCTCCTCTCACTGCAGTCCCTGGCCACCGTTCTCATCTCTAATTCTAGAATTCTATTTTGGACAATTCTTTTAGAATTCACAAATACACGATATTATACTGTATTTGTCTTCCTCTACCTGGCTCGTTCCATTTGGCATAATGCCCTGCACATTCATATGTGTTGTCATGGATGGCAGGATTTTCTTTATTGTGGTTGAACAACATTCCATTGTGTAAATGCCCACCACATTCTCCCCATCCTTCCATGGACACTGGGATGGTCTCCATATTTGGCTGTGCTAATATGTTAATGCTGCAATGAGCATCTTCGAGATGCTGATTTTGTTCCCTTCAGATATATGCCCAGAAGTAGGATTGATGTATCACATGGTAGCTTCATTTTTAACTTTTTGAGGAGTGTCCATCCTGTTCTCCACAGCAGACATACCAACTTGCATTCCCACCAACAGTGCCCAGAGTGCCTTTCCTCCACATCCTCACCAACACCTGTTGTCTCTTGTCTTTTGGATAATAGTCATTCTAACAGGTGGGAGGTGGTATCTCATGTGGATTTGATTTGCATTTTCCTGATGAGTGATATTGAGCACCACCTTTTCACATGCCTGTTGGCCATTTGAATATGTTCTTTGGAAAAATGCCTATGAATTTCCCGATTTCTTTAAATTGGATTATTTGGAAGAGGGGGTTCTTGTTATTGAGCTATTGACTTCCTTATATATTTTAAAGATGAACCCCATAACAGATAAAGGATTTGGAGATGTTTTCTCCCACTCCATAGGTTGCTGTTCATCTTGTTGAATATGTCCTCTGCTGTATGGAAGCTTTTCAGTTTCACATGGTCCCACACTTGCTGATCTTTACTTTTCTTGTTTGTGCTCTTGGGGTCATACCCAAGAAATCTCTGCCAAGACCCATGTCAAGGAGACTTTGCCTATGTTTTCTTCTAAGAGTTTTATGGTTTCAGGTCTTATATTCAAGTTTTTAATGCCTTCCATGTTAATTTTTGAAGTGAGTAAGCTACGGGTCCAGCTTCACTCTTCTGCATGTGGAAATCCAGTTTTCCCAATACCACGTATTGAAGAGACTGTCTTTCCCCATTGTGTATTTTTGGGACCTTTGTCATAGATTTATTAATCATATATGTGTGGGTTGATTTCTGGACTCTCATTCAGTTTTGATGGTCTGTGTATCTGTTATTTTTTTAAAAGATTTATTTATTTATTTTAGATGCAGAGAGGGAGAGAGAGAGAGAGCAAGCAGGGGGATAGGCAGAGGGAGACATAGAGTCCTGAAGCAGACTCCTTGCTGAGCATGGAGCCCAACATGGGGCTTGATTCCAGGACTCTGAGATCAAGGCCTGAATTGAAATCAAGAGTAAGCCCCTTAATAAACTGAGCCACCGGGGATCCCTGGGTGGCGCAGCGGTTTGGCGCCTGCCTTTGGCCCAGGGCGTGATCCTGGAGACCCGGGATCGAATCCCACATCGGGCTCCCGGTGCATGGAGCCTGCTTCTCCCTCTGCCTATGTCTCTACCTCTCTCTCTTTCTCTCTCTGTGACTATCATAAATAAATAAAAATTTTTTAAAAAAATAAATAAACTGAGCCACCCAGGCCCCCCCGCCACCCGTGTATCTGTTTTTATGTCAGCACCATATTGTTTCATAACGTGTTGTATTGCTTTTCTTTGTAATATAGTTTGACAACAGGACATATGATGCCTCCAGCTTTTTTCCTCTTTCTCAACATTACTTTGACTCTTCAAAGTCTTTTGTGGTTCCATATGAATTTTGGAGGTTTTTTTTTTCTATTTCTGTGAAAAATGCCATTGGAATTTTGATAGGTGCATTGAATCTGTAGATTGCTGTGGTAGTGTGGGCTTTTTAACAATATTAATTCTTCCTATCCATGAACATGGTATACCGTGCCATTATTTGTATCTCCTTCAAGTTCTTTCATCAATGTCTTACAGTCAATAATGTAGGAGTTTTCACCTCCTTGGTTAAAGTTATTCCTAAGTTTTTAAATTGTTTTCGATGGGATTGTTGCTTAATTTCTCTTTCATTTTTTTATTAATTTCTCTTTCAGACAGCTTGTTGTTAATGTGGAAAAACACAACTGGTTTTTGCATGTTGGTTTTGTATCCTGCAATGTGATTGAATTTGTTGGTTTGTTCTAACTGTTTTTGGGTGGAGTCTTCAGGGACTCTTTCAGATCATGTCTTCAGTAAACAGATAATTTTACTTTTCCCTTTCTGATTTATATGCCCTTCATTTCTTCTTCTTGCCTGAATCCTCTGGCTACAACTCTCAGTGCTGTGTTGAGCAGCAGTGGTGAGAGTGGGCATCCTTGTCTTGTTCCTGATCCCAGAAGAATTCACCGAATTCTGAGTGAATTCTCAGAATTCACTGAGAGTGACATCAGCTGTGAGCTTGTCACATATGGCCTCTGTTATGCTGTGTTCTTTTTATACTTAATTTTTTGAGAGTTTTTATCATGAAAAGATATTGAGTTTTGTCCAGTGATTTTCTGCATCTATTGAGATGATAGTATGATTTTTATCTTTTATTCTGTTGATGTGGTTCATCATGTTTCTTTGCATACATTTACTTGTGTCACATTGATCTGCATATTTACATTTACAGCAAAGACTAAGTACCACTTGATCATGATATATGATCCTTTAAATGTGCTATTGAACTTGGTTTGCTAGTATTTTGTTGAGAAATTCTGCATCTATGTTCATAAGAGGTGTTGGTCTGAAATTTTCTTTTCTTTTAGTGGCTTGTCTGCATTTGGTATCAAGGTGATGCTGACCTTGTAAAATGAGTTTGGAAGTATTCCCTTCTCATCCAATTTTGGAGCTGTTTGAGAAGGATTGGCATTAATTCTTCTTTAAATGTTTGGTAGAATTCATCAGGGAAGCCATGTGGTTGTGGGCTTTTCTCTGTTGGAGTGTTTTATTGCAGATTTAGTCCTTTTTTTTTAAATTTTTTTTAATTTTATTTATTTATGATAGGCACACAGTGAGAGAGAGAGAAGCAGAGACATAGGCAGAGGGAGAAGCAGGCTCCATGCACCGGGAGCCCGACGTGGGATTCGATCCCGGGTCTCCAGGATCGCGCCCCGGGCCAAAGGCAGGCGCCAAACCGCTGCGCCACCCAGGGATCCCGGATTTAGTCCTTTTACTAGTAATTGGTCCATTCATATGTTCAGTTTCTTCATGGTCCAGTCTTGTCATGTTGCATGTTTCTGGAAATGCATCCATTTCCTGTAGGTTGCACAATTTCATGGCATATAATTGTTTATCATAATCTTTCATGGTCCTTTGTATTTCTGCACATGTGTTGTTATGTTTCCTTCATTTCTGATTTTGTGTATCTGAGTTCCTCTCTTTTTCCTTTGTTTGCCTAACTAAAGCTTTGTCAATTTAGTCCATCTAAAAAACCAGCTTTTAGTTCTGTTGGTCTTTTCTATTATTTTTCTAGGCTCTATTTCTATTATTTCTGTTCTGATCATTATTTCCTTCCTTCTGCTATCTTTGGGCTTGGTCTGGTTTTGTTTTGGTTTTTATGTTTTTTGTTTTTTTTTTTTGGTTCTTTGATGTAGACAGGTTGTTTATTTAAGATATTTTTTTTTCTAGATGTAGATGTGTATGGCTATAACCTTCCCTCTTAGAACTGCTCTTCCTGCATTCCATATATTCTGGTATGTTGTATTTTCATTTTTGTTTGTCTTAAAATATTTTTTACCTCCCTTTTGATGTTTTCTTTGACCCATTAATGTTCAAGAGTATGTTGTTTAATTTCTACATATTTCTGAACTCTACAGCTTTCCCCTGTTATTGATTCCTAGTTTCACATCATTGTGATTGTAAAAAAAAAAAACCCTTGATATTATTTCAATCTTCTTAAGTTTGTTAAGACTTGTTATGTGACCCCATATATGATCCATCCTGGAGAATGTTCCTTGCGCACTTGAAAAATGTATGTTCAGATGCTGTTGGATGGAATGTCCTGTGTGTCTGTTAGGTCTATCTGGTCTAAAATACGGTTCATGTGTAATTTTTGCTCTTTGACTTCCCACCTGGATGACCTATCCATTGTTGAAAATGGAGTCTGGAAGTCCCCTAAGAATATCATGTTGCTCCCAATCTCTGCCTTTCAGGTCTGTTCATATTTGCTCAATATATTAGGTGCTCTGATGTTGGGCGCATATGTATTTATAAATGTTATATCCTCTTGATGAATTAATCACTTTATTGTTATGTAATGACTTTCTTTGTTTCTTGGTATAGTTTTTGATTAATGTGTACTTTGATATAAGTCTGAGAACTTTGGCTTCCATTTACATGGAGTATCTTTTCCCATCTCTTTATGTTCAGCCAGTGTGTGTCCTTAAAGATGAAGTGAATTCTTGTAGGCAACATACAATTTGTCTTACTTTTTTCCCCATTCAGCCGCTTTATGTCTTCTGATAGAATTTATTCCATTTATGTTTAAAGTAATAATCGATACATAAGGAGTTACTGTTGTGATCGTGTTAGCGGTTTTCTGTTAGTTTCATACCTCCTTTGTTCCTTCCTTCATAATTTGCTGTCTCGTTTGTGACTTGATGATTTTCCTTAGCGGGATGCTTGCACTCCTTTCTCTTTCTCTTTTACATATTTACTATAGGTTTGTGCTTTGTAGATAAATCTTCACTGTTTTACAGTCTATTTTAAGCTGATAACAACTTCTCCTTGATAACATAACAAAAACTCTACCCCTTTACTTCCCCACATACAGTTTATGTTTTTGATGTCACAATTTACATTTTTTTATACTGTGTGTCTATTAATGAGTTATCATAGCTACAGTTATTTTTATTACTTTTATTATTTTTAAAAGATTTTATTTATTTACTTGAGAGAGAGAACAAGCAGGGGAAGAAGCAGGCAGAGGGAGAGGGAGAAGCAGGCTCCCTGCTGAGTGGAGAGCCCAATGCACAACTCGATCCCAGAACCCTGGAATCATGACCTGAACCAAAGGCAGATGCTTAACCAACTGAGCCATCCAGGCACCCCTACCATAATTTTTAATATCCTTGTCTCATAACTATTATGTTAGAGTTAAGTGATTTATAGACCACCCTTAGTATTGGAGTATTCTGAGTTTGCCCCTACACTTACTTCTCCAGGAGGTCTGCAACAGCTGGTTGCTGGTTTCCTTGGGTACCTGCCACGGGGCTGATAAAGACATCCTACCCTTGTTCCTAGCAGGCTCCAGACATCTGAGTGGAGCCAGTCCCCACCCTAGGGATTCTTTCTGTGAGGTTATTATTCATTCTTTGCTTTGCTGTGTTGTCCTAGTTCCTAATAGGGATGTTTCCATCTACAGATAGCTGTCCAACTGTTGGTTTTTGTGGGAGGATGAAGGCTGGTATCTTCTATCTTCAATCTGCGTTACTCTTTACACACTCACCCACTGGAGTTCACAGCCCACCTTTTGAATTGAATACTCATGAACAGTGTTTGCTCAAACATCTGTTTTCCTGTCCCTGTGCCTTCTTCCTTGAGATTTACTTCCTAGAGGTATGTAGCCATTCACACTCAGAGATGCATGGTCATGGCCTGGAGGACTCTCCCCTGCTGCTTTACTAGAATGAGCAGGTATGCCGAGCTAAGCCTGGGCAGAGAATGAAGGGCTGAGGATGTTACCCTAGGCACATCCCATAGAAACTCTGGTTCTACACTATCTGGGTGACTCTGACCATGTGGGTGAGCTCTTCTATCATGACAGTGGGGTCCTTGTGCCTAGAGGATCCAGTCCACAGGTGTGTCTTATTGTAGCAAGAGGATCAAAGGCTCCCCTCCCCAGGTGTGTCTTGTTGTAGCAAAGGCATCAGAGGCTCAGGGAAGCCCTAGGTGGGGCAAACTCTCTGGGTGCCAGTGTGCCCAGGGGAGCAGGTTGGGGGCAGGTGGTGTGGTAGAGTTCTCCTTAAGGGAAGGGACTGGGTTTGAGTCCTTCTGGCTTTGCTACTTAGTTGCTGGTGGCCTTGGAAAGCCACATAAACTTCCTAAAATGGTGGCAAAATACATATAATGTTGAGTTTGTCATTTTACCCATTCTTAAAGGTATACAACTGAGTGGTAGTGAGTGGAAAGCCATCACACCATCCATCAGGAGATTTCTCCCTGAACTGAAACTCTGTTCCCAGACCCTGGTGACCACCACCTACTTTCTGTCTCTATAACTTTGGCCTTAGTGACCTCCTATAAGTGGAATCATGCAGAATTTGTCTTTTTTGTGACTGGCTTATTCCAACATTGAGCACAATGTTTTCTAGTTTCATTGACATGGGGGCAGGTGGCAAGATTTCTTTTCCTTTTAGAGTGAATAACATTCCACTGTGTGGATGGGACACATTTTGCTTATTCTCCATCCATCTGCTGACACTTGAGCTGCTTCCACTCTCAGCCTTTTATGAGTAGCACTGCTATGAACATAAATAGAAATATGTTGGGCAGCCTGGGTGGCTCAGCGATTTAGCACCGCCTTCGACCCAGGGCGTGGTCCTGGAGACCTGGAATCGAGTCCCACGTCAGGCTCCCTGCATGGAGCCTGCTTCTGCCTCTCTCTCTGTGTCTCTCATGAATAAATAAATAAAATCTTTTAAAAAAATAAATAGAAATATGCGTTCAAGTCCCCATCATGTTAGCTTTTGAGTTCTAGTTCTTGCATGAGTAAAACAGAGGTGTTTTTCGCCACGGCAAGAGGGCAGCTGGAACTATGAAATGCAGAGTGCTTGGCAGAGAGGAAGTGCTGGTAGAGCCACTTCTCACAGCTCATGGTATTTCCACTAACATGATTCCGTCCTTGGGTGTGTACATACATTGGGTGTGTGCACAATACAATACATGCATGTACTCATGCTGTCCTTAGAGCAGCCTGTAAGGGTAGATGCAGTCACAATCCACATTTGATAGACAAAGAAACTGAGGCTCAGAGAGGGTGTGCAACCTCCTGGAGTGCACACAGCTGGAGAGAGGCTGGGGCAGGGTTGAGGTGGGCAGTGAGAGCATGGGGTCCCCCACATGGCCACCGGGCAGTGAACCCGGTAATTCAGGGAGGATGCAGAGGCGGAGCTTTGTACAGGTGACCTTCTGCAGCACAGCATTTGTCTCACAGGTGATGGCTGGTTCTTTGTAGAAAGAACACTGAATGCCTGGACAGGTATAACCCACCACTTGCTTTTTCCACCTGGTGTCTGGGGGAGATCTGCTGTGCCAGGACTGGTGGGGCCTGCCACATCTGGGACAGGTACACGGGGTCTGCCTTTGGGCCACAGTTCTGGCAGCTGGAGCTGTGGGGGGCTGCAGAAGTGAGACTCTGGGTGCTCCTGGGGTCAGTCTCTTTTCTGGGGCTGCAGACCACACCCTGTCCCTTACCCCACCTGCCCAGCTGCCCCACTGCCCCTCCTGCCCCACCTGCCCCACCTGCTTGCTGCTCTCCTTCCCTACTATTATCCTCCTCACAACCCCCACCCCAACTTCTTCTCTTGCACATCCCTCAGATCTCGGCCGGGTGCTCACCACCTCCAGGAAGCCTTCCCACACCCACTTCCTGTTGCAGTTCCATGTTGTTTGTGGGTTCTTTGCACATGTCTGTCTCCCCTGCTGGGTGCTAAGGCTCTGGGGCCCGGAGGTGCCTGCTTGCCCCCTGTAGCCACAGCACCTGGCCTGGCACGAGGGGCGCGGTGGGAGTCACAGGAAATGCCTGTGAACCAGGCACCCAAGGGGCAGCCTCACTGCTGTCTTCTCTGCAGCCAGGGCGTGTTTGCTAAAATTGCTCCCTACTGGGTTTCTCTACAACAAACTCTCCAACACTCCTGGGACCACGTACAACCCCTTTAGACCACGGGCCCGTGGGCCTGCTGCTGTAGGGGGTCACAGCAGTTGCACTCTGAGGGCCTGCTTTTCCCTCTGAGCAGCAGGACACGAGCAGGTGCCCAGACCCCCTCTGAGCAATTTTTGTAGATTGGCATGGGCGGTATCTGCTGTTTGTCACTGTGGTTCCGGGTGAGACCTGGGCCTTTCTGGGTGGCTCTCACGTGGGCCTTCAGCACCTGCCCAGCTCTGCTTGGGGCAGCTCTGGCGCCGGGCCCTCATGGGTCCTCAGTTGTGGGCAGGTAGTCAGCAGGCAGCTGGGCCCATCCAGCCTCTGTGCTGTGAGTGGAATGTTCTGTCCTTGTGATGGAAAGACAGAAGAGGGACACCCCAGGAGGGAGGGGAGGAGAGGCCCGAGGGTGGGGGGCAGGGACTAGGCTCATGCCTACCCTGTCCTGAGTCTGTGTGGAGTCTGCACCTCTGGACCCCCAGACCCCAGAAGGCCCCTGGCTCCAGTCTCCCCCAGCTTCCCCTACAAGGAGGCCTGGTGACACCTGCTCTTGCCCATACCCCGCTGAGCCTCAATTTCCCCACCTGTGAAGCAGGGCTCTGTTCTTCCATGTGGGGCGGAGAGGACACTTCTGTCACATGCCCTGCAGGTGTCCAGCACGGGGCTGGTGCTTACGTGTTCTTTGGTCTTTCCTGTTCAAAAGGACAGTTTTGGGGTTGTGAGACTCCTCAACAGAGCAGATCTGGACAACACAACCTGGCTGTGAGCACCCGAGGCAGGCACCGGGTAGAGGCCGATGGTGGCCATGCGCTCACTTCCCGTGACCTCAGTGACAAATCACCACACACTTGGTGGCTGAAACCATGCAGATGTGATGGTCTTCGACCTGGAGGGGGTCCTAAGATGCAAGTGTGGGCAAGGCTGGTTCCTCCTGGAGGCTCCAGGGGAGGGTCCCCTGGGTGCCCTTCTAGCCTTGGGAGGTGCTCACGTTCCTAGCTGGGGCCTCCCCCGTCCTCCCTCCTCAGACCTCTACTCTCTGCCTGCTCGCTCGTCCCTGAGGGTCCATGATCACAAGGGGCCAGCCTGGACTCTTGGTCTGACCTCACCTGTGCAGGGCCATTTCCTTGGCAGCGAGGTGGTGGGCTTCGGGAGCGGGCACAGCCGGGGGTGGTCACCGACCACAGTGGAACAACCACACAAACAGTGGCGAGGTTGAGGCACTGGGTCTGTGCTCTCTTCCTCCTGCCCCTGCGTGTTCCACGAGCCCAGCTGTGTGCTGAGACTGCAAGGAGCTGTCAGGGGACACGTGGCGGCTACCTCCCCAGACCGTGGTTCCCCAGCGTGGGGGCTGACAGTGCAGGAGACCTGCAGCCAGACCAGGGCCCCTACAACAAGCGTGGTCCTTAGGCTAGGACAAGACCCAGCGGGACTGTGTCCCTCCCCGCCCTGTGTCCCAGGTTGGCCCTGGTCCAAGGTTGGAGGGAGGTGAGAGTGCGGGCCCAGCAGGGCTCCAGACCAAAGCGCCCTCCACCCATTACAGGCCGAGGACTGGCAAGCAGCTGCCCCCGCCTGCCCAGCAGCCAGGAGGCAGCAGCTGCATAGCCCACACTGGCTGGAGGCGGGTCTATGCAGGTCTGCACCTTTTGGTGACTTGAGGGACTGGCTCCATTTTCTGTGCAAGGGTTCAGGAAGTGAACCTCAGCAGTCTCGCTGCCCCACTTTCCTCCTGGGGTTCTCACCCCCTACCCCAGCAGTGGGCGTTGGGGACGGGGAAGTGATGTCACCTGCCCGGGGTCAGCCAGCTGGACAGTAACGGGGCTGGGCTTCCACCCCACACCTGTTTGCTCTCAAACCCACATTCCTTCGTCCCCTCAGGGGACTTCTCCCTCTTTGTAGAGAAACCCAGTTCACCCTGTCGCCCTCCCCGCTCACCTGCATTTCTGCCAGGACACAGGCAAGCAGACCCCGGGCCCAGCTCTCCTGCAGCAGAGACGCAGCCTGCCTGCCAGCGCGGCCAACCCTGTGCCCAGTGAGGAGGGAGTGGCTCATCAGGTGCTCCCCAAGAGCTGGGGGCCCTGGTCTAGAGGGTCAGGCCCTTTCCTGTTCCCCAGGGTGACCTCGCCATGCCAGGCGGGACACACATGGACAGTCCTGTGAGCAGGTCCTGGTCCCACCAGCCCAAACCATCCTGACTCCCGGAGTGACTCCCGGAGCGGGTCTGGCCGTGCACAGCGGGCCTTCGGGTGGCTTCTGAGAGGCCGCTGTGAGGTGATGCCCAGGGCGACCGTCTCCAGGGAGGAGCCGCAGGCCATGCGGCCTGGAAGGCGAGAACTCCAACAGCGGGAACAGACCCTAGAGCATCGCTGAGATGCCAGAGGCTTCTTCAAAAGGGTGATGATGCTCGAATGTGTGGGTTAAACCGTAATTCACAGAGACAGTTTGGAGCAGTCGGTAAACCAGTGAGAAAGCGCAGACTCCTGCTTTGGATGGACATGAAAGGGGCCTCGCCGTCCACTGTAAATTCTCCTCTTGTGGAGCCGAGAAACAAATCCGAGGAAATGGCCTAGTGCGCATCAGAGGCGGCGGGGGCACCTGCCATCACCCAGCGCAGCGCCCTCAAAGGTGCGCCCCGGGCCCTCCATGACCTTGAGCGGGGACACAGCACCGGGCGGCCGGTGACCCACCCAGGGACATACACCTGCAAGAACGTTCTGGAAGACGCCCCTGCCCTTCTGTGGCGAGATCCGCAAGGAGCTGTGAGGTGAACATAGAACAGAACCAGGCGCCTCCGTCCAAACCAAATCTAAGCCACACCCGACGGTTGCAGGAAGCCGGGCTTACCTGTCCAGCCTCCCTGTAGAAAATAGTGTTCCGGTCTTGTCACGCGAGGAGCCACTGGAGGAGAGGCACAGAGCACGCAGGGAAAAGCATCGTTGATGTCGTCAGGCAGGTAATGAAAATCACACATTATTTTTTCTGGGTTTTTTAGTCCCTGTGGTATTTTGTCAGTTTTTTAAAAAGTTAGTGTTTTGTGATTCTTTCTATTGGTCAGTAAATATTCCCCTTGCTCCTCACGTGGCATCATGGTTTTGTGTTTCCCGTCCCAGAGGGCTCCCGAGGCGCACCTGGGCCCAGCCGCCAAGCGCGCCCGCCTCTGCGCCCACTTGTGTCTGTGGTCAGGGCGGGGCCGTCCATGGGGAGCAGGACGCAGCTGCTTGCATCACATGTCAGCTGCCACCAGTAGGCTCTTGTATTTTCGGGCGTCTAGACCTGGTCATGGGCAGGTGCAACGGTGTCGCTCCCCCCAGCGACTCTGCCTTCCTCAGCCACAGGGCACCAGGGGCCCCACATCAGGAACCATTCTGACCTCGTGTGACCTTACAGAGGGGAGTAGTGACCTCACGGGTGGCAGCAGAGTGAGGACAGCGGGTGGTAGCTGCGAGACAGCTGTTGTGGCTGCATGGGCCGGTCAGTGCCACCCTGCCCCCCGCCCCGGCCCTCCAACGCTGACCAAGCACCTTGCACCCTGCACGCAGTGGAGACGCCCTGCCTGGGCTTGTCATCTGAGAAATGCCACCTCCCCACCCCCCTGCCCCCAGGAATCATATTCTAATCCTCCTGATCCTGCAAATGTGACCTTGTTTCAACAAAGTTTTGTGGGTGGGATTAAGTTTAGGACCTTGAGGGGGAAGATAGTCCTGGGTTCCTGGCAGGTGGGCCCCAAACGCGGGCAGTGATCGCAGGGGACGGAGCCTGAGGGAGGTTATAGACGGGGGCAGAGGCGCCATGTGATGACGAGGTGGACACAGACATGTGGCCGCCCTCCCAGGAGTGCTGTGGCCACCAGAAGTGGAAGAGCCTGGTGACTGAGCCTCCCCTGGAGCCTCCGGAGGGAGCGTGATTTTGGACTTCTGGCCTCGAGAACTGGGAGGATGAGTTTCTGTTGCTTGGAGCCACCCTGTTTGGGGGCTTATTGCAGCAGCCGTTGCAGCAGCCGTTGCAGCAGCCACGGAAACAGACTCCATGGAGGCGTCTGGGCCCGCCAGCCATCCCTCAGACACAGCAGGCCCCTCCTGCCTCAGGGCCTTTGCACTGGCGGCAACCTGTGCCTGAGACTCTCAGCTCAGATCTGCGTGGGTCGCTCTGTCGTCTCCCTTAGGTCTTCCTGCAAACGTCCCTCTTCCTTGATCACCCTCTGTAAAATGTCAGCCTCCTCCTCCCTGCGCCCATCATTTTATTTTCCGGCGTGGTACCTCCCACCCGCCTCCATACCTGCTTGCCTGTCGTGGGGGCGCCGGGGCTGCCCGCCTGCCCAGCCCCTCCACGGAGTGGGACAGTGCCTGGCGTGGAAGCTGGTGCTCAGCACGTTGGTGTTGGGTGAACTGAACTGAGATTCTGTTGCTGTGGGGGAGGCCCAGGGGCAGGTTCCCGCTGCATCCCTGGGCTGCGGTCTCTGCGCCCAACGCACGACGGTGGAGGGATGCTGCTGTGACGGAGAAGGAAGGAGAGCCTCCGCCCAGAGCCCAGGACAGGGCTGGCCAGTCGGTCCCTCCGGCGCATCAGCCAGGTTGGGGACCCGTCCAGACGTGCACTCAGCGACTGCATCAGGGAGCGAGGGCGTCGGGATGTGACCTGGCATGTGTCCCCAAGAAGGAGATGGGGAGTGGCCCCAGGGGTCTTGCCCTCAGATCCTCAAGGATTCGAGTTCAGATCCGCACCCCCTCCCGGTGTCTCCAAGCACTGGTCAGGGCCCCAGCTTCCCCCCCAGCACCCGGTTCCTCCTCTGGCACGCGGGACAAGGCATTCCCTCCTCGGCTGCAGCAGGCATCAGAAGTGAGGCGCCCCCGGGGCCCAGCAGAGGGCCTGGCAGTACATGGAAGGTTCTAGAAGTGGCAGTCCTGCTCAGAGATGCAAGTCCCCGGCGGGATCCAGGAAGCCCCGCCGGCCCCTGCGGGCAGCCCGCCCCACGTGGGCCCCTCTGGGAGCATCTGTTCCCCATTACACTGGGGGAGCTGACAGGACAGACGGATGCAGCCCCATGATCTCACCGCTGGAGGGTGGAGGCTGGCAGCTAATCGAGAGCCCAGGCCCGTCCCTCCGCACTGAGAGGCGGCGTTGGGGAGCCCCCGGCGCTCCTCAGGCCGCGGGGCCACCGCGCCCCACAGGCTGAAGCAATCATCATGCCTGGGATTTTTATGACACCTTGGCTCAGAGGGAGAGACAACACCACAGGCCCTGCTGCCTCCTCCTCTTCCTCCTCCCCCTCCTCCCTCCTCTTCCCCCCTCCTCCCCCTCCTCCTTCCCCCTCCTCCTCTTCCTCCTTCCCCCTCCTCCTCCCGCCCCTTCCCCCTCCCCTCTCCCTTCCCTCTCTCTCTTCTCCCTCTTCCCCCTCCTCCCCCTCCCTCTCACTTCTCCTCCTCACTCCTCCCTGTCCCCTCTTTTCCCCCTTCCCCTTCCTCATCCTCCTTCCCTCTCCTCCTCCTGCACCTTCCCTCTCCCCCTTCCCTCTCTTCCCCCTCCTCCCCTTCCTCCTCTTCCCCCTCCCCCTCCCCTCCTCCTCACCCTCCTCCTCTTCCCCCTCTCCCTCCTCTCCCCTTCTCCTTTCCCTCTCCCCTCCTCCTTCCTTCTCCTTCCTCCTCCTCCCCCTTCCTCCTCCTTTCCCTCTCCCCTCCCTTCCTCCTCCTCCCCTTCTCCTCTCCCTCCTCCCCCTCCTCCTCCTCCCCTCCCCCTCCCTCCTTCTCTCCCCTTCCTCCTCTTCCTCCTCCTCCCTGAGCTCCTGCTGCTGCCCAGGCCTGGCCGAGGAGTGAGGGTGCTTCAGCCTGTGGGTTCTCACCCTGGTTCTCTGACCGGGAGCCAGAGGCTGCAGAGAGGGCTCCCTGGCTGTCCTCACACCCAGCTCTCTCGGGAGCTCAGCCTTCTCTTCCATAAAACAGAAACACCAGCTTTGGAGCAGTGATCAAGTGTCTCCAATGGGCGAGTGGAAGTAACGTTGTGATGCCCGGGGCTCCAGGCAAGACTCACAGCAATCCCCTCCTCAACCTCCTACTCCGTCGCTGCTGGCTTTACGTGGCCCTCAGTCCATATTTGTGCCCACTGGTGCTTTCCACAGTATTCCCAGCTGACTGCTGATGAGACCCAGCTTGCACGCCCCTGGGGACAGTGGTCTCACTACCTCTCAAGGGCACCCTTTCCACACCTGAACAACTATGCTGTCTGCTTCTCTAGGACGTTCCTTCTTACACACCTCTGGAGATGATGAGCTCACTACCTTATGAGGACTCCCTTTCTAGACTGGGACAGCATTAGGTGTTACTTGCCTTCCTAGGGCACCCACTCAGCAGTTCTAGCTATGTCCCTGAGACAGAGCCCCACCCAGCGTGCTTGGGCCCCTCCTCCCCAGGCAGTGCTTCAGATGGGGGAAAGCAGTGACCCTGCCCCCCGGACCTTCTTTCCCTGGTCCCTCTGCTGGTGGGTCACTTGGCCTCTTCCCCATCCCCTCCCTGTGGCCATGCTCCAGTTCCACAGAAGAGCAGAGCCAAGAAATTGAATGCTTCCCCTAGCGACACCCTTGACCAGAGTATTCTGACTCCCGGAAATAAATGACACGGGGGTGACCAGTGCAGTCCCCACAGAGCCTGCATCCGGATCATCCACCTTCATTCATTCATTTACTCATACATGAACTCATGGGACAGATGTTTGCTGAGTCTCTACTAAGTGCCTGGCAAAGGCCTGTGTGAGTGTAATTCTAGACAAGCCCAAATGCCAAGGGGAGACCCAAAGCAAATTGCATTCTTAGTGGGGTATTGTTTTCTTAACTGAATGGATAGGTCTGAGCAGTAAATGCCATAAAAAAATCATTTTTCTATTTCTGAGCACACTTGTCAGCTTAATGGGGTTTTCAGTGGTTTGCTGACCTTGCAGTGTGTGAAGGGGGCAGAACTTTAAAGCCACATGCTTACTCCACGTCCATCCTCTCTCTCATTTTTCCCCCAAAAGAAATGCATCGCTTACCACACAGAATTTACCAAACTTTTATGCCAAGACCTCTGCTTCTAACACACTCGGGGGGCCTCCCGGGGACTGCTCCCCTGCCACTGGCAGTGGCTGCCAAGGAAAGTCCATGTGCTGTGCCTGGACGTCACCCCAGGCAGAGGAGCATCTTCCGGTCGGCCAGCTTTGAGGGGACCCATCTGTGATGGGCTGAATCGTGTCCCCCCCCATGAAAGCTGCATGCTGAGGTCTCAGCCCCCAGGACCTCGGAATGTGATGTTTGGAAACAGGGTCTCCTCAGGGGTAATGAGTCAGGGGGAGGGGAGCTCTGACCACAGACACTGTGTGTGCAGATTGGGGGGGTGGCGCCCCCAGGAACTGCCGGACGCTGGGACAGAGGCAGATCCTTCCCTGGTGCCCCCAGGGAAGGCCGCCCTGCCACCACCCTGATCGTGGCCGGCGGCCTCCAGACCTGCAGGACACTTGTTTCCAGGTATAAGCCACACGGCCTGCAGTGTTTGGTTTCGTGCTCTAGGGACTGAAGATGCCATCTCCCAAGACCAAATGCTGGTTAGTGATTACCTGCACGCTGGCCAAGTTGGGCACAGCATCACCAACAGAACAGCACTGAGGTGCCGCCCCTCGGGCGTGAGCTGTGAGCACACCTGCCACCGCGGCCGGGCTCCTGAGATCGTCCCCTGCCCGGAGCACGGAAGGGCTCCAGGCTCGGCCAGGACGGAGCCACGTCCACCGCGGTCCCTTGGGCGCAGCAGGACGTGCAAGTGCCCACGCTGTGCTGTAAGGTCGAGACCTGGAAGCGCAAGGCTCTTCTGGAAAGATCCCAAATTCACGGACAGTATAGTTACAGGAACAAGTTCAGCCAGGATGCTGTCTTCCCACCCACAGTGAGTGGAGTTGTTCCAGGCGCTTCCTCGGGGGAGAGATGCCCACAGGTCAGACCCCAAACCGGAGAACCCAGGGGTGGGGGGCTTCCAAGTCTCCTGCCCACTGCCCCCCTCAGACATGGGGGTCCCAAGACTATCTCTGGGGCTCCGTGTGGTGCCCACAGCAGATTCCAGGCTGTGTCACTCCCCCCGCCCCCCCATCACCCCTTCCAAGGGCCCTGCTTTCTCAGGGGCGGGCCATGGGAGCGGGTGTGCTGCGGGCATCCCCGGAGCAGCCATTGTTGGTAACAAACAGCCTCTGTGTTTATGTCTCCGGGAAGAATTGTTTTCACATGGAGTTTAATGGAGACCAGGCCTCACCTCGCTTGACACCCACTGGAGGCTTGTCCAGTAAAGGGAGCAGACTCGGAGCCCCGGAAGACCGGAGAGGCGGGAGACAGGAGGGCCTAGAGGTCCGCGCCCCGCATCCAGGACCTGGGTTTGAATCCCAGCTCTGCTGCTTCCTGGCCGTGTGCCGTCAGTGCGCCACCCAGACTCTGGGCCTCAGTTTCCCGCATCTGTAGGATGAGGACAGTGTGCCGGCTTCACGAGGGCGTAGAGTTGGGAGAGATAAAGCAGGTGGAGCTTTAGTGGAGCTGTGCTTTGAGCGTCAGCCCTAGGGCATCAGGTGCGAGGGGAGGATTCAGAGCAGGGCGGTGGCCGGAGCCCCGTCACTCAGCCACGTCGCTGCTGTAAGGGATCTTCCTGTGTCCAGGGCAGAACCTCGAGCTGCTGCTGTAGCTGGGGCAAGACTCAAGCAGCGTGCGTGGAACTGACCAGGGGCAGCAGCAAGACCCGGTGGCCACAGCCACGTGGCTGTTTTCACCTGTCCCTGCTCTGTGCCAGGCCCTGGGGACCAGGGGACGCTGTGGGGGGGACCCCACAGGAGTGATGAGGATGCAGCCCCGGGCCAAAGCCCAGCCAAGGAAGTGGTGATGACCACTGCTGCCCCAACTCTGGGCTGCCGCAGGACAGAGAAGCTAGGGCCCCACGGTGGGGCTGGGGACCAGAGGCGATTTGGACCTGGAGGATGGAGAGCATTGAGCGGGGAACAGGCTGCTGGGGGCAGTTGGGTTGACCTGGAAGCAGTGTGCAGGGCTGTCAGGGGTGTGGAAGCTTCCCGCCAGGGGGAGCACACCTGGGTGCCATCAGGGTCCCAGTTGAGATTTGCCTGGTGGTCAGACCGCAGCTGCTCAGGTTCACGAGGGCTGGCTCTGAGGCTGTGGGCCAAGATACTCAGGCCCTGGTCGAGGCCACAGGGATGCCTCAAGATCTCAGGATGGGCCACCCACCTCCTCCCAGATGGCTGCTGAGCTAGCTCTGTCCCTCCAGCCCAGACCCTGGGCCATGGACCGCCCCCTGCCCCCTACGGCCTGCACCCTGCACTTTGCCTCCCCTGGCCCACACTCCCCCTCCCCGGCTGTGCCCCCAACAGTGTGGGCCCAGTGCAGACACCAGCAGGCAGCCTGGGAGGAGCTGCTTCTGCGGGGTCTCTGCTAAGCTCAGGATGCAGTCCTGGGTTCTCTGAGCCCCGGGGGGCCTGGAGGACCATGGCAGGGGTGGGAAGGGGTGTGTGGGGGGACCCTTGACTCCATCGACCAAGAAACAAGCCGCTTGGGGAGGAGCGCCCCGCTCCTTGAAGGCAGGAACACCAGCTGCGAGGGCCAGCACCCTTCTCAAGCCCATGCCTGTCGCCCACCCCACCAGCACCCGCCCCTCCCCTTTCTGGGCACTTTCAGGGAAAGATGAAAATCACAGCGGCATTTCCTGGTTTGGTGAAGGACAGCTCGGCCCTGCATTATTCATGCTGCCTCCAAGTCTCCAGGGCTGACACTCCATTAAGGAAATGGGTGGTTAATGTGGTAATTTGTGCAGGTACTTATGGCCGCAGGGGTTCTGGCCGAGGCTGGCTGGCTGGAGGGCGTCCAGGCCTCCACGGGAGGCCTCCTGGCTCTTCTCGCAGGTGTGGGAGCCTTGGGCCAGCCGAGTCCTCATGTTTGGGTGCTGCGGTGGGAAGTGGCCTCCAGAGACCCCCCAAGGGTGCATCAGAGACGGGGTGCACAGGGAGCCCCGCTGCCCTGCCCTCGGGGCCTGGGCAGAGCTCGGGGTCATGTGCAGAGAGAAGGCCAGGGGACATGCTCCAGGGCTTGCGGGGAATGCCGCTCCCCAGTCCTGAGCCTGGGAAGCCCCTGGGGCCAGTGTCCTACCACCATGTGCCCATCGCCAGTCACCAGCCGAGCCAGTCCTACTCCTGTGACCTCCAGGCTCAGAGCTGGCAGGGGCCACACCTGTGTTTGGGCACAGTTCCTCGCTCAGGTTTGCCAATCAAACCAGTTAGCCCGTGATAGGGCTTCCCGGGGCATAGCCGGTGCTCAGAGAACACCTGTGGGAGCCGGGGCTGTTCCAGGGTCTTCGGGTGGAGTCGGGGGCGTCCTACCAGCGGAGCGTTTGGCTGTGCCCGGCGGGCTCTGGGCTGGCCCCACTTGGCCCTCCGGAGGCCACAGCAGCCCCCCAGGGAACAGGAGGCCCAGGAGCTCAGGGCCCGGACACCACCTCAGAGGTGCAGGGCACATGGTGGGAGAGAGAGAGAGAGAGAGAGAGAGAGAGAGAGAGAGAGAGACCCACAAAGACCGGGTACACACAGGAGCAGAGAGAGAGTCACCGAGCAGGACAGGGAAGAAGGCGTGGGCGGAGACCAGGAGAGAAGCCGGACAGACGGGGGAGCAGGAATCTGGGCAGCTGCAGCTCCTTCTATGTGGGGTGGGGTGTGGAGGGCTCTCCGTCACCTCCTCAGCACATGGGGTCCCCCCAACCTGACCAGGTGAGGTGCTGGGCAGCACAAGAACCCCGGAGCTCGCCCTGCCATCTGCTGTACCCTCCACTCTCCCCAGCAACCCCAGGCCCAGAGAGGATGCCCCCGTGGGCCTGGGTCCCTCCCCCCCATGAAGTAGGGGGGTGAGGGCTCAGCGGCTGGCCGGAGGCGCCAAGAACACGCATATGCAGGACCATGGTGCCACCTCGTGGCCGCCCCTCAAATCACAGCCTGGCTGGTTGCCCAGAAGCTCGCAGCAACCCCAGGGCAGGGGGTGCATCTGAGGCCACTGAACCCCAGGCCACACTCTCCTGGTGGGGTGGCAGCGGGATGGGCACCAGTGACGACCATCAGACAGTGCTTTCAAATGTCAGGTGATGCAGGTACACTTAGCGTAAGTGTGTCCTAAATACTGCATAGACACACTTAGGCTACAAATTAGTTCTTGTGTATCTGAAATTCCCTTTACCTGGGTTTCCTGTATTTTATCTGGCACCCCTCGCCCCAAGTGAGTCTTACGATGACAAAGCTCTCCCACTGTGGGGTAAATGCCATGAGGCTTTTAGGATATAAGGGGTGGTTCTGTGGTTCCCTGTGTGTCATGTATGGGCTTCGGAGCAGCCCCAGCTAACACAGGAGCACGCCAACCACTGCTGAGAACCCCCACTCGCCGCATGCATGCTCACTGCCATTGCTGTCACCTCGCAGGTGGGCGATGGGGCTGGGGGAGGCGAGGGCCTGTGCTCATCTGGAGGTGCTCCAGGGCCCCTGCCTGGAACCACGTCCCTCCTGGCCACAGGGAGGAGGGGGTGAGTGATGGACACCGGCGGGCCCAGAGCAGCGAGGGAGGGACCAGCCCAAGGTCACACAGCACGCAGCGTCCACGCAGGGTCTGCGCTGAGAGCATCACAGAATGTTTCCCCAGACAGGTGAGGAACATGGCCTGTCCATTCGGACGAGGACCATCAGAGAGGTGTGGAGCCTTGCTGAGGTCACCCAGCTTGTGGACGGGACACTGAGCCAAGACGGGGCCTCGGGCACGTTCCCACAGAGCCTCTGTAGTTTCCAAGCACACTGTCCCCAGAGGGCATCATGCACTGTGGTTCCCAGAACAGCACGGGGACCAGCAGAGGAGGCTGGTCCTGGGGCCCGTGTGCAGAGAGCCCAGGCCTCGTGGGAGGCAGGCACAGCAACAGTCAGGGGGTGCAGGCCCCCTGTTCCTTTTCCCACTGGGTGTTTGTTCATCTGTCCATCCAACGCGGGCTTGGTGAGCACCTTCTGTTTCAGTACTTGGGGGCACACAGGGTTTGAGGGTGTGAACTGGCCTTTGGGGAGACGCACTGGCACCACACGACTACATACCCACTGGGGCAGGTTCTAGGGGCTCCTCGGAAGGGAAGGGAGTCCCATTAGTATGGTGGACGGTGGTCAGGGAGGACCAGACAAAGTGGCTCAGGTAGGAGGGAGTCCTGGGAGAAAAGATCCCAGGCGAGGGCCCAGCAGGAACAAAGGCCCTGGGGTGGATGAGCTTGGGTGTTGAGGACCAGCGAGGCAGCCAGGGTGGCCAGGTAGCTCTG
The DNA here is from genome assembly GCF_048418805.1 of Vulpes vulpes. Classification (NCBI taxonomy): domain Eukaryota; kingdom Metazoa; phylum Chordata; class Mammalia; order Carnivora; family Canidae; genus Vulpes; species Vulpes vulpes. The sequence goes on from NC_132793.1 coordinate 108,649,934, forward strand.
GGAGGAGACGGGGGTGGGTGGTGGGTGGAGACACATCAGAGAGGAGCCCAGATGGCAGCAGCAGCTGCAGCATCACTGAGGCGGCCGGCCGGGGAGTGTGAGCAGAGAGGCACAGTGTGACTCCACTTGTCCTTGCGGAGGAACAGGGAGAGCCTGTGAAGCAGGGGCTGTGGGAGCCCAGGTGCCAGGGTGCTGGGGCCCCAGGCCAGGCTGGGAGGGTACACGTGAGCAACGGGCCCACTCGAGATTCACCTTGGCTGCACAGTCGGGATTTTCTGAGGGACTGGCACGGAGTCCAAGGGAAAGGCCGCAGCCAAGCTGACCCGGGACGGGAGCTGCCCTTTCAGAGAAGTGTGCCGGAGCCAGGGCATTTGTGCACGCTGAGTGGAGAGCTCTTCCACTGCACCCATGCGGAGGCGTCAGGTAGGTGCCGAGGGAGGCCAGGGAGCAGGGGAGGCTGGGGCAGGAGGCTGGGGCACAGGGGAGGCCGGGGCACAGGGGAGGCAGGAGCAGGAGGCTGGGGCACAGGGGAGGCAGGGGCACAGGGGGGGCAGGGGCACAGGGGATACCAGGACAGGAGGCTGGGGCACAGGGAGGCAGGGGCACAAGGAGGCCAGGACAGGAGACCGGGGCACAGGGGAGGAAGCAACATAGGGGAGGCTGGGGCACAGGGGAGGCCAGGACACAGGGGAGGCAGGAGCAGGATGCTGGGGCACAGGGGAGGCAGGGGCACAGGGAGGCCAGGACAGGAGACCGGGGCACAGGGGAGGAAGCAACATAGGGGAGGCTGGGGCACAGGGGAGGCCGGGGCACAGGGGAGGCAGGGGCAGGAGGCTGGGGCACAGGGGAAGCCAGGGCACAGAGGAGGCTGGGGCAGAGGGGAGGCCAAGTCAGGAGGCCAGGGCACAGAGGGCCAGGAAGGGAGGCCGCCTTCAGGAGCTGGAGCGCCGGGCTGGCACTGAAGTCTGTGGGCCCAGGTGAGGTCCCCACCCGGCCCCAGCCGGCCTGCCCGACGTCACAGGTGTTTGCCGGTGTCCACCCCACGGAGGCCTGGGGACGGTGGTCACAGCCGCCTGGGCAGGACAGCGAGCAGTCCACACCCCTGTCCTTCGGCGTGCCGCAGACTCCCAGGAGCGGGTACCTACCTCTCTCTTCCTGGATGGGTAAACCAAGGCCTCAGGAGGTGGAGGGAACGCCGGTGTTCCTTCTGGCTCCCTGAATGGCCTGCTAGTGTCCAGGGGCTGCTGCAACAGAGCCCCACAAACCTCTGGGCTTAAAACCACACAAATGTATGATCTTGACACTCCAGGGGTCAGAAGTTTGACGAGGACCTCCTGGGGCTGAAATCAAGGTGTGGGCAGGGCTGTGTCCCTCCTGGAGGCCCTGGGGGAGTCCAGCCCCGCAGCTTCCTGGCTTGTGGCCTCGGCCTACGTTTGAAAGTCAGCAGTGTCTCACTGTGGCCTTCTCTCTGCCTCCTGCCTCCCATCCTAAGGATCCTCCTGACTGCATGGGGCCTGCTCATCCAGGATCATCCATGTGGTTTAAGGACAGCGGGTCAGAGGCCTTAATCCCATCCCCCCCCCCCCTGCCACCTTCCTTGCCCTTTGCCATGGAACAAAGCCATTCACAGGTTCCTGGTGGGAGTCTGAGGGCTGCCTATTGCAATCCCCAAACATCATCCTGCCTCAGGGCCTTTGCACCTGCTGTGCCCTTACCTGCAATGCTCTTTCTCCTGGTATTTACCAGGGTTTCTCTTTATCATGCAGGTCTGCTCCCATCACCTTCCCTCAGAGGTGAACTAAATCACATGCCACCCCTGTGTCTTCCTACCTGCCCACTTGCTTCCCGCACCCATCACCACCTGGAAGTCTAGAAGGTTGACACGTTCCACAGGACGTGTTTTCTGCTGGCCTCCTGTCTGGGTTTCTCTTGGCCTGCTATATCCCGGGTATGCTGAGCGATTCAGTGAATGAACTCATCGATACCGGCCAGAAGGAGCCCGATTCTCAGACAAGAGAAGGAAATTCTCCAGTTGAGAGAGAGGTGGCCTTCTGTGGCTGCCCTTTGCACTTAAATACGAAGCCTGTATGTGAAACTGGGAAGCAGACCCTGGCAGAGATTGCCCAGGGGCCAGGGGGTGTGCTTGGGGTCCACGTCCATTTCTCACAGAGACAATCTGGCTGCATCCAAGCCCTAACCAAGTCCCACGGATCCCACGGGAACCCCAAGCGGGCGGCCCTGAGTCGGATGGAATCGGGCCAGGCGGGCTGGGCCGTCGCTCTCCCACGCTGACCAGGCCCTGGCAGTTCTTTCAACCCACAGAGGTGGACAGCTGAGGGCCATTTTCTGGCAGCTGGTGGATGAGCCCCTCATACTAAGGGGTATGCAGGCAGTGGGGTGTCCCCACGGTGTCCAGGTCCATGGTGGACAGAGGGACAGGAAGAAATTCCAGGAGCATGTTAGGAAGCATGCCAGGCAGTGGGAGGGGAGCCCCACAGGACACGGGGACAGGACGGGGGTGCATGGGGTGCCCCTGGTGCATGAGCCCAGCCTGGGGGAAAGTGAGGGGGGCCAGCTCTGGCCAGCCATCTGGGTGACCAATGGCAGGCTGTCATGTGTGTCTGGGTCTCATTTGACCACATCCATTGTTTCCAAAGTGTCACGAAAGACCCTAAATACACACTGCCTTCTCCATGTTGAGACTTGGGTTTTCTAATGTATTTTTTCTCTTGCCGAATGACGATTGTATGGTTAGGTCACAGTGACGTGGGGGGCTCTGCTGAACCGTGGCACTGGGGCCTAGGGAAGGAGCCAGCGGGACCCCCCCATCGCCAGGAGGAGCTTGGGTGTGCAGGGACGGACAGACCTGTGAGCAGGGACCCAGCCCCAAAGTGGGCAGGACAGGTCCCAGGACTGCAGCTCCTCTGGAGGCAAAAGTCCCTTCTTCTTGGGGCTCCTGGCGACGCTGGCCCCAGCTGGGGTCCTTGCTTTCCTGGGTCTGGATTCTATCTGCAGCCCATCACCCTGCTCTGCTGCGCCCCCCACCCTCACAGACATCTTCGTCCCCTGAGGAGCTCCCCTAGGCCAGGCGGGCAGCTGCACCCTCTGTCCCACCAGGTCCCCCGAGACCTGCTGTCGCCCTGGCTTCTCTCCCCGACCGCGGTGACTCCTCCCCGCTGGCCTCTGAGGTCTCTGCTGCAGCTTCTGCCCCACACATCCCAGGGGACACCCCAGTCCTCTGGTCCCCAGAGCTCAGCAGGGGGCAGACAGGAACAGTAAGACAAGTGGCCCAAATTAGCCCCAGAGGATGAGAGCATGGGGGGGACCCTGAATGGCAGAGTGGACTCCCCTCCCCTGGGGCCTCTGCCCCAGACAGGGCTCCCTGCTCTCAGCTCCCAGCCCCTGCCTGTGGCGAGCACCTTTTCCCTGGTCCACCCTCCAGAAGCAGGTCCCTTTGTCACTCTGGGGGTCCTGAGACCCGCCTCTCCCAGGGCTTCCTGGGGCCTGCTGCCCAGCCCCAGTCAGCACCGCTCAGGGCTCAGGGCAACCCAGGCCTTCTGAGGGCGACACAGACACATAGTAGCGTCGCTCGGTCCCCCCCATGAGGGCCACAGAGTACACCGGGCCACTGATGACAGACAGGGCTGGTGGGGAAAGGTCTGGAGTAGTCCCTGGGGCTTGTGGCAAATTTCCACAGACACAGCCAAGGTCCTGGGGTCGGGCTCCAGGGAGGCTTCCTCCTGCCTCTCCTGGCTCCTGGGCTGGTGGCCGTGTTGCCTACCTCCCCTCCGCCCTCACACAGCCTCCTTCCCAAGTCCCTTCCTCTGGGTCCTCTATTCTTTCACGGACACTTGTCAGTGCACTTAGGGTCCACCCAGCTAATCCAGGATCACCTCCTCATCTCAGGACTCTTAACCTCATCCACAAAGGCCCTTTACCAGTAAGGTCCCAGCCATAGGTGCGGACGTGGGCACATCTTCTTTCAACGCTCCAAATCCGGGGTCTCTGAGAGCACCTGGGAGGCCTGTCCTTAGGCTGTGGATTCAGACCACAGCCCTTGTCCAAGAACATTCCAGAAAGAGCAGATCCGCGGGGCACATGTTCATGGCCTGGAACCAGTGGTAAAAGCCTGCCTTGTCGATGGGGAGCGTTCCTGACTATTGGGCAACAGGAAATCTTGTAGGAGGGGGCGCCTTACCTCACTGTGCTTTCAGTCAGCTTCTCGAGGGGTAACGGACACCGAGCTGCACAGGACAGGTGGCTGTCTGCACCCTGCAGCCGTCACCTAAAGGAGACCCAGAAGCAAGGGTCACCCTACAGGCCCCTCCTGCCCCTGCGTGGGGACAGCGGGGTCCCCAGGCTCCTAACCTGCTGGGAGAGCAGGTGCGCAGCTCGGCGCCCTGCCCTCTGCGTGGTCTCTGCAGACCGGGGCCCTGGAGCCCTTAGGTGACGGGAGGGCCCCTGATGGCAACATGGGCCCCTGACACTGCTGGACTCTGGAGGGCAGGGTGCCGCTGTGGTCGCTTCCGTACTTACTACGCGATCCACGCGACGTTGCCCTGAGTGCAATTAAATCCGGCGGAGGCGCTGGCGGGCTCCCGATGACTGCCGTCCCTCGTGGCGATTGCTTCTCCCCGCCGTGCACACTCCAGGGGCCGGTGTGACTTCCACAAACCCGAAGCCCGGGCTGTGCACCGGCTGACACGCTGCCCGACCCAGACGCCCTTTGGTGCTGTTCCTCAGTTCAGCTTGAAGTTTGGGGTGAGACACAGACTCCTAGCTCTGAGGGCCCCGCCCCGCCGCGGCTCCGGTCCTCAGCGGGCATCCTGACAGTGGCCGCTAGCGTCCCAAGCTTTCTCGGCCCCATTTTATAGGTAAAGGAAACAAGGCCCAGAGATGTAGTAACCTGCTGGAAGTCACAGAGCCAGAATCCAAGCCCGGCTCCGTCTGAATACTGCGAGCCCCTCCCTTCAAAAACTCCTCCTCTCCCGACCCCCAGGGCAGGTGAAAGCAGGTCCCAGCTCTCCTGGGGAACGGCCGGCAGGTGGCAGCCAAAGCCCTCCTTCTGGCACCCGACGGGCACCGCTGATTTACCAAATGCTAATAACTCCGGAGAAGGAAGCCAGGCCCCAACGAGGGGGTTGGTGGCGTGAGTCTGCAGATTCGCTGCTGGAACTACCTGTAGGGCCGGGGCAGGGTGGCCGGGGCGGGCTGGACTCAGCCCAGCCCAGGCCTGGGGGCTGGGGTCCCTGGGGCGTGTGGCCCAGGCCAGCCCCGGGTGGGAGGGGCTCCAGCAAGGTCCAGGGTAGAACTTCCGTTCCGGCCCCTCCCCACCCTCAGCAGAGGCTCCTGCACTGGGGGAGGTTTCCCACAGAGCCTCATCTTCCTGGCTGTCTTGCCCAGGCCCAGGCGGGTGGGATGGAGCTTCTGGGGGGCCCTCTCTCCAGGCCCGACCGAGGCGGCCCTGCAGCGTAGGGACTTGGGGTCCCTTCAGACCCAGAGCAGTTGGGTTCCTCAGTGTCCCCATCTGTAAAATGGGGAAATGACAACTCTCGGCCCTGCACGGGTCCCCGCCTCACATGTGCCTGTAAGGGGTCTGTGAGGGGCAGGGAGGCAGGGGACCCTGTGAGTCGAGACCCCAGATCTGGGGGCGGAGAGTCTCCCTTTGTGCAGGGGTCTCCAGCTAATTTTTGGATGCTGTTGTTAGCAAAGCACGGTTTGGCCGGGCCGAGAGGGAACGAGCCATACCTGACTTGCAGCAACAGCCCCCACAAGCTGCAGAGCCACGTGGAGCAGCGACCACCCACCGTGCTGCCACCAGAGACGACAGGTCTCCGCATCGCCTGGCTCCTCAGCTTCTGGAGAATGAGCATGGGCTCCCGATGCTCCACGCATCGCCCTGATGGCACTGGGGGTGTGTGCCCCTGACAAGGTCCCTTGACCACCTCTGAGCCCCGTCCCGACCCAGCCTCCACCCAGCAAGAGCCCTGAAGCCTCCTCTCTGGTGACTTTCCAACCCCCTGCTCCTTGGCGAGGGACCCCATCATCCCTGTCATGCGCTTGGAGTTGACCCCATCTCCCCGCTCCATGGCGACCGTCCCAGATAACGGCTTCCTTACGAAGCAGCAGGCGGTACCGGGGGAGGCCCCCGTGCCCCTCCCGCCCCCACAGGAAACTTCACGTGAGGTCGTCCCGCTGGATGACTCCAACCATGGACATGTCACACGTGGCCTAGGCGGGACCGGTGATGGCCGTGAGCCAGCGTTCCCTACTTCCCTGCATCCTGGGTGCCGCAGCGGCCAGCTCTCCCGACGTCTCGAGGCCTGGGCCCAAGCTCGGAAAGCACAGCAGAAGCAGGACGGCGTAGGAGGCGACCCAGGACTCCTGAGGCGGCAGGGGTGGGGGTGCTGGTGGCACCCCAAGCCTCATCCCCTGAGTGCCAGGGCAGCGACTGTCCTCCAGGCCCTGAGCGATGTGCTCGCCTTCCGCCTTCACCACTGGCCCAGGCTGGGCCCTCCGATCTGGAAGCTTCTGTCCTGCCCTGGGCGGTGTTCCCAGGAGCTCTCCTGCAGTCTGATCGGCTTTTTTCCGTCGGGAGCTCGCATGGGCTGCGTCTCCGAAGAGATCCAGTGCTTAACTCTCTGTTCCTTGGTCTTTCTGTCTTACCTTCCAGGAGGCCCCTGCCATTAATTCAAATTTCCCCTTTGTGTATCTTCTAAGCCTCCAGCGGCTGGTGCGTGTTCTCCCGCGCTTTCCATCGCAGGAACTGTTCTTGGCTCACAGCAGCCCCGTCTCTGTCTGAGCTCGGCCCGCTCCCCGTGCTCCCTCCCTCAAGCCTCCTGCCTCCCTGAGGCCGGCCCCCCTCACACGCCCACGGCCCATGGTTGGGGAGTGAGGAGGACCCCTGAGCGGGCCTGCAGGTCACAGGGAAGTGGGTTGAGTAGCAATCTGGGTGGTGCCCCGGAGAAGGCCCTGCTCCTCCTGGTTTTACAGATGTGACCACGAAGTCCGGACGCAGAGGAATGACTCACCCCAGGTCACGCAGCCTGGACAGGGCAGCACTGGGCATCCCCTTAGTTCAAGGCACCGGCTAGGGCGCCTCCTCTCGAGTCCAGGCGTCCTGCAGCGTGCCCTGCTCACCCCACAGCCTCCAGAGAGCCTCCCGGGTGGCTCAGCCTCATCTAGGAGTCCAGTTCCTTTGCCCAGGAATTCAGAGAACATTCCGGAATCCGACGAGGCAGAGCTAGCAGGCTCAGAGCTGGAGCCGGCTCCAGTCTCCTCATCTGCCACCCTATCGAGGGACCCGTCGGTTCTCTCTGTCCGTGGGGGACCTGGTGGCCAGCACAAGAGGCGCTGGCGTGTCTTCATCCACTCAGCTGACACCGGGCAGCAAAGGGCAGCACAAGAGCAGGCCCGTCAGGACAGGGCCATGCCGCGGCGATGGTGGCAGGTGCCTTTGTCACTGTGATCCTGATCCACAGCTCTTCCTCGCTACCCTGCTCTCCATCCCCAGCAGATTCCAAGGCTCTCCTTGAAGATCTGTGGGACTCCCGGGGGCAGGGCGTGGCCCCGTGGGCCGTGGCTGGCATGGTGCAGGCCCCCCCACTAAGTGTGCCGGGTCCTGTTAAAATGTCATTCTGTGTGTCCAGGTCTTGGTTTCTAATATGACATTCTCCAAGGAAAGGAACCAGGGGTCCTTAGAGGAATGGAGGACTCTAGGACTGGGGCAGGGAAAATACTTGCCTGGAGCATCATTTTAGCACCAGAAAGTAAGGACATGCCAGCACAAAACAAAGCAAAAGTAAAAGACCCAAACCACGTGGATGGGAGCATGTCGAAGCCACATCGGAGCTGAGACAGTGCCCTGTGGCCAATGCTGCAACAATTTGAGCAAGAGAATCAATAAAGGACTATTGGATTATAACCCCAACGTATAAGGTTCAGGGCTGCTACCTCCTCCAGGAAGCCCTCCCTAATATTCCTAGCTTGGGCCACTGCATCCTCGGAGCCCCAGGTTTTGAGGTCACTGCAAATCAGGAAAGGTGCACCTTCCTCCCAACACTTGGCTGCCATCTGCGGGGCAGCTCTCCACTAACAAACAGCTCTGCCTGCACCCTCCACCCCAAAGACAAGGGGCCGCCGACGCCTGGAAGCCCACCAGGTCGGGCTCCCAGCTCAGGTGACTGCCCCTGGGACCTCCGTGCCCGTTTCCACATCAGTGAAAGGGAGCTGCAGTTCCTCATTGCCCACCTGTTGTGCAGCTGGGAGCAGGGGGGCAGGCTTCCCTGTCCCTGGGACTAAGGGCCCCCCAGGGCAGATAACAGAGGATGGAGGTTTTCCCACCCCTGGGACTGAGGGCCCCCCAGGGCAGGTGACAGAGGCAGGGGGGCTTTCCTGCCAAGGGCCCACCCAGCAGCCTGCCCCCACCCATCCTGAGTGTGTCTGCAGTCCCTAGTCCTCCGACAAGGCCTCTCTGAGGTCAAGGCTGCTCCCCACTGCCAGCCCCACAGTCCACCTCCCGGGGGGCCGGGCCTCACCTTCCCTTGCTTGTGGCCCTGGGCCTGCGGGGACCAAGCACTAAGGGCTCCCAGCGCTGGCGGCCTCCACGGCCATGTGCTTTCCCCGCCTCTGGCCCCTGGCGCTGTTGTAGTCTCCCATCCGGGTCTGTCTCTTGCCCACTGCTCTCTCCCTGCCTGTGTTCCCCTGTCTCTGTCTCGAGGGGTGTCTGCATGTGTGTCTCTCCTGGTTCCTGTAACTCTTCAGAGTAAGTGTTTGCATCTCTGCGAGTGTCTCTCTACATGGCTCCGTCTCTGTCTCCCTGTCTCCGTCTCTGTCTCCCTGTGTCCACCTTTGTCTCTCTGTTTCTGCATCTCTATCTCTGTCTTCCTCTCTGTCTCTGTGTCTCCTTCTCTGTCTCTGCCTCCCTCCTCTTCCTTCTCCTCCCTTGCTGATCTCTGTGTTAGGTTTGTCCAGAGCTGGGGTGCACGATGTGCCAGGCCCGGGGGGTGCCTCGCAGGATCATAGGAGAGAGCCTGGGACCATCAGCTGCAGGGCGCTGGGGTGTGGAGTGGGCACTGAGGACCCACCCAGTGGCCCAGAGATGAGCTTGAGGCCCTGCTACAGGTGGAGGTTCAGGAAGTCTTCAGAGGGGGGCCCCGTGTGCATGGGCTCAAAGGTGGGGCCATAGGGCGGGGGTGGCCAGCTTGAGGCTCAGAGGCAGGGCACAGGGGGCACAGGGGACCCATAGTAGGTCACCCATTTGGAGGCAGTGGTGTGAGATACATGTGGGGTACCTGGGGACAGGGCCAGGGTGCTGCTGCTGATCAGACCCCCGCCCCCGCATCAGGTGCCAGCCAAGCCCCCCTGGACGAGCTCCACTGATTCACAGCCAGTGCTCAGAGGTCAGGACTTACCACTGGTCCCGATTACTGAGGAGGGAAGTGAGGCACGGAGCAGGTGCATAGAGCCAGGGTCACAGAGCTCAGAAGGGGCAGAGCCATGCGACGGAGTTGGGGACTCATCCTGAGTCATGGGGAGCCGCTGATGGTGCTTGAAAAGGGGAGGCATGTCCCAGTGAGGTCAGCATTGAGCACAGACTCAGGGGAGATGGGGAAGGAAGGCTTGTGCCCCTCCCCACCCCACCTGTGAGGACAGGCAGGGCAGGGAGGGGACCGACCTCACGGTTGGCAGCAGCAGGGTGTGGGTGTCAGGAGGGCCAGATCCCCCTCCTCCACCCTCCCCGCTGTTCACTGCCTCCTGCCCTATAGCGCCCCAGCCTCCCAGTGCCACACCCCCCCCCCCCCCCCCCCGTTTCCTGCTGCCACCCCACCTCTGGGGCTCTGGGAGCCTTATTCCATTAGGATCCCACGTGTACGCCCTCTATTTTAAGAAGTGAAACTTGGTTCCATTGGAAAGTCTTGAGCCATCAATTTTAATTAAAAAGTTAATATTATTAAAATGGGCCAGGGAACCGCTGAAGAAATCTGCGATATTTCCCCTGCATCGATTGCTTTAATGTTTTATGACCTTTCAGAACATGGGTGGTCGTAGAGCAGTGTTTTGCGAATACGTGCTGGTGGCCAGGCCCACTTGGTTTCTGTGTTCCCAGAGTACGGGTGTCACAGTGTCCCCGCATGATTGACAGGGTTCCCCCGGGAGCCCTGGCCTAAGTCCCCACACTGGGCCCTCCCTCACTTCCTTCTTCTCCAACTCTGTGGGGTGCACCAGCCCCTCCATCTCCAGGGCACCACAGGACCTGCCACCCATGCCTGTCACCTCCCTGAATCCTCCACCACCCTGTGGGGTAGGAGCTAGGGACCCGGTGGGGCTCGAAGCCCTCACCCTTGGCCTGGAAGGCAGGCCTTCCCCAGGGGCCCCTGACCACCCCCCTCACTAGGGGCCCTCCCTTCCCCTTTCCTCACTTGGTAACTGGCCCATTGCAACCCCACCCATGTTCCTCCTCCCTCCCCATGGCCCAGGAAGCCAGGAAGCGCTTGCACTCAGATTGTATCTCAGACCAGCCTGGGAGGACCACACCCAGAACCTGGCCCTGGGGGCACTAGGAGCTGACCATGCTCAGCTTGTCCTGGAGAGGCCATCTGGGGGGTGGGATGAGGTGGGAGGAAGTCCAGACTTCCTGTTCCAGGATGACCTTTGAAATGTAGCATCCCAGGAACCCCAAGGCCTGTAGTGAGGTGAAGTATGGGGGACTCCCTGCCCAGTCAGTGCCCAAGAGGGGGGTGCAGGGCTCTGGCTCTTGGGGGCTACTCTCTGTCTGCCCTTCCGTGCCAGGCTCCTGCTTACAGTGAGATGCAAACCAGGCAGGGTCCTCTGGGGGCATGTCTGCCCCCCGCCCCAGGAAGGCCTGGATCTCATTTGGGAATGGGGACTCAGCCCAGGCAGAGCTGTGGGACAGACCCCTGGGGTCTGCGGGCTCCCACGGGGGCCTGGTGCCTTGGTGCAGCAGGAGCTTGGCGCCCGGGAGACATTCAGTGACCTGCACATGTACAAATGGCTCTCTTGGGAGGACAGTCCCACGGGTCGAGCTGCTGTCCGTGGTGAAATGCAGATGCTGGCCCTGATGGCAGAGGCTATCACTGTCACTGGTAGCAGTGGAACTACCAATCTCTTTGGGTAGCAATTAAATGTCATTAGCAGTGGCTACTTCTACAAAGACATTTGAAGCCTTTGTGCTTTTTTACATGAAATTTCACAGGAGTCACATGGTAGGGGCACACGTGCGGAAGACGTTGGAGGGCAGAGATGGACCGGACCAGGACTGGGGCTCCTGGAGGGTGGGACGGCCCTGTCCTCTTGGGGCCCGGCAAGTGGCACAGGGCCTGGAGCACCAGAGATGCGCAGGGTTCGTCTGAGCCAATGAGGACACAGGCAGGCTCGGGCCAGGTGTTGTTTGCAGACGGCGTCATCGAGGTAGAAGTGATAGAAGAAGAACCACGTGTGGATCGTGCGCTCCATGCTGGCGACTTTGGACGTTTGTAAGCACCCACGATACCGTCACCACGATCCAGGTAACAGACACGCATATTTGACGCTTCCCAGAGCTTCCTTGTGTCCCCCTGGCTTCCTTCTGTTAGTTTCTGTAGTAAGAGCATTTAAGGGGAGACCTGCCCTGTAACAAAATTCCAGGGTGCTCCACATCGGGCTATTCGCTCCGGCATCGTGGCACACGGCAGGTCTCTGGGGCTTATCCAGCTAACTTGACTGCAACTTTAAAAATCGTTTAAAGGATTTTTCCAGCCTCCTTGAGGTCCAACTGACAAATCAAAATGGTAGATATGAAAGTGCACGACATGCTGTTTTGATGTGCGCACACATTGTGAAGGCATCACCGTGAAGCTAAGTGACATAACCCCAAGCTCGGTGTCCATTTTTGCTTCTCTTTCCCTTTTTTGCGGCCACCACTCTGGAGCGCCACCCTTCAGCAGCTGTCAAATAGAGGACTCAGTACATGACCGCCTGTCACGCTGCGCAGCTTTAGTTCCTGGGACTTAACTTCTCGCGCCCTTGACCGACATCTCTCCGTTCTGGTCCCCGACCCGCGACAACCACCACTCTACTCTCTGCTTCCTGGAGCTGGAGGATTTCTAGACTCCACAGAGAGGAGAGGTCAGGCAGTCCTTCCCTTTCTGAGCTGGGTTATCCACTCAGCACCACCTCCCCGGGGTCTGTCCACCGTGTTGCAAAGGCATCAATTTCCATCTTTTTTTTTTTTTTTTAAGATTTTATTTATTTATTCATGAGAGACACACACACAGAGAGAGAGAGAGAGAGAGAGAGGCAGAGACACAGGCAGAGGGAGAAGCAGGCTCCATGCAGGGAGCCCAACACAGGACTCCATCCCGGGTCTCCAGGATCGCCCCCTGGGCCAAAGGCAGGGGCTAAACTGCTGAGCCACCCGGGGATCCCAGTGATTTCCATCTTGCATAACATCCCGGTAGGTTTGCTGCATTTTTCACCCCACTCGCCTGTTGGTGGACGCCTTGGTTGCATCTCTACCTTGGCCATTGTGAGTCTGCTGCCGGGAATTAGGAATGCGGCCCTCTCTCCGAGATCCTGATTTCATCCCCTTTGAGGATGTGCCCTAAAGGAAGTTCGCGGAAGCCTGAGGTAGTTGTTTGAGGAGCCACCATGCTGTTGTCCGCGGTGGCTGCACATTCTACCCTCCCACCGGGGTGCCCGAGGGTTGCAATACCTTGGCATCCTCACAGATATTTCTCTGTTTTGGGGGGATGGCCGTTCCAACATGCGTGAGGTGACATCGTGGTTTTGATTTGCGTTTCCCTGGCGACGGATGAGGCTGAGCATCATTCCACGCGCCTGTGCGGCATCCATGCGTCTTCTTTGGAGAAGGGCCGGTTCACGTTCTTTGCCCATTTTGAGGGCGTTCTTTGTTGTTTTGCTTTTAGCTTGTTTTGTTTTGCTAGTGAGTCTTATGGAGCTTGGAAATTAACCTGATTAAATAGACCGTTTGCAAATACTTCCTCCTACTCCGCGAGTGGCCTTTCATTCTGTTGTGTCCCTTGCTGTGCAGAAGCTTTTTAGCTTGATGTGGTCCCTTTTGTCTATTTCTGTCTTGGCTGCCTCAGTTTTTGGTGCCAAATCCAAGAAGCCCCTGCCACGTCAACTCCTTTCCTTTGTGGGTCTCCGGCTCCCCTTTCGAACCTTGAGGGTAATCATGCCTGATACGCTAGTTGGGGGAGGCTTGGCTGTGGGAACACATAGTGGCTCAAACAGGATAGATACATTTTTGTTCCTTGTAGAGTGTCCCCAAGAAGACGGCCAGTGGGCAGTGTCCTCCTGCGTTGACTCGTGGACACTCACTCCATCTGCCCTGCGACTCTCCCCTCCCAGATCCCCTCATCACCCAAGGCCAGCTACGGGGGGCGAGGAGGGCACAGAGCATGTGCACCTGCTTCTTCAAAGCTCTAGCCCAGAGGCAGCACCCCTCACTCACCCTCTTCTCCCCCTGGCTGAAACCCAGTCACATGGCTGCAACTAACTTCCAGGGAGGCTGGGGTGTCTGTGGGTGGGCGCCGGAAGGGCGAGGACAGCGTGGACCTTGGTGATCCCCCGTCTCTGCCACATGCTAGGGTTGTTGCAAAGACTAAGACATGGCATAAATGATGGCCACATGTTTTGCACTGTGATGCGGAACTCGCATTCCTACACGTATCTGTCCAGCATGGTTGTCCAATGCTGAATACAAGAAGCATTTTTCCTGGAGGGATGGAGGGATGCACAGGGATGGCGGGGTGTCCAGAGATGTGGCCATGGGTTGACTCCTGAAACACAACTGGGCCCAAGAAATTGGAGGACATTGGAGTCCCTAAGGGGCTGGGGGGCACCGTGGGAGTTGCCCCGGCCCCGGAGGGGTCTGGACAGCCTGGTAGGCGGAAGCTTCCAGTGCATACTCCTGCGGGTCCCTGCTGGCTGGGCTGCAAGGTGCTCTGCTCGTTTGCATTCCGCAGGTGGTGGGGACCAGCCTCCTTGGAGGGCACAGAGCGGGGCCCACGCTGTAGCAGGAGACGGGCCTTGGAGCTGACAGTGACGGGCACCGGGGCAGCTCCTCTTCTGTCAGACTGAGCAACCGGTGACCTGCAAGTTAAATATGAAAATGTTCAAGTCATATTAAGGCCTTGACACTATTTGACAGGAGCCCGGGACATCAGAAGTGACAGTGACACACTCTCAGTGCCTTTTCCCAGCATCAGAGCCATACCAGGGCCGTCCTTTCTCCAGAGGAATGGGGCGCCGTGGAAGGTTTCATGTTCTTTGAGGCAGAAAGTTCCAGAATGTATTGCAGGAGGCTCGGATGTCCTATTTGGTGCCTAGTGTGTCCAGACGGCAGCTGCCCACGGGGTGGAGCACGTTCCGAGTGCAGGGCCCTGGGCCCTCCAAGGGCTAGAGAGGCCTGGACAAGTCTTTCCTCCCCTCCTGGCCCAGCCCGGAGCACATGCCACCCCCCAGGCCTCCCGCCTGCTGGTGGACTCCAGTCTCAGCCTGCACTGCTGCTCCACTCACGGCTGCACCTCACGTCACGGGCAGCGATGTGGCACCAATCCCTTTTTTATTTGTTCACTCATGTTTGCTGAGCCTGACCTGGCCATCCTGGGCTGTGTGCTTGGAGCTCAGACTGCACCGCCTGAGCCCAGGCCTGTCTCTGGCCCCAGGTCAGCACAGGTGGCTCCCACCCCCAAATCATGAGGGTCTCAGCAGCTTAGAAGGTGACCTTGTTTGCAGATAGGATTTCTGCAGATGTAATAAGATGCAGGCATGCTCAGTGGGGGCATACCCTTCTTAGAAGAGAGATAGTCACCTAGGGAGGGGGCACACAAGGGACACAGGCAAGATCAGTGGTCCATCAGTGGCCACGGACTGCTGGCCACCACTGCCTCCTGGGGAGCACCCTGCCCACCTTGACCTCAGACTGTGGCTGTCTGGGATGACCTGGACAGGAGCAGGGAAGATAGAGTGCTGGGGAGCTCCACGTGCACCTGGGGTCCCGACCCCTGGCCTGAGTGAGGTTAAATAAACCCCAGAAGAGGATCCCTAGGAAAGGGGAGTAGCCCACCCCCTCAGACTGTAAAACCCATATTGCTCCAATCCTACAGACAAGGAAATAAAGGAAACTTTGTTTTATTCCCATTTTGGAGACCAGGGAGCAGAGACACAGAGGTGAGGAGGTGTGGGCATGGGCCCTAGGAAGGGGCGAGGTGGGGTGCACCCAGGCACCTGTCAGAGGCAGAGGTGGCCCACTCACCTCTTAGATGTGTCACCGACTTTGGGAAGCAACGAAGGCTTTAGCTTCGTTCAGACCCAGAGGGACTGAGTCACCTGCCCAGGGTCACACACTGGAGGTGAGGGATGGCAGTTCTCCTTCTTGGGCTGGTCCCCGGCCTCTCTCACATGGACCCACACTCCCTTCCTGCATTGGACAGATGTCTCGGGGGCTCCTTGCCCACCTCCCGCAGAGGCTGAATGTGAATGGCTCCCCGGGGCGGGGGGCTCAGGGTATGGCCCTCCTGGGGAGCAGGAACTACTTGTTCTAAGGCTGTGGACTCATCACGGAGACGAGGAATCATGTGTGACCTGCTCTGGCCTCATCACTCACGTGGGGCCCAGAGATCAGAGGCTTGCAGCAGCCCCTGGTGATCATCGGGGATGGAGGGCACCTACTCCTGACACACCTGTGCCCCTGGTGGGCAGGTGCTGAGCTCGTCACCAGGAAGGCTGTATGCTGGGGCTGAGGCTCACCCAAGGGTCCTGGTGGCCTCTCGAGAGCAGCTTTGCATGCCTGTAATGGAGCAGGCCTCCCAGGGACAAACTGGGGTGGGTGTTGAAGGACAAGCAGGAGCTGGCAGGTGTGCATTGAGACAGTGGGACAGAGCAAGCCTGGTGGTGGCTGTGAGGG
The DNA here is from genome assembly GCF_048418805.1 of Vulpes vulpes. Lineage (NCBI taxonomy): Eukaryota > Metazoa > Chordata > Mammalia > Carnivora > Canidae > Vulpes > Vulpes vulpes. The sequence continues at coordinate 108,665,865 of NC_132793.1, forward strand.
GGCCCGGCTGTGATAGCCCATTAAGACTGCTCTTCCATCAGGCCCTTGGCAGAGCGGTGGATGTGGTCATGCAGGCAGGACAGGAACGGGGGGTGGGAGGGAGGAGGCTAGTGGCCAGGGACAAGCCACTGCACTGGTCACCTGAAAGGCAGCAGTGGCCCAGGCAGCATGGTGGCTGCCCAGATGGCAGGACCCAGGACACTCTCTGGGCTTCCGTGGCTCCCAGCCATCCTCCATGAGCAAAGGAGCCTCGTGGGCAGTGGTCAGTTAGGGGGTCTTTAGATCAGGACTTTACCCCGGAGAAGTTGGGGGTGGGATGACACAATCCACTTTAAATTGGGCAAATTCCATCTGCCTGCCAGGTTAGGGCTGGATGTGGGCAAGCCAGGAGGAGGCAGGGAGGCCCGCAGGAGGCTGTCCTCCTCCCAGCCACCCCTCTGCTGGCCTCAGCCTGCTGTGCTGCGCCCCTGATTCCTGCTAATTACATCAGCTGCTGCTCCTGGGGCACAAGGAGGCGGGATCATTGAATTACTGGACATTTGTAAAGGTCGACTGGCCTGGCATGTTCTCTGTCTTGTTCAATTTGGGGCAGATCGATGCCGCCTCCACCTTGGGCAGGACGTGACTGCCCCCTGCAGTCCGTGGCCAGATGGCTATCACTGAGGGAGGGTGACAGGAAGGCTAGACTGGCCTTCTGTGCTCCTGGGGAGGGAGAGGTGAGCTGGACCTCAGGGCCAGCCCTTGAGAGCTGCCAGGATCTCCCCGGGGAAGGCCCCTGCCCCCTTAGGATGAAACCTTCCCACCGCAAGCTGAGGACCTGTGGGACACGAGGGGCTGGTTGGGGGCACGGCAGGGTCCAGACCAGCTCCCACACCCTCCTCTGCTCCTGCCCCCTCCAGGGCTCTCCATGCACCACCCACCGCACCCCATGCACCTGTCCAGGTGATAACAGCCAACAGCACAGTTGCTTTCCCTGGGGCATTTGCTCACAGCCAGTGGGCCACAGGCACAAACCTGCAGTGTGGACACTCCGGGGATACTTTCCTTTAAAAGATTAGCTGGGAGACCCTCAAGCTTTTAAGATGTCAAAAGAGGGACTGTGATGGCTGCACGGGCCCTGTGAGCCTGACCTCACGTGCCCTGCCAGGAGCCCCTTAAGGCAGGAGGGAGTCTTGGGCACTCCAGCGGCTCTCCCCAGCTCCAGACCCCAGGGGACAGCCTGTGTGCAGCCCTCCACTGGGCTAGTGCCCGGGGCTGCTGGGACAGCCGGGCCCCACAGGCCCATCCCCGGGGCCTCTCCTCTGCCCTCACATAGCCCCTTTGTACGTCTTCTCTCCGAAGGACACCTCTCACCGGGTGTAGAGCCCACCTGATAATCCAGGGTGGCCTCCAGGCTCTAGATCCTTTCCTTAATCCCGTCTGCAAAGTCCCTACTTCCGCAGAAGCTCCTGGGTTTTGGATGTGGACAACCCTTCATTGGGGGGGGGGCACTCTGCGACACTCCAATCTTTGGTCTAGACCCCAAGTTCACCCCCTGACAAACTTCCTGATCCTCAGACTCTACACCCTGGAAGTCAAGGGGGGCCCTCCGCCCCAGAGCCCAAACTCCTGGCTGCCTCGGGAGAGGCAGAGTGAGGGGCACGTCTCTGGCAGGGCTGAGCCCACAGCCGTACAAGGGGTGCCAGGGTGGCCCCGTCCAAGAGCCGCCTCCCAGCTGGCCTTCCAGGGAGGGAGATCATCCTGGGGGTGCTACCTGGGAGCCAGGCTGCAGCTGACCCTGCCAAATGTTGTGGTGCAGAAGGGAGTCCAGGAGGGAGCGCGGCAGCGGAGCAGGAAAGGACCAGGCACAGCGCGCGGCCAGACACACACAGAAGCACTTGGCTACAGCAAGGACGCGGGTGACAAAAGAAGATGCGTGGATGATACGCAGACACATAGACACCCCAGTGACAGACAGATGGATGTGTCTCTCTCCACTGCCCAGCTGGGAAGCTCTGGGTTTTATTTTATTCGGAGAGGAGACATTTTTGGTGGATTGTTATCCTCGTTTACAGGGAAGGATACTGAGGATGTCAGAACGCTTTTGGCAGCAAACAGCAGAAAGCCCATCTTGAAATGGTGTAAGGGATGGACTGCGTCCTAGCTCGCCGAATGGACGTAATGAGGGCAGCTGTCTCCAGAGACCCAGGTCCTGCCCAGCTCTCTGTTCAGGCCTCAGAAGCCTCCTCTCATAGCTACAAGGTGGCTGCTGCTCCAGCGGTCACAGCAGACGTGGCCGCACTTAATGAGAGGAGACCACCTTTCCCGGCCTCCTTGGGAGCAAGGAAACGCTCCCAAAGCCCCCAGTAGCCTGCACTCCCACGTCAGGACCCAGAACAGAGGCCACCACGAGCCTTTCCACCGTGTGAGGTCCACCCTGTAGCGGGAACCGGCTCACCCACCCTTCCCGAAGGCTTTGGCAGGGGCATGGGGAACACTCAACATCTGGCCCTGCTGACAAGCAGAAGGGTGGAGGCTCCGGGGACCTGGCCGCCAGGGAGGTCACACCCCTACCGGCGTCTGTGGAGGGGTGGCATTCAGACGCGGGGTGTAGGCTCCCATCCAAGGGTGTGCAGGGTGCACTGGGGTCGGGCCCGGGGTTGGGGTGTTGGCTCCACACGGAGAGCACGGCCCGGGCTGCTGTCCGGCTCTGGCCTCATCAGGAAAATGTCCTCACCGGTGTATTTCCAGCTCAGACGGTTTCATATCCAGAACCCCAGCGAGGGGAGCAGGAGGCCATGGACTGGCGGAGGCCGTGCCTCCTCCCATAATGGGCAGGAAATGAGACTCCCCGATGTTTTCCTCTCCCAGACAATGGCCAGTGGATTAAACCCCAGAGGGGGCAGTAGTAGGACTGGGCCGGTGTGTCGGGGAGCTGGGGGAGGGTGAGGATGGCAGACCTGACCGCTGACTGCAGTCACCACCTCGCCAGGGCCTCAGGTCCCCCCTGTGAAATGGGACACCTGCTGTCGGGGAGAGGGCGAGGCCCCTGCCTGCAGCTGCCAGCAGCATCCCGCTCTGAGCACACATCTGTGGGGCAGGAGGGGCACGGGATGACCCGGTTCCCAGGCCTGGGGCCCGAGGGCAGGGAGAAGCTTCTGGAGTCTCGCCCAGCCTCCCTCCCCTCTCCCCTGTGTGTCCCCGTGGCTGGAAGACAAGTGTAGCTGGGTAGGTCGCTGTCCTTGCCCAGGTGAGGTGTTGAGTTTAAAGCTCCGGAGCCTTCAGCTGGATCTATTTTTCCTATGGTTCTGCCCAAAAGGACACAACCAACAGTCCAGAGGGGTGGGCGGCTCTGGACCCAGATCCACCCAGAAGGACAGGGCGGGCGGTCAGCTGGTCCGTTCTTGGCCATAGTCTCCATCAGCTGTGTCACAAACGGGCCTGTGTCCTGCATCTGTGTTGCGTCCCCCAGGAGGAAGCTGGGGGTTGTCTGCGGCCCCTGGATCCAGCAGCCCAGCCTCCCTACCCGGCTCCAGTCCATCCTGGGTCTGTCCACCTGCTGCCCACGCTAATCCAGGTCACAACCGATGGTGACAGGGCTGAGCCGGGGCCATCCTGGTCCTGGTGTGAGGCATACCCATGTATGAGACAAGACAGGCCCATCTTTGCAGGGACAGGCATCATGGGATGTGGGGGAGCAGAATGTGTCGAGCGTGAGGGGCAGGAGGGTGGGCTGTGAGTGTGCATCTGCGGTCAGTGTGGGCCTCACAGGGTGGACGCCACACGGGGAAAGCCCGATCAGGTGATGCCTCAGAGACAGAGGGGCCACTGAACAGAGAAGGAATCTTGCTGGACAGAGGACACGTGGCCCTGACCCTGGTCACATCCACGTTACCACCAAAGCCCCTTCACTGACAGCAGAGGTTACTGCCTGCGCTGTCCTGGGTAGCTTCCCCACCCATTCTGCCAGTGGGGACAATGGGGGTGCAGAGGGGTCCCAGGCAAGGTCCTTGGGAAATAAGCCCCCCGGTGGCCCTACCCCACTCAAGTCTCCTTGTCCCCTGGAGCAAACATGAGAGTCCTCCCTGCAGCCTGGAGGCCCTGGGACACCTACTCCGGCCAGCGGCGTCGGCCGTCAGCCCTCGTCCCCTGGCCCAGCCCTGCCCCCCGGGGCCCCGCAGAGGCCAGGCTCATCCGCCTTGCCCACCGATATTACCGCGTCCCTAACAGCACTGGCATGTTGGAGGTTCTCTGTCAAATCTCCTTATGGGGACACGAGGGGCAGGAGTGAGCCAAATGGAATAAGAGTTTCCAGGTGCTTGGGTCAGACCTTCACCGCAGCCCAGGCCAGGCGCCGGCCCCCGGGCTCGATGGGGCCCAAAGGACAGGACCATCCTAGACAGTCACATTCTAGCAAAACAAATAGGCATTAGACGGAGCTTTAGCATCACGGGAGGAGCAGACGCGCCTTCCCATGGACCCTCCGCAGCCACAGCCTGCGTTCAGATCCCAGCTCCCTCCACATCCGTGTGCGGGGCTGTCACTCGTGACCCTGCCTCCTCCTCTGCGTGGTGCGTGTGAGGACAGCCCCTCTCGGGGCCCACTCGTGAGAGGTCTGACCCAGGTCCACCCTCGAGAGGTGCCCAGAGCCCAGTGGCTAGGGCCACCATCATTGTTCACGTGGGACAGGGGTCTCCTGAGGGGGGCAGTGGGTCTGAGACCTCTTCAGGTCACCTGCACACCTCGGTGGGGGGCTCCCCTGGGCAGCCAACATCAGGCCCCAGTCCACGGTGAGGCCTCCCTCCCAAAGCCAGCTGGGACTCTCTCCGTCTCCACCCGGAGCTCTGGTGGGGGGGCCCCCAAGCTGAAGGGAGGGGCCCCCAGGTCCACCCCCCCTCCGTGGCGGCCGACAGCTGCCGAGGGGGGCTGACTGGGCTGCCTCTTCACCAGTCCATCCTGCTGGACCCCTTCCCCTTGGAGGGGCACATCCCACGGCCGAGAGGGACCCCACAACTCTCCAGAGGTGACAGCCTCTGGGGAGGGGGCCTCTGCTGTTGGGGTGGTCTTCCTTTGAGCTCCCTCCAGTCACAAGGCAGCTGGTCACCAAGAAGTTCCAGAGCCCAGAGAAGCCTCTGGCCAGACGGCGACCTCGGAGTGACGTCTCTCTGAGTCATCCTGCCAAGCTGGGTCACAATTTTCCCAAAATGGAAGGGGGATGAAGGGCCCCGTGTGCAGACGGGGCTGATTAGGGGGCACCTGCCGGGGATGGTGTGCACAGCCTGGAACAGGCCCGCTCCGCACGCCGGCCCTGCCCCTCCACCCTGCATGCTGTGTGACCGCCCGACCGCGCGGAGCCCCCGCCACCACGGCAGCTGTGTGCGTAGCTGGCCTGTCACCTCCGGATCCAAGCTTCTCACCACGCGGATGGTGACGACAGGACCCGGCTCTCAGGGCTGGCGGAACCGCATGTGCCTGTAATTAGGTATCGATTCGGTCATTTAGGGGATTAGTTCATTAAACCAGCACAACCTGAGGGTTGCATGTGAGAAGGAGATGGAGGGTGGGGGATATGCAAGAGGCAGCCTGGTGGTGGGGAGACTCTAGCCCAGGGTGCCAGGGCCAGAGGCAGGTCGGGGCCCCTGCTGCAGGCGCTGGGGGACCAATGCCCTGGACAGCTCGGCGGCCTCCACTTCTGCACCTGTAGCCCCGCCTGATGGTCACGTTCTCTGTGATCTGGTGTCGGCACCACCACCAGGGTTCCCTGGACCTCAGACTCACCCTTTGTGTCTGCGCATGTGCTGTTCCCTCGGCTGTTCCAGCTCTTTGCCTCCGGCCAAAGACTGCTGCATCCAGAAAGCCCTCCAGGTTGCTACTTTCCAAACCACAGCCTTTTCTGAGTGTGTCTTGTTTGCATGTGTGGCTGCCTCTCCTGTCATGTGTGTCCCCTCCTTGGAGGCCACATCAGGCCTGGGTGGGCAAGGGCTGCAGGAACATGTGTGGGGTGGCCTGGATCCAGTCGGGGCTGGAGAGAGGCCCTTGGGTCTACAGGTGGGTTAGAGAAGCTCATCCACTCTGCCCTCCACCCACCTGATCATCCTCATGGTCCAGTGGGCTGAGCTGGGCAGGGATGGGCATCAAGGGGAGAAGGGGGCTCAGTTAGTACCCCAGCCGGCAGGGAGGGAGGGGAGACTGAGTCAGAGGAAGAGCAGAGGGGATAGAGGCAGGGAAGTGCTGGCTCAGCTGCAGGCTGGGGTCCCCAGAACTCCCATCCCCTCCCACCCTGCTCTGGGGTGTCTCGCTGGCACCAGCACGATTGTGGAGATCAGACCAGAGCTCCAGACCAGAGGAGCTCAGGGGCTGCTGGGCAGCCAAGGGCAGGGGCAGCAGTTCAGACTGGCCCCAGCCACGTGGCCCCCCATTAGGGCGCAGCCACACCCGCCCCTTGTAAGCACAGGAGGCTCTCGGCCACCCGTACTGCACATGCTCTGCTGCGGTCTGGGTCTGAGCATCCATCTGCCTGGCACCTGTTGGGTGCAGGGCATGGGCTAGGCGCTGGGGTCAGCTCGCTGAGCTGATAGCTGTGAGCACCTGGTATGAGTGGGACTCTGGGCTGCCTCAGTTTACCAGGGTGAGCTGAAGACAGCAGCTGGGACCCATGCCCTGGCGAGCATGTCACAGATGGGCAGGCAGCAGAGGTGCCCACACACAGGTTGAGAGCAGGCATGCAAAGCCCTTTCCTTGACCATGATTTCATATCGTCCCATTTTCACACGTGAACATGGAGCCATTAGGTAACGGGGTGGATGCCCAGGCTTGTGGGAGGAGTGCCCGGGCCTGCACACGGCCCGCAGAACTCCCCTGGGTGCCAGCCCTGTCTCACCAGTGGACAGCCTTCCTGAGGACCCCCTGTGTGCAGCTACAGGGCAGACCCTCTCATTCGCTCCATGGAGCCTGGCTGGGTGCTGGGGACTGGCAACGTGGACGGGTCCCACATAAACTGCTGGTCATCAGCAGAGCCCGTCGGCTTTCTCTTCAAAACACAGTGGTCCCCCCTGACCTGTGGTCTTGTTTTCTGTGGTCTGTTTCCCACGGTCAGCGTGGTCCAGAAGCAGGGGATCCTCCTCCTGACGTGCAGTCAGAAGGTCAGCAGTAGCCTGGTGCTAGGTCACAGTGCCCACGTCACTCCCCTCCTGCGTCTCCTCATGTGAGCACTTTATCATGTCACATCGTCACAGGAAGGGTGAGTGCGGGACAGTAAGACGTTTTGAGAGAGGGACAAACCACATTCACACATTTGTTATAGTGTATTGTTACACTCGTTCTAGTTTGTTATTCATTATTGTTGGCTAATCTCTTGCTGCATCTAATTTATAGATTAAACTTTACCACACGTATAGGAAACCACACAGTGTGTATAGGATCCGGTGCTGTTTGTAGTCCGCGTCCACTGGGGGGCTTGCACATCTTACCTATGGATGAAGGGGTCGTACTGTGAGCCCAGACCCAGAACCCCGTCCGGCCACCTGCACGGCCGCTTCCCAGCTCCTGCCAGCACCTCTGTCCGGGAATGCGGCCACCACCTCCCAGAGCAGCTCTGAATGTCCAGGTTCTCCTCCCGTGGAGACGTGGGGTCTGCTTCCCTTCCCCTGAACCCAGGCTGGCTCCCGTGGCTCGCACCGCACCAGACGTGATGCTGGCTGGCTCCCAGGCTGGGTCAGATGAAGCGCCTGTCTTGGTCTTTGGGAACATGCTCAAAACGGTCCTTTCTGGGACATTCCGTCCAGCCAGCTGCTGGCACTCCAGTGGACGGTCCTGCCAACCTCCCAGCCACCAGCCCCATGACTGTGCCATCATGGGCATCCAAAGGAGCACAGCCCCGTGGGACACCCGACGGCAACCTTGCGAGGGACCCCAAATGAGCACCTTCTCCCCACCCCACTCGCTGTGGGGAGGACGAGCAGCACCCGGGAAGGTCTGCTGCTTCACGGTCGCTGTCCCCGTGTGTTAGTGGGCGTGGTGGCATGTTCCTCACTGGGCCTCCACTCAGGCTTTCCGCTCCCTTCCGTGACAGCTGCAGGTGCCTTCCGGAGGGACTCAGGACTCAGGGCCTGGCAGGGAGGGCCTGCCTGCTGGGAGGGTCAAGACCTGAGGCTCCCTGACCTGGGAAGGGGGCCAGGGGAAGCCATGAGCACCCCCAGGGCAGACCACGGGGTGCTGGAGATGTCTGTGGATTCTAACCTCCACCTCGGGGTGGCGTCATCATCATTCAGCAGCTGGTCCCCCAGATGGGGGGCTTAGACCGCTGGGTCAAGGTCACTCCGGGTCTGCTTTGTACCAGCTCAGGCTGACTCCCACACCTGGTCCTCTCCTGCCCTCACCCACTGTCCTGGGAGAGGCCTCAGTTTCCCCATCTGTAACAGGAGCTTAGGCCAGTCCCTTGCTGAGGGCCCCTGGTCTCTGGCAGCAGCAGCAGGTAACTGTTGTTCTTGGGAAGAAGACAATAAAGGCCGCTTATCTGTCCCCTCCCACCGTGTGGTGGGTGCAGCCAGCCTGCGGTAATTATACACCATTGAGATGCAAACCTGCAGGTAATGATCTGAGGCCCCTGAGGCCCTGGGACCTGGAGGATTCCAGGGTGGCTTTGCAGCACCCAGGGAAGGGAGCTGTCTCTGATTCCTGACTGTGCACATGTTTCTATTTTGGTTTTTGTTTTATTTATTTCATTAACTTGGCCCTGACCTGGTAGCATGACTCCAGGAAGCGCTGCACTGCGGTGTCTTAGCAATAAGCACCAGGTCTCTCCACTCGGCCAGAGCGAGGCTGATGGACAGGCTGGAGAGCGGCTCCGACCTCACCCCCCGGGCCACACACCTGCCGGATGAGGTTGGAAATAAAGATCATGGGGCAGGGGCTGGATGGAGCTGCATACATTTGGCACCTCTGGGGGTCATCACAACCCTGGTGGGCCTGCAGGGGGCAGCTGGGGAGTTCAAGGCTGAAGAAGTGCAGGGACCTGCCTGGGGTGCCCACTCGGCCCGGGGCGGAGCCAGGACAGAAGCCCGGCTTGCTGGATCGTTTCCAGAGCTTCTCCTCCCCTAAACGAGGGGTGCCAGGGCCAGCGGCAGACCCACAGACACTGGCCTTGGGCCCTGCCCCCACCAGAGTGTCCCCGGTGGCCTGCAGCAAGGGCATCTCTGTGTCACCCCCACCCTTCTCTACAGAGCTTATTTCTCGCTTCTGATTAGAAAGTAGCGTGTTCACTGTAGAGACCACAGGTAACATGTAAAACCATGAGAAGAGAAGAAAAATTGTCAGGACCTCCACTACCGGAGAAGCCTTCTGTTATCATTTGAGCCGTAATGCCAGCCCTTGTCAGAGGCTCGCGTGGACGGGACCAGCTGCCCGTGCGTGTCAGCGTGCGGAAGCAGCAGACCTGTGGTCCACGCTCATCCCGTGCATGACCCTCCATAGATGCCCCAGCTGGCTGTGGTGCCCCCTGGACCGTCCACGCTGAGAAGAGAAGAATGTGGGGCTGGTGCCAGCAGGGCCTCTATGATGGGGGTCATCACACTGTCACCATTCTGACTGGAGAGAGAGACAAGCCCCTACTTCCACTGCTCACTGCGTCGCAGAGGAGGTAATGAGCTCCCCCGAGGCCTGCTGGGTAGTGTGTGAGGTAGTGCAGAGGGGCACCCAGGTATGGCACCTGTGGGGCCCAGGGAAGGTACTCAGGAGTCCGGGACAGAGGCTGGGCAGGGTCTGCATCCTGGGGGAGCAATTAGCTGTGGGTGTCATCATGCAGCACAACCAACAAGCCCCAAACCTCAGTGGCATAAATGCACCCATATTCCACGGACTGCAGGTGGGTCAGATGTTGCTCGGCCTGAAGGGACAGGAACATGAGTTTCCTAGGGGGTCATTTCCTCCCATGTGTCCCTGAGCCAGGCTGACCCCTGTCCGTGTCCCTGCAGCCCCCTGCAGCCAACCCCTCCTGCCAGAGCCCGCTTCCCACACCCTGGGCCACCCCATGTTCCCATCAAGGGAGAAAGGTGGCTGCGGGCCTGTCACAAGGCCCTGGGGCATGTGAGGGAATCAACCATACTCCAGAGCTAATGTGAAGCCCGGCTTCCTGTTATCCAAATTTTAATTCTGAAAACTTTCAAGCCTCCAGAGCAATGGAGGGAATAGTATAAAAAAACGCCCACCATATACCCTTTACCCCGATTCACTAATAGTTAACAAACTAACAGTTAACTAACTAGTGGTTAACAAACTAATGATTAACAAACTAATGGTTAACTAATAATGGTTAACTGCATGCCTCATTTGCTGCCTCTAGAGTAACTAGTGAAGACATCATTGTCCCCTAAAACCCAAGACACACTCCTGCCCAACCCCTGCAGCCTGAAAATTTTAATTTCAGTCTCCTGAAAGATTCTATATCTGAAAAACTTGACACCTTTCTTTAAGGAGAGTTTGGGGTTGTTTTGGAATCCTGCCCGCCGTGACTCCTCCGAGGAAGGTCAATACCCAGGTGGTCTCAGGTGTTCTTATGAGTCCTGTGGGGTGAGACCCGGCCACGGCCCATGGAGGAGAGTACCGTCCCAGGATGCAGGGCTGAGGAGGTGCCGACTTCTTTTTTTTAAGATTTTATTTATTAATGAGAGACAGAGAGAGAGAGGCAGAGACACAGGCAGAGGGAGAAGCAGACTCCATGCAGGGAGCCCGACGTGGACCTTGATCCCGGGACTCCAGGATCATGCCCTAGGCCGAAGGCGGGTGGTAAACCACTGAGCAACCCAGGAATCCCCATGGGTAGCGGCTTCTGTGGCAGGTGCAGGGCTCCACCTGCTCAGGGCAGGTGCAGGTATGAACCGGGTGGTGTGAACCGGGTGGTGGGCACTCCTGAGGGGCAGGTGGTGGAGAGCCATTGCCCCCTAGCCCCCTCCAATTTGGACTGTAAGGCAGCCTAGGGGTTCCCATGGGCAGCCCGGGTCCTAAGGCCAACCGGGCCCCTCCTCATGGAGGCAGGCTGGTTCATGCAGGGGACGAGAGGACACACATGTCGGTCACTTGGGGCTCTCACGGTGGTCTGACAGGAAGGATGGGCAGCCCCGGCTACTGCTACATTTATGTGCCTGTTGCCCCAGCCGCTAGTGAGGTGGTTTCAGGATCTCTGTGTTCCCACACCCATCCCAGGCTCTCCTGGCTGCTGGTGGAAGGCACAGCAGGGCCGCGCGTCCCCCTGGGCCACAGCCCAAGAGCCTGAGGTGATCCTGGATGCCTAGACAGGTGCATCTCACCCACCTGCCCCATGTGGGGCTACTGGACACTAGGGGTGGACAGAGGCATCCCTGGGGTGCCCCCTGAACCATGCCGTGTCAGGAGTGAACACCGTTTACTCCCTTGTCTTCTCCTGCCCACCCTGGGGGGTGCCGGGGGGGGGCACAGAGAGACACAGAGATGGGCCCTGCTGGGAGCACATCCCCTACACTGTGGGGCCGCTGAGAGAGCTCACAGGGCAGGAGGGAGAGTCTCCATTGAGCACAAGGGAGCCGATGCCCCACATGCTCCTTCCCGGGGCGCCCATGAGGCACAGGTGCTGTGTTGTCCTATATGGAGGATGGCAGCTGCCTACTGCCCATCCTGCAGAGGGGAGCACTCCTGGGGAACAGAGACCACAGGGGAGTGTCTCTGGACTCCCAGGGCATGGGGTGCTTCAGCTATGTGGGGGACTGATGGAATCAATATATGATCAATGAGCCAGTGAATTAATTAAGGGACCAATGAATGGGTGAATGAATCAGTGGGTGGGTGGATGAACAAATCAATGAATTAATCAATAAATCAATGGATGAATGCAGGGTTGACCAATTGATGCATGAATAAATCAGCAGATGAATCAATGAATGAATCAATCAGTGAACAGATGAAATTCAACAGTGGGCTTCGAAGGGCGAGCGGACTGCGGGCGGTGCACTTGTGGGGTGGGAGGGACAGCGCGCGCCTGGAGGCTGGGCCTGGACCCCAGTGCGGCCCGTTCCCACGGGGAAGCAGGAGCGGCAGGGAAGCTGCACTGAGGCCGGCCGTGGGCAGTCTTGGTCCTCCCGACCTCACAGCCGCATTGGGAAAGGCAGCCTCTCCTGCGGGGGCGGGGCAGGGGCACCGGAGGGGCCCGGGGGCCGCCACGCCCCGAAGGCCGCGGGAGCTTGGGATGGACAGTCCGCCCGCCCCCCCCTCCCCACCTGTGAGCAGCTCGTGTTAAGCCAGGGCTGCGGTTGGGCTTTGGGCCCAAGACCGGGGGAGGGCGAGATGGCCTCAGCACGTAAACTGCAAACCATGCTGCTGCCCGTCTGTGGGCTGATCACGGAGCCGCAGCCTGGCCCTCAGGGCTCCCACAACAGTGCTCCTTAGCCGAGAGAGCTCTGGGGAGGTTCTTCGCAGACCTCATGGTGGCTTCCCCTGGCCCCTCAGGGGACAGCGGGGAACTGGGCTCCCACCACGGGGTCTCTCCAGCATAGTGGGGGGACTTCCTCCCTGCGGCCCGTGGCTTCCAGGGGTGGTGGTGCCTGCTGGCTGAAGGCTGAGGCCCAGCCTGGCTGCATCTCTTACCCCCTCCCTCTGGCAACAGGGGCTCAGAGGGAACTGCAGGTGGTCTCAGTATGGGACCATCTCAGGGGACGAGTCGATGGAGAAGGGCTTCATGTTCTGTGTGGAAGAATGAGGGAGAGAGTCAGATCCTCAGTGGTCAAGGGGGCTGTGGAGAGGGAATAGACGGGGCAGGAGTGTAGCAGGGAAGAGGCCAGTTGGGAGGCTGTAGCCAACATTGAGGAGCATCGTTCACTTGGAGGATGAGGCTGGGTGGGAAGAGAGAAACACACTTGAGTCAGAAAAAGGGCGTGTGCAAAGGTCCTGTGGTACATCACAGGGGGAAATAAGAGCAGCCGGGCTGAGGTAGTGGGAGAGAGGCTGAGAGGCTGGCAGGGGGCCCCCATATGGGGCTGGAGGTATTTGGGATTTGTCCAGGAATAGTGGAAAGCCAGTGGAGGGATTGACACAGGGGTTTAAAGTCACATTTGAATTTGGTAGAGCCGTATTTGGTGCTGTGCAGAGACAATGATGGGACAGACTAACCATCGTGGAGGTGGGGAGATGTGGGGGACAGGAGGGTCCCAGGAGATGAGGTCGAGGGTCCCCGTCCAAGGCTGAGGAGGAAACAGAGCCACACAGCAGCAGTTCCTCTTGCCTACAGGGGAATAGTGGCGGTTCCACGCTGCCCACACTGTTCCCAACTGGCCAGTCATTACTGCCCTGGAAGGTTCCAGCCACCATTCCCTGGGCCTCCTTGTCACAGCAGCAGGACCCGTACCCTCCTGCTGCCTCTCCATGGCACACTAGAGGTCCCAGTGTTTAGGGTCCATGGAAAGTGGGACTCCAGGGTCACACTGTCTGTGACTTGGAATCCCAGCCCTGCCAGTGCTGTGTGATCCTGTGTCAAGCTGGCCAGGCCAGTTCTTCAGTGAAGAGGGACAGAGACAGTCCCCACCCCGCCCGGAAGGTGGCAGAGTCACCCGGCAGAGACGGTGCACGCAGAGAGCACGCAGTGCCAGCTCGTGCATACAGCAGGTGCTCAGCGGGGGCAGTATCTCAGTCTGCTCAGGCTGCCCACACAAAACCCCGCAGAGCAGGGAGCCGGCACAGCAGACGCCTACCTCTCTCAGTTCTGGAGACCCGCAGCCCCCGTCAGGGCGCGTCAACGGTGGGTTCTGGGCAGGCCTCTTCGTCTCCCCGTGGCCTCATGTGGCCCTCCTGGGTGTGCACCTGCAGAGAGAGAGCTCCAGCCCTCTTCATATAAGGACCCGACCACCACCACCACCACCCCCACCCCCACCCCGTCATGGAGGCCCCACCCCCATAACCCCTCCCAAAGGCCCCACCTCACCACCCCTCGCTGGGGGTCAGGGCTTCAACACAGGAATCTGTGGTGGGGGGCGGGGGATGCAAGCATTCCGTCCAGGACAGAGGGCAGGGCAGCAAGCCCATCATCCCCTCTGTCACTGGCAGCCTGCAGCACCATCCCTGGTGACCATCCCAGAAGACACGCCGTCATTGCGGGTGATGAGAGGCGGCACGAGGCCCGGCCTCTGGGAAGCCTCACTCCCTGGCAAGCATCCTGCCTTTCTGCTCTGACCCCGAAACCTCCTTCTGTTTCCATTCAACAAAGACACGTCCGCAGGCCCTGGGAGAGGCCCCGGGGAGTGCCAGCTGCTTTGGGAGTGCTCTAATCTGCCTTAGGACCATCTGACCTATGTTTCACACCAATGAGGGCTCCTCTCCTCTCTTCTCCATTATGCGAACTGTATCACAGCTGCCTGTGAGCCTGCTGCTCCCCTGCACCACATTTCCTTTCAAGATAACTCATTTGAGAAAGTCTGTGCACATCCTATTAGGGCCGAGGGGGCGATGATGGATATTTTCTTCCTCAGCGAACTAAGTTACAGGCACCCCATTGGATTCGCTCTGCAGACTTCAAACTGATTTAGGACTTCCACGCAGTTTGCTGAGCACAGTTTCAGCTAATTGGACCAATTTCTGAGCCCCATGGAAGGAACCAGCTCCCCGACGGAATAAGGTTAGAGCACAGAAGCTGGAAGCCTGTCCCCGGCGGTGGGCACAACAGACCCAGAGTCTCCGCTCTTCTGACGGCTAGCATTCCCACTTGCAAGTTTGCTTGTCGTCAGGAGGTGTGAGCAGGTCCCACTCAGGTTTCTTCCTCCTCACACACCACCCCGGTGGCCAGCAGGTTCTAGCAGCAGGCAGCTGCAAACGGGCTAAAAGATGAGCAGATTCCAGTATGTTCCGACCACATGGGGACTACAGAGGGTCATGTGAGCCACCATTTACAATGCCCTGGCTCACTGCTGGGCACATATTACCCCTGAGCGGTAATCCCTTGGTCTGTTTGCTGGAGGGACTGACAGGGCAGGAAAGTACACTCCTGGGGGGAAATGGTTTGGTTCACTCTTGCAGCACTAGTGTCAGCACACAGGCTGGCACAAAGCATTCCTGTGTGGCCTCAGATGGGTGGCTTAGCCTCTCTGAGCCTCAATTTCCTCATCTGTAGAAAAAGCTTGCTCCGTGTTACACAGGAGGCTGTCGATGATGGCTCATGTCACGCAGTTCCCACCAGCTGTCCAGCACCGTCCTAAATGCTTCAGCGACTTACTGATTCATGCTCGCAATGAATGAGTGTGTCATCCTCCCCTAGAGAGGCTCAGGGCAGGGATGTGACGTGGCCAACGTCGTACGTGGTAGAGCTGGGAGTGGGATTGGGCGCCCAGCTCCAGAAAACCATGCACTGTCACTGAGCTGAGAATCTAAGGTCAACGCTTGAGATTTTGTTTGCTCAGTGATTAGGTGCAGGACGCCTGCCATGTGCCAGGCACTGCTGAGGGAATAGAACTGACCAGTTAGAAGCCCTGACCACACCTTTGCCTCCTGCTTTCTGAGGCTCCTCCTTCCTATGTTCTAGTTTTATTGGCTTGTCTGTCTGCTTGCTTCTCCCTGTTCATTCACACACACAGTCACTCCTTCACTGAGCATTTGCTGAGTATGCCAGAGCCTAGAGCTCAGTCTGGGTCTTTTCTGGTCTCATTTACCCATTTGGAGGCTAGTAGAGGGATGACACAGGCAAAGCCAGAGGGAAACGGGCAGACATGCTGTGATGGAACAGTCCAGGCAGTGGGAACCCATCCCCAGCCCGGCTGCCTGCTCTGGCACATTCCCACCTGCCTGTCAGTCTTCTGCACCTGCCTGAGTTGGGGTGCTGTCCAGGGTGTAGGGCCATCCCCTGCCTCATGTCCCTCACTGCCACCTCTCAGCCTCCAAGATGAAAGGTAGCGGGGGCTGCAGCCAGAGCCCCAGTGGGCCCTGCATGTCATACACGGTCCAGGGATGAGGGAGGCAGAAGGGACAGCGGTGAAGGGCTGAAGGGCAGAGCCTCCAGGGTCAGGCTCTGCTCCCAGACTTGGCAAACACATAAACTTCCAGATTCAAGATAAGTGAACCCAGAACAGGAACCCAAATGAATGCATGCCAAGGCATATCATCATCAAACTTCTGAAAAGTAAAGACAAAAGGAAGAAAAAAGTCTTCAGAGCAAACAGAGAAAAAGGATGTCTTAACTATAGGGAGAAAACAATTTGAAAGACAGCAGATTTCTCATCAAAAGCTGCGCTTAAGGATAAGAATCATCAACTCAGAATTCTATACCCAGAAAAAATATTCTGCAGGAATTAAGGGGCAATCAAGACATTCTGAGATGAAGGAAAACTAGAGGTGTCTGTCATTGGCAGACCTATCCTAGTAGAGTTGGTAAAGGAGATTCACTAAACAGAAGGAAAATGTTAAAATCAGGGACCTGGGAACGTCAGGAAAGAAGGAAGAATATTTGATAAACAAAAGTATGTGTGAATACAACGGACCTTCCTTCTGCTCTTGAACTTTTATTTTTTATTTTTTAAAGATTTTATTTATTTATTCATGAGAGGCACATACAGAGAGACAGGGACACAGGCAGAGGGAGAAGCAGGCTCCCTGTGGGGAGCCTGATGTGGAACTCGATCCCAGGACCCCAGGATCACGCCCTGAGCCAAAGGCAGACAATCAACCACTGAGCCACCCAGGTGCTTCTGTTCTTGAATTTTTAAAAGCATGTTTGACAGCTAAAGCAAAAAATGAACACTGATGTGATTCTCCGTGTATGTGGAGGAGACATTTAAGACAATTG
This sequence comes from Vulpes vulpes, assembly GCF_048418805.1. Taxonomy (NCBI): domain Eukaryota; kingdom Metazoa; phylum Chordata; class Mammalia; order Carnivora; family Canidae; genus Vulpes; species Vulpes vulpes. Next base: position 108,682,633 of record NC_132793.1, read on the forward strand.
TATCATAAATGGAGGACAGCGAACAGACCTAAAGAGACTTCCTATTTTTTTACTTTAGTAAAGCAGGGGAAATGGTGACAGCAGTGGCCCCGGATAAGGTATGCGTACAATGCAATAGTAGAGCAGCCATTAAAAAACCCACACAAGGAGACACTCTCAAAAACACTAAACACTACAGATAAGTCACAATGGAACTCGAAAAAAATGTGCGAGTAACCCAAAGGAAAGTAGGGAGAAAAAAAAACAGAGAAAGGAAAAACCAAGAAAACAAACAAACAAAATAGTACAGCAGCCCTCACGTATTTACAACTACACTAAATGCAAATGGTCTAAATACACCAATGGAATGACAGAGATTGGCAGTGAGGACAGAAAACACGGCCCCAGGAGGCGCCATGTACTAGAAACTCACTTCCCATATAAGGAGAAGTCACGCTGAAACCAAACGAAGGCAGTCTGCACTGTGCAGACGTCGGCCAGAAGAAAGCAGGAGTGTCCGAGTCACCTTCACACACTATTGTGCACATGATGTCGATGTTGTCGGGTAACACCGACTTCAGAACAAGGGAGAACCAAGATACAGGGAGGGATATGACCTCACAACATGATGACAACACGATGCAGCAGTCCTGAATGTGCATGCACCAAACAACAGAGCCACCGTGTGTGAGGCCTCAAACAGGAAGAAGCAGGAGAGCGGCGTGCTGGCGGCGCTCCTGCTCACTCATGTCTCCGGGGACCCTTCTGACAGGTCCCGACAACAGAGGTAGTTGTGTGTGTGCATCCTTGCCTTGCAAACTCAGCTAACCTATTTTCACAAGACAAATATGATTAGAGGGAAAATAGCAAAGTGTTGCTATAATTCATTTCAGGATGATTCATTATTCATGAATTTCTTCTGCTGACTTCTATTGTCACTTGTTCCCAAGTGATTTTACAGTGATGATCCAATTGACATAATAAATGTGTGATATGAAACAGGAAGAAAAGCCTACGAGGACTCTCGTGGAAAACAATGTTTGTCCCAAAAGCTGGTGGGGGTGCAGCAGTGGGGTGCTGGGGTGGCCTCCTGCGGCAGGAGAAGGTTGGAGGGCATTGAACCTGACCCAGTTGGTAGAGCCATTAGGGAAGAGGCGCATCCAGGGGACTTTCTTTTCAAGAGCAGCGGGATCTCAGGGTGACAAAGATGTATGACTCCTTCCCCTTCAATATGACTCTCGCCATCAGGTACCCTCGCTCAGCAGAGAGCCAGGTGGTCAGGGAGGGATGCTGTGGTTTCTGCACTGCGCAGGTAAATCTTCCATCGCTGCATTGCGTGTAAGTGTGCCCTGAGGGTCAGTCCCCGGGGACCCCTGCTTTACCTTCCCCGCGTCCTCTCTTTGCTAGCCTGGGTGTTCTCATTTGTAAACAGGGGTGCCATGCCTCTGGTTCGCAGGGATCCACAAGGATTAGAGGTAGGTGGGTGCCTACAAGGTCCTCGTCTGTACCCACGAAATGGCACTTTGTTCGATGTTATAATCATTGATTTTAAAGTTATTTTCAGACATTCCTTTCTTTGAGATTAGATGTCAATCCTGAAATAAAATAAATGGTTTAACCTGTCACACAAATACATTGTAAAAGGCTATGTAATGCCCCGACTATAATACAAAGGAGAGATGAAAGGAAAGTGAGTTACACTTTTAAAAGCTCTGTGTTGGTGTGCAGATGCTGGCAGAGCCGCAGTGTAGACAGGACACAAGTGCCCGTGGCAGGGTAGACATAGTTGTATTTTTGGTGAAATGGGGCTCCACTCCTCTTAACGTGCCGTATTGAGCACGTTCTCTCTTTCCTCAATTTACACAATAGTTACATTCCTGGAAAAGTCAACTCATAGTAAAACTATAAATGAATTCAAAGTTTGCTTACAGAGTTCGTCTCTAGGTTCAGACGTCCATTGGGGGAACTCCACCCACAAGAAATACCCCGAGGTATCTGAGATGCTTCGTGGATCAAGGAATGCTGCTTTGTTAAGGGGACCATCCCACACATTGCAGGACGCCCAGCTTCCCTGAACCCTGGCCTCGACCTTTCAGTTGAAATCCCACTGCTGGGGCAACCAAGAACCCCCCAAAATTCCCTCCAGGGGGTGCCCAGCAGTGTCGTTGGTAGGAGACAAGCCGGGGCGCAGAGCTCAGAGGTGCTCAGCAAGGGTCTGCCGCTCTGAGCCCAAACACCTCCGGAGCCACAAGCCACACCTGGGGAATACTCGAGGGGAAACGGGCCTTTTGAGAACGTCATCAGCCAGAGTGACCCAGGGGCCGACGATGGGAAACCATAGTTGTCTTAAAAAGTTTGGTCATTCCCAATGTCAAGCCACACAAAGGCCTGGGGTGGGCGGCCCAAGGGTGCCTCTCCAAACCAGGGGTCTTTGCCCTGCTGCACCACTCGGTGCCCACCTGACAGCCCTGGTGGCTGCACACCTCGGACCCGTGCAAGGGGGGAAGCCTGTTCCTTGGGGGGTGCCCTGCGTCTCTGCAAAAGCCCAGAGAGCTCTCTGCAGGGACCAGAGGCTGCAGATAAAAAATCTAAAACAAAACAAAACAAAAAAACAAACAAAAAAACCCAAAAATCATCTATTGAAGTGGCCTTGACATTCTGTTCTTATTTTTTAGTGAGATATACGAATTATTTGTGGATGAAGCAACATGATATTTGGGGTTTGCCTCAAGACAATCTCACATTTGGGGAAAGTAGGCAGCATAAGACGAGACAGGTCAGGAGTTGGTAATTTCTGAAAGTAGGTGGTTTACATGAGCCTCATGACCGCTGCCTTTGATGTAAGTCGGGAACTTGTGGCAAGAGTCAAACCTGGGGCAGCCCCGGGGGGCTCAGCGGTTTAGCTCCGCCTTCAGCCCAGGGCATGATCCTGGAGACCCGGGGTCGAGTCCCATGTCGGGCTCCCTGCAGGGAGCCTGCTTCTCCCTCGGCCTGTGTCTCTGCTTCTCTCTCTGTCTCTCTCATGAATAAATAAATAAAAATCTTAAAAAAAAAAAAAAGAGTCAAACCTGGTCATAGTGGAGCCTCCCCCAGATGACGTGATGCAGACCCGCGCGATCTGTCTCCAGTGACTGAGGAGGCGCACCAGGACTGTCTGGGAGCCCACCCTGAGGGCCAAAAGCCCTATTATCTGTCACGTTGAGCCTGAGGGACCCGGCTGTGCACGTGGCTGTGAAAGGAGGGGAACCACAGGAGAACCCAGGGTGAGGGGGAGGTCACCTGGAGGCACCTGGGAGGGGCGCCCACACTGTGAGGAGCCAAGACCCATGATACCTTATCAGACCTGACCTGTGCTCCAGCCTAGCGTCCCCCAGTCCATCCGGCCCCCAGGCCCCTGTCCCCTATTGAAGAGCTCCCCGGCAGCCGCACTGGGCACTGAGTGCTAACACTGTAGGCTATGTCACACGCCCCTGGGGTGTGGGCTGGAGCACCTGCTGACCAGGCAAGGTCGGCAGCCCTGCACCCCAGCCCAGCCCAGCTGCACCATCAGATGTGGCACCTGGCAGCACCAGCTCCAAGGCTCCCCCGTGGGACAAGCTTTGTCCAGTGAGAGGTGGGAAGCTGGATGCCCTCTGCCCCTCCCGGAGGACTGTCCAGAGACATCCCGCATGGCCAAGCAATGAGCCACAGCCAGCCTGCCCACACGCCCCTTAGCTTTGCTGTCTGTCCTTCCTGGCCTCGCCTGACCTCACCTCCTCCGCCCTCCATGTGCTGCCCTGCCATGTTAGCAGGAAAACATAGCCATGGCATAGGGACACACCCTAGGATGGCCCCCAGTACCCTAGCCTGCTGGGGTTCACATCCCCACGTGCAACAAGACCCATGCGTGCCTCTGATAGCACATGGCCATGGAGATGAGAGTCACTCCCTGGTCACCTTAGGTCACCCAAGACTGAGCAGACTCCTTCTGGGGATGCCTTGCTGGCCCAACAACGTATGTGGCCATGGTGAGGAGGCTGGCCAGACTAGCGGCCACAGGAAATGAATCTGCCACCCCCTGAGCCATCTCAGAGTCAGATGCCTCCCCAGGTGAGCCTCAGGTGAAAACACACCCATGTGCCACCTCACCTGCCGTCTGGAGGGGCCTGGGAGCATGGGGTCCACTCACAGATGACAAATGTATGTTGTTTTGAGCCACCAGGTCTGTGGTCACTGATCATCCAGCAGCAGGAAGCTGATCCACTGGGCTCGGCTTTCCCGGGAACCCGAACTTAGGATTCTGAGCTGAGCGCTCTGACTGAGCAACCCCACCTGGGGGAGGGGGGTGCACGCAGCCCCATGCACCCTGGGGTGCCAGCTCGCTGAGCCACGGTGGCAGGACCTGGCAGGGATGCACCTGCGCCCTCAGGGAATGGACTTGGTGCTGCCTACAGCTATGAAAGGCCCCACAGCCCGATGAGGGGCAGCCTGTGATTCTGGGAGTGAAGCCAGGGGCTCAGGCACATCCCAGGCCAGCAGTTGACCTGCCCCCATGGGATGTCGGGGGCTCCCACCCTAAAGGCTGGCCGGCGAGCCCACGTGAGCATCTTGTTTGGCCCTCGGAGCCCTGCTTCTCTGTCCCTCTGGGATTTCTAAGCAGGTCGTCCGTCCAGGACGCTGAGGCACCCCGAGTGTGCATATTCCAGGAATACTTCTGTGTTCTTGGGTGTTTTTAGACTGAATTCCCAGTGGTTCCTGGAAGGCTGTCACCTGGTGCTGGGCGGGCGGCTCTGTGAGTCCTGTCGTTTCTGTGTGCGCTCCTCCCCTCCCTCTGTCCATCCGTCCGTCCATCCGTCCAGGGTCACAGGTCCCAGCTGCTCGGGGGTGGTGGTGCGGGCAGTCCTGGCTGGCTCTGTTGGGGGGGGCGTGCTCTGGGTCTTATTCTCTGGCTGCACCGACTTCACACGGGCTTTGGTCCTGAGTCCTTCCTGTTGTCTATGTGGACATGAAGGCAGCTTCTTGAGCTCCGTGGGGCGATGGGGGTCAGGCTCCAGCCTTTTCCCTGCTCCGGCTGGACGCCTTGCCCTTACCTGTGTTCTCGGGCCGCTGTCAGCAGCTTCTTCTCTCGTGGGCTGTCCTGTGGGGGCGCCCTGGAGCCAGTCCCTCTGTCCTCTGCCCCCTGTCCTGGAGCCATGTCCCTCTGTCCTCTGTCCCCCCGCCACTACCTGGGTCCCTGCCTTCATCTGCTGCCAAGGGAGGGGGACAGGGACCACCCTGCCATCGCAGCTGCCATCCTCCTGGGGCGACCACGGGTCCTGAATGCCTATTGCTCTGCGAGGCTCCCATCTCCTGCCATCTATCCATCGGTCCGTCCATCTGTCAAGGGCCTGTCTAGGTCTCCTGTTCTAGGGTCTTGGTCTGTGGACATTGGTCCTCACCCACCTGCGCGGTGACCAATGTGGGGGTCCCTTGGACCTAGTTCAGGGGCAAATGTCCCTGGCTTTTGAGTTCCCCTAGGTGGTCTTCCCTCATGTAGGGGACAGACAGGCTGGATGCCCTGTCACCTCGGATGACACCATCAAGCACAAAAGCACCCAGATGGACAGTGCCCAGGGACACAGGAACTGCACAGATGCTGTTAAAGGGGAAAGGCTGTCAGGAGGATCAGAGGGTCCAGTGGTCTGGGTGCAGCTGTCCCCACCTCCCCCATCCCCACTTGGCCTCTCTGTCCCTGTCTGCCTGCACTGAGATTGGCATACACAATCGAGCCGGCTGGAGTCAGGATGTCTAAGGGAAGGGTGCATTCACTAGAGCAAGGAGAGAGAAGAGCATGCTGGGAAGACAGGGGAGCAAGCCACCCTCCCCGTGACTCCTGGCCACATTGGGCAGCTAGCCCCTGACCGGGAGCATGTTTTTCAGGACACTTCCTGTTTTTTGGTGGGTGGTGGTGGTGGAGGTGGGAGGGGACAGGATGAGGGGCCAGCATAGGAGGGGCTCAGGCTGGGTCCGGGACCTGTAACTAAATGTCCAGGAGCAGCCTCATGACCTCTCACCTCCTGGCTCTGACTCTGCTAACGTGCTGAGCAGCTTCTGGGTGCCAGGGGACCTGGTCCTCAGATCCAGGAGCCAGAGTCTGGCCTCCTTCAGCCCAGTCTGGGAGATGGGGTCATGCACAGGACCCCTGGGGACCCAGTGAAGGCCGAGCAGGGCAGTTGCCTGGTCAAGGGCATCTTGGAAGGAGCTCTTTAGCTGCTGCCTGGAAAGGGGCTGGAGAGGGGCAGGGAGCCCCCAGAGTCCTGGTTGGGGAGGGTCCAGGGGGAGGGTCCATCGTAGGGAGGGGCCACAGGGAAGGGGTGGCACCAGGGGGAGAGGCCAGGGTGGGAGGGGCAGAGCTTGGTGAGGGAGGGGCCTTGGCGAGAGAGGCGGAGCCTGTGGGGGGCCAAGGTAGGGGAGGGTCCACAGTGGGAAGGAGCAGAGCCTGGTGGGGGAGGGGCAATCGGGAGGGGGTGGGGCCTTGGGGGCCATGGCGGGGGAGGGGCCCTGCAGACTGCAGGCTGATTTAGGGCTACAGGCAGGAGCTGGGTGGCCCCACTGTTGGGGGCAGAGGAAGTCACTGTCAACAGGTGAGCAAAGAGATGATTGGAATGAGTGGGGAGAGACCCACACCCACACCTGGAAAACGCCAGATGCCACTCTGGCTGGAGAAGGATCAAGACCGTGCACCAGGGCTGTGTCTCTGCAGGGTGCATGTGCCAAATTCTGCTGGTTCCTGGAGCTGCCATCTGTCCCAGTCAAGAGGACACGCCCAGGCCAGCAGGGTCCTTGTGGGGTCACCGACTAGCTCTTGTACTAGGGTCCTCGGCCACTGCCTGCCAGAGGGTCCTTCAGTGGGACAGGTGCACAACCGTCAGCTCACCGGGAGCTGTGGCTATGCTCCGGCATCAGGCCCAGGTCCCTGATCATCTACCCCACAGACCCAGGGGAGACTTGGAGCCCATCAGACCTGGCCCACCCTCAGGACCACGTGGTCTGGGATAATGCAGATGACAGAGACGGAGGGGGCCAGAGGAGGGAGTCTGGGAGGGCTTCCTGGAGGCGGTGGTGTTGGCGTGTTGAGGAGGAGTAAAAGCCTGGCCTGCTTCAGTGCAGCCATTGCACTTCGGCTCACACACACGCACACGCACACACGCGCTACAACCGCCCCCACTCTGCACAGTCCGGCTCGGAGTACCGAAGAACCCAGGAGGCCTGTGGCACAGACCGGGTCAAGGGCGAGGGCGGGGCTCCGCCAGCTGAGAGGACTGGCTTCGGGGCCACATCGCCGGTGACGAGCGCTCCCTCACCACTGACTGTCCGGTTCTTAGGTCGGGGGTGATGCCTCCTGGTTCCTGAGCTACTTCCTTATTCGATGTGGCACTAACTTCGTTTCCAGCCTCGGGCTAATCCGTCAGGATGGCTCCCGCCGGAACAAGGCCGCTGCCCTGAGGCCTGGGTGGGCGGAGCTTCAGGGCTGGTGGGGGTCAGGGCCAGGGCCCCCCTCCTGTGGCTGTGCCTGCAGCCCCTCCCCCATCTCCCAAGGCATTAGTGAGGCGCCCAGGCCCTGGCGCTGCGTGGGACTCCTGCTCCCTGCTCGCCACGGTGGGAAGAGCCCTGACCTGTGCGTGCCCCAGATCCTTCATTCCAAGCCCTCCCCGACCTCCCTCGGAGGAGCTAACACGTGGGCCCCTGAGGCGACTGCATCCGTGTGGGCACAGCAGGTGCACAGCGCCGTCTTCCCTGCTGGCAGGCCACAGGGTGATGGGGCGGAGCCCTGGCCTTCCTCGGAGAGGATTAGGACAGAAGGGGGATCCCTGTGTCCCTGAGGAGATGGGGAGGTGCCGGAGCAGGGCCTGAGGGGAGAAGGGAGCAGGCGGGTGCTGACAGGCTGCAGAAAACCCAATGAGCCCACCTCTTCCTCCAGGCTCCACCTGAGGAATTGAAGGGCCAAAGGAAGGAGGGGTGAGGGCCAGTGGGAGGAGGAGGAGTGGCACCACCTTGCAGCTCACTCTGGGCATCCTCCCTGACCTGGGCTTCCAGAACAAGCTTGCTCAGCCTCACCTGCTCCCTGCTCCTCCCACATCTGGGCATCCCTCCTGGTCTCCATCCCACCTTGGGCCTCCCCTGGGTTAGCTGTGGGCAGGAGCCTCAGCCCCTCCTGTTTCCCCCATATCGCGCTGCTCGCCTGGGCTGCCCCCGTTCGGAGTGGATGGCCCAGGGTGGCCCCGCCCACCTACCTGCCTGATTCCCTGTGGACTGCAAGCTCAGAGGCTGGGCGCACGGTGCCAGGTGCAGGGCCCGGCAGGGAGCTGCATGCACACCACCTGCTGAATCAGCTGACATGAGGGAGTTGCCCTGTCTTTACCGACACTGAGCAGTTACTAGAAGAAATCATGACGGGGTGTCCTGTCTGCTGTAAGCACAAAGCAGGACGGGTGGCTGGCAGGATATGTTGTGTGCCCATGAGCGTGCCCTTGCCAATGTGCAAATGCCCGTGGACGTGTATGCATGGTGTGTATGTGTGCAAGTGCTGTGCGGGCCACCATGCGTGCCTGTGCTAGTTCCCTGGGTGTGTGGGTGTGCTACACATGTGTGCACATACAAGTATTGTGAGTGTGCATGTGTGTCACGTGTGTGTGCACCCATGTGTGTTTTGTGGTGGCACAGGCCAGGGCAGTCACAGCTCTCCCGCCACTTTACCTCGCTGGGGTGACCCAGGGGCCCTTGAGGCTGCTCTACCCCTGGAATGTTCCGGGTCCCAGAGTGCTAAGTATCTGTGTGGTCCTGTCCACAATCCCCCACCCCCTGGGAAGTGAGTGGGTTACATTAACACGGGTTCTTCCAAGCACCCATATAAAATTCCCTGGGCTCTGGCAAAAATGCAGCCCCCTGGGCCCTGGCAGGGTCTCCTGGTCAGAGCCTATGGGAGCAGGGCCCTGGAAACTATGTTTTTAGCAGCACCTCCCAGTGGCCTTGAGAGTTCCCTTTGCTGCCTCCTCATCTAGGTTGTACCTGCTTCACCCCTACTGACTGTATCAGACAGGAGTAATATGTCACCCCTGGGACCCCAGAGCCCCCAATCTCATGCTTAGACTGGCGGGTCCCTCAATGTCCCCAGAGTGCTAGTGCTCTCACAACGGGAACAGGGCCTCATTGCTTCTGGCTGAGTGAAGGCTGGGAAAGGCCAGGTGCAAGCTGCAAGCACAGCCCCTGTGCACACACACACACATTACACACGTGTAGCATGCCCATACACTCAGGGCACTAGCACAGCCCCAAAGCCTTCATGCCACATAGGAAATGCCTTCAAGCAACCAGAGCAGCTGGTGGGGCTGCCTTGTGTGGTAGTGAGCTCCCTGTGTCTGGAAGCATCAGGAACGGCCTAGACAGCCACCTTTCTAAACAGTTCTCAGAGGGGTTTCGGCCTTGAGTATGAAGGACCTTCCAAAGCCAAGCTTCTGAGCCCCAAAAGGATAGCTGGTGGTTGGATGATCAACCATGGACACACCTTCTGAGACAGAGTGAGCGGGGCCTCTGAGCGCTGGGCTGGCTGAGGCAGGGGAAGCTGCACACAGTCCTCCAGGCATCTCATTAACCTCCCGAGTCCCACTCAGGAGGGTTGGGCTGAGTCTCGTAGTGCACACCCAGAGCAAGCCCGTGAGCAGGAGGGCTGCGGGGGGATTGGGGGCTGGGGGCAGGCCCAGGGTGGCAGCTGGCCTTCTCTGGGGCCTCCTAAGGGCCTTCTCCTGACGTTCACTGTCCTCGTTAACACCCCTCAGCAGGTAAGAAGGCAGATGTCCATCTGGGGGTGTAGCTACCCTGAGGCTGGGGTGCCACCCAAGGGGTGGGTTCTCCAAGTGTCTGACCCCTGGGACTGTGCTCAGGATTTGCTGCCAGATCAGCAGTTCTGCTCTCTGAAATCCAGGCACCAGAGCCCGCGCCCAGCCTGACTGCCCTCCAGAAGAGCCTTGTGGGGTCAGTGGGGCCGCCTCCCCACGGGGAAAGGATCAGGCTTACTGCCAGCTTCCCCAGCAGCCCTCACATTGTGTCCTTTCCTGGTGGCACACTGCCCGGTGGCTCCATGTGCAATAATCTTTCTAGAGCCGAAGGAGAATGGGCAGGTGCCAACCTGCATGCGGGTCTGGGCTGCCCCGGGGTGCAGGCACCCTGCCGCCAGCCCTGGGCTGAGCCAGGCTCCAAGCAGCCTAGGCCCGCTCTGCTCTGGGCCCTTGGTGCCATGGGACTAGTCCAGCTGGTCTTGGATAAGCAGCACTGAGCCCGAACCCAGGGCTCCTTTGTCACGGTGGACTATTTCCTTGGGTGCTGCCCCAGAGTGGGGGTGAAGTGAGGGCACCAGGTAGGTCAGACCCGTGCATGGAGCCCAGCCAACCTGGCACTCCTGGGTCCCTCGGGAATCACTGTGTCTCACGTGGGCATGTTGTACCCCACCCAGACTGATGCCCCTAGCCCGCCCCCGGAAGGGCATGTGTCAGCTCCTGTGCTAGGCCGTCGGGCAGCTGACAGCAAGGACGGGGCAGGGACAGACTTGTAGGCAGTCCTGTTGGACCCTCCATAAGAATGTGTGGATCAAAGGAGGGGTCCATGCTCGCCTCCCAGGACAAGTGAGGAATCGGGGGCTCCAGAAGGGTGTGCTGAGGTGCACAGTGTCCCCCAGAATTCATGTCCACCTCGAAACTCCAAATGTGGTGTTATCCCATGGAAATAGGACAAGCACCATCTTTGCAGATGGAATTAGTAAAGCTGAGGTCCGCCTGGATTTAGGGTGGGCCCTGATCCCGCATGACTGATGTCCTGGTTAGAGGAGGACAGACGCACAGAGGAGGAGCCATGTGAGGATGAGGAGGGGCTGGCCTGATGGGGCCATTAGCCCAGGAAGGCCTGAAGCCCCAGAAGGGTGGACGAGGCAGGAAGGACTCTTCCTGAGAGCCCCTGGAGGGAGCCCAGCCCCGCTGACACCCACACTTGGACTCTGGCCTCCAGCGCCGTGACAGGATGATTTCCTGCTGCCGTGGGCCAGCCGTGTGTGGGACTGCATCGCCACGCTCACAGGAAACTGGGGGATGGTGACTTATCCGAGCCGTCACGGTCTCCATGCTACATCAAACCAAATCTCAGCCAGGGGGAACCAAGCAATGTGGCCTCTACCTCCAGAGGCCAGATGTGGCCACAGGCTGCTCCCAAGAGCCCTGGGAGGAGGCATTGCCCGTAGGGGTCAGACCAGGGCCACACGGAGCATCTGGATCCTGGCCAGGCCAGGGGCAGGGGGCGGGTGGGGGGAGGACTGGGCCTCTCTGGGCCTCAGTTTCCTCATCTGTAAAGTGGGGCTGGGAGGTAGTACCAGCCCATAAGTGTGCCGTGGGTTTGCTCTTCTCAGCCTCGGGAGTGTTTGTAAAGCACTTACCTGCGATCTGGCCGTGAGTCAGCCCGTGATGACCGGCGGCCTTGTCATACTGATGACTGCCATTTGGTGTTGTATCAGGTTTAATGAGCCGTGCCTGCCCTAGCACCAAATCCGCAGGTCTCAAAGCAGGCACAGCCCACTGGTGCACACCTGGCAGCATCAGCCACCCCCCAGGCCACAGGCTCCTGCTGCTGTAGTGAACCTCCCTGGATTTTGTCATGCCAAACTAGAGCCGTTTCGTTCTAGCTCACGGCTCGTGGTCAGGCATTCTGACTGGGCGCTGCTGGGTGGTTCTTCTGCTCCCAGGGCCCTCGCCTGAGGTCTCTTGGTGGCACTGGAGGCCGGTCTGGGCTTCAGGGTCCCCTGTGGCGGCCCTCACGCTGGCTCCTGGGCAGGCCAGGCTCTGCTGGGACTGTGGCCAGAGCTCCCACGCACCGCCTGGCCTGCCCGGTAGGCTCAGGCAGTCAGGCTTCCACTGGGAGGACGAGGATGCAATCATGACTTCATTTGCTCCTTCATTCAACAGACAACTGTGGTGCGCTCCTGCTGTGCCAGGGCTGGTGCTCAGGCTGGGGATTAGCAGGGGTCAATAAAAATTCCTGTCTGCCTGGTGCTTTCCTTCTGTGAATGAAGCAGACAAAAGCAAGATCAATGAAGTGGCTCATGGATTAATGATAAGAGCTAGAAAGAAAAGGCAAGAAAGGGAAAGTGAAATGTCCTGGGGAAGCTTCTAGTTTTTAGATTCCACATGTTAAAATTCAGGGACCACCTGGAGTCAGTGAGGGCGCAGGGCATGCCGACGTCATGCCGACGTTGCCGGCAGAGGGAGCGGCAGGTGCCGAGGCCCTGTGGCAGGGTGGGTTGGTCACACAGATGGGAGAGCCAAGAGCTGGAGGGTGGGAGCTGATGAGCCCAGAGGGGGCACGGGGTCAGGTCTTGTGCAGCCTGATTGACGTGGAATTTAGTAGGACCTTTGGAGGCTCTGTCGGCATGGGTTTCGGGGTCAAGGTGATGGCAGAGAGAGCTGTAAGTGGGCCTCTGTGGCCATCCAGGCCAGGCTACAGCTTTTGGAGCAGGACGGGACCACTGAAGGCTGCACCTTGGGGCTGCAGGACAAGCCAGCAGGTCCTGCTGTGTCCACACACAAGCAGGAGAAGAAGAGAGGACCCACGGGGGGTCAGGGCAGAAGGAGAGGCATTCGTGGTGAGAGGGCAGTGGAGCAGGTGGAAACAAAGTCAGGGAGTCCAAGGGTGTGGTGAGTTGGAGCCTGAGTCAGACCACCCGGTAGGACATTGGGAGGCAGGTGGATACAGCCTCAGGGACCCCAGAGTGAAACCCAGGCTGAAGGCGGGTTCAAGATGGACTGCAAAGCATGATCCTGAGTGAGGGCACCGTGGGTGGGTGGGGGGGTGCCCAGCATGGAGAGGCAGAGAGGGCAGCCAGCAGAAGGCACCCAGGGCAGCATCCACGGTGGTGCGGCAGGTGGGGCGGAAGGAGGGAGGGGAAACCAGCCCTGAGAAGCCTTCATGGAGGACTGAGCAGGATCTGGGGTGCAGGGCCCTGGGGGCCACGTGAGGATTTGCAGAAGACCCAGATGGGGGTCCCCTAAATGGGGACCTGGAAGGGCAAGGCAGCTGAGGATGGACAGCCAGAAATGGGGTGCTGAGGGGCCCACATGTTGATGGGGGCCTTTCCAATGCCATCCCCCCCACCCCCTGCACTGAGCTCCAGGCCTAGGGCACACAGAGCTCCTGGCGGCTTGCAGGTGGAGCCAGCAGAGGGGAGCTGATCTCTTTGTGATACGCGTCCGGCTGTGCGTCCAGGGGACACCTCAGGCCTGGGCTGGGGAGAAGGGAGGTAACTGGGCCAGAGGCCTCTGGTTCTCACCTTAGACCCACCAAGTCAGATGGGGAGCCATCAGCCCGGGAAGAACAGGAAGAACAGGGCCCAGGGGCGCGTGTGCATGTGTGTGTGCACCTGCATGTGCAGACCACGTATGTGTGTGTGTGTGTGTGTGCCCACCCACCTGTGTGCCTGTCCGTGAGCACACATTTGTGTGCATGTGTCGGGGGAAGAGACAGAATGAAGGTGCTTCCCACTTGCCCCCACCACGTCCAGCTTTCCATAGTAGTGACATCGTCAGAGGAGGCCGAGTGTGGTCCTGACCACAGGAAGCAGGGACAGGGTCACGGGGAGGGCGGGTTTCTTTGGAAAATTGGGGAGCCTTGGAAAATGCTGAGATTTCCAGAGGCCGAGACAGGAAGGGCCATCCAGTGGTCAGTCAGCAGGAACGCAGGGCTGAGCTGGGCACAGGGCACAGGGCGCAGGTGCCATGGGCCACATGGCTTAGTAGGAGCCGGATCCTGGGCTCAAGAACTGTGAGGAATAGGCTCCCCAGTCTGGGGTTTTGTCATGGCGGCCCCAGTGGACGGACACAGAGGGGATTCCTCTGGTGTAGGACAGGAGGGCAGGAGTCCCTCCCAACCCCGGGCAGCCACCCTGGGGTCCCCAGTGGGTTCCAGGTGCCTCCATCCCCACAAGTGTCTGAACCAGAGGAGAGATCGTCCTCACCAGATGGTGTTTTGAGTGACACACTGTTGGCCTTCCCAGTGTTTTCAATTTTTTCCCATTTAAAAATAGAATAATTTTATATTTAGCAAGTTTAGATTTCTGGGGTCCTCTGGAGAAAACTTCAGAAGACCCACCTCCTGGACACGCTGGCACAGAGGCCGCCACGGGTGGGATGGGGGAGTGGCTGCCCCCGGGAAGGGTGTGTGCTCCCACCGCCGCCCCCCTGGCACTGGCTACCCCTCACCCCTTCACAGGCGTGCTTGTGCCGTTGTTTTGTGCCAGAGCCTTGAACCCAGGGCCTCTGCCACGGGCCCAGAGCAGCACAGCCCGAGTGAGAGAGGCCTTCCTCTCACTCAGTAGAACTCATCTGGGGTCAGTCCAGCCCGACGGCAGAGGGTAGGTTATCCCAAAGGCCCTCCAGTCCCAGGGAGGTCCCAGCGCCCCAGTGCCCCAGCGCCCCAGCGCCCCGCGGGAGGTGCCTGTACACCATGTTCCTTACGAGCAGCAGCAAGGTATGCACAGACTCCAGGAAGGGAGTGACAGGCGTAAGAGAGGGTATTCTGGGGAGGGCGGGTCATCCTCCCTGTCCTGTGATCCCCTTATCCCTCTGCTCACTGACAGATGCTGCCGGAGGACCACGGTGTGCTGTGCACCCCGGCCACCAGACCTCTGCCCCAATGCCTGACTTCTCTGGGTCTCAGTTTCCCTGCCTGTGATGCAGTGGGCTGGAGTCGGTGTTCCTGAGGGGTCTTCCAGCCACGCTCTCCTGGGGGGTCAGGGCACAGAGGTAATAAAATAGGGTCCCAGTCCTGTCCCCCATGTTTAGGCTGGATCAAACCTCCACTGAGCCACCCCCAGCAACCTGGAGAGAAGCTACTAGAACGTGTGGCAGAGAACCCTGTGCTGGCAGCGTCCAGTCCTCCCCGCTTCCTGGGTGCGCGGGAGGATGTGATGCGGGGCACATGACTAGCAGTCCCTGGGGCCTGTGGGTGGTTGTGGTGCGTGGGGCTCACTGGGCTGCCCCCAGCATGACTGGCCACGCAGCTGAGCGCCGCCGCCACCCTGGTTGGACGCGAGCCTTTACTGTTTGGGTCACAGATTCCAGGCTTCGTCTGCTGGCAAGAGCGCCGGGCCGGTGCTGACGAAGACGCGTGGGGCTTCTCTTCCCACGCTGCCCATCGCTGCTCCAGTGAGTCTCACGTTGGGGTTGGCTCCTGGGGAAGTGCGGCTGCTGCCTGGAGCCAGCGCTCCGTTCCTGGGGCAGGGCCAGGTCTGGGTAGGCACACCTTCTGCAGCATTCCCGGAGCCCGAGATGGTGCAGAGGAGGCCAAGCAGGCCTACAGAAATGGGGGCACCAGGCCCCATCAGAGAGGCAGGCGGGTGCCCCCCTCCTCCCAGCGAAAGGGGGACAGTGCACAGCTCGAGGGTGGGTGCTGGAGGCCTGGGGGCCGGTTGATGCCAGGAGGTCCCCACCGGAGCCTGTCACTGCTCCTGGGAATTTAGCTCAATGGTGGTCAGCCGGCCTGCACCAGGCCCAGGGGTCGAGCCACCGTCCCTGCCCGTCCTCCACTCTGCCGGCCACAGGCCCTCCCTCCTGCTGCCCGCAGGCCAAAGGCCACACTCCCCCTGCCAGGGTCCATTTCTGCAGCACCCGCTCCGACGTCCATAACCTTCCTTGGGTGGGACGTGGGCTTCCCTGGCCAGCTCCCCACCCGCTTGAGCACCGGCTCAAAGGCGGAGTGAGGCTGGCCCCCAAACACGGGGAAGGGGACCGTGTCCAGGCCAGGGCTGCAGTGAGCGTGCTGTGGGAAGCACAGGGGGACAGAGGAGCAGCAGAGGAAGGCAAACAGAACTGGCCACCGTGGGGCGAGGGCCTTTCTCTGAAGCCACCTCCCCTGTGAGGAGGGCGATGCCCGTCACCCCAGGGAGGCCAGCATGGACTTATTTGTTTGTTCGATGCCAGGCAGCACTCCTGGGGGCCAGTGACAGGGAACTGGCTGGAGTAGGAGCCAGCACAGTGCAATGTGGACTAGAAGGGTACCATGAAACAGATCATAGTACAGACAGGGAAACTGAGGTATATCGGAGGGAAGCAAGGTCCCCAGCGTCATGCAGCTGGATGTGGCCATGGGAGGATTCAAACCCGGGCTTCTGGGCTGCTAGGTCTGTGTCCCCAACATGCCAGACACGGCAGGGAGAGCTCAGGAAGCTCGCCCCAGGAGGGCTGAAGTCTTAAACCCAATAAAAGAGCCCAGACCCCCGGCGATGGCCATAGGAGCCGTTGTCTTGTCCTTCCTGGCCACTGCGAGCAAGGACATGGTGCTGTGGAGGCTCTGCAGAGCTCGTTGTGCAAGGGAGGAGGCACCGAGACAAACCAGGAGCAGGAGGGACGAGCGCAGGGGACACAGAGGGATGTGAGCCAGAGAAGAAGGTAAGGCAGCGTGTGGGGCGTGGCAGCCAGACCTGCGAGCCCCCGGGAGGGACGAGGGGATAACTGTCTCCGCAGGGGTGAGGCCGGGAGCCCGGCAGGGGAGGCCCAGGTTAGTCAGAGGTGAGGAGATAGCAGAAGCCACTGCACTGTGGGGAAATGGGGCTGGTGGGCAGCAGTGGTATTCTGGTAGGTTCTGTGCATGCAGCTGGCGGTGATGGTGCACAGGGGTGCAGGCGGGCGGGGCTGGGGCAACGAGAGGCCCAGGCCAGCCTGGAACGGGCGTTTTTCAGACGCTGTCTTGACCCGGTTTGAGCCCCAGCCAGAGGCCGGTCTGTTCCCCGTCTAGATCAGCTGATTACGTCCACACCCCAGACCCCTCCCCTCAGGCTCTCACACTTCGGAGCCCACTAAGCACCACCCCCCATGCCCTGGGGCCAAGCACCACACAGCAGGGCCAGCCCCAACGTAGGCAGCCCCCAAAAGTATTCAAGTGCGCCTGGCTGCAGGGAGTCCTGGGAATGAGCTAAGCCTACCCAGCCCGGCATCCACCCCACTCATGCTGCCAGCTATCACCCTGTGTCCAGGCAGCCAGCATCGCCCCATGGCCTGAACTATCCCAGGATGGCCATCAGCTCAGGTAGGACCAGCAGGGGGCTGGCAGGGGTCTGAGCTGCTTCTGGGGGCCGAATGTTGGGGTGGGGCGATGGACACGGGCCCAGGGTTGGGATGGTGCCCCATGTGGAGATGTGGTTTGGGAGTTCTGAAACCCTGCTGCTGGGCGAGTGTAGACAACCCCAAGGCTGGGGATGTAACCAGAGCTGGGGACAGGAGGAGGAACAGCAGGGAGACATTTAGGGAGCAGCTGTGGGGGACCCAGAGAGGGAGGGGAGGGAGCCCCGGCTGGGGGTCCTGGGAACCCAGAGAAGTGTTTTGGGGTGACAAGCCACACTGAGGGTGCTGAATGGGTGATGGTCGGGGGGCAGGGGGAGCTCCATGGGGCTGAGGATGGGTTCAGCACACCCCAGCGGCCAGCCACTTGTCCAAGTGGTTTGGGAGGAGGAGTCGGGGACCATGGAGGACGCCCAGGTGACGCTGCCCCCACCCGATCCCACCTGCATGTTTAGAGATCTGTTTCCGCAATAAGCGTGGTGAACCGTGCAACCATCAGAGCAGTAACAAGCACGTACGAGGCCTCTTCGCGGGCTCCGCTGTCTCTACCGCTGAGTATCTGATGAGTGTCCAAGTTCTCCCAGAGGTGAGCATGAGCGTGGGACACACCTACCCAGCCAGGGGATCCCACAAGAGGTCCCCACTGCACCCTACATGGGCCGGGCCCACGGCAGGCAGCACCATACGGTGGGGTGTGTCATCCAGAGGCCGAGCCAGAAGGCACGAGGAGCTGGGTCCCCATTTATCATCCCTTTTGCTGCTTCAAGGAAATTGTCTTATTTTCATTCAAAACACTGGTGCTGTGGACAAGGGGAAGGTGACTGAATTCTCCTCCTTTGGCGGGTTCTTGGCTGGCATCCGAGATACCCCTGCCCCAAGCTCCGCCACCCCTGGCTTCCCAGGTCCCTCCTGGCTGCTGTAACAATTCCCTTGAATCTTGTGGCATTGAACAGAAATTTAATCATTTGCCATCGTGGGGTCAAAAATCTAAAATCCACATGTCGGCAGGGCGGGTTCCTCCGGGAGTGGGGGATGTGCAGGGGAGGATCCGGCTCCTGGCTTTCTCTGGCCTCTGGAGGTGTGCGTGTTCCTGGGCTTGCAGCCCCTTCTCTGCACGACCCTGACCTCAGCTCTGGTCATGTCTGCCTCTCCCCTCTGACTCCTCCCCCACCTTCTGCTCCCAGGGACCCTGTGATAACCTGGGGCCCTGCAGGTCAGCCGGGGTGACCTCCGTATGCCAGGGTCCTCAATCACATCTGCAGTCTTGTCACATGAGGTGACAAGGCCCAGGGTTTAGGGATTGGGATGTGGGTGTCCGTGGGAGCCGCGATCCAGTACAGCAAGCTCCCCAGCCAGGGCTCGTGGGTGTGAAGGCGCACGACGCCTGCCAGACGGCCACAGGCAGGGCCACTGAAAACACGAGAGCCTGGCCTCAGCTTTCCCTGCCTCCAAATGGGACGGGCCACCAGCAGGCCTCAGGGTTACCACGGAGAACTGAAAAGGGGCAACGTGGGTCCCCCAACACATGCCAGCTGCCGAGGGCCATGGCTTCAGGATCTGTCCCGGGGTCCCCAGGGGCACCGGAGTTCAGATGGCAGCAAGTGGACGCCTGCAGAGCAGAGCCGCAGGGCAGTGCCCGCCTTGTTGGGGCTCGTTGCTCATTACTGCTGGCCCCCTGCAGGGAGAGACACCATCCCCTGAAACTCCTGATCCCGGCTGCCCCTAAATGTCACCTCAGTAGACGTCGTGCACCGCCACGCCAAGCCATCTATGTGCCTGCAAGGGCCAGGGCAGCTCTTAGGAGCAGACTCTGGGTGCAACCATCCGAGGGCCCCTGCTGGGGGTGGGGGGATCTTCATGGGACCCAGGCTCGCCCACGGACACGGAGACCCTGCAGCACGTCCTTGAGAACAGCCTGTCCAACACCGTGTTCTCACCAGCGATGGTTTGGGCTCAGCTCAAAGATAATTAAACAGAGCTCCATTCCTGAACACATCGAGCGGTACCACTTCTCTACCTGAAAACCCCCGAACGCTCGTTGTCACTCTCAGAAAAGAATTCACAGGCGCTTTGGCAGAGAACCCACTGGTCCCCACCATGTGTCCCGCCTCTGCCCCTCTGCACCGGCGTGGCCGCAGTGGCTGGGCTGCCAGCCTCTGGAAATGCTCTCCCTCTGGCCTGGACTGACCAGCTCTGGCCCCCACTGGCCACCCCTTGTGCATCCTCCCCTCTCTGACCTGGGACACCCTGTGAGAGGCACCCCCGCCAGGCCCCCAGCCTCCGCGCACCTCAGGGAGACTGTGCCGACCAAGAGTGAGGTCACCCACCTTCCTGCCGGCACCGTGAGACACTGGACCGTGGGCCCTGGATGGGAGGTCCAGCCAGCGCTGGCACAGGACTGGTGTCCAGGGAATGCTTCCGAAGCACCACTGGCAAGCCCGCCTGTGGAGCACATCCAGACAGCCCGCCTGGTGCCCAGTGTGTTCTGGGCACTGCTCCCTTTATCCCTTAAATGGTCCCCCATTTCCAAATGGAGAAGCAGAGTCTCCGGGGGGCCAGGGCCCTTTGAGGGCTGCAGTGGCAAAGTAATGGAGCCGGGGCAGGAACCTGCGTCTCCCAACTCGGCCCCTCCACGCAGGCTTGAGTGCCAGTCGTGCACCTGGCCACAGGCCTCACAGGGCAGGGATTGTGCGGCACGGGCTCTGAAGATGGGGGTAGGACGGAGTGAGCTCGGGGCTGCTCCATCACTGGGCAGGGAGGACCGTGTGGGCCAGGAGCCGTACCCCAGCTCAGCAACAGTCCCTGAGCCGGCCCCCTTCACTCATCATCGTCCCTGGAGCCAGTGCCCCCCAGGCGCCCACCCCCTCAGGGTACTGGGGGCAATCAGGGAGGCCCTCTGGAGGAGGCACTGTGGGAGGAGACAGACAACACTC
The DNA here is from genome assembly GCF_048418805.1 of Vulpes vulpes. Classification (NCBI taxonomy): domain Eukaryota; kingdom Metazoa; phylum Chordata; class Mammalia; order Carnivora; family Canidae; genus Vulpes; species Vulpes vulpes. The sequence goes on from NC_132793.1 coordinate 108,702,653, forward strand.
CAGCGGGAGCCAGCAGCGGGCATGGACTTGGGTCCTGCCCCGGGGGCCTTGTCCTTCGTCACTGGCATGTCAGGAGTCAGTCCACACAGGCCCTGGAGCACCCGGTTCTCATGCCCACACGTGTTTGGCGATCCTCACGATGACCCCGTGGGCACTGCCCCCAGGACCCCATCTTCCCGCCAGAGCAAGGAGGTGAGAGCCAATGTAGGCCAGGAAGCACCGGGTGCAGTGGGTGGGTGGGCCGGTGCCCGTGCGAGGGGCCTCGCCTGCTGGGCTCCCAGCTCTGTGGCAGGTTTGCTGAGCTCCAGAGCTCCCTGGAAAGTCAGCCTCCTCCAGCCCCCTGCACAAGTGAGGAGAGGGTACTGCCGGGGTCGGGGTCGTCGGCTCCCAGGCCAGTGCTGGCCCCAGGACCCATTCTGCACCCCAAGGGCCCTCCAGTCAGAGAAGCATCAGGTACTGTTGTCATATTTGCTTGCTGTGTGGCCTTGGGAAAGTTACTTAACCTCTCTGAGCCCCCATTCCAAATTCAGGGCAGATCATTTCTATGTCCCACCTGTGCTTGGTGACCCTCGATGTGAGGGTCACATGAGATGATGAAGCCCCCAGATCCCTGTAAAATTCCACAAGCAAAACATGCAAGAGATGATGGGCAGGACAGGGACAAGGGTGGGCAGGACCAAGTCTCATGAGAGCAGTGGACATGTTACCCTGACTCAGTCGGCACTGTGTACTGGGCACGTGGTGCGTGCCTGGTGTGAAGAGTGACACCTGCCGGCCTTGTCACTCCCCCACCAGACCCTCTCCAGGGCTCCTGGTCACCGAGGCCCCAGGGTCTTGGCCTGGGTGCCAGCTGGGTCACACCCCTGCTCCCAGCCGTCGGCCCCTGGACTCTGCCCGCCAGGCCCAAGCGTGCTCTGACCCAGGCTGACTCACCCCTCTCTCATGCATGTGTGAGACACATGTACCTCCTCTACCGCGTGTCCAGCTGGGGAGGCAGATGCAGAGAGAGGTCGAGACGTTTGCCCTGTGGCTGCTTATCCCCCACCAGGCTGGTCCACACAGGCCTGTCCCACAGTCCTGTGTCACGAGTCTGTGCCCTGCAGCTCCCCTCCCTCCCCAGGACACGGGGCTCTCACCAGGCCTATGCCGCTGGCCACCTCCGTGCCGTGGGCACACAGCCATCACCTAAGACACCCAGACCTCCTAATTGTCAACTCAACCTGCTCCTTGTGGTCCTTCCATGTCAGCTGTGGGCACCCATGTCCTTCCATAGCCAGGGCCATGGGTCTGCACACTGTCACCACCTCCAGGCTGCAGGCAAGTCCTATGGGCTCTGCCTTCTGCACGTAGCTAGAGCCCACTGCCTCGGCTTTCCCCAGGCCGCTCCAAGCCCCCACCAACATGCCCCCGGTCTCCTTGTCCCTGCCCTTCGCGGCCATCCTTGATAGGCAGCACCAGAGGGACCCTCTGAGATACAAGGCAGGAAATTGTCACTCCTCTGCTCAGCATATCCCAATGAGGGCCCATCCCACCCACAGTCAAATCCAAAGTGCCAACACCGTCTACAGAATTCCACCAGACTCGGCCTCCTGCTCCTTCTTCTCCCCATGTCTACACCTCCTTGCTATATTGCTTGCCTGCACCAGCATGCTTCTGCCCCAGGGCCTTTGCACATGCTCTTCCCGGTCAGGAACTCTCCTCTGATGTCATCATAGCTCACACCATCACTTCCTTCTACTCCAGTGACAAAAGTACCCTCTGGGAAGGGGAAAGAACCTCCTCTGATCTCATGTAGAGTATAACATCCCCCACCCAACACACACACACACACACACACACACACACACACACACACACTCTTTCTCTAACCCTCTTGCCTCTTGTGAGTTTTCCCTTCAGTTGTCAGTCTCTCCCACTGGAATGGATGTTCCAGGGTGTAGGTATTGGGCCCTCTGGTGTCCTGCGGCACGCAGGATACACTCAGCAAACAACTGTGGGGTGATTCTGCTGCCAGTGCTTACAGATGCTTCCCGGGGTTTCCTCCGGGCCCAATGCCACCAGTGAGTGCTGGGGACAAATGAGCTCGGCGACATTTCATTTCACGTTTGAAATTTTCATCAAGGACAAGTCTCATGGGTTACAGAAAGATCAGTAAAATTAATTCTCAAGGACCCAGATTAAATTTAAACAGAAAAGCACTATTTATCCAGCCCAGGAAAGCATTTATATAAACACGCTTATATAACGCGTTAGGACACCGAGGGACGCCACTTGTGTGGTCACATTCATAGTTCTCATGCGGACACCGTGTCCACGAAAACCGCTCAAATCCGTGCCAAACCTCGGGATCAAAACTCTGAGATTAACCCCACGTGCCTTTACCCATAAAAACACGTCCTTTCTTTGTTTGACTAAGTGGCTGGAGGTTTTGCGATTCCAACATGGGAGGAAGCCATCGAAGGGGGTGGGAGCCCTGATAGTGATGCTAAACATCCTTCTCTCATTTTCCTCAAACTTGCAAAGGCCTGTCGGTGCCTGCAGGGGCCGAGGGGTCAGTCGGCTTAGCGGGCAATCCCCCGGTGCCAGGAGCCCGAGCAGGCCGCTTCCCGGGCGAGGTTTTGTGCTCCTGGCGCTGCCGGCGCGCAGAGCTTCCGTGCATGTTTCACAGGAGCTTTTGTTCCCTAAATAGCGTGTGACTGACAATCTATTCCTCAGGTTGGGGAACAGTCACGTGAAGGAGACAATCTCGGAAAACCCACATTTGATTTGGGGAGGGCTGCTTCAAACCCTGGAAGAGAAGGTATCTTGGATTTTTAAATGATGGAATATGTATATTTTTTTCCTCTGGTTTTCTTGAGGTGGGTGACAGAAAAATCAGCTAATTCTTTAAAACCTGAAATTGTTTTAAAAAAATATATCACATATGTATGACAAATTGTACTGTCTCTGATTGCATTGGGTTTTATTTGGGGGGGGGGGATTTTTAAAAGCATAATTCTCCTGTCCTCCTACTCACTCCCTAGTGCCTCCCGGCTGGCAGAGGAAAATGTTCTGCTCCAGTTCCTGAGGCTCCTGGAAGTCTTTGTTGGTGACCTTTGTATGTGAGGGGTCAGCAGATCTCCTGCAGTCCCTCCCCTAAAATGTGGAAACTGCCTTGGTTAACCTGGCCCATTAAAAGGGATCTACAGGGTATAAATGGCATAGGCTTCATTTGAGCTGAAGATGGTATAAAGTTAATTAAAATAAAATTTATTCTTCAGTCACATTAATAGGAGAGGAGGATCGGGAATAAAGGGGGTGATGGCTCTGCTGCGTCCTGGGCTAATGGCACCATTCTTTATAGTATGGAAGCCTGCTGAGTCCCTTTGGGTGATGATTGGCAGATTAGAGTAGGTTTATTAGCAAGGAGTGGCTTGTAAAGGGGACCTGAAGCTGGATCCTTGGAGGGGGGCATGTAAGAATCGGGGCTGTTTCTGAGGGAAAGAACTCTGTGGATCCGGCCACTGCCTGCAGACTCCTAAAGAGCTGTCACAGGGCCGTGTGGCCCCAACGGCAGAGCCAGGAGCACTTAAGGATATTCCGGTTGTGTACTGCTCTTATAACAACCCACGCCAAAATTTAGTGGCTTAAAACAATGATATCTCACTATGTTTGGTGGCTCTGTGGTTTGATGGGGCTCAGCTGGGAGGTTCTCCTTCGGGTCTCACACATGGCTGCTGTAGGATGTCGGGCAGGCTGCTGTCGTCTGAAGGCTCGACTGGGCTGGATGTCCAGGTCGGCCACTCCTGCGGCTGGCAGCCAATGCTGGCAATTGGCTGGCAGTTTCGCTGGGGCTGCTGACCACAGAGCCTCCACGCGGCTTCTCCGTGTGGCAGGGGCTCTTCTCGGGTGTCACTGGCCTCCCAGAGTGAGCACTCCAGGACACCCCGCACAAGCTACATGGCTTCTTACGACCCAGCTTGCAAACCCCTTGGAGTCCCTGCCACCACACTCCGTTGGCCAAGGTGGTCCTGAGGGCAGCCGGACAGAAGGGAGTTCTAATGGGAGGATCGCATGCAGGCCAACGCCGGCTCTGCAGTGACGGCTCTCAGGGCATCTGCCAGAGGCAGAGAAGCCAAGCTGCCCAACTCCACTGGTTGGCTCAGCCACCATGAGAAGGACCAGACCAGTGGCTTTAACAACAGAAGCGTAGTTCCTCGGCTTCTGGAAGCTAGGAATCTGGGATCAGTTGTGGCAGGCAGTTCCCCAGAGTCCTCCCTCCATGGAGTGTGGACACTGTCCCCTCCTGTGTCCTCACATGGTTGTCCTCTGTGTGTCTGGGTCCTGATCCCCTGGTCCTATAAGGACATGTTGGGTCAGGGCCCCCCCAGTGACCTCATTGGACCCTAACTACATCTTTCAAGGCCCCATCCCCACCTCCAGCCACATTCTAGAGGAGCGCCTCAGCATGTGTGTTAGGGACACAGGTCAGCTCATGCACGTTTCTCAGGAGAGAGGAACAGGAGGCCACATCGTGGAGCCCAGGAGAACATTGACCTGCTGTCAATGTTGTCACCTGCTGTGAGGTGCAGGCCAGACCAGGAGAGGGTCCAGGAGTTCCAGGGAGGTGTCATCCAAGTGGACTGGAAGAGTGGGCTGGAGTTGGATGGCCGAGGTGGGGGGCAGTGGGGCAGAGGACAGGTAGGGGTGCTGCGGCATCCCAGGAGAGGCCCCACAAGAGACACACCTGGAGGGCAGCAGGAGGCTGTCTTGGGCCGGGGTTCCTGGGAGCAGGCCTGAGTCAGGGGTCCTTCGAGGACCCTTCCCAGGAGGGCAGTGGGAGGAGGGAGGAGGGAGCCCCGCGGGGATATGGCCACACCCCTGAGCAGGGCTCCTTGCTCAGAAGGCAGGAAGAAATCTTTGTTCTCTGTCTTGACCAGTGGTGGGTTTCATATATGGGGTTCAATATGACCCCCCAGCACCAGGCCCAGGGCTATGGGGGTGAGAGCAGACCCCGGAGCTCCTCCCCTTGCTTCCAACAGCCAGACCCCGGGGCCATGCTAGGGTGGACGGCAGGAGGTCACAGGGTGGGGCAGAGGGGTGAGCAGTCCAGATGCCATCCCTGCAAGTCCAGTCTGGGCCTGGAGGTGATGGGAGGCAGGACTCCGTGAGCTAAGGCCTGTGCATGCTCCACTGTCCCCTGGTCCTCCACACACAAGACACCAACTCGAAGATCAGATTGTCAGGAGTTTCAAGACAGTGACCTCACAGTATGGAACCCTGCCTGGGGGCCCTTTGGGGAATGGGGGCCACATGTCCTTGGAGCTCCTGCTGCTTACTCTGCACCCCAGTCACCAGCTTAGCCCCCCCCCCACCCCTGAGTCAGGGGCCAGGGGAGCACACAAGGCCTCCTGGGATCTTCCCTGGGGCCACCCGCAGATGAGGGGATGTGGGCCTAGAACCCTGCCTGGAAGGGTCAAGGCTCCTGTGGGCACCCCAAGAGCACCTACCTTGGGGCCCATAGAAGGCTCCGGCATCCAGGAGACCCGCAAGTAAGGGGCTGCTTCTTTGTTCTTTCTGTCATCATCATGGCCATGGTTATCCCAGAAGGAAGCCTGGGCACCTGCACTTGAACTCAGGTCTTCCCATCCTGCTGCACCTCCCAATCTCAGGTGGGGGTGGGGGGTACTGGGATGAGACCCTCCCCTGTCACCTGCCCGTGGAATCTGCTCCTGCCACCCTGTGCTGTCATTGGCTCCACCAGGCCAGGCGCCCAGCCCCTGTGTTCCCAGCATCAGCCCGCTGGGTGGGCTCTGGATCCCCAGCTGGGAGGACGCAGGGGTAGGGGTGGGGGCATGGTGGGTCCAGACTCAGCATCCTCTGCCAGGGCACTGGGCAGCACAGCAGGTACGAGAGCCCAGACAGGAGCCCCAGGAGCCAGGCAGCCGTCAGTAGTCACCTTGCTGGGACACCTGGGTGGCTCAGTGATTAAGCATCTGCCTTCGGCCCAGGGCGTGATCCCAGGATCCTGGGATCGAGTCCCACATCGAGCTCCCTGTAGGGAGCCTGCTTCTTCCTCTGCCTGTGTCTCTGCCTCTCTCTGTATGTCTCTCATGAATAAATAAATTCATTTTAAAAAAAAATCACCCTTGCAAAGACCATGTGGAGCACATTCGTGGAAACACCAGCGTCGTCAGGTGCACCAGGTCCTGTGGCGGAACACCCCACCACAGGCACGGGGAGCGGAAGCCGCCAAGACAGGAGGTGCTCACGTGTCTGTGCAGGACGGTGCTCACGTGTCTCTTGCCATGGAATGAATTACTTAAAACACACACACACAGAGAAAAGGAAAACTGAGTTTCCAGGCTTGGGGTGGGAGGTATCCCCGGGGAGGTCTTACAGGGATTACAGGAACCTTGGTTGGTCAGTCCTGAGCATGCCGACTGTGCGCTTACGGCATGTGCCTTCTTTTTCCTGGAAAGTCAAGTGGGAGATGGAATCTGGTTTGCAAATGGCTACAGTGTGCGGGTCTCGAGGAGGGGGGGAGAAGGGCCCTCCCTGCCCCCCTGTCCCTCTGCCCCCTGCCCCCGGAACCAGAGCCGGCACCTGTGGGAGGGGGCTCGCTGCGCAGGCGCCCCGGGAGAATGCAAGGGGAGCTGCTGCTACTCTACGGCTGTCCGTGGGCGTCTGTTTTGTGGAACTAAGTGCTGGAAAGCCCCCCCTTGCTGCTGTTTCCCATTTGTTTCCCTGGCTGTGGAGTCCCTCAGCACCCCCCACCCCTAGAGCTGTGTTTTATATAAAGCACAAAGCAACTGCAGGTGCGCCTCTAAGACGCGCCAGCGACTCTGCTGGCGGGGGAGGGCGGTTTCCCCAGGGCTCCGGGACCCCAGGGATGGACAGCTCTGGGACCACACAACAAGCCAGGGTCCCCCGCCCCCCACCGCGGCCGGGCTGCCCGGTCCCGAGGCCCAGCTCCGGGGTGCAACAGACGCCCACTTCCTGCCGTGGGGGCATGGAAAGGAGAGGCACATTCCGACAGACCCCGAGGCTGGCTCGGCGCCCCCGGAGGGAGCGGCTCTCTATCCCCACTGGCAGCCCATGGACAGGCTCAGGGACCCCGGTGGCACCAGCCAGCCCAGGGGTGGGGCGCACAGAGCCACGGGGACGATGCACCTGAACACGCAGTCCCTCGGCCCCTGCGACTGTCAGGCCCCCCGGGACAGCTCACTCTGCTCTGGCTCCTGCCAGGGTCGCCCGATCGAGACAAGGGACGCCCAGCCGACCCTCAGAGAAACAAGGAACACTCCTTTCCTCTGAGTACCAGCATTTCCTGACGTTGCAGAGGCAGGCAAGATGCCATCGTTGTTCATCTGACGGGGCGTCCTATAGTCTCTCTGCCAAGTCTGGTGCACTCCAGGTCCGGTCAGGAGCTCAGGGCCCCGGGGCTGAGCGGGGTTTCCCTCCAGGTGGGAGGGAGTGTCCTCCTGGACAGCCCCCTCTTGTTCCAGCTAAATCAGAATTCAAAGACTAAGCACAGGGTTTGGGGTAAGACAGTCTTAGGCTTGAATCCTCAGATGGCCATCTTTGCTGTGGGTCTCTGAGCAGGTGACTCACCCTCTCTGGGCCCGTCTCTGTGTCTCTAAAGGAGAGTGTTGTTGGGATGAGCAGTGATGCTGGGGCTGTCTGTGGGACCCTGCCCCGAGCACTTGGCCCAGGGGCTTGGCCCCACGGGCCCCAGCTTTTTCTTGTCCCACTGAAAATCCCACATGATGATATAAGCTATCTGTGGGATTCTTCTAAGGATGAAGCAGTCACGTGTCAGTAATTATTAAACCACAGATTTGAGTTGTCACCTCCAGAGAAAGAATGACATTATTCGCCCTCCGTGCTCAGAGTCGGGAGGCAGGCACCTTTGATGCCCCAATCGTTATTTGAATCGGCTCATCTCGCAGAAACTAATGCCTACAGGCTCCAGTGCATGAGCAAGGTCGTTGGCGGGTGGTCCCCGGCCAGGAGGCCCTTCCGTTCACAGGAGACCGGCCGCCCTGTCCTGCGACCGCCTCCTGGACCCCTGGCCCCACAGGCTCCTCCTCGGGAAGGCAGTTTAGCTCGAAGGCAGGGCTGGGCTCTCCCTGGCGCTGTGGGCACAGTTTGGCCCATGAGAGTCCCCGGGGCCCATGAGACTGGTTTCATTTCTTAAAAGTCAAAAAATGAAGGGAACTTTTGGTTTTGGCATATTGTATCTTCTGTTAATATTATATTGACTATTATATGTAATACATTAAATATAAACGTGCAATAAATTAAGAAGTGGGGAGGGCAGGGCTGACCCAGCCTCAGTGTAAAGACCCCAGACCCTCCAGCATCCACACGGAGCCTCCGGGGGCAGCCAGAGCACCCCCATTCCTGAGAATCTTGGGGGGCTCGAGGCACCTACTGTCCCCCTTCCTCTGGAGCTGGCACCTGCTCCCCCAGCTCGTGGCCATCTTCCCGCGACTGCCTCCCATCCTTATCCCACGTCTCCCTGCAGACAGACCCACCATATCTCCCCAGAAATGCTTGGAGGGAGGAGATGGAGGAAAGAACCTGTGGTCTAACCACCACTGCCCAGCTTTTGGAAAGATTGTTTCTGATCTTTGCTGTGCATGTTTCTAGAAGTCTCCCCCGTCATGAACTCATGTCCCATGTTTCGGGATCGGCATCATCAGGCGCTGCTGTACGGTCATGAGCACCAACCACGCGGGTGGTCGACCACCACTGCTCCGCTGGAGGGGAGTGTGCAGGAGCCCTGGTGGCCCAGACCCCCGCCGGTCCCCCCACAGGGCAGGCTCCACCGTGGAACAGATGAACGGCTGAACGCACGGATGCTCTAACGCCACTCTCTCGGTGGAGCCTCTTGCAGGCGTGAAGCAGGGAGGACGCTGCTGGAGAACCAAGTGGCCACTCCCGCGATCCTGCCAGTATTTGAGCTCCCATCACCTCACGGCTGAATCTGAGAGGCGATTAATCAGGTACAATCCCTGGTGTTCCTAACACGCTTCCCCTCTAACATGGTGACACCCTTAGGTGCCTCCAGGCTCCTGCCCGAGCACCGGGCACACAGTAGGTGCCTGGCAGCTGCTACCTGTCTTTCATGTGCCCAGCCTGCACGGGTTTCTGACACCCTTTCACTCGTGCTTTTTGCACAGTGAGGGGCTGCTTGAAGCCCAGTCTGCAGAGAAGCCTGGAGTTGGGGCGGGAAGGGGGCTTGCCCCTAGATTCAATTATTTGAAGCTCTGCTTACAAAGCAGAGCTAACGCCAGCGGCACGCAATCCCCCAGCTCCGTGCACGTGCGTGTAACTGGCTGTGCCCGAGCGAGTCGAGGTGGGGGTAGGGGTGGGCCCTCCCCCCGTGCAGGTCATGAGGTCTGGTCCTCACTCTGTGCCCCTGCCCCCTGCTCACTCCGAGCTCGCACCTGGAGGGGGGACGCTGTGACCACCAGCTGGTCCTCTATACAAAGGCACCTGTGAACCGGGCAATGGTGGCCCAGCGGGAGCAGAGCAGAGGGCCTGGGAGGTCCCAGGGGCAGGGGGCTCATCCTGCTACAGCTGCATAACAGCCTTGGCCTAATGTCTTCCCTCCTGGACCTCAGTTTACCCTCTTTCAAAGCACAGTAGAACTGTATACCTTGCTGGAAGCCTCTCATGGAAGCTGGAGAGTGCATAGCAAGCCTGACCTTCAGGCAAGTGGTGGAGTCCAGTTTTCCTCTCCTTTCTTCACTTGTTCAAGTCCCTGGTCTCCCTGGACACCCCTCTTTCTGCCTCTCTTGACTCAGGGAGGGTTTGCAGAGAGCAAAGGAAGAAGTCCACACAGGTTTCCAATGACCCCCAGGAGATTCACACTGGAGGAGACAAAGGCACCCCTGGACAACTTGCATCTGAGTTTGTGAGTGGCCCAGATGGTGATGGGTTGGAGAAGAGAGATAAATCACTGAGGGCTTCCTGAAGGAGGTGGCTTCTCAGTTCAGAGCAGGAGAGAAGAGAGAAGACACACAATCGCAGTCCAAGAGTCTCATTTGGAGTTCAAATGTCTCCAAAACTCTAACTGGCACATTGAAAATATCGTTTCTAAGACTAACTACCCAGGGGCCATCATGCATTTGTATAAAGAGAAATATCTAGGTAATCCATGAAACCATCCATCATTCTTCCAAGGGTCCTGTCTGGTAGCTCAATCCCCAGACGTCCCTGCCACAGGGTCCCACAGACCTATATGCATGACCCAGACCTAGTGATCATACTGGGGGGAAATTCTCTGAGGACCACCAGGCTCTAGCCAACCCAGAGCCCCACGACTCATGTGAGCAAAACAGTCTTGTCTAGAGACGAGAGGCACTGGGCCACTAGAGCCCCTGGCATCCATCTGGCTGAGCCGGGTATTAAATGGATGCATGATTTATAATCTGCCCCGAACGGAGGCAGCTGCCCGAGCCCCCCACACACAGGCAGGATGAGAGTCAGGAATCAGGGAGCATCTCCAAGCCAGGAGCCTGAAATCCAATTTCCACCCTGTCCTGGGGTCTAAAAGCTTTCTGTAAACAGCCGCACCAAATTCACAGATCCAATTAGCCGCTGCCTGAGCCACTTGCCAAGAGCAAGGGAACAAACCAGTCCTCTGAGTCCATCAGCCTCTGGCGCTGGGCAGCAGAAGTTGGACCGGCACCCAGAGGCGGGAACCCATCCCAGTGAGCAGGCTCAACCTCTCCTCCAAGGCTGCTGTGGACCTGCCTGGTCCCAAGTGTCAGGAGGACTTCACCTGGAATCTCACCCTTCAGTGTCATGTACCTCCGAGCTGCACCTGCTGTTCTGTGCATACCATACCCTTCCAAGCTCCTGTGCTGGCCAGGTCCTCCCCAGATGCTCCTGCCATCCTCAGAGATGATGAAAGGACCCCCCCCCCCAATAAATGGCTTATTGCTGGAAAGCCAGCCTTTCCCAAACACGTCCCACAGAGCACAGTCCTGGGTGTACGAATCAATGTGATACATGTGTACTCACACATGTACAAGCTCCTAACCACACATTTGGGGAAATAATCTCTCGAGAGTTCAATTTTTTTTTAATTTTTATTTATTTATGATAGTCACAGAGAGATAGAGAGAGAAGCAGAGACACAGGCAGAGGGAGAAGCAGGCTCCATGCACCGGGAGCCCGACGTGGGATTCGATCCCGGGTCTCCAGGATCGCGCCCTGGGCCAAAGGCAGGCGCCAAACCGCTGCACCACCCAGGGATCCCTCTCTCGAGAGTTCAAAGGTGCATTCATTAGCCTATTATGGGCTATAAGAAGCCAGACAATTAAATTTAATTGGGTTTAACTTAGAATTTTCAAAATTATTGGACACAAATACATTTTTCATGGCACATCTATGATACGTTAAAGAGTGTTCTATGAAACGCCAATTTGGAAAGTTAGTTTGCAGAAAGGTACCTGGACTGGGGTGACCCACTTGGCAAATTGAGACAGAGATCTTGATATAGAGAATAGCAAGCTTTTGTGAGTAGCGTTTACTGTGTGCTTTATGTATAAGAAGGCTTTCTCTGCTCCCGCTCACCCTGATGGAGGCATAGCACACAGTGCTCTGTGCCTATAGCCTGGTGGCTCAGTCAGCTTCGGCCCAGCTGTGCTGCAGTAACAAACAATCCCCACCCCAGTGGCCTGTACTAATAGAAGTTTATCTCCTGCTCAAGTTAATATCTGGTCTGGCCTCCTCGTTCCAGCTCCCAGGCTGGTGGGCAGCCATCATTCCAGGTATTACTGAGAGAAAGAGCCACACGGACAGCCTTGAACTTCTGCTCCCAAGTGCAATGCGTCACTTACACCCACCTTTCACCTGCCAGGGTATGCCACACCTCCACCCCTGAGTTCAGCGGAGCAGGAGGTGTGGGTGGGCAGTGAGTATTTGAACAGTAATAAGAACAGCCATGTTTGAACACTGGACACTGGGCTCCACCATACAAAGTTCACCCTCGGTGAAGAAAGCTGCCCCTCTTCCAGCTTGGACAACCCTAGTGAGTGACCCTCTGCTTCCCCAGTCCAGGGCAGGACCAGCCTTGGGCATGCTTTTCTCTCTGTGGGGCTCGGCCACATGTTCCACCCTTAAACTGCCTTCCTCTCAGAATGTCCTTCCCACATGAAGCTTCCCACAAGACACTTGCAGGTCAATGTGAATGCCACCCCTTCCAGGACTACCATCCAAGCCCCCTGGTGAGAGATGCATCCTACTCTGAGCCTCTGCCAGGACTTTCCTTCACATTCTGGCCATCAGCAGTCCATGATCCCCCTGTCCCCCTCTCACCCTACTGTCCCTGTCCGATAGCCTTTCCATGCCACCATCAGGATGCCTCATGCATCCCAAAGCCCAGGAGCATGACCCTGGCCTTACAGACTACAGCCAGTCTGCCTACGGGTTCAATGCATCCCAAGGAATTGCAAAATTAATAATCTGGGGTCACTTGTCTGCAACACAACCTAGTTGCAGAAGCAACCCTGAAATATTTAGAAATACTGAATCAATTTAATAGAGGAATCCAGAGTGAGATGCTGCTCATCTGAGGCAAGTCAAGAGTCTGGTGAGTTGAGGAAGATTACTAAGCCTAGAGCCAGAGCTGGGCATTAGGGCCAGCTACAGAGGGCAGGCAGGCAGAAAGGGGACTCCAGTGGCCAGTTTGCCCTAAACAATAATGGTAATTGCAGAAATAAAACTGTAGTCTTATTAAAACTTTTTGGTAATGAGGGCTCACCCTTGCCCTCTTCCTACTCTTTGGGGGAAGCACTCAGTCTTCCACCAGCAAGCATGAGGTTAGCTCAGGCTTTACACAAGTGCCCTTCCCTAGCTTGAGGAAACCCCCCCCCCAATCCCTAATTTACTGAGAGTTTTTTTAAATCAGCAAAATGATGTTGGATTTTATCAAATGCCTTTTCTGCATCTAAGATCATCTAAGATGATCATGGATTTTTCCTTTCATAAGCTATTAATATAGTGACTTATGCTGGTTGACTTTTATGTGTGTTAAACCAACCTTGCATTCCTGAAATAAAACCCACACAGTCATGACATATTATACTATTTATGTATCACTGGACTGAATTTGCTAAAAGGTTGTTAGAATATTTTTATGGCTATATTAACAAGAGATATTAATCTAGAGTTATCTTTTCTTGTACCAGTTTTGTCTGATTTTGGTATCAGGGCCTCAAAGGGTTAATTTAGAAGTGTTCTTTCCTCTTTTATTCCTTGAAGAGTTTGTGTGGAATTTTTTTCTTTGAATATTTGGTACAATTCAGACACTAGTGAAGCCATCTGGGCCTGCAGTTTTTTGTGGGTGGGAAGGTATTACAAGGCCAATTGCCTTACTGGGAAAAGAACTACTTAGGCTCTTTATTTCTTCTGGAGTGAGCTTTGGCAGTTTGTATCTTTTAATGACTGTGTCGATTTCACGTACAAGTCAAAGGTAATGTTGTTTATAAAATTGCCTGGTATTATCCTTTCAACATCTGCAGGATCCATGGTGACTCACCTATTTCATTTCTGAAATTGCCAATCTGTTTTTCACTTCTTCTCCTGATCAATCCACTGGAGGCTTATCAATTTTACTGATATTCACAAAGAAACAGTTTTGGGTTTTTTTCAAGATTTTATTTATTTATTCATGAGAAACAGAGAGAGAGAGAGAGAGAGAGAGAGAGAGAGGCAGAGACACAGGCAGAGGGAGAAGCAGGCTCCAGGCAGGGATCCTGACGTGGGACTCGATCCCGGGTCTCCAGGATCACGCCCTGGGCTGAAAGCAGTGCTAAACCACTGAACCACCCAGGCTGCCCCAAACAGTTTTGGTTGTATTGATTTTTCTATTTTCTCTACTGCTGTTCATTTTCTATTTTGTTGATTTCTGCTCTGATCTTCACTATTTATTTTCCCCTGCCCAATTTGGGTTAATTTGCTCTACTTTTCCTAGTTTCATAAGGCAAGATCTGAGATCACTGACTGGAGACTGTTTTGCTTTTCTTATCTAGACATGAATGTATAAATTTCTCTCCAATTGCTGCTTTAGCAATATCCACAAGTTTTAATATGGTGTTTTTTTTATATTCATTCCATTCAAAACACCTTCTAATTTCCCTTCTTAATTTTTTCTTCAACCCATGGGTTATTTAGAAATGTATTATTTGACTTCCAAACATTTTGGGATGCTTCAGATATTTTTCTGTTATTAATGTCTGATTTAATTCCACTGTGATTGGAGAAAATACTTTGAATAATTTTAAAGTCCTGGCACTTGTTTAATGATCCAGAATACAGTCTATCATGGTCATTGTTCTCTGATACTTGAGAAGAATGCATGTTCTCCTGCTGCTGCATGGAGTATCTAGAAGTGTCAGTCTGGTCAAGTTGGTTGCTGGTGTTGTTCAAGGCTTCTGTATCTCTGCTGATTTTCTGTGTACTTGTTCCATCCATTATTGAGAAAGGGGGTGTTGAAATCTCAGATCATTTTGCGGGTTTTCTGTTTCTCCGTTTAGTTCTATCAGTTTTTGCTTTATTTTCAAGCTTTGTTATTAGGCACATACACATTTAGGACTATAATATTGTCTTGTTGAATGAGCCCCTAAATCATTATGAAATGATTTATAATCATGATTCCTCTTTTCATCCCTGTTAACATTCTTCTTCAGAAATCTACTTTGTCTGACATCATTTTTAAAAATGGTTCGAAATAACCCAGCAATTTGCGATAACTTGGTCCAGCTGTCCCAGGCATATTCTTGATACATGGCCAGCTGGGGAATGCAAAGCCAGTCTGCTCTCCATCCAGGCACCCCGCACACACACACACACACACATATAAGAGGACTATCTGGGGTTGCCTTAGCCCCCCTTTCACATGACTTGGAGGAGACTAGCACGGTGCCACCGTGCTCCCCATGTCAGGGTGCCTGGGTGAGGATTCATGCACAGCACTGGTTGCTTTTTGGCCAGGGTTGCACAGATGTGTTCTCTGGACTTGGAGATGTACCCAGTGCTGCATCCAAACTTGGAAATGGTGCCCAGGAAGGCGGCATAGTTCTGCTTTGCCAGGCACAGGGCATGGCAAGGTTGGGGCAAAAAGGATATGTTGATAATCCTGGAAAGGTTGATTTGGGGTGAAAGGAACTTATGTGGACTTGGAGATAAGCCAAGCTCTCCTCCCATTCCTTGGAAGCTAAAAGCCTGCATGCTTGGTGGGGACAGTACAGAGGCCCCTCTCTCACTTCCAGGCTGAGTCCAGCCCAGAAACACTTCTGCCTCACTAATGGGGGCAGAAGGGTCTGAGAACATGTACTCCATTCCATTTATCCCACCAGCTCAGCCTCCGCTTGGCGCCAGACTCCTTGGAGGGCTCAGGGCACCAGACGTACCAACAGGGCCCTGGCCAGGGCGTGGGGCAGACTCAATGCAGACAGTCCAATGGGAGGCCAGGGGGCCAGAGTCTGCCTGGGACAGGGTAGGGAAGGTGGTGGCCACTGGAGCGAGGGATGGCATTGCAGGTGGAGTGAGCCACAGTCTAAAGGCACAGAGGCACAGGACACAAGAGGGCCCAGTCAGTGGGGACTCTGGGACATCTCCAGTCACCAGGGCAGCCCCAGCCTCACAGCCATGCCCATGATGCCCAGCACAACCTTGCTGACACTGAACACTGGTGCTTCCACTTCCCACTCCTGCCCTTAGCAGACATCACTAGTTGATCGCAGTCATCTTTCCCATAGACCCCAAATGCAGTGCTCGGTGTGAGACTGGGAACCTATTGCACACGTCCGGCCTGAATCCTCTCCTGCCACAGCTGCACGGCATTAATTGTAACCTGTGCTTACTGCTGTGAAAGCCTAGGGACAAAGGGAACAGCATTCTCTGGGTCTGTTCACCTCCCAGGAGGCCCAGCCTATCTCAGGAGAGGAGCTGATCTGCTGCTGCCTGTCTGCACACCACAAACAAAACCCAACATTTCAATACCCAAGAGCTGTGGCAGAAGATCTGGGAGGGAGAGAGAATGAGTGGGGGTGGGGTGGCAAGAACAGAGCCCCCCACCCCCACCCCCACCCACATGCCTGTGGATGCCCGGCCTCGAGTCTGAAACTCAAGGAAAGCCAGGAGAGGCCGTGGTAGCGGGTAGAGGGGCAGCTCATCTTCTCGTGCCAGGGAAATTAATGAGATCCCCGTAGCGATCCGGGCCCTGCTCTGCCCGTGCAAGCACTCTGCAGTCTGCAGAGAGAAGTGTTATTTGTTTTGGTCTTTTGGAGAAAGGAGAAACTTATAATGCAGCCTGCATCTTGTCTCTGGATATATAACCTGAGGAAATCCTTTATTTACAAGTACATGGCAAAATGTGTACTCACGCCCACTTGCATGCCCTGAGGGCACATGGGCACACACACATGACAGACCCACATGCACGCACAGGCGTCATGCCTCACGAACCCTGTGCAGACATGCATTTGCATTCAGGCTGCATCTGATCTATTATCCAAACTGCCGGCCTGCATGTGCCCTAGGGTCCCTCAAACTGGAGAGGCAGGACATCCAGGAAAGAGCTGCCCCCAGACCACCAGCTCAGAGGACCCTGGGCATGGTACCGGGGAAGCAGGGCTGCGTCAGACCCATGGTACTTCTCAGAAAGTCTTATTCTGAGACCCCAAGGTCTACACAGGCCAGTGGCTCGGCTGCAGTGGACACTAGGCCACCTCACACCCATTTTGGAGGTGAGGGGTGGTTGACATGGTTGAGGATTTCTCTTTTCATCTCCTGGAATTGGCCAATGTGTTTGAGTGCCACTCCATCCACAAGCAGGTACTTTATAGGTGGTGGGAAGTCCCCCGGCCTTGCAGCTAGGGTCTGGGACCCCTCCAGGTGACAATGAGCAAGTACATCCTATCTGCCAGCCTCAGGGAGCTGACCCCACAAGGGTCAACTGGTCAGCAGATTTGTGTGGCCACTGACTTACAGTCCTGCTGGGGGACCCTCTTCTGTGTCTCCTTTAGGTTGAACCCCCGAGACAAAGCACTTGCACTTGTTTGCACACAGGGCTTGCTCCCCAGGCCCCTCACCCACCACTCAGCCTCAGGCACTGTCCTGTGACTGATGGCTCCTGTGCATGCATGTGAGGCCCAGCCCTTCCCTCACCCCCCCTTCCTCCCTCCATGGTACCTCCACTGGGTCCAGAAGCCTGCTGGGGGTGGGGGGGGGTGACAGTATGTCCCTCATAGCATGTCCTCACATCATGCCCCCCTCACAGCGTGTCCTCCATGGGGCTCCCTGTGGCCTCTAGCTGCAGGTACTGACAGGCATGCTCTCTTGGTACCCCACCCCACCCCCACCCCCACCCTGGGTCCCTTCCTCAGGAGACACAAGAACCCAGCCCCATCGTTGCTGCCTCTCCTCCTTCCTCACCCCTCCTCCATCTGTGCTTCTGGGGTGCAGTAAGCCCTGGCCTCCTAGTCTGCACTGGGGGGGGGGCCCTGCCTAAGGCCAGTGTCTGTGCCTAGAGTAGTAGGTGGGGCCCAGGCCTGGCCACTCTGCTCATGGATGCTCCTCCTGCTGAGTCACACTCGGAAGGCCACCAGCCAGGAGGGGCAGGGCTGGGCCCCGTGGGGACACAGAGCTGGCACCTCACTTTATCCCAAACACATGGGGTAGCACCAGGCAAGCCCCTGTTTCCAGTTCTCAAATGCAGTCCCTGCCCAACCCCCCTGGGGCCCCTCTTGGTGACCCGCCCTGCCCCCAGCCTCTCCTTCTCCATCTGCCCTATGGAAGCTAGCAGGTTGTCCATCTGAAATGCACATCGGGTCCCCTCTCTCCTATCCGATGGGTCCCATGTCCCTCTGGAGAAAGCCCCCATCCCCTGATGTGGCTCTCAACACCACAGATATCACAGAACAGAGCAGGTTCCCCACGAGGTCTTTGTCCCAGCCTCCCTGCTCCTCCTCTTGGTCTGGAAGCTACTAGCAGGTGCCATCAAGTCCCTCCAGGACCCATAGGTCAAAGGCCAGGTTTGGTGCTTGGCTCCCACAGCCCTCAGTGTGCCCATCACACTGGGCTGCAGGGTCCTGGAGCAGGTGGGTCACTCCTAGGGCTCCTCTGAGCTGCTTCCTCTGGGAGACCTTCCCCTTCCATATATTCCAGAAACAGCTCACACATTTACCAAAATTCAAGCCAAACACTGTCTTTGGTAGTCAGCCTGAGCAGAGCTCCTAAGAGAACCGTCTGCAGGGGTGTCCTGCTGGCTCAGCAGGTAGAGTGTGTGATCCTTGATCTCAGGGTCATGAGTTCAAGCCCCACGTTGGGCATGGAGTCTACTGAAAATAAAATTAAATCAAGAACTAGTCTCCAGATACCGAGAGGCCCATGGAGGGCCCTCTATAGAGCCTGGGCCAACGGGCCACTAGATGTATGTGGTTTTCCCAAGAGCTCCTTCCACCCCCTGGCCAGGCCACCCCAGGACCCTGCTCTGTGTGTCTGTCTGTGTGTGCCCTGATGACGCTACGTTCCCAGAGCAACTAGCTCCCAGTGCCTAGCATGGCCTGGAGCGTCGTAGAAGATCAATCAATTACTGAGTTGGGTGCCCTGGCATGAGTCAATGCCACCCAACTCCACGCTGACCCACATTCCAGCAGGGGCAGCCAAGGCTGGAAGCTAGGGCAGGAGCCAATGGACGAGGCGGCGTGGGACAGGGTTCAGCTTCCCCATCCATAAGGCCTGTGATGCTCTCTGTCGGTAGGTAGCCGTTGGAGATCCAGCCAGGAAGGAGGAGCCGAGGCACATCTAAAGCCTTGACAAAAATCACGCCGCTCATTAAGAGAGCAAACCTGGCCTTGCAACTTCGGGAATCCTGGCGCCATCAAGGGATGTGGTCTCATCCCTCTGCCTCAGCTGGACCCCGCAGTGGGGCCCGTCCCAGCATCTCCGCACTGGCCCCCAACTCTGAGCTGGAGCCCAAAACAAACTTGTGCTTTGAAGGTTTGCTAGAAATCCAAAGGTCAGCTGTTCTCATGTTTCCAGAATTTATTGATTTTGTCTGGGCTGGAAAGGCAACAAAAAGGTTTTTTACTGCTAGTTTTTGTGGCTGCTTCAGGGGCACCCAAGAAGAGTGATGCTGTCCCCCCGGAACCACCCCAGGGGCCTCCTGGCCAGCATTCGGTGCAGGGCTGTCCCCTACTCGGCCCTCCTCGCATGCCTGGCCCTCAGCCCTCAAGCCCCGCCAGCACCCATGAGCTGACTGGACAAGCTCTGCCATAGAGCAGGGGCCCCCATTCCCTGTTGAGCTGCCAGGTGGCCACACAGCTGATGTAGACCGAACAGGCCTGCACCCGGACCTCCCGGCTGCTCCATCAAGCCTCTGCACGCTGTCGTAGGACTCTCACCTGCCCAGACCCCACTGACAAGAAGGGGCTGGTGGAGATGAAGACAGGGGGCTGAGGGTGGGCCGGTGAGGGGAGCCTGGGCAGAGGCTGGCACCCTGCTGGCAAGGGGCCCCAAAACATCACTCAGCCCAACCCCAGCTGAACCCACAGTCATGAGCCTGGCCAGTGCCATCCACCCAAGAACCTGGGGTCCTCCCGGAGCCCCTGCTCCTCCTGCTGGGCTGCTCGACCACATCCTTCCAGGGCACCGGCCGGGCTGCACAGAGGGGCCGCCCTGGGGCCAGTTCTCTGTGTGTTTCGTTAATGGACCACTTTCTCATTGAACACACAGCTGGGGGCCCCAGGGACCTGCTCATCTCTGCCGGGCCAGGTGTGTCTCCTCACTGTCCCCCAGTGAGTTCAACACTCAGCAATGCCGCGGACCCGCATGCAGTCATGAAGGGCCAGGGGCAGGCGGCAGCTCCAGCTGGGACCCCTTCTCCTAAGCCCCATGCTTCCTCTGTGAAGTGAACAAGGGCTGCCCTGGGCCCCTCTGGTCCCTCTGAGATGCTGATTCCTGGGAGCCACACACAGAAAGCACTGACCAGGAGCCAGGAATCACACAGGGGGCACCAGGGCCAGCCCCACCCAGTGTACCTCCCCTCCTGGCGGTCTTCACTCAGGCCCCCACCAGCCACCCAGACTCCCTGGCTGGGCTGCGCTGCCCTGGGGCTCCTCCCACCCAGTCCTCCTTCCCTCTCACAGGGTCAGGACTGCATCCCAGTCAGAAGGCTCTCCCTGGCCGCACCTGCTACTTACCTTCCACCACAGTATGCCCTGGACAGCTAAGGCCACACATCTAATTCGTCCCTATGTGTGCTTCTCGGAGGACCCCCCAGTGAGCCAGGACTTCAGGCTCAGCATGCAGCAGCCTCCTGAGTGCTAGGGCCAGTGGGCCGTGGGATGGTGCCCACAGTGAGCAGATGCCCATGCGGGGTGCTGCTCACTCACTACAGCAGGTGCAGAGCCTTCCAGCTGACACGGGGGGCTGGGGTCTGTTCCAGTGTCTGCCAGCCTCAGCACAGGGCCCCGGGTGCAGTAGATGCTCAGTAAACCCTGTGGGATCAGGAACGGCAGGGCCGGGAGCTTGGCGGCCTGAATGTCAGAGTGTCCTTCTCCTGCAGAGGCTCAGCAATGGGCTGAATTGGGACATGGTGGGCAGAGATCACTGCAGGTGTGCAAGAGGGTCTGGGAACCATCTGGTGGGGACATCGCAGGAACAGCTGTGACATCTGGGTCAGCATAAATCTTGACTTCTTCAAACTCTCCTTCCTGGTTCAAAACATCAAAAAGTCATTTGCTGATTCAGAGAAGTCAAAATCATAAAGACAAACTGCCGTGGTGGGTGCCAGGGGCTGGGTGGGGTGGCCGGGGGCGGGGGGAGAGCTAGTCTTTTAAGGAGACAGACTTTTGGTTTTCTGAGGTGAATGAGTTCTAGGGGTGGGTGCTGGTGATGCTTGCACAAGAATGTGTTTAATACCCCTGAAGTGGGCACTTCAAAATAGCGACGATGGTAAATTTTATGTTATATGTGTTTTGCCACAGTAAGAAGTGCTGTGCTGGTCGCGTGGGGTCCCAGAGGAGCCGTGAATGCCAAGCCTGAGATCCTGCGACGTGGCCGCCTGCCGATACCCAGCCCCGGCGCGCACCTTCTTCCCCGAGCCTAAATGAAAGCTGTTCATTAGGGAAGACAGGTTTACCGTTGTGCAGTGGGAAGTGTTTGGATATTTTCTGCAGAGAAGGAGAAGCCACGTGTCTGAGCAGCGAGGCTGGCAGGGCGGCTGACGCTCCGGTGTCGGCCTGCGGGGCAGCTCGCTCAGGGGGTCTGCTCCCGGTGGGAGCGCGGCGGGAGGAGCCGGCCACCGGTCTGCGGCACCGCCAGGATGCTGGCGCCGGGAACTGTGCCCACTGTCTGAGCCGAGCATTCAGCCCGGTCGTTGGGGGTTAGCAGCCCAGCCCGGGGGGCTCCTGTCGGGGTCATCCTGAGGTTCCCAGGCCACGGGACTGGGAGCCCAGCCTCTGGTAGCATCACCTCCAGCCTCAAGCCCAGCAAAGCCTCAGCTCCAATGAAGGAGAAAAGAATCAGAGTGGGGAGCTAGTAGTAAGAAGCCCAGTCCCAGGGAGGGGTCCCTCCAGGAGGGGTCTCAGGTGGCCCTGGGCAGAGGAGAGCCCTGACAGGGGGGAATCACCAGTGTGGTCTGAGAAGAAACTTCTCCCAGGACAGCAGGGGCAGAGATGAAGCAGAAGCGGGCTGGGCCTTTCAGCACATGAGGAAAAGCATGATGGTCCCAGGAGCGCAAAGCCTTGCCCTCGTGAAGCACATGGGGGTCGGGAAGGGACTCTGCAGGGGAGGGCATCTGGACGCAGCAGTGGTGCAGGCCCAGTGGGGAGGCAGCCTACAGATGCCCAGAGGCCACAGGGCTTGCTACTGGGAGCCAGTGGGCAAAGCAGGGCCCCCGCGGGCCGCCTTACCAACGCCCTCCTAGCCTGAGCACCTGCTGCTCTGTGCAAAATCATTCCCATTCCCACCCTCAGTTCCTGCGCTCAAGGGGGCTGACCCCTCCTGCCTTCCAGGCTGTGCACAAGACCTGACCTGACCCCTGCTTCTTGGGATTGCTGAGCTGCGGGGCAGGGGGCATCACATGGAGACCACTGATGGCTGTCCTGCCACCTTAGTGGGGAGACTCTCAGAAAGCAGGCAAGCAGAGGGGGCCTGGAAAGAGATAGACCTGGTGACGTCACCTCTGACCCGGGTGTGCCAACCCCTCCCCCACCCTAGTCTGATGCTGGCACGAAGGGAATTTCCTCCTGGTGGCCCCCAGCCCAATGCATAGCCAAAGCCTGTAGCAGACAGTCGCTGAGCCGGAGCTTCCACCCAAGTCGTGTTTTCTAGCAAGCAGCCAGCTACAAGTTCACCGCTGCCCTGGGGTGGGCCAGAACCAGCCTGAAACCCAAGCACGCTGGAAAAATCGGGTTGCCACGCTCCTCCACCCATGAGCTCTTGCTCTCCCTGGAGCCTGTGTCCACAGAAGCTACCCAGGAACTGTGCATTGACTGAGACCCCCACCCAGAGCCGCGAGAGGTGGGTGACCCTGAGGGAGACTTGCCTCCCTCAGAGTCCACACTGGCCCCCCAAGGCAGAAGCCCTTGCTGGGAGACCTGGGGAAGGAGGGGACGTGGCACCTGCTCTTTCAGAGCGCCAACCCCTGGCGGCATGGGGCCCTGGGGTCACTGGTCAAACCCCAGCTTTGGTGTCAACAGTATGCCTCCTCGGGGCCTGGATGAGTTCGCGAGGACAGGTCGTGGTGAGGTCTACACAGGTGCACGCAGAGTAGACACAGCTGTTGGAGAGATTTGTTCAGAGAGACAGAGGGAGCGGCTGAAGTCGAACGATGGGGAGATGAGCCCTGGCCCTGAGGACAGGCCATTCCTGGCTCTGCTTCCAGGGGGTTAACCCTCAGCCACCGGGGGCGGGGACCTCACTTAGGCCGCTGTGGCTGCTGGGGCCCGAGAAAAGGCCCATCTTCTGGCCACTGTGTGGGCCTCCAACTCCAGCCGAGGAGGCTCCCTGCCCCTGATAAGGGCGTCCGGCTCTTGCTGCCCCTCGAGTCCAGGCTGGTACTTTCCCATCATTACAGCAAATGACCTGGAAGACCGACAGCCTCAGCTCTGAGCGACCTGGCCAGGGTGCCTTTCCAGAACCCTCCGGCTGTGCTCAGGGGTCAGCGTATCCAGCTGGCTGCAAGCCCGGTGGCCAGCCAGCCACCTCCACTAAGTGTTCACTGAGCCTCTGAAAATCACCCTCATCCTGGGTGGGCACTTTATGGTTTACAGCATTCCCTCAGCTGTGACCTAGTAGGATCCCTGCCCGCTGCCAGCCCCACAGCGTCCACCTGTTGGTTGCCCAGGTAGCCCCTGCAGCTGGAGAGTCATGGAGTGCCCAAGTAGGTGCACAGGAACTGGCTGTACTCTCAGCTCAACAGTGCTGGGAGCCAGAGACTGCTCGAAAGTAGGAAGTCTGGTAAACAGAGCGTCATGTGAGGGGAGCCCCCAAGGGTGGAGCCTTGGGTCCGGCTTCTCTGGTGCCCATGCTACCTGGACACTCACATCTCCACGGCGTCCACGGCGGGTCCTCCGTGCAGCCGAGTGGTTCTGTGCTGTTTGGGTGCACCATAATGTCCTCGTCCACTTACCAGTGGACTTTTGGGTTGTTTCCAGGTTTTTGGCTATTATAAATAAAGGTGTTATAAACATTAAAAAGAAAAGAACAACCACTCAAGGGCTGTGAGCCTGGCTCCACAAGGAGCAAGCATCTCCCCCATCGGCAGTGAGCACCACACGGCTGGGGCAGCCTCGTGCTGCATGGCCACACAGAGCAGGGCCACAGAAGGAGTGAGGAGGTCACCATGACCCCATGGCCCCATGCACCTGCCCCCCCCTCCCCCCCCCCCCCCCCCCCCCGGTCTGCACCCCAGGTGGAGGGATCTCACGGACCGCTCCCACGCCCAGGGCCACGGGCACTTTCCAACAGTTTCCTGTCAGCTCAGGAACAGGAGTTTGGGGCCACCTGGCCGTGCTCACTTTAGCTGCCAGTCCTGGGATTGCTTGCCGGCTCCCAGCCCCCCACCCTGCAGGCTGGGCACAAAGATGGAGCCCAGCTTCCCCTGAGGGCCAGCTGTGTGCCAGACACTGTCCTGGCACTTTCTGTGACCCCTGTGAGAAAGGCACGGACCAGTCCTTGGGCTACAACTGGGAAAATGAGGCAGAAGAGCTATGTGTGGGGCCAGGACATGGACTAGGGCACATTCCTATGTTGAAGTTGTGACCCTCCCCCCCTCCCCAGGACCTTAGGACGTGACTCTATTTGGAGACAGGGTCTTTAAAGAGGTGATCTAAGTAAAATGAGGTCCTGTGGGTTTTATCCAATGTGACCAGTGTCCTTACAAGAGGAGGGGATCAGGACACAGACACACATGGAGGGACGGCCACGTGAGGACACAGGGAGGGAAGACGGTGTCTAGCCAGCAAGGAGGAAGGCCTCTGGAGGAGCCGGCCCTGCCCACGCCTCCAGGACAGGGAGGAAATGCATTTCTGCTGAGTAAGCCTCCAGGCCGTGGCCCCAGGATGCTCACAGAGCCACCCCAGGGCCCAGGCTCCCAGCAGCTCCATCCACAGATGAGACTGTGTCCCAAACCCATGTGCCCTGAGGAGGCTGCTCGAGTTCAGACCCCTCCTGGCCCCGGCACTCACCCCAGCGGCAGGCCACCTGCACACAGCAGCCCACAGTCTGTGATGTCACATTTGCTGGTGTGGTTTGTGGCCACCGCCTGGCTCCCCCCCACCCCCCGGAGGCTGCAGACTGCGCGGGCAGGGGCGTGCTCACCCGGTGCCAGGTTGGCTGTGAGCTCTCAACAGACGTTTTTAAAAGAAGTAATTACCAATGTGTGTTTTGTTTTTGCCTTAACAGCAGTAATAACCACAGGGCATCTCATCCTTGCAGGGTCTCCCAGTGCTGTGTCCTCCCAGCGGGCCACGGCAGCTCGGGTCAGGTCAACGCTTCTGGACCCAGCGAGAGGGGCCACGGGCTGAGCCGAGCAGTGGAAGAATGAACAGAAGCCCTCGGTGAACTTAGCCAGAGAGCCACGAGCAGAACCACCGCCAGCAGCTCACAACGGGCCATTTGAGACACAATCCCTCTGGAATGAGCATCAGATCCGGATTTTCTGCTGCTTCCAGAGAAAAGCCTTGTTAATGCTCTTGGCAGCAAGACCATGCGGCCCCACAGGCCCAGAACTAGGGGGGCTCCCTGTGGCTGTGCCCAGGGGTCAGTGTGCTGTGGCCTTTCCAACGTCTTAGCCATTGTCTCTGACACTGTTGTGTTTTGCAGTGAAGTCCGGTGGGACGATGCAGACTCCAGAACGGTCCAGAAGCCAGGTGCGCTGCAGTGTCTCAGGGCAGGCAGAGAGGAAGTGCCAGGCATGGCGGGGTGGGGGGTAGAAACAGAGGCTGCAATTCCCTCGGGGTGTCTCATCCACCCTGTGCCAGGGCCCCGGGCCCATGGGGAGGGGAAACAGGACCCCCAGCCACTCCAAGCCCCATGCTGGCATTGTGTGCTGGTCCCACAAATGATGCAGCAGGCCTTGCCGCCAGTCAGACCCGGCCCCTGAGCACAGCCATGCCTCTGGAGCCTGCTCTGGTGGCCAACACCACTGTCCCCATTTTACAGAAAAGGACATGAGGCCCCCAGAAGGCGGGAAAGTCATGGTGCTGGTCAGGGCAGCCTTCCTTCCTTCCACTGTGTCCTAGAGCCCAGCAGAAGGTGTGAAAGAATCCGAAAGGCTCCTGAGCAAGTGCTTGACAGCAAGCAGGCCCACCCTGGAGGGGGCTGGTGACCCCACCACTGAGTCAGGGGACCCCCTCTCTGATGCCAGGTGACCCCATCACTGAGTCAAGTGACCCCATCTCTGACACTCAGGTGACTCTATCTCTGATACCAGGTGACCCCAAGTTATGACTTTCTCAGGCCTCCTGGCTACCCTAGTCACTGTCCACTCCCACTGCCAGCAGCGTGAGTGCCACTGACAGCTTGGCTCCACTCGGCGTCATGTCCCTTCCTGGTCTCCTAGCAGGCTGTGTGCTCCCTGGTGCCTTTATGGGGGTAGCCCTGCAGGCTTCATTCCTACTCCCCAAACCCAGTGCCAGGAAAAGCATGAGCATAGGCATATGTGTAAAGAAAGCAAGGGGAGAAAGACACGTAGGTGAGTTTGGCGAGCTCTCAGCTGGCCTCAATGACATCTCTGGAAGCATCCTGACACCTGGGCTTGAAAGTTCAGGGAGGCAGGTCCCTCCTACATAAAATGGACAAGTTGGGGCAGTGCTCACAAGGACCAGAGCGACTCAGGGGAGGAGTGAGCTCTCCACCACCAGAGGTATGTAAGGGGGAGGGGAATCTCAGCCTCAGGGCTGGGACATGGGACCTGTGGGTCTCTTCCAGCCTCAAGGAAGCCTGTGCTCTTCTACTCACCTTCCAGCTGTGGCCTCATACCCCAAACGCAGATGCCATAGGACCAGGACAGGCTGCCCCTCCAAGCCCAGCCTGTACTCCCCTCTGTGGCTTTTCTGATGATTTGGAAAATCAGCAGGGGGACCCTGGCCCGCCAACCCTGTGTCCCAGGACTCCGGAAGCCCCTCCCCTCCCTCGATGGCCTGTGCCCCCAAAGCCCAGTGGCGGCCATCACGGAAGAGCCTGCAGGTCCAAAGCTGGCCAGCCCGCCCTTGGGGAGAAGCCCAGCTGAGCACAAATCTCTGCCTCCTGCATTCTACAGTTGTCACAGGGTCCCCACAGAGGCTATGTGAGGCAGGAATGGTGCCCATTGCCCGTACCCATGGTGCAGACAAGGACACAGGTTCTGGGATCCCACAGCTCCCTTTCCACCTGGCCCAGGCCTTGGGAAACCTGAAATCACACTGAGCGCCCGGCCTTAGCAACCCAGAGAAACCCACCCGGGCCTGATGACAAAGGGGTCACCTTGAGGCCACGCCCCCATTGTGTTATGGGGGTCCCCGCAAAGGTGTCCATGTGACCAGACCCTGGAAGTGGCAGGCCCGAGGGTGCTCAGGCAGCGTGGGTCAGTTGTCATTTCCTGCGGCTCCAGGCACATCCGACACCGTCACTTGTTCAGTGTTGGCAGGTTGCACAGGCGCCGAGCCGTGGGCACACCCCACCCTGGCGGCGAGGGCCAGGCTGGCGGGGACTTGCGGCGGCGGAGCGGTGTCCGCACCGAGAGGACCTCCTGGCTTCGCCTCCTGCTCCAGGCCTCGCAAAGCGGCAGCGACCAGCCAGCTGTGAACAACGTCTTCATTTGAACCAATTAAAAGAGGGCTCATTTTGCTTTAAATTTGATTTGCGACGGCAGGGCACTCCAGGAAACGGATAAGGGAATTGTTTTCACAAACATTTTGGCTTTCTATATCCTGGGTGGGGTGACCTTTCACAGTGGCTCCAGGCTTCGGAATCGTTTCTACGACGACAAAATAAAAACAGAGCCGGCCCCTACCCGCATGGTGCATGGACAGGGACCTGTCATTGTACAGAGAGGCTGAGGTTTGGGAGTGCGGATTACA
Source organism: Vulpes vulpes (assembly GCF_048418805.1). Taxonomy (NCBI): domain Eukaryota; kingdom Metazoa; phylum Chordata; class Mammalia; order Carnivora; family Canidae; genus Vulpes; species Vulpes vulpes. Next base: position 108,730,222 of record NC_132793.1, read on the forward strand.
TCAAAAATAACGAAGCAGTGTGAGTGAGAAATGTGTAAATCCTGAGCCGGGTCTGATCTCAGCAGCTCAACGTTTAATCTCAGGGCTGCTCCCGGTGGAGCAGGAGCAGAGAGAAGCAGCCCGACCCTATACCCACGACACAGAGGACTCTGGGGGTCGCTTCCACACCCGGAACCTCTTTCCTCTCCAGAACATGCACTAAGTAACACCACTATGGGTGGCCCGTGGGGACTCAGGGTGGCTTCCAGGGAGCATCTCTTGACTCATTCCCTCTGGAGCTCAGTTTTCTTGCCTGTGAAACGGGACCGTCCTTCCCCGCTTGGCAGAAGGGTGAGAAGCGGAGGGAGCGCCCTGCCCAAAGCCGGCATGCAGAAGGCACTCGGCAGGCACCTGCTGCTGGGCCCACGCTCCTGTCTGTTCATTTTTATTATTATCCTTAACGACTCCCCTCTCTGGTGCTCTCTGTAAAGCGGGGAGGGGGTTCTCGACCTGGGCCACCCTTTGGGCATCTTCCATCCAGAGCTCTACGAGAGCTGCACGAGGTTCTTCTGTTTCCGTGGATGCTGCAGTTAAGAGCTAATTAAGAGCAGGGCGGGCGGGTTGGGGGGGGGGGGGACCCGCCCACCAACATTTGAACATGCGGCTTCAGCAGCCAGGGCGCACGTGCAATGGAAAATCCCCCGCAGCCCAGAGCCCAGCCTGGAGCGCCTGCCTCTTGCTCCACGTTTCTCCCCGACTCCCTGAGAGCCAGTTGTGGGGCGTCCACCACAGTGCTCCCCGAATGGCCTGGGACACAGAGCCTGGCACAGCGGGCACACTTTGGCGGGTCTTGGGGTTGGGATCCAGGGATGATCTTGGTCAGGCTTTGTGGATAAGGGAGGCCCTGCCCGACCACCTGGCCAGGACAACACACCATCTGTGTGCTTGGGACCCTCCCTGTACCCCCTCCCATGCTGGGTTTCCCACCCCAGGTGGAGGAGGCAGCCCCTGGCCCAGCCTTGGGGGCCTGTGGCTCCAAAGGGCTTTCTGGAGATGAAGCCTGGTCTGAGTCACGAGGGGCATGTGAGGGCCACTCAGGTCAAGACGGGAAAGGTGCACCTGGTGGAGGGCAAAGCGTAAGTAAGAAAAGCACAGGAAAGGATGTCTGAAGGGAGGAGCCGGTAGGGGTGGAGGGTGGAGGAGCTGACAGCCTTAGAGCTGATGGCAGTGTGGGCTTGTCCTGGGGCCCTGGGGTGGGGGGGCGGCTGGGAGCGCCTGCGGTGGCTTGCACGAGGTCAGCTTTGCAGCCCCAAAGCCTCTTTCCGGCGTCAGGTGTACAGGCTCCAGGCAGCACAGCTGTGCGGCCCCAGTCTCAGCTGCTGCCGCCCCGGTGCCTCTCAGTGACTGTGGTGCTCCACAGCCGTATCCCCCCACCCCCCCACCCCGGTCCCTGCCCGCAGCCAGCTAGGGCTGGGCGCAGGGAGGGGCAGCCTCGGGGCTGGTGGGTGGAATACACAGGAAATAGCCCAGTCTGGTGCACCTGCAGCCAACTATGCCCCCGCCCCAACAGAGAGGGTGCTCGAATGCCCTCCTGCATTCGAAGCCCTCCTCTAGAGGAGGCTCCCCAGTGTCAGGGAGGCCTGGGGGATGGCACCCAGCATGGGCACAGCCGCCCTGTGGGTCTCCAGGGACTCCCGTCAACCTGGCAGCAGAGCCAGCGTGCATCCTGTTTCCTTCCTCTCCATCACTGCCAGGCAGCTCGGACCACATTTTGTGCTCAACCAGGAGAGCAGGATGCCCTTAAACGGGGCTTTCTGGTCCAGCATTCCCACTCTGCCTTGCATGGTGATCCTTATCTTGACAATAATAATCCCATTGTACCCCGGGCTTTCACTGGGAGCAGCCGCAAATCCTCTTGGCAAGAAAGAAACACGTTTCTGGTCCCCAGGGCTCTCTTTAGGCCCCGAGTTGGCGGTTGGCTCTGCTTCCCAGGCAGACTTCAGAGGCAGGGCACTGCACCCGCCTGCAGGTCACAGACCCTTTCACACATCCCCCTTGCCCTGGCCCTGCCAGGAAAGGACATGCAACCTATTTATGGCTGGTGGGAGAAAGGGTCGGGGTCATGCAGCCAACAGACCCACTATGAGTGCTCGGGTCCCTCTCTGGCAAACCAGATGCTTCTACCCCCACACCCCTCACTCTGCTTCTCCACCTCACCAGCATGCAAGGCCCTCAACAATCCAGCGGGTCAAATGGAGGATGACCCTTAGCAGTGGAGGAGGCAGCCTGAGGTCTGGATACTCATGGCAGCCCCAGAGCAGGGACACAGGGTCCTCAGGGTGGGAGACCCTCAGCTCTGAGGATCCGGACTCCTATCGTGGGACTCGCTCCATCCCATCCCCGTGAGCCCCCCACCCACATCCACAGGGCACCCCTCAGGTGTCCCCTGGCAAGGAGGGAGGCTGCTCATCCCGGCCCACAGAGAGCCACAGGCTGACACGTGGCCAGATGCCCATGTGACCACACACGGAGCCGTGGGGCCTGTGGGCGCCCTGGCGGGGCCCAGAGCATCTTCAGCCCGTTTGCCTCCTGCCTCTCCCTCGCACGAGGGGGTCTGCGTGGGTGGGGGCGGCTGGCGGTGGTAGGAGCGCAGCGTTCGGCTTGGCCACGGCTGCCCAACCAGACTCAAGACGGGCCCGCAGGCGCATGTGTTTTGATCCCAGGCTGCTCTGGAATATTTGAGTCCTGCCGACGGATGTGATATAAAAAACAGCCGGCTGCCAGCACAGCCAGGAAGGACCGTTTCCTCGCCAGCAAGTGCCACGGCAACGCGTTCTCTCCCACCCCTCAGCCCCCACCCCCGGAGCCGGGGGCAGAACACAAAGAGTGGAGTCGCTTTTCCAAAGTATTAATTCTGCCTGCTTCGAGTAATTTTTTTTTTTAATTCCATACTGAGCTGTAATGGATTACTTGGATTATTCCTTTTTCCCCTTCTCTACAAGCTCAGCAATTGAATTAAAATTCAAGAATTAATTTAAGCCAATGTATGTCTCTGTATGCTCGCTAGAACTGTATCTGCACCGGGCTGGGCCTGGGTAGAGTGTTCAGGCCAATGCCCCCCAGTCCCTGATCTTTTTGTGGATTTTTTTTTTTTTGTCTGCAATCTCCCAAGAGCCCAAGGGGAAGCATTGGGCAGAAAGGAGGCCGTGTTAAATGCTTCTCTGGTGGCAAGGCCCAGAAGAGAACAGCCGTGGTCACGGGACACCAGAGCCAGGTGCTCAGGGCATGGGCTCTGGAGCTGGACATTTGTGGGTTCCTGGGGTGTCCTGTCCCTCACACCTGTGGGGCCCAGGGCTCCTTAACCTCAGCCACGGAACGGGGTTGACAGTGAGCCTGGCACCCCGGTGTAGATGTGGAGATGCCCGGACGAGAGAGCCCTGTGTGAATGGACAGGGCGCAGTAGGCTGACCTGCCGACGAGCGGCGGACAGGTGGCCAGAGGTCTGGGCCCCCACTCTGCACATTAGAGAAATCCCCCCGAAGACATTTTCCTGGCCGCACTGGGAGCAGCTGGCACTCGCGGGCACCCTCAGGGAGATGGCGACATCCCTGCTGCACCGCACGGAGGAAGACAGCGAGACTCGGAGCAAGCCAACTGGCCCGTGTCCCTGCGGCAGGGCAGGGTGAGAAGCCAGGTTCCATCTCTGTTTATCCAGCTGAAAGGACGGCCTCTCCAGGCGGCAATCACCATCAAGTGGTGAACATCTGCTGGCTGAATGGGGCATGAAGCACCAGGCGCCGGCAGGCCCAGCGACAGCCTCCGAAGGTGCAATTCTCGCAATTAGGAGCAAACAGAGCAGGGTGTGCTGACATCCTTCCGTGGGCCGCGTTCCACGCCGCGTGCTCCTGTTGCAGGCTCAGGAGTGCGTCCCCCAGAAGCCCTGTGTGGGGGTGTCGATACCCCACCGCACGGAGGAGGCCCTGCAGCTCTGAGGGAATAATACCAGAGCCAGCCATGCCATCTCCAGGGGCAGGTCACCTCTCCAGGCCCGCCAACCCCCCACTCAGCTCACAGGTTGGGCCATGGATCGGCCAGCCCGGCAGGGCCTGAGCTTCCAACAACCCACACCCCCCAACCACCACTTCACAGAAGGGGTGCTGAGGCCCAGGAAGGGCAGGGGTTTGTCCAAGCTAGCTCAGCAATGCTGCAACAGAGCCCGGCCTATGACATGGACAGCCTGTCAGGCCCCTGCCTGGTAGCAGGTCAGGGATGCCCCACTCAGTTTTGACCGGCCATTCCCACTGCCCCCTCCATCCCTCCATTGCTCTGGGTCTCAGCTTCCCCACCTGTCCCTGAGCTATGATTGAGGGTGGGCATGGTCCTGGAGAGCTCGTCCCAGGTAGGGTGTCCTGAGAAACCTAATTTGAGGTGATGGGAGTGGGGCAGCTGCAGAGGAGGGGTCTCCAAGGGACAGCCCCAACAAGTTAGGCCAGCTAAGCACCCCCCCCCCCATACACACACACACCCGGCTCCCGATTCAGGGGTCAGTGACTCAGGAATGAAGGCAGCACCCGGGGCTGAGGCATTCAGAGGACACACCCATGGCCACCCTAGGTCAAGGACAGGTGGATGGGGATCCAAGCAAGAGCTCGGCTGGGCGGGGGAGGGTACATATGGAAGGCCAAGGAGAACCAGAGAGGGAGCAACAGGAGGACAGCACGGCCACAGCAGGGATCTGCAGAAGGAGCCCCCATCAGCCAGGGGTTTCCAGACTCTGTGATAGGGACTGGAAGACTCTGGGGGGAGAACTGCTACACTTAATGCCAGCTTCTTCTAGCCACCCCTCCTCAGTGTGGAGTGAGTACAGACACCTGGAGGCAGGGGGAGCTGAGCAAGAAGGCAAGGCTTGGCTGCATGGGCAGTGGGGTTTTGGGAGGACAGGTGAGGCCCCAGCCCCGTCCCCAGCCAATGCAGGTGGTCCCATTGCTTTTGACCCTCAATATCCAAAAACAGCAAGAAATTGATAAAGGTCTCTGGTATAGAATAAGGATCTGGAAGCTTGTCTTGGCCTGGACCTCACCCCATCTGTGGATGGGGCCCCCTTGGAGGCAGCTCTCACTCATGGCAATTCCTCCAAAGTGGCAAACCCACAAAGTGTTCAGAGGTGGGGGGCTGATCTGAAGTTACTGGGGAGGCAGGTGGAACTGGAGCCTCAGATCCCGAGAGCCCTGCCTCCCTCCATGGGGGAGGGGCTCCCAGGCCAGGAACTGGATGTGGGGGTGGGGGGAGCAGGGATAGGGATGAGGGAGGGAGGGCAGACCTCCAGGATCTAAACTGGGACCCAGTGTGGGGGGTGCTTGGTTTCTTTTCTCTCTCAGCTAATTACAGCACAAGAGTTTTACCTTTAGAATCATAAAAAAAAAAAAAAAAGACACCCTCCTTCTCCTGCATGAGGGGATGCTGGAATCTGGAGACCCAGAGTGTCCCCCTTCCACCCCCAGGGGCAGGGTAGGCAGGGTGAGGTCTGGAAGGTACCCCCCTATCCTCCCACCATGTGGGCTTAAGGACTGACAGCTGCACCCGATACTTAGATTACAAAGGTTTATTTAGAAAATAGTTTGGTTGTTTTGGCTGTCATTTTTGGCAAACATGTAAATACTTTCAGTAACCAAAGATTGTCACTGCGTCTCTCCTCTTCCAAGACAGCCGCCCCCACTAGGTCCTGGGGAAGTCAGCCCTTGCTCAGAGGGGGGTAGGGTGGTGGTGGTGTGTGTTGGGGGGGGGGCTCCTTTCTCCCCAGTTTGGGAGATTGCACTCACTTCTGCTAAGACCCTGACCCCCCAGCCGCACCTCTGCAGGCTCCCCCAGAGCCTATCCGAGCTGAAGCCCGGAAGCAGCCCTTGGCTGAGACGGGAAGGCAGAGGGGTCGCCCCTCTCTCCTCCCCGCTCCCCCCGGGGGGGGGGGGGTGCCCTGCTCCTTCTCTGCCCACCCTCGTGCCCTGCCCGTGCGCTCCCGTGCGCCCTGGAGGCAGATGGATCCCGGGTCTCTGGGGCAGCTGCCCCGCCCCCGTTTTCCGCTGGGGGTGGGGGTTGTCGAGCTTTCCCAGGCCCCAGCCATCCACGGTCTCCGCGGGCCGGGCCCGCTCACTGCCTGAAGCCCCTTCTCCTCCGTCGGAAGAGGATGTGCTTAAAGGAACGCCGGAAGTCCTGGTTGAAGACGGTGTAGATGACCGGGTTGAGCGAGCTGTTGCAGTAGCCGATCCAGAAGAAAAACTTGAAGAGCGGGTCGGGCACCTGGCAGGCCTCGCGGCAGATTCCGTACAGGCTGTAGCTGAAGAAGAAGGGGAACCAGCAGAGCACGAACACGCCCATGACCACGGCCAGCACGAAGGTGAAGCGCTTCTCGCGCGCCTGGGCCACCTTGCGGCGGCACACGCTGCTGCGCGCCCGGCGCCGGCGCGACAGGAAGAACTCGACGGAGCGCGAGCTGGCGCGGGACAGGCGCCCGCCGGGGCCCGGGGACTTGGCGGCGGCCAGGGCGCCCGCGCCGGGGGGCCCCGGCCCCGGCCCCGGCCCCGGCCCGTCCCCGTCCGCGCCCCCCGCGCCGCCCGCGCCCCCCGCGCGCCGCCGCCCGCCCCGCCGCAGCGCGCCCCGCCGCCGCCGCCGCTCGGCCGCGCTGCTGTCCTCCGGGTCCACGTCGGCGCGCGGGGGGCGCGGGGGCGCGCAGTGCCCGTTCTCGCCCAGGCCGGCCGCCGCGCCCAGCCCGTTCTCCGTGGTCGGGGACGCGCCGTCGGGGCCCGCGGGCGCGCGCTTCTCGCTGAGCGTGCGGGTGCGCAGCTTGGCCACGCGGTAGATGCGCGCGTAGACCAGGCCCATGATGAGGCAGGGCGCGAAGAAGGAGCCGATGCAGGAGGACAGGATGTACCACGTCTCGTCGTTGAGGCCGCACTGCGGGTAGGCGGCACCGTCGGGCTGGCGGTAGAGCGAGACGAGCGGCGGGAAGGAGATGACGGCCGAGATGAGCCACACGGCCACGATGGTCGCCTTGACGCGGCGCGGCGTGCGCTTCAGGTTGTACTCGACGGCCTGCGTCACCGACCAGTAGCGGTCCAGGCTGATGGCGCACAGGTGCACGATGGACGAGGTGCAGAAGAGCACGTCGAGCGCCAGGTACACGCCGCACCACACCTGCCCGAAGTACCAGTAGGCCATGAGCTCGTTGGCCAGCGAGAAGGGCATGACCAGCGTGGCCACCAGGATGTCAGCCGAGGCCAGGGACACCAGGAAGAGGTTCTGCGGGGCGCGCAGCGCGCGGCTGGTCAGCACGGCGATCACCACCAGCACGTTGCCCACCACGGTGAAGACGATGAGGAAGCCCACCACGGCCGCCAGCCCCGCCACGGCGCCCGCCGAGTACTGGCCCGGGGGCGGCCCCCAGGCGGCCCCCGGCGCGGCGCCCGAGGCGTTGGCGGCCCCGCCGCTGCCCCCCTCGCCGGCGCCGCTCGCGTTGGGGCCCGCCACCGCCGCCGCCGCCGCCAGCGCCGCCGCCAGCGCCGGGGACGCCATGGTCCTCCCGCGAGCTACGCGGTCCCGCCCGGAGCCGGGGCGCAGCCGCGGCAGCTCGGGCGCCCCCCAGCCCGGGTCGGCGCCTGCATCGCCGCCTGCTCCCGGGGCGCCCCGCAGCCGGCCTTCGGCCGTGGTGGCTCGGCGGGCGGGCGGCGCGCCGGAGAGCGTGGCTGCCGGGCTCCCCGCAGCTGCCGCGCGCGTAAGTGCAGAGCAGGAGGCTCCCGGAGCGAGCGGCGACGCGGCGGCGGGGGGGAGGGGGGCAGGTCCCGGGGTCCTCGCGCGGCCCCGCCCTCGGCCCGGCTCACGGGGAGCGCCCCGGCCGCGAGCCCGGGGTGCTGCGGCGCCCGAGCGGGCGTGCCCGAGCGGCCCCGCGGCCCCGGCGCCCGACCGGGGCGCAGGCTGCAGGCGGCGGCGGCGGCGGCGGCGGCGGCCCGGGCGCTCCGCCTCCCATCCGGCCGGCTAGGGCTGGGCGCACCGGGGCGCGGGCCGCCGCTCCTCCGGGCCCCAGCGCCCGCGCGCAGCCCCGGGCTCCAACTTTACTTTCCCGGGCAGGGCGCCGGCGCGCGTCCTTCTCCCGCTGCTCCGGGCGCGGGCGCCCCCCGCGGTCCGCGTTCGGCCGTGCGGGCTCCGCCTCGCCTGCCTCGCTCGTCTTAGCTGCGCTGCAGCCGCCGCCGCCGCCGCCGCCGCCGCCTCCTCCTCCTTCGCCGCCGCCGCCGCCGCCGCCGTGCGCTCGGCGCGAGTGCAGCCGCCCGGCCTCGGCTTCCAACTTGGGTAGAGTTGCGCAGCGGGGCGGGCGCGCGGGGCGGGGCGCGGGCGGGCGGGGGCGGCCTGGCGGGCAGGCCAGCGCTGCCCGCCCGGGGGGAGCGGGCCCGGGAGCCGGAGCCCGCTGCCGCCTCGGCGAACCTGCCCGCGCGGCGCCGGGGAGGAGTCCAGGGCGGTGGCGCGAGGCGCGCGCGCACGGCGAGGGCGCCCCCTCCAGGGCCGACTGCGGTCTGCGGGACCGGGTTGAGTGCTGGATGGCCTGGGCGGTGAGTTCCAGAAACCTGCTCTTTCTAAGACAAGAGCCTCCTCGCCTCCCCCGGGCACACGCGCACGCACACGCGGGCGCGCACACTCGCGCGCAGCACCGGCCGGCTCGGGGTCCGCCGCCTGATTGGAGCGCCAACCGCTCGCTGCCTGGCGGAGGACGCGATGCTGCCTGGGTGCGCAGGGGTCCTGCGGAGTCCGGGTCGGGCTGCGATCCCCGGTGGGGGTTCCAGGGCAGAGCCACCTTCCTGCCCCTCGGCCTCAGCTCCCTTCTCTGCCCACTTCCAAGCGCTGCTGGAGCATGAATCATGACGGCGGTGCCAGTGGCAGCCCTGGGCAGGCTCCCAGGCTCTGCATCCATGTTGGCAATTATTGAAGTTTAATTCCCATGCTCCGTGCCCCTGCTTTTAAAGGGGGGGCGGGGGGATGTTCAAAATCACCGCCTCTGACAAACACCCAGACTGAATTTCCCGGATGATGGGCGGGTTTGCGTGGGTGCCTTATTCCTGCGGGCTTAGGGGCAAGCCGTTGGAGTATCTCCCCCACCCCCGGCTTACCCCTGCCTTATGTCCCTCTGCATTCATTAGGCAAACGTGCACTGTCGCTCCGTCGTGTGCAGAACGCTGGTTCCCACCTCCAGGCAGCTCGAGGTCTGTGGGAGACAGACCCTGGGGAGGAGGCTGGAGTTCCCAGGCCTGACATTTCTTGCCCGGAGGAGGGGAGGGCCTTTCCTCCCCGCAGTCCAGAAAAGCACCCAGGCAGGCCAGCAGCTTTCCCTGTGTCCCCAGATGGAAAGGTAGGGCCTGTGGCTGGGGGCCGGGGGATGGGGTGCCTCTGGGTTCTAGGAAGGTGTACAGGGGAGGATTAGAGCATCCCGGTAGCAAAGCCTGGAAATGTGTGTGGCTTTGGAGGTGCGTTTTGTCTTCTCTGAGCTCTGGAAAGGTTCAAAGGGTCTTATGTGGCACAGCACTGGTGTCATAGCAGAGATGCCCACTGGGAGCCCAGCATCCTCATCAGCCCCCTTACATGGAGGAGGAGGGGTCAGGCCAGGACCAGGCCAGCAATCAGCTTCTGGATGGTGACACTGCCCAAGAAGGGCCAAACCACCCTAGCCAGTCCTGGGCTTTTGTGCACTTTTTGGGAGCAAAGCCATAAGTGCATATGAGATGCATGTGGCCCAGAGAAGGTAGAAAGGCTCCATCCCTGGGAAAGGGTCCCCTGGTCCAGGAAGGAGGCCTGGATTGTGCTTGTATTCACATCCTCCGTGGTTGGCATACACCCACCCTGGTCCGTACTGGGCCTTTTGTCACCTGGGATGGTTGGTACCACACACTGTGATGCTGCAGTGGATGCTGTCAGTGCCCTGGACTTCTTCCTTCAGGCTGGGAGTGGAGTTGTCAAGGAATGCTTCCTGGAGGAGGTGACCTCTGAGCTGCCTTTGGAGAATGGAGGGAAGTTATTAGGAAGTGAGAAGCCCCTATGGGTTGTTTCCTCTGGGGTAGGGGGATGGGCTTTGTCCTAGAGGCAGGGGGAGCCAGAGGAGGATCCAAAAAAAAGGAAGTGGCAGGGGTCAGATGTAGGTTTTAGGGAGCTCCCTCCCCCCAGCAGCTGGCCAGCCACGTGGGCCTCCTCCTGACAATGTGGGTTCTCATCTTTGTGGGGGAGGGTGCCTGGGGTTGTTGGGACATCCAGGGTCCTGGCTGCATTGGACATCTCACATGTTCATAATCAAGGATGGCCAGCACAAAGAATTTGGAGGAAGAAGGACACAGTACCTGGGGCCTGAAGCAGACAGGACTTCCCACTGCCCAGGAAGTGGCTCACCAGGCCAGGCTGGGACATCCGGAGTGCCTGGATGGCCCAGTGACTCAGGCCCCTGGGGACGCCTGGCTGGCCTTTTGACCTCAGGAGCGCTGGCACTGTCTCCCTGGCACAACCCAGGAGGAGGAAGGAGGCAGCACCTCTCCTGTGCATCAGGGCCCAGAGGGGGAGAGGAGGGCTGAGTCCTCTGAAGAGTCCTCGGGGCAGAGAAGGCCTTGGCTGGGCTCCGGGGCTGCGCCGTATGAACGCAGACCTGCCTGCATGCAGGGAGGGAGGCCCCAGGGACTGCAGCTGTTCCAAAAGGAGCTAGAGAGGCCTCTTACCCCAGACATTGAAAATGAGGCTTGACAAACTGCTCCTGATTATCCTGTAACCAGCAAAACAGCATGTGCCTGAAGAGGCTGCCTGTCCCCGTGAGTTGCTGATGGCCCAGCCCGGGCTTGGCAGGACCCAGAGAGATGACAGGGAGGGTGTTCTAAGGCTTCAGGCTGCCCTGGTGGAGGGGGCAGGGGAAGGCACTGGGGAGGGGCGTGGGACATCTTACAAGGAAAGTCCTATAACAGCGAAGCCTCTGGGAGCTGCCAAGGCAGGGTGGCCCTTCCTCCCACCCATGATGAGTGAGTGGAGCCCAGAAGGAATGGTTGGTCCCCTCAGGGCCACACAGCCGTAGGACATTGGCTCCTGGCCCCCAATGCTGTGAGAAGGGAACTGGAAGCATGCCTACCAGGTACACACCTGGGGGGCAGTGCTCTGTGTTCCACCAGTGGCCTGTCCTGGTGGAGGAGAGTGTGTCTCCGTGACCTGCTTCCCCGCATGCAGCTATGCATGCACACACACAGACGTGCACATGTATTCAGGTGCACATGCACACACATATCTGCATGCACTTGTTCATGTGCACACACATACCCATGTGTACCTGTACACACATTTTTGTGCACACATATGCTGGTGTAACCACATACATATGGACACAAATCCATGCATGCTGCATACATATGTGCATACACACAGCCATGTAAATTATATAGGGCTTTCGTATGAATATCTATGTGCACATGTGATGTGCACACATGCATGCATGTGCTTCCATAGGCAGGCAGGCATGAACACACTTGTGTGTATTCTTTCACACACTACACACACAGATATTCATGCACACACAGATACTATCCACATACATGTTCATAGACCCCGATCCTCACACCTGCATAAAATCATGTACACTTGTTATATGCATATAGGTGCATACATTTATGTATGCCTCACATGTGCATATACATGTATCCATCACATTGCTGCACATAGCCACTCATACGTGCATGCACTCACATGTATCAACACACGTGCAAGCGTGTGTGCTCACCCCCCACATAGGCATGCATGCACACACACACACACGCACAGGTGCCCGAGGCCTTACTCACCCTCCCAGGCCGTGGGGAGGATGTGTTCGGCCACCCCATTGCCGGTAGCTCTTCCTAGTTTCCGGCTGGGCTCTGCTTCCTCAGCCTGCTCACCTCCGCCCAGCTCGTTCAGATGGCTCTTCAGCCCACTCCCTCCAGGCTGCAAGCCCATTCGTCACCGCCTGCCGCGGACTCTGGGCCTTGGCACATGCTGTTCTCCAGGCTGGCAACCCTGGGCCTCGTCTATCCCCAGGGCTCTTCTCTTCCTTCAAAATGTGTTTACACTATTCCCCAGCAGACTTCCCTGATCTTCCAGGCTAGAGCAGAAGCCCCTTCCTTACTTAGCTGGCTGCCTGTGTGCCCGGCAGGGGCAGGCCGTCATCAGACCCTGTCCCTCTCGACTGGCGGTTCCTGAGAGCAGGCCATGTCTCACCCACTGCCTGGTGCAGGGCCCCACTATGGCTCTTGTAGGGGCTCAATCAAAGCTGGTGGAGGAGTTGGGGGTAAAGGGTGAGTCAGGAATACAATGGAGGTCCCGATGTCCTCCGTGCTCCTTGGCCAGGCCGGATATCTAGAGTGTGCTCAGCACAGGTGGTGCCCGGCAGAGCATAGGGATGCCTCACCCTGCCAGGCCCCTGAGCCACCGCCTGGTGGTTCCTCTCTACCTCCATTCTGTGGAGGTTGCTGATGCTGGATGTGCACAGAAGCTCCTGCTCATCACTTGCTTGCTACCTGGCAGCCTCCTGGCCTCAGTCTTCCCATCTGTAAGGTGGGGATATTAGACTGGAGAGTTGTAAGGTCCGTGCCAGCTCTGACCCCACTTGGCTGTGAGCTCCTGGAAGTGGGTGTTGCATCTGGTCCTCTGCTGGGCGCCCGCAGCGGTGGGGAGGGGCAAGGGCCTGGAGGCAGGGAAACAAGCCTCCTTCCTCTTCTGTAGCAGGTGCAGTGAGAGGGAGACCGACCTGGCTTCCCAGGCTCCAGACCAAGAAGACCTGTTTCCTCCTAACAGCCGAGCTGAGGATTTTCGCCCCCTGTGTTTATTTGAAATTTCATTTTTAAAGACAAGCAGGGAAAAATGAGGCTTGCCTCTCTGCCTGCCCCTCCCTGAAGAATTCCAGAAGCGCTTTGTCTTGTTAGACCGTGGCCTGGATCTGCTGGCCCGGGGCCTGGCTCTCCATGCACTAACCCGCAGACCAAATCCATTGCAATATTGATCACATTGATGGATTTGGCACAGCTGAGTTCTCCCAGAGCTGGCGCAAGTCCTTCTAGAGAAAGAACTGCTTCAGGGACCGGCTTTGATTTGCAATGAGGGTAAGAGATGAAAGCAGTGGGTCAGCGTGTTTTCTTCAGCACCAGCTGTGGACCGCACTCAGCCCAGGGCCTGCAGGAGGTCAAGCTCACTCCCGTCCCCTGCACATCCTGGCTGCCGCACCGTCCTCTCATGGCATCCCGCGTCTGGCCTGCCCCTCTGCCGTCTGGTTCCAGGCTTGACAGGGTCCTCCCTACCAGGCTTGCTGCTGCCCAGATGCCTGAGCCTGGCATTCAAGACCCCCCCCTAGGCCTGGCCTCTAGAGTCGGGCTGACCAGGTGTCCCTATGCAACCTTAGCAAGCTGCCTTTCCTTTCACTCAGCCTGTAGATGGCAACAACAGAGTCACGTCCCCGAGGGCTGATGTCCCAGCTCTGGGGGACAGTGTCTGCAGGGCTCTTACTTCAGGGCCTGCTTGCTGCAGGGTCCCTTGCCATGTCCACCATTCTTCTGCCTCGGTTGCTACTCCCTGGGCCTGGAGCACTTGCTCTCACCTCTGCTCATCACACACCTGAACAGGTGGAAGACATGGCTCCACCGGCCCCAGCCCTGGGCTTCGGGAGCCGCCCCCCTCAGGGTTCCCTGGACCACCATGACCCTTGGCATCTCTGAATCTTAATGATCCAGTGTCCACCCTGGCCACCTCCTGCCCAGGCCCCCAGAGCCCCTGCCCATTGCCAGCACTCATAGGAGCCACCATGAGGGAGCATGTCCCCTGGGCCAGGCCTGGCCTGAACAGTCCATGGGTAGTGGGCCCATGTGTGATCATCCCATTCTGCAGGAGAGAATAGTCAAGCCCACAGGTCTTGCATGTGGATCCAAGCCTGGGACAGGGTCCCTCCCCTCCATCCCACTGTTAGGCTGTTGGCACCCACTTGCTTTTGCCTTGAGTCTGCCCCAATAACTAGCTTCCATAGTGGGTGGCCTCGGAAGGGGTCTCCTGGGAGTGACCACCAAGCCGAGGCCGGAAGGTGGAGAATTTGAGGCCTGGAGTGACCCTGTCCGCCAGTCTGCCCACCCACCAGAGGGCCCTCCCCATCCCCGCCCCGGGGCAGATTTCAGGTGTGGCCCCTCATGTCACCCACTGGAAATTCAGCATCTGTTCAGCAGGCATCTCCTGGGCACCTGCTTCATGCCAAGTGTGGCCAGTGCCTGTGGGCTACAGAGAGCAAGGTGCTACTCAGGCTCAGAATGGGGGACGGGGCACAGGCAGTAACCAGCTGGAAGGTGCCAGAAGATGGAGGTAGCAAGTAGCAGGGTCCAAGGGGGCTTTCTGGCCTGTCTGGGGGCTCGGGGAAGACTTTCTGGAAGAAGTAAGGGCTCCGCCCAGACCGGAGGATGAGGAGTAGCAATCTGTCCAAAATGAAGGCAGTGGAGTGTGTTCTGGGTGGGCATGCCACGTACCCAGCAGCTAGCACTCACTGCCTCCTGGGCCACTGAGGTTGGCAGGATTCTCAGATGACCCCCAATGACCCAAGCCCTGGAGTGATCCCCTGTTTTGATTGTGAATATGACAGAGTGTCACTGCCTTAGTTAGGCCCCTGATAAGTTGGCTCTGAATTAATTAAAGATTATCCTGGGTGGGCCTGACCTAACTAGGTGAACCCCTTGAAAGTATCAGAGAGGTTCTGCTGGCCTCCAAGATGAAGCAGTGTCATGAGAGGGGATCCAAAGACAGGATCTAAGATGGCCTTTAGTTGCCAGGAGTAGTCCCTGACAAATAGCAACCAGAACACAAGGACCATGACCTCAGGGAACTGGGTTCCACTGACAACTGTGTGAGCCTGGAGGGGACCATGGGCCTCGGAAATCTCAGCCTCAGCTGATACCTTCATCTTGGCCTTCGGACACTGAGCAGGGGACCCAGTTAGCCTGCACCTGGACTCCTGGCCTACAGAAACTGTAAGGTAATAATAGATGTGTGTCATTTTAAGTTGGTCCATCTGTGTAATTTGTTATACAACCTTGATAACACCCATGCACCCAGTTCGTTTTGGTGGAGGAACAGCGATGTGTCTAGGAAAGGGGTACAGCTTCCCGGCACTGAGGAAGAGTCCTGATGCCGCTGAGCCTATTACGATGGACCCATCTCCCTTTCCCAGTGGCTGGAGGAGAGGCCGCACGGCCAGTCTCAGCCAGTACCACTTCCCTGATAATGAGCGAGAAATGTACACGAAGACCAGCTGCCTCTCTTCCTGTTTGGTCACCCAAGTGCAGGGGTGCAAGGCTCACAGCGGGCAGCTCTTGGGACCTGAGGAGCTGGACATAGGGACGGTAACTGGAGGGGGAGGAGCCAGGGTCCTTCATGCTGTTGCTCTGGAGCCTCCAAGTGAACCCACCCGGGATCCATCCTTGGTCAGGCTTCCTGCAGAGGGGATGCTAAGTGGCCTTGCTGTCTGAGCCCTTTGTGAGGAGGTTCTGTAGCTCGGGGCTGATTGCGCCCTGATCGATTGCTGTCCACAACCCCTGCTGCCTCCTCAGAATCACTGTGCTAGTCTGTGATAGACAAAATACACACACACCTGTGCCCTCACTGCCCCAATTGGGACATGCGACCTGAAGCACTAAAAAGATCCTTCGGGTAAGATTCAGCTGAGGACTGTGAGCTGGCATGTTATCCCTAAATGTAGTAACGAGGGTCCTGCTAAGTGAAGGACAGAGACAAGGTGGGTCACAGAGCAGTTGTGATATCAGAAGCGGGTGGGGGACTGGAGGAAGAGACCACAAGCCTCTAGATGCTGGAAAAGAACCAGGAAACGGGTTCTCCACTGGATCTTCCCTGAGGAACCAGTCCTGCCCACCCATTTTAAGCTTCTGGCCTGCAGAACTGCAAGATAATAAATGTGTGTTCTTGTAAGCTACTAAGTGTCTGATCATTTGTTCTAGCAAAGAGGAAATGAATACAGAGCCTGTAGGTGTTTGGGGGAATGAATGAATGAATGAATGAATGCCTCCACAAGATAGGCATTTTGATTCTTGCTTTATAGTTAAGACAGGCGAGGCCCAGACAGCCCCAAGGCTGACTTCTCAGCAAGCCAGGTTCTATCTGCTCCACTGTGCTGCCTCTAATTTGCTGAGCACCAAGTATGTGTGGGGCTCAGAGTGGAGAAGAGTGAGACAGATCAGTCCATCACTGTAACCCAAGGTTCTGGGCCCCACCTGCTCTCCTGAGTGTGCAGGGAGCACCGTCTGGGCTGCGTGGACATGGGGCATGTGCCCCCATGGATGTTGGTGCTCGCTAAGGGACCCCCCTCCATCGTGAAGCCCGTGTCCCTGCTCCCTGGATCACAGTGGCCCCACATAGAATTTGGGGAGCAAGTCTGCCAGAAATGGTTAATTACATGAAAGCAAAGTCACGCCCATGACCTATGACTGGGACCACAGCAGGCATATGCTGCAGAGCTAGAGGGAGTCCAGAGATATTTTTAGTTTTGTTTGGCGCTTTTTTTTTTTTTTCAGATTTTTCAGAAAATGCAGAAGAGCCCTTGATGTATTTGGGAGGAAAAAAAGTGAAAAATGCTCCCATTCAGCCTGACCCTGTGAAGTTTCCCCTGTGAAGATTTCCTATGCGGAGCCCGATCCCCAAGTGTTTCTGGAAGGCAGGGAGGCAGGCCCAGCAGTGTGTGCCGCTGGCAGGAGTGTTGGAATGTTTATGTTGGAACCTGGACACTGTGAGCTTGGGCTCAGCAGTATCTGCTATGTTTCATTCTTGAGTTTTGCCTTCCCAGAAAGGCTCTGATTTAAACCAGAAATTTGTCTCAGAAGGGAATGGGGCCAGCCTGAGATTTAGGACTGTGAGTCAGGGTACCGGGGCTGCTGCTGTAACAAAGCAGCCCAGAACATGGTGGCTAGAGGGGCTGGAGTGATGAATCCCCCGAGGGTCAGCAGGACCAGCATGACTGCCTGACCGGCGGAGGGTGCTGGTGCCAGCAGGCAGCTCCCACCTCCAGCTTGGGGTTGGCTGGGCCAGCGGGGGCCATTGCCGTGCACCCACGGTCAGCCCTCAGCCCTCAGCCCGCTGGGATGGGAGGACACACGGTCCTCCAAACGCAGGGCATCCTCACCGGGAAGTTGCATACAGTCCACATGCTGACATCTCATTGGTCAGAATGTGGTCACATGGCCATACCTACTGCAAGGGAGGCCTGGGAAATGTAGTCTTCAACAGGGTGGCCATCTGCCAAGATAAATGCAGGGAGGGTCTCCAACCTGGGAACTGTTGACATTTGGGGCTGGGGACCTCTGTGTCATGGGTGCCAGCCTGTGAATTGCAGCACGTTTAGCAGCATCCCTGGACTCTTTTGACTAATACTAGGAGCAACTCCCCCCAACCCTGCCCACATCTTACCCCCAGTTGTGATGACCAAAAATGTCCTCAGATATTGCCAGGTGTCCCCTGGAGGCATCACCACCCAGCCAAGAACATGGGGCCAGATGGAGGTCCCAAACTCTAGTGTCCACAGAGCAGGAGCGCTGGGGCTGGGCTGCAGTGAGCCGGTGGAGAATGCCCCATGAGGGGGTATAGCTAGCTCTCGCTCCACCCTGCAAGTTCTCAGGCTGGAGCAGGACAAAGATCTGGATTTTCAAGTGAAATACCATAATTGCTTATTGATAGCATCTAATTAAAACAGGAAAATAGCTGTGTGGTTGCTATGGGTTGAATTGTATTCCCCAAAAGCAGTCTATGTGCTAACCGGCCAGGGCCTGTGAGAGTGACCTTATTGGGCCCTGGCAGGTTTTCTTAGGCACACTGAGGTCATCCTGGACCAGCAGAGGGGGAGGACCCTAATTCAATACTGCTGGTACCTTATAAGAAAAGACGCGTGGAGAAGGACACGTGAAGACAGAAGCTAACATGGGACTCTAATGCCTGTCTGAGCCTCTGGAACCCCCACCCCAGCTTGACGGCCCAAGCCCCACTGCACAAAGTGGAATGCAAAGCTGTCAGCACCTTCAATTGGGGCTCACTGGGACAGTGAGACGGGCCAGCTAGGCAGGCCCTGTCACCAACCTCCACAGTCTGAGCCTGGCGCAGCATGTGCAAGTCCCCTCCCACCTTGCCACAGCCTGGCTGTGGCACTGCCGCCTCCCCCTAGACCTTCAGTCTCGTCTAGCAAATGCAGAGAATCAAATTCGCTTGGGACAGGATGAGGCCTCCCTAAGTGAGTGCGGCTGAACGAGGACAAAGACCCGCCATCGATGTGTGTGCCTGCTGTTTGCCAGGTGACCTGCGGAGTACCTGTGGGGGCCGGGGCCTGGGGATCCATCAGCAAACAACCTAGTGCCTGAAACTACCCAGGATGCCAGGGCGCCAGCCACTCCCAGACACAGCAAGCCCTCCTCTGCTTTGCAGGGGGTTGGGTGGGGTTGAGAATAAGGTTGGGGTTAGAATTTGCTTGGGATGGAGGGTCAGTGTGAGATAGAGATTAATTGGATTTTAGATGGGATTTGCATTGGGGTTCAGTATATAAACAGAATTTGTGTTGGAGAGGGTTGTGGTAAATTTGGGTGTTAGAGTCAATATTTGAGAAATGGTTTGGATCAAGACTAGGTCTGGTGTCAGTTTGATATTAGGATTAGGATGCGGGTCAGGATTGGGGTGGGGAGGGGGTCAGGGTGGAGTCAGGATGGGGGTGGGGCAGGTTAAGGCACAGCTGGAATCTGACCCCGAGCCCCTCGCTGTGCTGACCATTCATGGTCACCAGGGTGTCTCCATGTCTCTCTTCATCCAGCACCTAAACTCCCAGCTCTCACCTTAATCTGATGCTTAATAACCCTTGCCCTTTGCCACACCCTGACTGAGTGGCTTGGCTTGGACTGTCCCAGCTCTGGAAGTCCCCAGGAGGCAGGGTCCTCTAGGTGAGCTGGGATTGTAATAGCTGTAATAGCTGTAGCTATTGTCCTGGAGGAACACAGGGGCATAAAGGCACCTCCCTGGAGCCTGAACAAGAAGTCTGGCCAGTAGCATCAGTGCTGGGATTACACTCAGACTGTTTCAAAACCAAAGTACTTTTACTGCCACGTTCGTCGGAGCTGCCCTGGGAAACCGTGTTCTACTGTCACAGAAAGTTTGTGTAAAAAGGAGGTGTTATGGTCCCAAGTCTCAGAAGGAGGAGACACGAGATGCCTCCTTGCAGATACAGTTTCAGTCACAGCAGAAAAAGGACAGGACTCCCGGGAGGAAGCAAAGACCTCCTTTTCCTCACGGAGAAAGCTCACTTCCCGATTCCAGAACAGCCGAGAATAACAGGAAACCCCACGGGGGGGCCCTGGAGTCTGGCAGCCTTGCCCTTTGCTTCAGGACTTCTGTGGATTAGGGGCTGAGGCGCCAGGGCTGCTTAAGAGGGAAAGCAGGTGCATCTGGACCCTGCGGGCATCCTCACTGCGCGTGGCTGCAGAGTGAGCCCGTGTCCAGGAGGGGGCGACGTGACGCGGCCCCGCCCCTGCAGGCGGGTCCCCAGGGCTGGGGCGGGAGGGGTGCAGAACCACTGGGCCCCAGGCTGCAGACCTGGGCGTCACCTCCTCCCCCAGTGATGGCCCTGCCACCCTGCCACTCAGTCCCATCCTCGCCCTGTCTTGGCAAGGTGGGAGCTGCCTGGAGCCAGACCAGGCTAGACCTGCCATCGATGTGTGTGCCTGCTGTTCGCCAGGTGAACCTCCAGCCTCTCTGAGGGCCCAGAGGGATGCTCTCTGCGGTGGCCAAGGCAAGAGAGAGCCCACGCCCCCACCCAGAGCACACCTGGCTGTGTGGCTCGGCACCTGTAAGCCTGCTGGCTCCTGGCTTACGCATGCTCCCTTCCAGCCACCGAGCGCTCTGCTCATCCCCAATAGCCCCTGTGCCTCCCCACTTGCATACCTCCTCAGGTGTGCACCCTTCCTGCTCTGCCCTCCACAGCTCCCCTCTTCCTCAGCTATCAAATTCAGCTCAGCTGCCTCTTCCAGGAAGCCCTCCTGGGGCTCCTAAGGACACCTGAAGGCGGCCAAGACCCCTTTACTCTCTCCTGGGTGCCTCTCAATGAGCTTAGGGATCCTCAGGGCAGAGACCAGGTGCTTCACCTGCAGCATCTCAGGCTCAGCAGTGGGTGGAGTCCTTCAGAAGGACCATTCGTGCATCAGTGAGTGAGTGACGAACGAGCCAGCAAGGAGCCCCAGGGGGAAGAACCCTACCTTCTGTGCACATTCCCAGACCCAGCGCTGCCCCAGCTGCCCCATCACTGGTCTCCCTATGGGCCCCCATCGTCCCCCACCCCTGCACACACAATCACCTCCTCCCATGACCCTGCAAGTGCACCATCTGCTTCCTGACCCTGCAGTAGCTGAGGCGAGGGAAGCTCCTGGCAAATCTGAAGGATGGGATATGGCCACTGAAGGCACTTTCAGGCTTCCCAGCGACAGAGGGTCGGCTCTCAACCCCACCCCATCGGGCACCATACCTGCACCTGCACCTGTGTGCTCCAGTGGCCTGGCTGAGCAAGCCCGCGGTAGGGCACCTTGAGGATTAGCTGAGACCAAGGCGGTGAACCCCACCTGACTGCCTACTCAGATTCTGAGGCTGTCCCGACAGCCCTTCATTGCTGCTTCAGTTCTGCAGAGGAGCATTCCCCTCGGGGCCTATGTGCGCACCGGGGCATCCTGGGTCCCAGCCCCATGCTGTCTAAGTGAAAACAGTACACGCACTGGAATCTAGGAAGAAGACCAGCACCCCGAGGGGCCAGCCTGTCGGGAGGGGTCAAGGATGGGCCTGCTCTTTCCTCACATCTGTGCTCCACCTGGGGGAACATACAGGTTTCCAGCCTAGCCCTTGCTGCCTGCCCAGCCAGCTGCCCCAGGCCTCACCTGCAGCTGGGCGGAGCTCCCCGGCCAGTGCGCCCCATATACTCCAGAGGTTCCCCAGAGAGCCTGAACCTCTCATTCCCCGAGGGGCAAACAGAGGCCCAGGTATCTCCAGGTCCAGTGCAGGCTCAGGTCAAGGGCCACAAGGTCTGTGGGCCACTCAGCACAGGTCTGCCTCCTTGGCTCTGCCCTCCAGCTCCCTGGGGTCACACCGTTCCCAGCACATCTCCGGTTGGATGCTGCCAAGGGCAAATACTCGGGTGAGGTTTAGAGGTCAGAGGGGTGTGGCCCGCACCTGTTTCCTGAGTACAGGTGGGCAGACTCATGGGTTGTACAGACCAGATGTTCCCCAAGGCCCACCTTCCTGGCGATGCACCTGTGCTTTCCTGCAGCCTCCTCATCCTGACCAGTGGCCACAGGGGGCCTATGTTCTGGACCCCACACTCCGAGCATGTGACAAACGGTGGGGAGGGCACGGTGGAAACCAGCCAGGGCAGATGGCATCCAGCACCCGGCAGGTGCTAGGTCCCAGGGACTCGGGGCTGGGTTTGGGCTCAGCGCAGATGTCACCAAAGCCACATATGGGGGGAACCAATTTGTATTTGTGAGCTCCTACTACAGCCCAGGACCCGCAGGCCACCCTCTTTCTGCTGTTTCCAGGGAGAAGTCAGCAGGGACTGGCCCTGTGAGGTGGGGGTGCTCACATCAGCGCTGGGGTGCGTGCAGGCCTTGGAAAACCCAAGCCCTTGTCTAATTAAGCCATTAGGAGTGGGTATCCATGGAAACCACTGTACTCCCATACTCAACACAGATGAATATTTATTCAATTAGCAGGGCACAGGAGCTGGGGAACCTTTGCTTCCTGCTGGGACCATCATGTGGGCTTCTGGGGAAGTCATGTTTTGGGGAACCCCCTGAGGCCCAGACCTGTCGCCTGCATGATCTCGTTTTTCACAGCCACCCCTCGAGATGGTCCCTGTCGCCCCCTCTGTATGGAAGAAACTACGGCACAAAGCAATACAGCCACCCAATCAGAGCCAGAGGCGGGACAGGAACCCCACGGGTCAGGCTGGACCTGCCGGCTCTTTCTACAACCCAAGCCCCGAGGGAGGCAGGCAAAGAGCCTTCTACATCCCGGCTGCCCAGGCAGTTACGGCCGTGGCCCCGGCTCTGGGTGGTGTAGCCTCCATGTGACCTTGAGCAGCCACTTGAACTCCCTGTGCCCTTGTGGGTCATCTGTGCCTGGGTTTGGTCATTGTACCGCAGTCCATTCTGGCTGCAGACACTTGGCACTCACAGTTCTGGAGAATTGGGGTCCAACATCAAGGTGTCCTCATGCTGAGGTCAGGTTCTGGTGAGGACCCTCTTCCTGGTTCTAGCATCTTCTCCCTGAGTCCTCACAAGATGGAAGGTCTGGGGGGCTCTCTGCGGACTCTATTATAAGGCACTGGCCCATCCAGAAGCTCCACCCTCATGACCCAAGCACCTCCTAAAGGGCCACCTCCTAACACCATCACACTGGGAACCAGGATTTCAACATGTGAATTTAGGGGTACAGAAACCTTCAGACCATGGCGGTCCCTCCTCAGGCTGCTGGAAGCAGCCACAGGACGGAGCATGTCCGGCATCTGGCACAGAGCCTGACACACAGAAGGAGCCCCGCCAGGCTGTGGGCCCACCATCAGTGCCAGGAAACTGGGACTCCTGGTGGCACATGGTGGCAAGGAGCACACATCACACATCTGTCTGGAGGCTTTGTAATGCCACCTTCCTTTGCGCTTTTGCATTTGTTGCTGTGTATGGACAGGTGTGGCCTGCAGGACCCCTGCCTGGTGCCCAGGCGATGGTCAGGGGCTGGGACCCAGCATCCAAAGCTCCAGTGGAAACCCCATCTGTCACCAGCAGCGTGCCCAGGGCCCACTGCAGGCCCAGAGCTGTGGTGGGCTGGGTTCGCAGAGACTTCACTGCTCCCCAGGTGCTGTTCAGATGCTGCCTGTCAGGTAGCTCCCCCACCCCCAACCCCGATGGGGTCAGAGTGTGTGTGTGTGTGCATGGGCACGTGCTTGCGTGCACACGTGCATGTCCTCCCCAAGGGCTGACTTTCGGTAGCCACCCAGGGGCACGTCTACCAATGGTTTACTGTCATGAATGTGCATTGAGTGACAGGGGGCGGGGAGCCCCCTCTCTGCTGTACCCATTTCCACAGACAAGGGGCCCTCTGCATTGGACTGCGCCTCTGTCCTCGGTTACACTTTTTAAAAGGAAAACACATTCATTTTGACTATGGTTGCTTATCACCTAGAAAGTACCATTTGGTACATGTAAGTCTTCCAAAACTGCGGTTCTCTGCTAAAAAAAATCATTGCTGGTGCAAGGCGCAAGGTCATGGTGCAAATGAAGGGCAGATACGTGCCCTTCATCTATTGTGAAGGCAGGCCTGGTGGTGCCTCTGAGCAGGATTTGGGGTCCTACAGGATGGGGATGGGATCCTGTCTCTGCCATGTCACTGCCGGGTCTCCATCCTCTCACCCGGTGACAGCCTCCACCAGGGATGCCAGGGGTCTGAGCCCTGCAGGGTGGCACCCAGCTGGGAGGGATCTCTGCCCCGACCCCACTTCCTCGTGGGGAATCTGACAATAGTGGACGCGACCAGGGCACAGCACCTCTCCGATGCCAGCTGTGTGCTCCGAGCTCCAGCCCAAGATCCCACAAAGGGCCAGGCCCCTGGCTGATTCTGAAGGACCACAGCTTCAGAAATTGTTCTAGAATCCCCAAACCTATAACTGCCAGATCCCATGGCATCTTTACCACAGCCCAGCCAAATAAATAGCTTAACCACCCCCACCTTTTATAACTGTTTGACAACTTTATTAAGGCATAATTTATATAACACGACTCTTACCCGTTCTGCAGGTATGTCAGGACCGCTGTGCACATCAAATAGGATCTGGTAAATGCTCCATAAACTAAGTGCTGTGCGCACAGGGGTCCGTTATTATAGCAGATGATGACTGTTTTGCTACACACATTGTATTATTCTTATGCTGGGGTGTTCTGGTATCATTTATCTGAAGGGTTCCTGAAGGGCTGCTGGGCAGGGGGCGAGGGCTGGCTACAAATAGCAGAGATTTACACGCATGTAAATCCAAGAACCTCACTTACACGCGGCAGGAGAGCAGGTGGTTGCCTTTTTTTCTTTTAACACGTCATTTGGAAATAATTTCAAGCTGCAGAAAAGTTACAGGAATAAAAATAGTACAGAGAACACCATATACCTTTTACCTGCATTCAATTATTGCTAACATTTTACCCCATTTATCATTTGTTCTCTCTCTCTCTCTCCCCTCCCTCCTCGTCTCCCTCCTGATCTCCCTCCTCCTCTTCCTCCCTCCCTTCCCCTGTCCCCCTCCACATGGAGGGGTGTGATTTTTCTGAACTATCTCAGACCAAGCTGCAAGCATCATGGCCCCTCACCCTTGGAGACAGGGCTATGGTCTTGCAGAGCCACAGAGAGGTGGCCCTGTCTGCAGTCCAGCCCTCGCAATCCCGGTCTGCCAGCTGCCCTGACGGCACCCTTTACAGCCTCCCTCTTCAGCCCAGGACCACACTCGGGTCAGGGGATTATCTGTTTGTCTTGCCTCTTTGGCTTTCTTTCATCTGGAGCATTCCCATAGTCTTTTTTTTTCTTTTCTTTTCTTTTTTTTTTTTTTTTTTGTCTTTTATGTCACTGACATTTTTGAAGAATACACTGCTTTTCCTAGTAGAACAGTACTTGTTTTGGGTTTTCTGATGTTTCCTCATGATTAGACTCGGTGTATACATTCTCAGCTGCTATGACACACAGATGATGTATCTCTCTCCAGGTTCCTCCTCCAGAGCACGAGAGGCCTCTCACTGGTTGTGTTATTTTTGATGAGCTGGTCAAGGAATTGTCTGAGTTGTTTGCTATGTAATTACCCTTCATTTCCTTGCAACTGATGAACAGTCTAGGAGGGAGACACATTAAGACCATGGAAATAGTCTGCTTCTCACCAAAATTTCCCCCGAGATGTAGCTCCTTTAATGACTCTTGCTGATCCCATCGTTCGCCACAAACTGTTGATTTTTCAAACCCAGCACTTCCTCCATTTTAATCAGTTGGCTTCTATCACCCTACTGTAGCCATAGCTCTCTCATCTCCTCTGCTAACCACCCATCTGTCCATCCACCATCCATCAATCCCTCCATCCTTTCATCCACCACTTATCCATCTACCATTCACCATTCATCCACCATCCATCCATCATCAATCCATGCATCCATCCAAACATCCATCCACCATCCATCCATCTACCATCTGTCATTCACCCATTCATCCACCACCCATTCATCCAACCATCCATCCATCCATCCATCCACCCACCATCCATCCACCATTGATCCATCCATCCAACCCTCCACACACCATCCCTCTGCCATCCAACCATCCATTTATCCATCATCCATGCATTCATCCACCATCCCTCCATCTATTTACCCATCTGCCATCCATGTATGTGGATGTATGTATGTTTGTATGTCTCTATCCATGTATGTATGTAAGTATGTATCCATCCAGCAATGTACCATCTACATACTCACCCACCTATCCATCCCCCACCATCAGCAGCAGCATCTACAACCCACTGCTGCACTTCACTATTCTGGTGCTCAGATCACACTGAACTCTGGCTAAGAAAGCCTCATCAAGCTGGCCCTTGAGTCTTCGTGACACACCACATTTTTTTTAGCACTTCTTTACTTTCTGGTATAATAAGATATTCTAGCCTCATTTTGTGCTTTTCCTGCCCAGTCCTAATATCAGCCATTTCTCCAAGAAGCCCAGGTTCCTTTCAGTGGGAAATGTATTAGAAACCAAGCTCTTGGAGCCCAGAGTCAGCACAGGGTCCTCAGGCCCTCAGCAGACCACAGGGACTGTGTACATGCACACGCATGTATGTGCACACACAGACACACACAAAGCCTCACATGTGCACATCTCAGATCATGACTTCACATGGTCCCTCTCCACAGGGGCTCTTCCTGCCCTGCCTGGGCTGTGCTTGCATCCCTTCTTCCAACAACATGGACAGTCATCTCACTGCAATCCTGTAATATACCCACAGTGTCTTCAGAGTTGCTTTGCCCATTTCACTGTGAGAGAAAAACATTATTCTGAATGTGTGTTCACTTTTCCCCACCCCACCCCTCAGACGGTGGGCAGGACAGATGGTATACAGATCAGTACTGAGCCCCACAGGAATTTGCACTAGTTCTTTTCCCTGTCTGTTCTTTATGTGAAATATAGTCAAGACCCCACCACTCTGGGAGCCCAGCCTCGGCGCTGTCCCGGTGGTGCCCACCCACGTGTGTGCAGTTTGCCTGCTGCTTCCCCTACGTGCAGGTGCTTGCAGCAGGTCTTCAGCTTTGCCAAGGTCTGCTGACAAATAAAACTATAAGACATTTTAAGAGGAGAACGTGATGATCTGATGCACCGACACACTGTGGAAAGATTTCCCATTGACTTAACCAACACATCTGGCCCCTCACATATTTATCTCGTATTTATCTCTTTTTTGGGTGAGATTTAAGTTCTACTTTCTTAGCAAATTTCAATTTTACAACATGGTGGCATCACCCTCGGTTGTCACTCTTCAAGCAAGGTCCTTAGACCTCATTCGTCTTACAGGTGAAAGTCCGTGCCCTTTGGCTAACTGCTACCCGCCAGCACCGGCCACCACCCTTCTAAGCCCTGTTTCTAGGAGTTTGGCTTTGTTTCGGTTCCCACATATAAGTGATAGCATGCAGGACTAGTCACTCTCCCCTTGGCTTATGTCGCTCAGTAGAATGCCCCCTGCTCCGTTTATGTTGTGCGAACAGCCCACTCAGGTTGCTTCCACGTCCCACCTGCTGTGAACCCTGCTGCAGCAAGCGTGGGGCGCAGGTCCCGCGGGGACATCCTGTTCTCATTCCCTTTGGAGATGTACCAAGCGGTGCAACTGCTGGATCACAGAGAAATCCTATCTTCTTTGTTTGCAAGAGCCTCCATCCTGTTCTGCAGAGTGGCTGCACCATTTTCCACCCCACCAGCAGTGCGCGAGGGACCCCTCTCCACTCCTGCCCAGCACCTGCTCTTGTCTTGTTGTCAATCACCATCTTGACCGGTGAGGTGGTGTCTCACTGTGGTTTTGGTGTGCTTCTCCCCGGTGATGATGGATGATGAGCATCTTTTCACGTGTCTGTTAGCCATCTGTATGTCTTCTTTAGAAAAATGTGTTTCACTCCTCTGCCCTTTTTTCTTTCTTTCCTTCTTTTCTTTCTTTCTTTCTTTCTTTTCTTTTTTTTTTTCTTTTTTTTTTTTGGAAGGTGGACTGCTACATGTAGTGCCTCATTTGGATGCGTCTAGAGTCTTGGAAGCTTGACTATCATACACTCTCCTACAAATGGAGCTTGAGAGCTTGAGAGCAGGGGAGTGGAGCTACTGGTATATCCTTGACCAAAGAATGGTCCTCCTCTATCGGAGAAGGTCATCCTCTCTGGCCAAGCACACAGCTTCACGGGAGACGCACATGGAGCAGTGAGGGAGGGCGGGGACACCCCCAAGCCAGCTGGATCAGTCGAATCAACGCTGGCGATCACAGGGGTGACAGATGCCACAGCCAGAGCACCCTCAAATCCTCCTCCATCCATTTTGTAAGGATTGATCCTTCCTTCCTTCCTTCCTTCCTTCCTTCCTTCCTTCCTTCCTTCCTTCCTTCCCTCCTGGCTAATGAGCTGTGTGAGTTCTTTACATATCTTGGACATTAACCTGTAATCACATATATGATTTGCAAGTGTTTTTTCTGCATCCACAGGTTGTCTTTTCATTTTGTTGATTTCCTGTGCTGTTCAGGTGCCTTCTACTCTGAGACAGTCCTGCCTGTTTGTTTTTTATTTTGTTGCCTTTGAGTCTGGTGCCAACTTGCACACACAGCTCTCACTGTTTGGCAATGACAAGCAATGTGGTAGCAAATATTTTATGTTGCTGGAGGTGTATCTTCCAGGTAAATCCCTGGAGGTGGGATCTCCAGGTCAGAGGGGCAAACACCTGTCCATCTGTTAGAAGTCGTTCTTCCGCAGGCTACCACTCTGGGTCCCCACCACGGTGCCTGCCATGCTCTGTCCCCCCGCAGATCCTCCTGCAGTGTGAGCGGGTGGGACGCCAGACCTCGAGTGAACTCACTGTGCATCTCTTGCAGGAGTGAAGTCGGACCCCTCGTCATGCTTCCAAGGACCATTCACATTCCCTTTTCTGGGAATCGTTTCTCATGCACTTTGTTCACGTTTCTATATGATTTTTGTGTTTTTCTTTCTCACCTTTTAATAGTTCTTTGCATGTTAGAGGTATTACCCTTTTATTTACAAAGCAAGTTCCAAATATTTTCTCCTAGTTTATTCATCTTTTAATTTTGCCTATCTTTTTCCACTGCAAATGCTGTGTTTTTGCAGACAAATTTGTTGAGACTTTCTTCCATTGGATCTGGCTTTTTACTCACGTTCAGAAATCCCTTCCCTACACTCTGCTTGTAGAAGGATTCACCTTCGTTTGCTTCCGGGATTTGTATATTTAAACCTTATGCACTTAATCTCTGATTTTGTGAGTTTATTCTTATCTTCATGTGAGAAATGGATCTCATTTTATCTTTTTCCAAACGATTATGTACTTGTCCCAGCACGGTTTTATTTGGAAGATCACAGCTGCTGCTGGAGACCGAGGCGCCTCCTCTGCCCCGGGGCTACCTCTCGGAGGCCCCCCTCTGCTGGGCCAGCCCCACCCCGAGCTCCAGGCCACTCCTGCTGCAGTTTATCCTCTGCTGGGGCCAGTCACACACACCCCCGCCCCGACACAGCACTTCCCCTTCTCCTTGGCTATTCTGGCATGTTTATTTTTCCATATGAACTTTAGTATCAATGCTAGCTCCATAGAAAAATGTCCACTGGAATTTTTATTAGGATCACATTAAACTTATACCTTAAATTAGAAAGAACTGACATCTTGATGATGTTGGAATGTCCTGACCTCCCTATTTTGGGTCTCTTTGTGTCTTGCAGGCGTGTTTTATGGCTTCTTTCGCACGGGCTGTGAACAGTTCTCGTTAAGCTGCCGCTTGGGGAGCAGGGGCCCGGCTGGCTGCGTGAGGGCTGTTCTCTGCCCCTGCAGACCCTCCTCACCACCTGCCCTCCGGCCTGGTGCCTGCTGCCAGGGGGCCCTGCCCTTAGGCTTCTCCTTGCGTCTGGACAACAGGAAGGCTCCCAGAGAGAGGAGGATGGGATGGAGAGGAGGAGGCTGCGGCTTCTATGGGGCTGCCCTGTCCCTCAGCTACAACCACAGCCTTCTCTCCAGGGCCCAGCAGTGCTCTCTGCTCAGCCCTTCTGGCCTGGGTGGTCCTGAGTCCCGTGGGACTATCCCAGGGCTGCCTCACTGTCCACTCACTGAAGGCAGCCCCTTCTTCAAGCTCCAGGATCATCCTGCTGGTGTGAGTCCCTGTCCCTGCCAGCACCCACCTGGAACCCTCATCCTTCTGGACAGAGCACCTTGGTTTTCCATGAGGAACACACCCTCCTACTGCTCCCCTCCTACTGGACTGACCCCACTGCCAGACCTGAGGGTGGCCTGTGAACAAAGCCTGCCATCAACCGGCCATCAAGCCCACCATTGCTGGTGGGAAGGTGGACGGGCAACGTGCTGAGTTCAGGCACAGCCTTAAGAGGCCAAGTGAGCCAGGCTGACAGTCCGCAAGGACGTGGGGCCTCGGTGCCACAGCCGCGTATATAACAGACCAGCAGGAGCCGTATACGGACAGGGGCAGGGAGAGTTATTTTGAGGGATTGGCTCACATGATCGTGGGCCTGGCAAGGCTGACATCTTCAGGGTAGACCAGCAGGCTGGAGACCAGGGAGGAGCTGGTGCTGCACCCGGAGTCTAGAGGCCGCCTGGAAGCAGAACTCCCCCGCCGCCCCCGCCTCAGATTTTTCCTTAAGACGTTTAACTGATTGGATGAGGCCCCTCCATGCTATGGAGAATAATCTGCTTTACTCAAAGTCCACTCATTTAAATATTAATCTTATTTTAAAAATACCTTCACAGCAACGTCTAGAACAGCGTTTGGCTAAATATCTGTGTACTGTGGCCCAGCCAAGGTGAGACATAAAATTAACCCAAGAAACTGAGTTCTAGGAGCTTGGAACTGGATTCCCTCACAGCCTCCAGGGAAGAGCGAGCGCAGGCTGGCCCACACCTTGACTTGGGCCTTGTGCGGGCAACCGGCCACGGGGGAGGCCGCCGAGCCCAGGGGGAACCGCGACGTGATAAATGTTCAGCGCCAGAGCTGCTGAGTTTGTGACACCTGTTATGGCAGCCACAGGAGAGGAGCACAGTGGAGGAAAGCCAGGCCTCTGGCCGCAGTGTCACCTGATGCCCAGAGCCGTCCGGTTGCGTCTAAGCTGTGGCCGGGTTCCAAGGTGGGTGGGCGTCGGACCCCCTCAGCAGCAGGCAGGCAGCTCCCAGGCACGCTCCTGCTGAAGCTGGGCCGCGGGGCCTCAGGCCGGGCTCCGGCTCTGCTCAGTGGAGCCGAGATTGCCCTGCAGGGCAGGCCTGGTGCTCTGAGCTCCTGGACCACATCGTGTCTGCAGAGGATTTTGAGAAACAACTTCTGTGCCTGAAGGGGTACATTCTCTCAATGACCTGGGAGAGGTGACCGGGTCACCAGGAGGCAGGCAACCACCCTGGGCCCACAGACCTGGGCTGGGACTCAGATGCGAGATGCCCACGCCGTGCTCTGTGTACTGCCCCGGGAGCTAGTGCTCACTGTGTCAGCCCATGTTGATCCTTGGTGGGGGTCAAAGTTCACAAGTGGTGGGTCACACGATTCACAGGCAGGGTGGTTAATGATGAGCAGAATTGGCTTCTGTCCCCATCACTAATGGCGGCCACCACCCATTTCACCTTTGATCCTTACAGCGCTGGGAAAAATGGGGAGACTGCCCCAGCTCCCGTGGAAAGGCTCTTTGGGGAACATGCCCTCCGGCTGGAATTTGACAGTTCTGCACTGTGGCTGCTGGGCTTTCAGGCAAGATGTCCACATGCACAAGAGGCATCCAAGATCACGGGCTCTCACGGCAAAGAGCACCACAAAGCAGGGGCTAAGGAGCAAGTGGGGCTCCCTGGTGAGGACCTTCTATGCCATCCAGAGGGCATGTCTCCTCCCACTTTCCCTGTCAGGCTGGCCAAGCCCCTGGGACATTAGGAGCCTGAGGACTGGGATGGGGAGAGGTCTCTTTGCCAAAGCTCAAGGGAGCAGAGCCCACCTGGGCCACAGTCTGGGACCCCACCCTAGAGGAGTTCTCAGCCCAGTGGGGAAGTGTCAAGTGGCACATGATTACCAGTTAAGGGACCACAGAAGGCACTGTGGGAGCTGCCAGGGCATGTCTCTCCTGCCTGGAGAATCTGGGAGGGCTCCTTGGAGGAAACAGTAGAATTGCTTTGTGTCTCTGCGCTTCCAAAGAAACATGGTGAGCAGCTTTATCAAGGGTCAGCACTGCTCTCACACCCCAGCCCCAGCAGGGCAGCCCTGCTGGCCACCCAAGAAGTGGAAGCTCAAATCAGTGCTAGATTCGTGGGGAGGGGGAAGGCCCAGGATGGCACTGAGAGGCAGGCCTGCAGAACTCCTGGTCCACCCTGCAGAAAGGGTATTTTTTTTTTGTTTTTTATTATTATTTTTTTTAGATTTTATTTATTTATTCATGAGACAGAGAGAGAGAGAGGCAGAGACACAGGCAGAGGGAGAAGCAGGCTCCCTGTGGGGAGCCCGATGGGGGACTCGATCCCAGGACCCCAGGATCACACTGAGCCGAAGGCAGACGTTCAACTGTTGCACCACCCAGGTGTCCCAGAAAGGGTGTTATAACCCAGAAGCATTGAGAGAGGAGTGGTGATGTCATAGAGTGATGTCACGGGAAGCCACAGGAAAATGTGGGTATCACAGGTCAGGGTCGGAAAGGAGCACTTCTGCGTGATGTGATTGGAGCAAATGAAGAAGCAAACTCGTTTGCCCAGTGGTCATGGGGAGTCTCCTGGGTATCCCAGGGCTGTGGCGAAGAGTAGGCCCCTCGCACTGGTGGGGCCAGCCCTCAACAGTGTTTAAGTGTCCTGACCTGCTAAACCTCCACCGGTCCTTACACTTCCAAGCCAAACCAGGCTCCAGGAGAGGCAGGTCTGGCTGGGGTCACCAGGCTGGCTGTGAACGTTGGCAGCATTGCCACCGCATCCCCACACCCCAAAGTCAATCCCAACACCAAAGCCGACCGCTCGGCCTGCCACTCATGGGACCAGCCTACGGTGTCCCTGTACCAGCCTCGCCCCCTTGCCCCCAAACTCCCAGCCCATCTGCTCCCCCCTCCCAGCTGCCTGGGGTCTTCCTGGCCTGCCCACGCTGGGCCCCATCTGCTCGGGGACCGGGGGTCCCCGAGGGCACCAATCCTGGCCCATGGCTCCTGTGAGCTCTGGGGCGCCCAGGGCCTGAGGTTCTGGTAAATTGGGGTTGCTCCCCCAAGCACCTGGGCACATCGTCCTCTGTGCTCCTTCTACTTTGCTTCAGCTGAGTGAGGGGGATTCAGTCAAGTGTCACGGAACCATTAGGTGAAATCCTCGGCCTCTGATGGAGGACACCATGGAGGCTTCTGTGTGCACCCCCACACCCAATGTGGCTTAGGCTCTGAGAGTGGCCCCAAATCTCCTCTCGCCCGGGCATGTCTTGCTTGTGGCCTCTCCTCTCTTTCCTCTCCTCTCCCCATGTCTTTCCCTTCCTCTGGGGGTCTGAGACCCACACTCCCACGGTTCCCACTTGGGCATGTGACACCCCCCCCCCCAACAGTCACTGGCCCGAGTGCAAACAGAATCCTCCCCGGATATCTTTCTGGAGCCATGAAGCTGCTGAGCTGGGAAGACACAGTGACACTCAGCCATGTCCTGCAGTGAACAGCAGCCAGTGCTGGGACAGAAGGGCAGCCCCTGCTGAGTCTCTAAGTCCTGGGCTCCAGCTTCCCTGGGTCTGTCCCGTCCCCAGACCCCAGTGACACCAGCCTACAGAATCTCAGGCTGTGTCTAGTCCTGGCACCCGCAGCTGAGAGGTCCTGGTGGCCACATCCTAGGGGATGGCCCCTCCCCGAGGAGCACTGCAGGTCCTCGCCACCCTCCATGACAGCGCACCAAGCAAAGCCTAGCCCAGAGCAGGTAAATGATGGGTGTGGTCACCCATAGGTCTGAGCCATGAGACCCCCAGGTGTGGACACGGCCAGAGACCACAGTCTGAACATCGGATTCCTCATCCTACTGAGTTCTTCATACGGTGCTTGAAGAAGAAAGAAGAAGATGAAGAAGAAGAAGAAGAAGAAGAAGAAGAAGAAGAAGAAGAAGAAGAAGAAGAAGAAGAAGAAGAAAGAAGAAGAAGAAGAAGAAGAAGAAGAAGAGAAGGAGGAGGAGGAGGAGGAGGAAGAGGAGGAGGAGGAGGAGGAGGAGGAGGAGAAGAAGAAGAAGAAGAAGAAGAAGAAGAAGAAGAAGAAGAAGGAGAAAAACTGATGCTGAGTCCTCTGCAGGGCCTGATGTCCCCAGCATGGGGTGTGAGGAGTTGCCTGGGAGTCTGGGCCAGGATCTGAACCCAGATGGCACACCCTGAGCCCACATCTCTGTTGGGGTTTGTTTCCAGACACCCAGTCTGCATGGCCAAGAGTGGGGCAGATTTTATTAGGATTTGGGTGTCTTAAAGCCCCACTGGCTTTGATCAAAGCAGCTTTGCTGTGCCTAGGGTCCAGGGCTTTGGGATGACACCACCACTGACTGAAGGGCAGGAGACCTGACCCTCGTAACTCTCTGGGGCACAGGATGGTGGTGCCGGGCTTCCCCAGATGATGGTCCTTGGCCTCTGCTCCAGGCTCCTAACTGCATCTCATTACTTGAAGAGAAGTCTCTAAAGGCCTATGAAATGTTTGATCTATGAAATTCCTTCCCCCAAAATTATACTTTTGGAGGTTTTTGAGAAAGCAAATATCTTAAGAAATGAGATCGTCTCCATTTTCCCCAGGAGCTGGGGATGCAGGGACGCCCGTGGGGAGAGGTTTGGTGCCTCCTCAAGGGCACCCGGAGCCCCTGGAGGCTGGTCAAGCCCGAGCCTGAAGCACGAGTCAGGGATGGGGATGGGGGAGGAGATGGAGAGCAGGTGTCTTCCCAGGAGGGCAGGTGTCCCTCCTTCATGGGGTACTTACCACACCTGCCCGTGTGCTGTGCACCAGCTGAGTTCTCTGGAAGCCTCCCCATGTCTCACCCCTCCCACGGGTAGTGAATGTCTCACTCAGTAGCCAGCTCCTGTTTATTGAGAATTTGTCCTAAACCAGGGGCGGGTGTGTACATCCATTAACTTATTTGGCCTGGAAACCAACCCTCTGAGGTAGATGATCATAGATCATCCCAATTTCACAGATGAGGAGCAGAGGCCCAGAGATGTTCAGAAACTTGCCTGGAGACACACAGCGAGGAAGTGACAGGGCCCACAGAGGGGAGGCTACCTTCTGGGTCACACTCTCTACCTTGCTAGAAAATTGCGAATTGCAAATTCAACCTTTGGAGGAGGCTTGGCTCCTGCAGGGTCTCTGGGAACAGGCAGCCTGGCCAGCAGAGCGCCAAGGCAAGTCGTGGCTGCTGTGTCAGGATGCAGCCCCCTCTAATAAGCACCCCTGTCAGGTTGAAGGCGGGCAGTCCAGCCTCCAGAAATACGCTCACCCGCTTCCTGTGTCACTGCCTCTGTCCTCGGTGAGCCTGGGGAGGAGACAGGATGATGAAGAATGGCCCATTGATGTCTGGAGAAGCGCAGAAGTTTCCTTGGAAACAGCAGCTGCTCTTCTCTGGTCTGGAAGGCACACAGCCTCCGTCAGCTCCAGGTCCCAGGGCGTACATGCGGCTCTGCAAAGGGGCTCCCTCAGCCGCAGAGGCTCGCCTCTGGGGGCAAGGGAAGGGGTGAGCCTGTCCCCACTGCGGCTCAGTGCAGCGAGGAGCCCACGCTCCCCCTTATTCCAGAAAACCTGTACTCAGATCTGGGTACTGTTCTGGGACACTTGCACTGGGTCCCAGGAAGGGGTGCGGGTGCGCAGAGGACCATCTCCCCATCAGGGAGCTCATGGTGGAAGCGGATGGTGGGAACTAGAGTCCCAGAGCCCCAGGGGGCCGCGGCTTCGTGCAGATGGCGCTGTGTACCTGGGGCCTTTGGATCCAAGCTCCCGGAACCACGGTGCTGAAACCGATGATCCAAGCAGCTCCGGCCTGGAGACCCATGGTCGGCCCTGCACACACGCTTCTAGAGGGACCCAAGAACCCGGACCTGCAGCAGGGCTGTGCCCGGCCGGGGAGGAGCTCGGTCAGGTCAACCGTTTCTGAACCAAGGACCCACTTCCACGAGGGCTTGTTTGCTGACCCTTGGTTCCACGCAGAGCCCCACCGTGTCCTACCTGGGCCAGGAACGAGCCCAGGTCCCCAGACATGCTGTGAAGGAGACAGGCCAGGGTGGGAGTCAAACCCAAGGAAGCAATTCTGCTTGTGAATTTGATTTCTTCATTCTAATTGCCCCTTCCTCTCACAGTGGAAGGCGGGAAATGCTCTGCTAGGCCAGCGTGCTGGATGAGCAACCCCATCCGTGTTAAGCAGGACAGAGTGGCTCTCGGCCCAGAAGGCACGGCCAGTGAGCCTGTCACGGGGGCCCCGTTCTCTCCCTGCATTTAGGATCACAGGGCAGCAGCTGGGGAGAAGCCAGCAGTGGGGGACGGGCTCCTCCTTGCCCTGACACGTCCACGGTGTGGGTCCCAGGCCTACCACCTACATCCCACCCTCATCCCGCTGTGTATGCAGGACCAAGGCCTGGCCCGGGAGGGCTGGGCAGCTTGGCCCTCCTGCCTGTCACCTCTGCCCTGGTGCCACACTGCAGATGCCCCTAGGGTCAGTGGTGGGGGTCAGGGGTAGGGAGTGGCCCCTGGCCTCTGCCACCTTCCCCGCAATGTGGCCGTGGGAGGAAAATGCTAAAGTCAAGGGGAACACTTGTGAAAGCTCAGGGTCGTCCTGGTACCAGCTGAGCGTTGTCATGTTCCTGGCAGAATGTTCTAGAGCAGTTGAGATTAACAGCAAAGTGAGCAGAGGAGAGAGATTTCCAGTGTAAACCCCCAGCCTCCCCCACCAGCCAGGTCCCGCCCAAGGTGGTATCGTTTGTAAGCGCCCTGGCACATCCATGTCTCCAGCATCGGCATAGATGGCAAATGTGAACATGACAGAGTGCTCTCCGAGGCCCAGGAAGCCGAGACGGTGGATGTCTTCGGGGGACAGATAGGGGTCTGGGCTGAGGAGGCAGAGGCAGCGGCCCTGTGAGCACCCCCCTTGGGAGTGCAGGGGACCAGGAGCAGAGGGTGCGGTGGATTGAGAAACCAAAGGACGAGGACCCCACCTGCCCCCCATTTGTGTCTTTTTGGGAGGAGGGTCTGTGCATGCTGCTCTTTGGGGGACCTCGACAACAAAGGTTGGGGGTGGTGGTGTCAGATGTGCAGGTGGGGAGAGAACCCAGCATTCCAGCCAGTGGTGGCCACTGGAAAGTAAGTGGAAAGGAGCCTGGTGCCCAGGGGCAGGTCCCAAGGGAGCACATGGCCTGGGTCCTTTACCACCTCGCATGCTTCCCCGAGGCCGGGCCCAGTTGGAGCTGCGCTGTCAGGGCATCGGGGGCCGAGCCGTGTGCTTTACAGGGAGGAGCACAGCAAGAAGCACACTGGGAACGAAAGTCTGCACCCAGGAATCCCAGAGCTTTAAATATTCATTGCCTGCCCCGTTCACCCCATTCTCCTCATTCCCCCCCCCCCGCCCCCCACTCTGCCGCAGCAGCTCTTAGCCTCAGCTTGACAAGAACCTTGAGCAGCAC
Source organism: Vulpes vulpes (assembly GCF_048418805.1). Taxonomy (NCBI): domain Eukaryota; kingdom Metazoa; phylum Chordata; class Mammalia; order Carnivora; family Canidae; genus Vulpes; species Vulpes vulpes. Next base: position 108,767,165 of record NC_132793.1, read on the forward strand.
AAGGACAGAAATTCAGTCCACACGGTCGTTAGCATCTCCACCTCTGAGATCGCACAGAAATTACGTGATCAATTTTTCAGTGACTTTAATGGAATATTATTTCCTTCTCCCTTGAAATCAATTCCACCAAGGCCAAAGCTTTAGATTAGGTTAAGTAGCCACTGAAATACAAGGGATGGGATCCACCAAAAAGCAACAAGCTTTCTCTACAATTGGCCACAGGGAACAGGGAGGTGTCAAACAACTGGGGAGCCATAGATAGTTCTGAGGCCTCTGGAGAGAGCAGGGCCCATGCTTTATTCATCAATCCCTGACACAGGGAGGTGGCCAGTACCTACTAATGAGTGATGAATGGGTGGCTACTGGATGATGGATGGATGGATGGATGGATGGATGGATGTGTGGGTGATGGATGGATGGATAGGTGGATGGATAAATGGATGGATGGGTGGATAGGTGGATAGATGGATGATGGATGGGTGGGTAGATTGGATGGATGTGTGGGTGGTGGATAGGTGGATGGATAAATGATGGATGGATGGATGGATAGGTGGATGGATGGATGGGTGGGTGGGTGGTTGGGTGGGTCGATGGATGGATGGATGAATGAATGAGTATGAAAAAGTGAGCCACATGGCCTCCGCCATGGGAGTGGCAATGCTTCTTCACCTGTTTCCGAGGTATCCCAGGTGGGCCCTCATGACCGTCCAGACCACCTCTGGGGGTTCGAGACCTGGTGGGGTGAAGTCCTCTGTGGGTCTATACTGTGACTCCCACTCTGGCCCTGGGGGAATGGCAGGGGGATGAGCCGACAAGGTAGGTAAGAACAGACTGGGCTCCATCCATGCGGAGCGGAGGCATGTACAGTCTCACCCTGGAGAAGGTCAGTCTAGTGGGAGATGCACATTTGCACAAACAGCCCTGCAGGCCAACAGGCACTGCAGAAAGCAAAGTTCTCTGAGCAGCTAAGAAGGAAAGAGCTTCTCCCCAGGTGGGGTTTCTTTTCTGGGGGGAGTCAGAAACTTTCCCCTCATTTCCCCCATCTCAGGGGCAGGAATGTCAGGTGAGGCCACAACCGTGCCCTGTGCCCTGGGTGGGTTACCCGGCTGACAGAGGCAGGGAGGGGAAGAGGAAGCCTCTTCCAAGGGCACCAGCAACTCTGGCATTGACGTCTGACCCCTGTAAGACCCCAGGAAGGTCATTGCTCCCCTCCGAGCTTCAGGACCCTCCTTTGGGGAAAAAGGGGACCCTGTAAGAGGGTGATATCATGTCCTGGGATAATCCAGAGACAGGATGTCATGGTCTACTCTGAGGGATAGGTGGGGGGGCAGTGGTGCCAGGAGGAGAGGGAGGCTTTGGGAGAGGCCAGGGCCAGCATGTGCCCTGCATGTGTCCTGGGTTCCAGGGTTCGGGGTCACCAGGCATCACAGAGGAAGCAACAAAGTTTGTGCCAAACGCTCCCTAGAAGGAGGGGCTGGGGCTTTCCCACCTGAGTTCGGGGCAGAGAGAGAGAGAGGCAGCCCGCCGCTGGGTCCACATATTGGGGGAACCCCCACCTCGACTGGATCAGGGTTCTAGGGTTGCAGCAAGTGGAGAGGACAGCAGATCCCTCCTGTGTGGAGGGTGGCGGTGCGGGGTGGACCCAGCCGGCTGCCCCCACTGCTGACCAGCCACAGGCAGGGAGTGGGGGCCTCAGTGGGAGGAGGCAAGGCCACCATGCCTGCTTGGGGGCTCATTCCAGTCTCCAGGGCTGGGCCATGAGACCACCAGCCAGTGACACGAGTCTTTCCCCACAGGACTGTGAGGGTTGTGGTAAGTCTCCAACACCATAAAGCCTCATCTTGCTTTTTTTCTTTTCTGATCATAAAAATAAGACATTTTTATCCTAGAAACTTGGGAAAACATAAGAAAAAGCAAAGAACACAAAAGCCACCTGCATCCCACCCACAATGAGCTGCTGTGGGGAGCCCCGTGGATGCAGCTGAGGTGGGTCTCGCACAGGCTGTGACCGGAGTGGGGGGACAGGTCCTCCCCCTGGGTGCCGGGCACTGCGCCTCCATCACTGTGGCTCAAGCGGCAGATGAACCAGAAGAGTCACGGTGCCCGGTAAGAGCATTTGGGCAAACTGCCGTTGCCTGGTGAGAAGTGCAGATGCCGGAGCGAGTGCTCCCAGAAACCAGCCAGACTCTCCTAAGGGGGAGCTCTTGGATGGCTTGCCCCAGCCTCCTTCGTGGGCGAGGGCGACAACCTCCCGCCGTGTGCCCCTGCTGTGGCTCGGAAGAACCACACAGTTCTTCTTGTGTGTGTGACCCGCACATGGGCGGGCAGTGGACCTCTGCGGTGGGGACTCCAGGGTCCCTCCCTCGGTGGCTCTGGAAGGCAGGCAAATGTCACCAGCTGGTGACCACCCACAAGCGTCAGTGGCCAGAGGCTAGGGCTCCGGCAGGTGCTGCAGTCCACTCCTGAGAGCTCCTCTGGTGGACAAGGTTGAGCTGGGGGCTCTGAGGCCTGAGGAGGGCAGGAGGGGGCGCCAGGAGCCGGCTCTGCGTGGGTCCCCTAGGCCTGTGAGTGGGAGTCCTCGGCGAACAAGGAGTCACGTGGCCGTGGGGACTGAAGTGTTCCTGCGGCAACATGACTTTTCTTCCCTGGTAAAACAGAGATGACAGCCACACCAGCTGGGGACGTTTTGATTTAAACGACACCGTAAATGAGAAAGAAGTTTGCACTGGTCAATACCACCTGCCCAGAGGCCCTTTTTTATGGCTGTGCGGGACTCTGCCCTCCGAGCGCACCAAGGACAGCAGCCCATGATAAACAGCCTGGGCGCCTAAGCCCGGACCGACTTCCAAGAGTGAAGGAGCAGCACGCTTTCTGGTCCCAGAGACCCGCAGGAGCCGACCCTGGGGAGGGGCTGCCGCAGGCCTATGCCCCTTGGACGCGGCCCTGAGACGCGACTGGCCCCGAACTTCCCGGCAGCCACGGAGGCTGGGTCGGCTGGCCGCGGCCACCTCGAGGAAGTGTCCTGGGCCTTGGGAAGGGGCTCAGGGATGCTGCTCTCAGCTAGGTGGGACACCGTGATGGTTAGCACCTCGGGCCCTTGACCTGGTGGCCCCAGCATGGAGCCTGCCTGCGCTCTGATGTCAGCCCCAGGCCCTCGGTGGAAAGGGACAAGCCATGGGGCGCTCGGCAGGTGCTGGTGTGAGCCTACCGCACCCCACCTCTCTCGGTTCCCTTTGGTCACTGCCGTCCCTCCTGTGGGGATCCTGGGTAGGTGGGACACGAGGATCGGGGAGGGCATGGGGGCCACCCAGAGGCAGCCTGTTGGTCCCGCCACCCTACACAGGCTCAGGCGAGGGCACCTGTCCCCTGTGCCCATTGCCAGCGTGACACATGGCCCCACTCTCCAGAACACCTTCTCCAGCAGGACATGAAAACTGGGGAAGCCAGCGTGTGCTGGAGCACTGTGACAGTGACAGAGTCCCAGCAACTTCTACTAACTGTGCTCACTGCTCACTGCTCGTCTTTCCCGGCCACTTTTATAAATTGCGGTTAATTGCTTTTGGGTGGATTCTCAGGTAAATCATCACCTGGCACTTTTCTTGAAGTGTCTGCCCACATCCGGGCCAGGGGATGCGTCCTCAGGTGACTCGGGCAGGTTCAGTTTGCGTCTCCTTTTGCTTTGTTTGGGGTGCATGCCAGAAGTTTCTCCAGAGGCTCCAAGCTGGTGTTCCCAACATGACCCCTGACTCAGAAGGCGAACGGCTCCCAGAGCCAGACAGATGAGCGGGCATCTGGGGTGGGGGGTGCATTCTGTGTCAGCCCTGTGGTAGGTATTTGACAGGCGCTTTCTTACATACTCCCTGCAAGAACCTGGTAAGGACGGTTCCTGCCCCATTTGACCAGCAAGGACCCGGAGGCTCATGAAGAAAATCACTGTTTCCTCTCTCATACCCAATGTCCCTGCTCCCCCACCAATGCAGCGCCCCTCAGCCTGCCCAGTGCTTGCCAGGAGGTGACCAGCTCCCTCAGAGTGCAAGGGAGGCCATTTCCCTGGCAACCAGGTCCCTCTGCCTCCCTGGGTGGCTCTGGCTTCCTCACCAGAATCCCCACCTGAGACCCCCTCTTGGGGCACAGCTGAGCCAAGTGTCCACAGCACCACTCAGATGCAGGCCTCTGGGCACCTGTCAGGGCCCCCACCCTTGGGGGCTGTGGGCGGAATTCTAAGCTCAAGAAGTATTCTTAAAAAGCACCCATGTGGCTCAGTTAAACCTCCTAAAATAATTGCAGTCAAGCAATTACTCCTTTTAAAGGCGTTCGGAGGTGTTGAGATCCAGGCTCACATTTTTCATGATAAAAGCAAGTCCCTTTGTGTTCAGAGCCTGGGGTGGCTCAGCTCTGTTCCACAGGTGCTCCCGGGACACCGTGGGTGCTCCCCGTGTGCCAGCTCCTCTTCTCCAGGCCCACCTCCCACACCCCGCGGGCAGAGTCAGGGATTCTGAGGATGAGAGAGGAAGTGAGAGGAAGAGAGAAAGTCAGCTCTCTCAGGTTGCCAGCAGAGGAAAGAGCGAGTTTGCAAAGCAAGTGTTTTCTCGACAGGCTGCTTCCGAAAGGCAGGCCTGGCTCACAGGGCAGCTGCACCAGGCTCCCTGGGTGATGAGCTGCCTCTGCAGTCAGCGGCAGCAGGAGAGCCGAGAAGTGCAGGCCCTCCCCCAGCCCCTCCAGAGGCTTCACTCCATCCTCTGGTTTCATTCCTCTCTGCCTGTGGCTCTCCCTCCCTCCCTCCTTCCACCCCTGAGGAAGCACTGCCTCTGCGCTCACGTGGAGGGTCATAATGGGTCAAGGCAGCCTCTGCCCTCAGGGAGCTCAGTGTGCACACAGACAGATGGCCATGGCCGCTTGCAAGGTGTGATGGAATGGGAGCACGGGACTCAGAGGGGGCGGCTGTCTCTCTCTCAGGGATCCAGGAGAACTTTATAGAGAAGGCAGCCTACAGTATGGCAAAGGCCCCTCCATCCCCCCATGGGCACCATAGGGCTACTGGGCCTGGCCATGGACTTGCTTTGGACAGTGGAGTATGAGTGGAAATGACAGTGTGTGCATTCTGAGCCAAAGCCATAAGTGCATGATTCTCCTTGTCTGTCTGGAAGCTTCCAGCCTCCAGCATGAGAATGACATGTCTGGGTGGTCTGCTGCTCCTGGAACGGGGGACACATGGGGTAGAAGTGAAGTGAGCCCACTGTCTGGAGCTAGACCCCCCTGCACTCAGCATGGAGCAGCTGAGCCCTAGCCAACTGCAGACTTGTGCACAAGAAAGAAACATTTTCTGTTGGAAGACACTCTGTCGTGATGACTTCTTACGCAGCATCGTTGTGCCCAGAGCTAACTGATGCAATGTGGCCCTTGATCTGGGTCTTAAATCCAGCAGGGGTTGACTGGGGTGAGGAGAGACAATGCAAGGGAAGAATGCAAATGGAGCAGGCTGGGCCTGAACCCCGGGGCTCTGCTCACTCTGCAAGCTGCTCCCACTCTGGTCAGGCCCAGGATGCCGCTGCTTGCCACCCAGATTGCCCGGAGGGCAGGGATCATCCCCAGACCTGCCAGGACTCGGGCTCTGCTGAACCTCCTCCCTCAGGACCCATCTCTTACCTAAAGACTTCATTCTAGGACAACTCAGCCCCCCAATATCTCCCCATGAGGAGTGTGGGTTCCAGCCCAAATATACAGCCCTTAATTCCCCACCAGCCCCAACCTGATTCTCCACCACTTGTCCCCTGATTCTTTATCAGATACCACCTGATTCTCCATCAGATACCCCCCCCCGGTTCTTCACCCCATCTTTTCACCTGATTGTCCACCAGCCCCCACCTGACTCTCCACTCTCCACCCAGCCCCTTGCCGCTGGGCCTTTGCTTGTGCTGTTTCCTCCACCTGGAAGGACAGTCCTCTTCCTGCAACTCAGTCTCTACAAGACTCTTCATCTTTTGGAACCACGTCCACATGCCACCTCCTATAGGATGGGCCTCCACCCAGCCAGCAGTGGCCTCCTGCCCCTTAGGGCAGCACTCCACCTATCAGAAGGCCCTGAACACTTTCTGACAGCTGACAAACTCAAGCGTCCATCCATACATCTGCCATTGGAGTGACATTGCAGCACAGGGGTCCTCAAACTTGAGCACACCTAGACCATCAGGGCATGTGTGGGATGCAGATTCCCAGGCCACTCCTCCAGACAACTGTTTCTGTTCTGTTTAGAAATAAGGCCCTGGGATCTGCATTTCTTCAGGCACACTTTGAGAAATCGCACTCCACCCCGCCAGGCAAGCAGAAGGGCCCGTGTCTGACTCACCCCTCACACCCCACTTCTCACACACTGTGGGGGTGCACTGCAGGCTGTTTGTCCAATGACACCGGCCTCCTCCTCCATTGGAGAGCTCTGTGCCCAGAGGACATTCCACACTGTCAGCCTTGGAGATGAAGAGAAATGGGTTGTTTCCTCTTTAGAAGGAACACGTCATGTTGGTTCCATCACTTGGCTGGGGGCACAGACCAGATGGGCACAAGCCCGCAGGCCTGCTTTGTGGGGTCCAGGCCTCTGCAGCCCCCTGTGATCTGTCAGATCCACCCCTGCCTCTGTCCTGGGGACCTGGGATTCATTCCAGAAGATGGGCCTTGATGGACCAGGCTCCCCCAAGCCAACTGATGACTGGTACCCAAAGGCCCACAGTCCTGTCACACTAGGCCAGCCCAGGAAAAGACCCTTCTCAGTCTTCTCCCACCCCCTGCGCCCCAGCCTTATGGGTCTCAGCACCAGAGGGGCTGACAGCAGCTGGGCTTCCTCCTCCTTCTGCAAGAGCCCACGGGCCAGATGCACTCTCTTCTCCGGGAGCCACAGGCCCAATGCAATCACATGGGTGCCCTGTGGACCTGAGGGCCGGGGTGGCTATGGGTGGTCCCTAAATGTTAGCTTCCTTCTCTTCCCCAACCCTCACCCCAACCAGAGCTGAGGAAGCAGCAGGCCTGGCACAGGTGCCCCCCTTTCCCTCGCCAGACCAGGACATGGGGTGCCCTCAGTCCGCACCAGCCACATTGCTGCTCCTCCGTGCGCTGGGGGTTCTGTGGCTGGGAGCAGGGCCCAAAGTTCCCTCTCCCGGCTTTCAACAGACAGAGGAGACACACTTAGCTAAACCTGAAAGATAAAACTTGGTGCCGCAAAATAAATCCAATTCCTAACAGCGTGTGCTATTCCTCCAGCCTGTAGCTCTCACCGCTATGAGTGGAAATTTTATGACTTGGAAGCAAGGCCTCTTACTCCCAGGGCTCACACAGAGAAGGCCTGAGTAATTCCCAAGCAAATTAGCTCCCAATTAACCAGCTTATCTCACAAGGAGGGGAGGGAAAGGAAAGGAAACACTAAATGGATTCCTTCCGTGTATTTAAACGTTACTTTAACAACAGAGTGGATATTTATACACGTTACACCCTTGAAAACCCCGAGGTCTGAGCAACCGTTTACTGACTTGTTAAGGAAAACACCAATTTCCCAGATAAATAAACCATTCTTAACTTGTCTGTAACCAGGGTTTGTTTTTTGCACTTACTTCAACTGAGCCATGATTATTCTCGTACATACTTATTCTGTCTCACACACAGAAAAGAGACAAAAATGCTAACTCACGGTTTGCTTCTGTTGCTCTCGTGTAAAATTTACTCTGTCCCTGTTCACACGCCCTCAAATATCTCTTCCTAAGCCATATGCCAGAGTCCTTTGCCGTGCTGGGAAGGGTGGGTGAGCGGCCCCCAGGCCCCCCATCCAGAAGGCCCAGCGCCCCCAACACAGATGAAGCTGGGAAGGAGACAGAGCATGGAGGCAGCAAAGACAGAGGGTGCAAAGGCCCGGTGAATTTGGGGATGAGCAGGTGCAGGGCGAGGTTGGTGAGGAGGAGGAGCCGGCATGCCACTCGGGGAAGTCTCCTGATGCCTCCTCGGGATGCTGGGATGCTCTGCTTGTAAGCTGTGGGGAGCCAATTAGGGGACCATTCAAGTGCATGCTTCTCTTTCTCCAAGATGAAAATGGCTTTATAAAGGCAACCCATGTTTGCAGGAAAACATTCAGATAATGCAGAAAAATAAACAGAAGAGAGTGGAAGTCACCTCAAGGCTCACCACCCAGGTATCAGGATCACTATTAACTTTTTTGATACGCGTCCTTCTTGACGTTGATCCTTGTGCAGAAACAGGCTGACTCTCTAGTCCATGATCTGCAACCTCCGGCACACTCTGGATTTCTGCCCCTGGCACTGGGCCCAGGGCTGCCCCGTCGCTTGAAATCCCACAGTATTCCTGGGGAGGAAGGACCCAAATGCACGCACTGGATCCCCCAGAGAAGTACATCTGTTTGCCCAGCTTTTCAGGTCAGAAGCAGCCCTGCCTAGAGCGCAGGGGTGGGAGGACGGCGGGGGTCAGCGCATGCTGGTTGTGTGTGCCGGGGTCCACGCTGGGGCTCACGCTGGGCTCTGCGCTGGGCCGGCCGCCGCGGGGAGGACAGGGGCCGCTCACCAGACCAGGGCCTCTCAGAACCGAACTACATGGGTCGCCAGCCACACAGAGAAGGGCTCTGACATAAGACAGACACTGGAACCTGAACTGGGAAAGAGACTTGTAGTTAAATAGTGAGGCAAGGAAACTTCCAGAAGGAGAGAGAGGCCCTCAAAGAGAAGAGAGAAGGTCACACATTCATACAGAACACGGCCCTGGAAGAATGAACAAGTGGAGAAAGGAAACGTTCCCGCGAGTGACTTAGACGCTGCGAAGCTGGACCTGAGGACCCTGAGTGGAAGGAGAACAGGAGAGAAGGTGTGGAGGAGGAGGACATGGGAGGTGGAGGCCCACCAGAGGCCCCAGAGATGGGGAACCCCACACGTCCCGGAGAAGGCCGTGTGTCAGATCCCGAGGGGCTCCAAGCGCCCAGCGCAAGGCTCGAAGTGGAGCCACCCAGCATGTTGCTGTGAAATTTCCCGGCACGGGGAGCACAGTTCCCAGAGGCCAACGGAAAGAAGTCACCAAAAAGGATCACGGCCATCAGAGGGCATTCAGACTTGTCCCTGGTCACCTTGGAAGCAGGGAGAAGATGGAGTGTCCTGGGCCAGGAGTGCACACCCCGCCCCCCGACTCTATACCCAGCTCTCTGGCCAGCCGGCACCCTAGGGAAGGCTCTGCCCATGCCCCTTTGCAGGACAGCCCGAAGGACATGCACCAGAGGAGGAAAGGAGACAGCAAAGAGGAAAGCCCGGGCTCTGGGACACAGGCACTCATCAGGGGAGGCAGGGAGGCTTTCCCAGGCGGAACCCCGGACAGCAGGTGGGAGGAGGCATCCCGGAGGGACCCGGGCTGGAGGAGCCCCACTGCGTGGAGCATGGAGGCTGAACAGTGCTCCCATCACTTTGTTGAAAAGCTCAGGGAAGATTTGGCGACAGGACACAGAAAACCCAGCAAACAAAACAGGTTTTAACACCAGGGCAAGTAGAGAACGCCTTGCTCAAGGATGGCTACGGCTCACCATGGAGAGAAGTATTGACGAAGACACAGCTGCGATTGGACGGAGAATCGATTTATTGATGAAACTCCATGTAAATGATTTCCTCATACGTTGACATATTGACAAATATTGAACAGTAACGTAACCCAAGACGTGATCGCACTACACGGGGAGGTGAATAGGAAGGGGTGGTGGGGCCCGGAGAGAATTCAGCGCGCAGCTGTCATCGTGGAAGCCAAGAGGTGGTGTCCAAAATCACACGTCGAGGGCAACAGGATGAGCATGTCGTTTGGAAACAAGGAGGAACATGCCAAGCTGATAAAATCAGACCCGAACCAAACCAGATGGGAAGTTGGAAGCCTTTGCTTCCAGAGAGGGGGAGGCAGAGAGATGATGGTTTATGATAAACCTCGAAGAGCCGTCTGGCTTTGAATGATGCACTTAGCATATTGTTTCCATAAAATGTAATTTTAAAGTAGAGGACAAGAGGGAACGTGCTGATTTAGACACTGGTCAGAAGCATCCTCTCCTTGGCCATGTGGCTTCTGTCTGAGATGGGGGGTGATCAGGGGTGCCCCCAGGCCCACAAAACCCCGGCCGGCTCACCGTTGCAGGCCAGTGCCTGACCTCCCTCCTGTCGTGCAAGACCCAAGCCTGCCAAGCAAGAGCCAAGGGAAGAAGTGCGCAGGCCCTGCCTGGAGGGGGAGGTGCTCCAGGAGCAGGAGGCCCGGCAGGTGCAGACAGGTGGATCGCAGCTAATGGGGCAGGAGTGGAGACGAGGCACCCCACGGGCAGGCAGGAGGCCACCCGAGGCCACCTGACCAGGAGGGATCCAGGCGGCTGGTAATTTGTTTAAGTGACTTGCTGTGCAGCCCCACTCTCCTCCTGTGGAATCCTTCCCAACCTCAAGATTGGAGAACAATTGTGTAAATTGCTTTAAAAATGGATTTTTCGGGACGACTGGGTGGCTCAGTGGTTGAGCATCTGACTTCAGCTCAAGTTGTGATCCCAGGGTCCTGGGATCAAGCCACATCGGGCTCCCTTTGGGGAGCCTGCTTCTTCCTCTGCCTATATCTGCCTCTCTGTGTGTGTGTCTCCCATGAACAAATAAATAAAATCTTTAAAAATAAATAAAAATGATTTTTTAGTAACACCGCCTGGTCCTGCCCTAAAGAGGGACAAGTGCAGACTCAGGGGTTCTCAGTGGTCTGTGTGCTGGTCAGAGACAGGCTGCTCCCCACTCAGGACGCAGAGAGTAGAAATACTGCTTCCAAAAAGCCCTCAGCCAGTGTCCACCCAGCATGTCCCCTGCCACCTGCCAGTGCTGGCCCCTGTGTCCAAGCTCCCCTCTGTGGCCACTGAACCCCTTCCCTGCAGAAAGCCTCCTCTAAGGTTGCCACACGACTTCCCAAGGCCCCAGAGATCCCCAGACTGAACTGGGAGTCACCAGACAATGGGATGTCCCGAGAACATGTGTCTCCCTGGGCAGTAAGGGCAACACGACAGGATCTCTGGGTGTGGCCAGCACCAGCTAGGTGCTCTCCACTCTGTTGGCAGCATGCCCACCTCTTCTGAGAAGGTGTCATGGGGAAAGGGTGGAGCCCTCACAAGGACAGGGGAGCTGACCCCAGTCTGGGAAGGTTCTGGGCGGCTAAACAAGTCCCCAGAGTGGAGGGTGGGTCAGCCAAGACCCTGCTCACACAAGGGCTGGAGCCCCTGGAGGAGTTGCCCTGAATGGCGGGGGCCAGACCTGAGCCCGGGTCCCCTGAGAGGACGGGACACTGAGACTTACTCCACGTCCAGCCTGGGGCCCTGGGCACATGCCGGGGTTGGATAAAACCAGGAGCGCAAGCTGGGCCCCCTGGGCACTCAGGCCCACTTCACCCAGCCTAGTGCACAGGAGACAGGCACCACAGCCCGCCCAGGCCACCTCCCTCAGCTGGCCAGAGCCCTGCTCCATGAGTGGTGGTGAGGAGCCCCGGACAGGGGAGGCCGTGAGCAGTGGGCACAGCTGGGACAGCTTGTGAGCCCAAGCCACCCAGGAATAATGAGGCAGGGCACCCGGCAGCGACTCTGAAGATGGGGGTGACCACACATGACATTCGAGCTACTGATGTTAACTTCGATGTGAACCTGCAGAGTTTACTAAAATTGCAGGTTCCCAGGTCTGGGTCTAGCAGTTCTGATCCTGGGGGCCTGGAGTGGGCCCAGGGATCTGCCTTTCTTACATCAGTGCTCAGAATTATCATGGTGGATGGAGGATACCCAAGCCGTTGTTCATGCTGTTCCCCAACCTGTAACCTCCTGGGCCTCTTCTTCTCCGTCCTCCCCTCCCCCTCCTCCACCCACTTTACCTCCTTCTCCTCATTTGTCAAATTTCAACTTTGCCTTCAAGACCAGGTTCCCATGTCACTGAGGGCGGCCTCCCTGACCCCAGGCTGGACCAGGAGCCCCCGGGCACTCATCCAGAACAGTAGCCCCACAGTGTGGTGACTCCCATTGGGTCCCCAGCACACAGCAGGCACACAGCAAAGGTACAGGCTCAACAGCCCCTATTTCCAGCTCACACAACCTCTCCAATGCTTTCTAGAAATAGCAGCGAGAAATGGCCACACAACCTTCCTCAGTGCAAAGCCCCAGGCCCCAGCAGGTGCTTCGGGTGGGGGTGTTCTCCATCCCTATGCCCCCCACCCAGCACAGCAGGCCCTCAATCTGTAGGCCTGTCAGGAGGGAAGGAGGAAGGAGATGAATGTGCCTGACACAGCCCAAAGGAGAATTCTCTCAGTGCGGGGACCAGCGGCTGATCCCCAAGCCAGGGGCACACACACAGCCATGGGACCGAAGATGCTCCGTCCTGCCCCAGAGCCCAGAGGGGAGCTCGAGACCCAGGGCTGAGCAGAGGAAGGATCCGAACTGGGTCCTGTTGCCCTGTGCCCCCGGCGTGTGTGGGAACTGAGGCAGGCACAGTGGTGCCCTGGTGACAGTGACCTTCGTGGGGCCCTCCTTCCACGTCCAGGCCAGGTGTTCTGTGCTGAACCCTCACAAGGACCGCACAAGGTCAGGGCTGGGGGGGGGGGGGGGACTCAGGTTGCACTCCCTCTCTCCATCCATGGGCTGGCACCTCCTAGTAATGACTCCCTCCCGGGTCTGGGGCTCCTGGCCCTCACTGGAGGTTCAGGCTGGACCCAGTGGGGTTCTCCAGCCTCCCCTGACCAGAGCATTTCCTCAGGCCTGGAGGTGGGGGGTGGTGAGCCCTCCTCCACTGCACCTGCACCTCCACTCAGGAGCATGGCAGGCCAGGGGCAGGGCCTGGACGGCATGTTCTTGGGGCCCCATGGAAGGTTCTTCATGGGGCAGGCCGTGGGACCCTCCCCGCCAACCCGAGGCTGCTCAGGGTGAGGCCCAGGGGGCAGGACCTCAGAAATGTTACCAGAGGCCTGTGCTGTTTCATCCCTATAGTCTCCAGATTTAAACCCATTCCTGTTATGGACACTATAAACATAAGTCCGGGGCCCCCAAATGTGGCATGTGGGTGAGAGGGTCTGTTTCTCATGCATTCACACTCATTTGTCCTGCTCAGTTCTGGAAAACCAAGACCAAACACACCACCCTGTGGTCAGGAGGGCCCTGAGGCGGAGCCTCACATGTGCCTCCACGTGGTCACTCTAGAGTGTGTGCTAGTAGGGAGGCCAGGGTCAGGCCAGAGGTCAGGGCCCCCTTGTGCCCCACGGACCTAGTCCTCACGCGTTGGAGAGCATGTGTCTGCACGTGGCCTGGGGGCCCAGCTGGGTCTCCCTCCCGGGGGTGCACTGAGGGTCCCCGTGGCATCAGCAGGGAAGGTGTGGCTTCTTAGGGGGTCTCCTCAGGCCTGTCTCCTGAGGATATGGCTTCCAGTAATGTCCTTGCACCCCTGTCAAGTGCACCTGCTTCCCTCGTACTGATTCACTCGGGCCGCATCGCAGAAGCTCCAGCTGCCCCTGCCGGACAGGTGTTGTCCAGGCCCTCATGATGCCCCAGTGGCCTTGGGTTATTCAAAATCAAGCAGTTGAGAGGACAGCAGTGCTTGGGCAGCCCTGTGGAGACTGGGATACAGGGAAATTACCCTCCTCTCCTGAGAGAGATGCTGGGGTGGGCAGCCAGTGGGGGCCACCTGTCCGGGTAGGATGAGTTTCACCCTCCCAGGCACATTATTGTTCTCATTTTCCAGAAAGGGACACTGAGGTTCACGGATGGAGTGTGACTTCATGGTTATAACCTGAACAGAAAAGAGCCAGGCTGTCAGCCCTCACCACCTGCAAACAGCCTCAGCCCTAGGACGCTGCGTCCACCACGTGCATGTGTGCATGCATGCATGGGCTCCATGATCCTGCCACATGATGCACCGGGAGCAGGTCACACCACCTTCAGTGCTGGCTCTCGTCCCAAATCAACATGTGGGTGCAAAGCCCCTGAGCAGGGGAGCACCGTGATCGAGCTGTATCTCACAATCACTGATTCCCAGTTGTTCATTCAATCAATTCATGGTTCTTGTCTGCTCACTGAGAGCAGGGAGCGTGATGCTGAGCACCAGCATCTGAGCACTGAGACCTAGACTTGAACCCTTTCCCGCCCTCTCAGAGCTCCCAGCCTGGGAGCCAGCCAGAGTGTCCACTTATGGAGAAGCTCAGCTTATCAAGAGCAAAGAGCACTCTGGTGGGACGGAGCCCAGTTCTGGAAAAGCCGACTAGTGGTGAGGTTAGCTGGCCTGGGTGGGAGTTCGGGGACAGCTGGGGCAGGAGGCAGCCTGTATGGGTCAGCCTTGTCCCCTGGACCTTTGGCCACTCTGTTCCACCTCTGCTCCTGGTACTGACCAGCTCCTAGTGCCCTGGGGCTGCCCCCCCTCATACCCTGAAGTCTCCAGGTCTTTCCACCACTCTTGACTTGGGCAAGGGCCACAGTGGGCAGGATCAAGTTTCCCAAACATCTGTCAGAGAGGCCAGTGACTGCTTACAGAGCCCTCTTTGATCATCAATGACAGGATACAGGAGGGAGGTTGCAGACCAAGGCCTTCCCCTCCTCCCTCTGAGAGACTCTGCCAAGATACACTCATCGAGATAACCTGTTTGGAGACATCCCACATAGCTCCAGGCCCTTACTGGTAGCAATGGCTAGCAGGGTGATGCACTGCCTGGCGCTGCTCCCCGTCCTTCCTGACCTCCCTTCCCATCTTCCTCCCTCTTGTTGCCTTGAGCTCACACCTTCCAAATAAACCATGGACTCTTAATCCTTGCCTCAGGCTCTGCTTTTAAGGAAGCTCAGCTAAGGGGCACCCAGGTAGCTCAGTCGGTTAAGTGTCTGACTCTTGACCTCAGCCCCAGTCTTGATCTCAGGTTTGTGAGTTCAAGCTGTGTTGGGCTCTATGCTGGGTGTAGAGTCTACTTTTCAAAAATATAGAGAGCTCCACTAAGGCAGGGGCAAGGACAGCAGAGACAATTCCAGTCAGAGGGAACCGGCCATGCAAGCACTCCCTGCAGGAGGGGGTACAAGCAGTTCAGGACTTGAAGGATGTCTGGTGGGACCTGAGTAGTGGGGATAGAGCTGGATAGGGCCTAGTGGGATACTTGAATGGCTCCAGTGTTGTGGCCGGCCATCCTAGGTCTGATCTCGCTCTGCCATTTCCAAGCTCACTGAGGCAGGTTCCTTCATCTCCTGAGTGGCTGTGGCCATGTGCACAGAGAGGACCATGGACAGTGACACCACTTCTTGGGGCTGCTGGGTAGTTGGGGGTGGGGTCAGTCAGCAGCGAGGTTCACAGGGAGGGCTGGTCCCCTGGTCCTCTGACCAGTTTCTCCCCACACCCCCAGACTCAGGAGCCAGAGCTCAGACAGCCCCCATTGACCCTGAGGAGAGGAACCCCACAAGGCAAGAAAGCAGGTACATGGCACACACACCCTCATCATCCCCCCAAGACTTATTTCCAACTTTCCATTTGAATTCCATGTGTAATTCAAGAGACACAGAGACCATTTGTTTCTGATTTGTGCTGACCAAGGCTGCCCTGAGCCTTTCCTGAGTTCTTTCAAGTTTGTTTGTTGGCTTGTTTTTGTTCTAAGTCAGGAAACTTTTTTAAAAACCAGGACTAGTGAACTGGAAAGTGTAGAGTTCAAGCTTGGGTCAAAATAACCAACTATGAGTTCAAGGTGGGCTCATGGCACCAAGGAAGTGGCTCTATCCCCATTCAATCACACACACATGCACACACTCACACCCATGTGCATGCACACACCCACACATATGCACACACTCACACGCAGGAGTCCACTCACACTTATGTGCATTCACACACTCACACTCAGGAATGTACTCACACTCACATGCATACTCACACTCACATGTGTGAACACACACATACACAACTCACTGTCCCATACACACACCGTGCGGATGAGCATACACACACAGGGGTATGCTTGAGCCTTTTCCCAGGTCCCCTTCTTTCCCACAGGAAGGCAGGAAGGCAGAGAGGAGGCCCAGGAGACGAGAGTAGGACTGAATGATGACCTCTCAGGCCTGGCCCCTTACGCATAGGTTGCTGTGGCTCTGAATGATGGCCTCTATCCATCCATCAATCCACCCATCTTTCCACCCATCCACCCATATATCCACTCATTGCTCATCCATCCATCCATCCACCCACCCATCCATCCACACATCCACTCAACTATCCATCCATCCATCCATCCATCCATCCATCCATCCATCCATCCATCAATCCATTTATCCATTAAGCAAATAGATCTTGAAGTCCTATTGGGACTAGGCCCTGTCCAAGTTTTAGGGAAATAAAATAAGCCAGCCTAACAGGTCCTTGCCCCTTGATCTGACCTTGAGGGCTAGAGAGGGAGCAGACAATGATCCGATAAATCGATTCATTACAGAGAAGAAGAGCAGATGGCAGGGACGGCTGCTCTCCTTTGCCTGACTGGTGTCTCCGTTCCTGTCCTCTTTCTCACCAGAAGGAATGGCGTTCAGATCCAGTGGCTCATGCCTCTGCCTGCCTGCAGGGGAGGGCCTGCCTCTCCATGGGGGCCCCAAAACCTGTGCAGGAAAATAGCATCCCATGGACTAATTAAACCCTGCAAGTGCTGCATGGCCACGCTGTGGGAAGACAGTGATGACTTCCACACCAAGTGCTTCTCCAACATTCATTTTCTTCATTCTTCTCTCAAAATGTCAAATCACTCTGAAGGAGGCTCCTGATGAGACATGTGACAGAGCTGTTAGGGAAGCATTTTAGGAGGTGCTGACAGGCTGGAGAGCTCGCCTCATCCAAAACAGGAGTCATGTCTCTTGAGGACCCTGACACGACCCCTGGGGATATGGAAGAGCACCATGCAGATTGGGATCCTGGAGAAGATCTGGAAGCTTCCCTGGCTACCCTGGGGTGTTTGTCTGCCGCTGAGAAGAAGGCCAGACCACTTATGCAGGGCAGGAGCAGCAGCAGGCCAGGAGGGCTGTACCCCTGACCCTGGGCAGGCCTGCCTCCAAGCCTCTGGCCCCCCAGTGGAAAATTGGGAGTGGGGCAACCATCCTCATCATCCTGGTGAATGAGCTAGCAGGACTTCCACTGCCCATTCTATGCCTGCTGCCCCACTGGCAAGGAGGATGGGAGGCTCCCTGTGCCCCTTGCTCCATCTTTGCCAGTAATGACTTTGCTGGAAGAGGGAGCCACTGAGACATGACCTTTGCTCCATGCCTCTCTGTGCGGCCTTGCCCCCATGCTGCACCAGGTTCAGGTGAGCTGAACCAAGAACACGCAAACCAGAGAAGAGAGGTTGGCCACCACGGAAACCTGTGAGCACCCCCTTACCATGTGAGACCCCCCAGTGCTGGAGTGAAGTGAAAGAAGGGGCCAAGAGGGGCATCAGTGGGCAAGGTGGGCTTGTCAGAGGGCCGTGGATGGCCCAAACCTCCTGAGAACACAGGAGGTGCCAATGTCTGGACAGACTGTCTCTCTAGCCTGAATCATGGCACCGGTCCCTGAATCGGCAACTTGTTCCCTGGGTGCCCCCACCAGGCTGGGGATGCGTCCTCTGACTATGGATGCTCCCAGTGTGGGGCACGTTGATGGTCCATATGGATGGGCCGTGATTGAGGGGCAGGGCCACTCAAGAGTCTGCCTGCATAGATAGTCACCAGCCACCTGCACAGATGGCCTGCAGGATCTGCTTCAGCTTCTGAGCCAAGGCCACACATCTCCCCGACAGCACCAGGAATAACAGAGGTTGGCAGGGAGCAAGCGCTCACCACCCTCGACCAACGCCGGCTCCTCTGAGCATCCTTGATCCTGGAGCAGCCGTGGGCCAGCCAAGGCTTTCCCAGAGCTGTACTATAGGCTGGGTCCCTCTCTCTCCCTTTTGCAGCTGGTCTCCTTGACCACACCTGCTCCTTTGTCCTTCCAGAAACCTCACTCCACTGAATCTCTGCATTTCTGACTTTGCCGGAGTGTTTCCTTCCCAGAATACCCAGACCATCACACTTGAATCAAGAAAGGAATAAATACAGGAACAGGGCTCATGACTCAGAGACAGAACCACCTCGAGGCCTGTTTATCCTGCCATCTTCCAGTTCAAGGGACAAATTTTGGTAGAAAGGATGTGAGGCTTGTGATGAGTGAGGAAACATGCAGACAGGCTGAGGAACATTGGGTGTGAGACTGCCTGTCTCAGCCAGGTCCCTGAGAAGGCAGAGCCTGAGGCAAGGGTTAAGTCACTGCCACTTCATAGGAGAAGTACGAGGCCAGGACAGTGGGGGGAAGGAGAAGGGAAGTGAGACAAGGAAAGATGCTTGTGGCCTGTGCATTCCTGAATTGGCTGCCACTTGACATTGAGCAGCAAGAGACCAGCAGATGTGCTCGTTCAGCACGTAGGCACTTCTCGGGAGCAGCTGCACAGAGGAACCATGTTTGGGGTCTTTGGAGGGGAACTTATTTTCTCAGCCTCCCCCATCTTATAACTATCCTCCTGCACTCTCTGCACCACTCAGTGGCCACTCAGAAAACCAGTCCCAAGGTCAAGGTCAGGTGCTGCACCCACATCAGACAGTGGGACACTGCCTGGCACAGGCAGAAGGCCAGCTGAGAGAAAAGAGGCACTCGAGGATCTGAGACGGTGCACAAAGATTGTGTCCCCACCCACCACCCCACTCCCGGCCTCAAGGAGCCCAGAGCAAAGGAAGGGCTCAGCCACATTGGAGCCCCATGTCCTGGGGCAAATCACATTGCCACCCTGAGCCTCCTGTTTCTTATGGGCGTGTATTAGTATCTTTCAGCTGCTGCAACAAATTACCACCAATTGGGTGGCTTATAACAACAGAAATCCATTCTCTCACAATTCTGGAGCCAAATGTCCAAAATCAACATGCTGGCCACACTGAGCTCCTGGTGGGAGCTCCTGGGAAGGACTCTCCCTGCCTCCCCAGCTCCCACCTCTGCCTCCCCCTTCCCACGGCCTCCTGCTCTTCCTTCTATGTCTTCTCTCCTGCCTGTCTCCTACAGGACCCTTACCACTGGATTCAGGGTGCACCCACATCACCCAGGATCCTCACCCAATTATATCTGCAAGGACCCTTGTTCCAAGTAAGGTCATATTCTGAAGTCCCAGAGGTCAGTAGGTAGACACATCTCTGAGGGTCCACGTGACACAGTGCAGGAGATGAGGGACCCATGAAAGGGAGCAGGGAAGCCCCACGGCACTGAACCACCCATGTGTCTGGATGGAAGGCCAATGTCGGTGGAGAAAGCCCACGTTGCCTGTGAAATGGGGCCAGACCCCAAGTTGCCAGGAAGGTTGAGGGCTGCAAGGGTAGCCAGCACTCTGATAGGCCGCAGGTGGGGCCTTGAGGGCTGAGGGTAGTCAGAGCCCCAGTGAAGAGCCCTGTGGGCATGTAGCAAGGGTTGGGGAGGCTGCACACAGGAAGCCTGCCTTCCTGGGACACCCCTTCAGCACGTCTCCTGGGCCCGTGGTCAGGGTGCCATTTCAGTGTCAGCGTCATTTGTTGTCTCCACTCAGCCCTTGCTCACCAGGTCCTCATTCCTCCTTCAGGGGTGCATACCCTAGGTGGAGGGGAACTACAGGGCAGGGACCTCCTCCTGCCAGTTGCTCCAGACCTGGCTCATGGTGGCTGAACACACAAGAGATGCTACAGAAGGCACCCACACAGGCTCCATCCTCCTGGCCCTGGGGTGTCCACTGGGCTCCTGATCCTCTCCATGACTGCGGTGCCAGATTCCAACTTTGTCACCCATAAGATGGGGATCATCATGGTCCCACTGGGTGCAGCAGCTTTCCTGAGGATTGAGTGAGCTGATCTACATGGAAGTTTCTGGAATGACACCTGACTTGTGGTGGGCCCTGTGGGAGAGTTAACGTTTGGAACCCTTCACAGTGTCCTGACTTTGAGTGTCCTGTGTGGGCCCTAGGGGCGAGGAGGAAGCTTGTGGCCAACAGTCCAGGGGCCGCAGGTGAGGTGACCACACTGTCCTGGCACCTAAGACATGGAGGGGGAAGGGCAGAGAGGGCTGAAGTGGTTGGGCCAAGGGCACCCCAGGATACGTGGGCCAACTGGCATCTAAGTTTGCCCCGCCCTGCGGTTTGCCCCTGATGCTGGGGCTTGGGTAGCAGGAACCCTGGCAGTCTGGGACCCCTGACCCTCCCCCCAGCTCCCCGGGACCCCAGCTCCACCAGCACCCTGTTCTCTTTGTGCTCCGGGGCTGCTGCCACACGGGCCTCCTGGGCACCAGGGTTGGCTCTGTAAATCAGAAATTAAATCACCGAGCTGCTGTCTTATTTCCTTGTGAAGCAGGTCCCTGGGAAAAAGGGCTCATTCTCTGCCTGTTCTGCCGCCAGACAGATTTCTCAAAACTCATCTATAGGATTATCCTAATTATATTACCTGAGATTTAAGACTTTCATGCAAAAAAAGAAAAAAACAGTAAGTCTCCAAGCCCCTTCCAACGTGCCAATGTTCTGGGAGAGCTGACCATGCAGGCTTCTGTCTGTGGCGGAGTTGGGGGTGGGTGAGCCCTCAGGAGGCTCCTCCTTGCGGGAATGCGGCCTGGACCTCCCGGACCCCATATGCATCACCCTGATGGGTGGGTGCCGTGACCATCCTCTAATTAGAGTGGAGGAAATGGGACTCAGAGACGTTCAGCCACAGGCCCAAGGTCACACAGTTCAGAAGCAGCAGAGCAGAGATTTATCACCAGACAATCGTCTTTGTCTCCCACCCCCTGGCTGTGGCTCTCTCCAGCTTTCCCGGGAAGGGGGCACTGCCAACAGCCCTGAGGTATCCCGGGAATCAGCACGGAGTTGTGTAATTAATTTGGGAAATAATAATTACGCAAACCCTGTGGTGGGGGATTTGGTTGAATAGAAATTCAGGTCAAGATGGCTGGGGGTGCATCTAGGTCTCCCCCCTTTGGAAGAGCACACCAGCACCATTGGATCAAGCTTGCATCCTCCGGTCCTTGGCTGCTCTTGGGTGTCTAGGTCATGGCGTCCTGACTGTGACCCACAGGCATCCAGTATCTTTCTTCCCACCTGCCAGGAGGCTCGATCCCCCCCCCTCCCCCCGATCCTGGGGGAGGACATCCTTTGTCCTCCCCACGAGCTGCCCTCCCTCGACCCACCCCACAGCCAGCGGCTTTTGGCTGCACTTCCCTACTAGAGACCTCTCTCACCTCCGGCTCCCCACGAACTGCATCCAAACCTGGGAGGCTCTGGGCGAAGAGCCTCCTGTGTACCCTGTTAGCACGAGGAAGCATGGTCATGGTGCACACTCGCTTCTTAGACTTGGAGGTGCACCTGGTCCAAAGTACAGCACCCCTCCCCCATAGTCCACCCAGTGGCCACGAGTAGGACGATATTGTTCGACTCATCACTCCCAGTGCAGTGCCTCAACGCCCTTGCTGCATAAATATCACAGAAGGAACCCCTAAGACGTGAGTGGCAATGGCTTATATGTGCCAAAACAGCCCACTTTGGGCTCTTTCCATGAGAAATTCCATTTATATTCTAGAATTCAGTGACTACCATGAATGCCCTCCCACCCCCATGGCTGGTTCTAATAGAGAAATGCTTGGAGCCTGTGCTCCACTGGAATACTACCTCATACATGCAGGTAGGGTCACTCTGTGTGTCTAATGCCAGATATTGATGGGGATCGCAAAAGCACATACATAATGAGCAGGTCTCATGATTTGACCTTTGCTTTCACTCTTGAACATGTGAGTCAGATAAGCCTGCAGACAGGTCCAAGTACCTGGGATCCACACAGGTCTGCGATGGAGCAGGTAAATGTTCAAGGCATCCTATGTTGCATGAATGGGTGGGAAGATAGGTATGTGGGCAGAAATTCAGGTGAGTGGGCAGATGAGTAGATGGGGGAGTGGGTTCATAGATTAGTGAGCATATTTGTGGAAGCCTGGGAGGGTGTATTTAGTTGAGTGATTGGATAGGTAGATGCATGCAGGGGAAAAAAAAAATGAATGGACACATTGTAGATAGATGGATGATTGGGTGGGGGGGATGGGAGGGGGTGTGGGGGTGGAGGATGGATAGATGGGTGTGGATGATTGGGTGGATAGGTGATGGTGGGATGGGTGGGAGGGTGGGTGAATGAGGGGGTCGATGATTAGCTGGGGGATTCATGAGGGGATAGGCAGTGGTGGGATGAGTAAGGGGGTAGGTGAATGAGGTAGGGGCTGAGTAGATGGGGGAGTGGATGACTCGGTGGATTGGTGATGGTGGGATGGGTGGGGAGAATGGATGAGAGGGTGGGAAGATGGGAGGTGGATGGGTGATGGTGGGATGGGTGGGAGGGTGGGTGAATGGGGGGTGGATGACTAAATGGGGAGATGGAGAGATAGGTGGGGGGATGGGAAATAGTGAGATAGGTGGGGATAGGTAAATGGAGTAGGGGCTGGATGACTGGATGGGGGACCTATGGATGGGGATGGGTAGATGGGAGGTGAATGATTGAACAAGGGGATGAAGGGATGGGCAGGGTGATGGATGGAAGGACGGGTGGGTGGACAGATGGGTGGGTAAGTGGATAGAATGGTATGTGGGTTGCAGGTGGTGGGTGGATGCTTTTCTTATTCTTCAGAACAATAGGCAGGAGCCTGAGGGGAGAGGCTGTATGTGAATACTAGAGGGACAGGCTGGGCTCCATGAACGAGTGAGAGAGCAGAGGGCCAGAGTGTGGCCTTACATCATTTGAGCCACAGGCTAAAGAAGAGCCAGAGGCCCCAAGCCAGCCAGAGGGCTGCCCCCAGCCCTGGCCTGGTCCAGCCCCCCCACCCGTGTCCAGGCCCTGGCTCCCCCGCCTCTGCTCCCCATACCAGAGCACAGAGAAAGCACTGAAAGCTCCCTCCCAGCCTCAGTCAGAGGCTCCTGGGCAGCATTCTGCCCCGAGTCCTGCAGGGAGGATGCAGGGAGCAGGTGCAGTGAAG
The DNA here is from genome assembly GCF_048418805.1 of Vulpes vulpes. Taxonomy (NCBI): domain Eukaryota; kingdom Metazoa; phylum Chordata; class Mammalia; order Carnivora; family Canidae; genus Vulpes; species Vulpes vulpes. The sequence continues at coordinate 108,790,192 of NC_132793.1, forward strand.
AGCTCGTGGGGGAAGGGGGCCTTTGGGAGAAAGGTGGGGTGTGCCTGGGAGGGGCTGGTATGATGGTCCTGCGGGAGCAGAGCCCTGTGGATCTCATTCCCTCCCCTGTGGGCTGGTCCATTTGCCCCCTACACCGACAAACGTATTGTTGTTCCCACCGTAAAGAAGAGAAAACCACGTCCCATGAAGGGGCCACGGTCTGCCGCAGAGCCCATCCAGGCCTGGCGGAGGCCTCCATGCTGCCCGGCCTTCTTGCCCGCCCCCTGGCTCTTGCCTTGGCGATGGCCTTCAGAGGAAATGAGTTTCTGGCCCGAGACAGCCAGACTGCACCCTGGGCTGGGTTCTCCTCCATCCCGGCCCCCACCCCCTGGGGCTAGGCTCCATCTCAAGAGGGAGGGCACTGGGGGGAGGCAGGAGAACTGCAGGCTCCCCCAGGGTGCTGCCTTGCAGGAATCACTTGAAAAATCCCCACCACTCAGCACACAGAGCAGATGGAGTGAATGCACAGCCAGCCAGAGCCCCCAGTGGGGGTGGACAGCAAAAGGAGGTGGGCACGGGTGCTGGGGGGCTGGCAGAGAGAGCTCCAGACTTAGAGCAGCGTGCCCAGCCTCTCCGGCGTGCACTACACAAATAATACTAATAGCAGCAGTAGTAACAATAGCGTCTGTGTAGCGAGTGCCCGCCTCTTCAAGGCTGGCCAGTGCTGGTCATAGCCTGCATGTGGGGGGCACCCACCACATGCCAGCCACAGGACCGCATGCAGGAACTTCCCCCAGACGGAGCCGAAGTCGGATGGATGGATCAAACCATCACATCCCCAACCTCAGCTCTCTGCCGGTGCCCTGCCCACCACCCAGAACCATCCCATCCCCTGGTGACCACCAGCCACGCTTCCCTCCTCCTCTGCCCAGCCCCTGCCCTCAACCTCCTGCCCTCTTCTGTAAACCACATAGATAGGTCCAGACTGTGGGTCCTGGAGCCTTCGGACACCCTCCCCCAGCCCCACGGAATGAAGAGGGAAGAAGAGGACGGGCAGGTTCGGGGGCCTGGCTAAGCCTCCAGCGAGTGTCCACGAGGCAGGAGGACATGCATCTGAACTCCAGGCCATGGTCAGTGCTGGGGATGTGGATGGAGAGGTGGGTCCTGGGTGTATCTGTGGGAGATGGCTGCAGGGAGGTCAGAACTCTGGGAACACACAGTTGACAGCCCCAAGTAAGGAACAAACGGAGAAAAGAGGCCAGGAGGGGGCTACAGAGCCAAGGGGGGAAGAGGCCCACAGGGCAGGAGAGGTGGGGACTGCAGAGCCCGTACCCATGAGGGGTCAGCAAGGATAGCAAGAGTTTCGAGGCCTGGACGAGCCTCGTTCACATAAGCAGGAGGCCTCTGGAAATCGAGGCACAAGGATGAGCCAGTGGTCACCCAGACTGTGGGCCCCCGCGGTCTGGGGTTGCTGGTGCAGATAAGCGTGCCTGGTGGGCTGGAATCCGTCACGCCCTCCCACCTTGCTCAGGGTGACTGGTGCCGCCAGTGCCCCAGGTCCCTGGACCGTGTTCACCCCTACCCAAGGCCCATGGGAAACTTGTGTTCACAGGGTCAGGACTCTGAGGCCCAGAGCAGGGTGGGATTGCACCGTCACCCAGCGGGTCCCCTTTACAGAGGTAGAGGGGCCTGGAAGCACGTGTGGCATGCTGTCTCGGGGGGTGGGTGGACATCGGGACCTCTCTTGGGACAAGGCACGTGTCTCTGCCCCCCATCCCTGTGGCTGGCGCCCACTGTCCTCAGGACAGCTCTGGCCCTGACCCATTTTCTCCCCATGATGGGCTGGAATCTGCCTCTGGGTGTTTTCCATCCACATCCCTGGCCCAGGCCTCTTCCTGACAGTGGGGTGATTCAGTTTAAGCCTCCTGCTGGGTCAGCAGATTTGCAAACCACAGGTTTCTTTAATTTCATTGGGGGAAAAAAAAGAAAGAAAAGAAAATCATTTTCCAAAGTATTATCTTCCCTCCCAATCAATCACGGCCAGTGGGGATGTGTTGACCCAGGGCTTGTCAGACAAGCAAGTCCCTGACTCAGGGCCTGGACAGGCCCGGCGTGGGGCTCACGTGCCCAGTGTGGGGAGCAGCCCGTGCCCAGGGTCACTGCGGGCCCTCCCTGCTAGCCCTGGGTGCCGGGCAGGGGTCCAGCCGAGCCGGGTGGGCCAGGGCGGGGATCACCACCCGCTGCCCTCCGCACGTACCCTGGCCAGCCGAGTCCATGTGTCCAGGAGGTAGAAAGGGACACACATTAGACGGCTGAGGGCAGAGTGACAGGCTGCTCGGTTCCCGCTCAGGGACACATGCTGGGCTGGGGTGGGGGTGCCCAGAAAGTGCTGGTCCTGGCCATCCTTCCCGAAGGCCACATTCACATCTATATATCTCCATCTACATATATATGTGAGTTTATAATCTATGAAAAGAAGGAGAAGCTATGGGGCGCGCGGAGGGGAAGCGGTGGGAAGGGGAGAAAGCGGCTGTGCGGGTCTGAATGGTGGCTCTCACGTGTTATGTCCACACCCTGAGCCCTGGAACCGTGAATGTCACCCCTCACGGCGGAAGCGTTGATGCAACCAGATCTCAGGAGGAGCCCTTCATGCCAGGCCATCGGCGCTGGCGGGAGGGCTGTGCCTCCTGGAGGTGCTCCAGGAGCCGTGACCCTTGGAGGAGGGTCTGCAGGACGTGGAGAGAGGCTACCATCCCTGGGGGATGCTTTCCAGAGGGGGCGGGAGCCTCTGACTTTGGGAGGGCAGGGCTGGTGGCAGCTGCAGTCACCCAGACCGGTCTGGTCCTGGGGCAGGAAGGGGGTGCATGAGCAGGGGAGTCAGGAACTCCGTTTTGGAGGCTGTGTTTCCGGACCTGTTTCATGTGCCATAAGCTGCCAGGCGGCCAGGTTCAGGATCAGGATTCTGGGGTGAGCTCCAGGCCAGAACTATAAAATGGGGGTCAAGGAAAAAAAGCTGCCATTTTACCCAGAAACCGGATGAGACAGGCAAGGAAGGGGCCCTGCAGGGCCAGGGGTCTGGGAGAGGACGTGGGGTGGCCAGTGAGGGGGAAGAGCAGCCCTGGTGGGAGGAGGACTCAGCGCACAGTGAAGGGAGGGTCAGTGGGGAGGGAGAGGCAGAGGGAGGGAGTCCCTAGGAACAAGGCAGGTTGCGGTTCATGTGCAGGAGAGGAGGGGCCACTGCCTGGAGCCGGCTGGGGGCAGGAGGGCTGAGGAATGGAGCCCTGGGTGCAGAGCCTTCGGGGAGCCATCGGGGAGCTCAGGACATGGTGGGGCAGCAGCCACAGGGGCAGGGGAGGAGGGGTCGTCTTATGCTGAAGTGGACAATTCAGTGGCATTTAGTACACCCACAAAGCTCTGCAACCACCACCCCTAGTTCCAAAACGTGTCTTGCCGTCCTGACCCCATGGGAGACCCCACAGCCCTCCCTCGGCCCCCAGCAACCACCAGTGGCCGGCCTCCTGTCGCTGTGGATTCTTCGGACATGGCCTTTTGTGTCTGTCTTGTCTCACACAGCACGTTAAGGCTGAATGATACTTCGTCATACGGATGGACCATAGTTTGTTTATCCATTCGCCTGCTGATGCACTCGGGCAGCTTCCACTCCGTGGCCACTGTGAATAATGGTGCCCTGGACGTGGGGGTACTAACACCTGAGTCCCTGTTGTACAAAACATCACAGACCAGGGGACTTCCGATGTATCTTACCTGTTCTGGAGGCTGGAAGTCGGGGACGCAGGTGTGGGCAGGGGTGGTTCCCCTGAGCCCTCTCTCCTTGTCCTCTCCCAGCGCCTGGGATGGGGTGGGGAAGATCCGGGAAGGAGGATCTTCAGACAGAGCGGGAGGGGGCTGCGGGGGGTGTGCAGTGCAGCCCAGAGGGGCCTGTGGGCTGGGCTGGGGCAGGGGTGCAGGGAGGGTGGGCCGTGCAGGGCTCTGGGGCCTGCGTCCCACGTGTTCTGTGAAATGAGAAGTACCTTGATTCTCTTCCTGCAGCAGGGGTGGGGTGAGGGGTGGGGGGTGAGGGGGGTGGTTCTGTAGTCTCCACCCACACTGAATCAGCGAGCACTGACCTGCTGCTTCCCGCCAGCCTCTGGTCAATGGGAGACACGGGGTGATGTCCCCCCCAGCCGCTGGTCACTGGGAAATGCGGGGTAACGTCCCCCTGGAGCCACTGGTCACATTTTCATCAACGATCAACATTGCCCTTATCTTATGAGTGCTTCTCCTTAAAGGCAGCCTATTTGCCATACATCGTTGATTCATTAACGTTGGACCCAGGCCAGAGGCCCTGCAGCTCCTCGGGAACACGTGGTTCCCACCAGGCACATCCCCGGCATCTTGTGCTCAGGACACTGGACGGCACTGCAGCAAACAGGGCTTGGGGGCCGTATTAACAGCGAAATCACCGACCTGAAGCACAAAAACGTGGAATCCAGGTCACTAAGTAGACTGAGAAAAACACCTGTTCACAGTGAGAGCTGAGGCAGGGGACAGAGCGGCCCCTCGGCCTGGTCCACCTTGGCCTGGTCCACCTTGGCCGCTGACACGCCTGGGGGTGGGGGGCTCCAGTTTTTCATCATGCTGCACGTTGGCCAGTGGCCCCTAAAGTGACCAGAGTGTTGATTTGGGGGCAGATACATTGCAGCAAGTAGGCAAGTTCACAAAGGATACTGAGAGTAAGGTGGGGGGCCGGCCGGGCTGATTCTCCCCCGCAGCCTTCCCCGCCCTGCTCCCGCACTCTCGGGCTGCCTGCCCTGGGTCCCGCTGGAGGAGGCCACAGGGAGGCCCCCCGCAGGTTGGGGTGCCACCGGCATTCTCACCCCTTCCTGCCTCCAGCTCTCCCCCTCCAATCACTCCCCTGGGCGTCTCCCTGCCCTGCCAGCCCTCTGATGGAGCAGAGAAGGTGCTGGAGGTTTGGAGAGGGAGGGGAAGGCATGGTGGTGTCCTTGCAGAGCAGAAAGCAATGTCCAAGAAATGAGATAGGGCAGGTGTGTGGATGGGCGGACCCCTGGGGTCTGCAGCTCTGCCCTGGAGGGACAGCTAGGCTCAGCCCTGAGGGAAGGGGCAGGGCCCAGTGGGTTTGGCCAGTGAAGTGAGCAGGGGCGGGGGGTGGGGGGGCTGAGGGTGGTGGAGGGGGAGCTGACCTCCCCACGGGGAGCCTGAGCTGAGGAGCATGGTGGGGGGCAGGGGCACAGGGAGAGGATGGTCCATGGGGACTTCCCAGCACAGCAGGCAGGACCTCCAAGAGAAACATCTCTGAGAAACCAGGACAGATGCAACCGTCGGTGGAACTCTGAGCAGGGGATGGGGGGACAGGCAGCAAGGAGCCAGGTGGAGGCCTCCTCCCTCGAGGCGAGCGAGGCCGGCAGTGGGCACAGTGGGAAAGCAACCAGTCCTGCTCCTCAGGGGGACCCAGGGGTCAGGAGGAGGAGGGGACGCCGAGCGCAGGAGTCCCGGTTTGCTGTGGAGGGACCAGGAGGCCGACAGCACCCCATCAGGTGCCAGGGGTTGAGGATGGATGGGGAGGGCATGTGCCGAGGGAGTGGGCATTCCCGCACCTGCTCCCCTGTCAGCGTAGCCTTGCCTGGGCGCCTGCTGGCAGAGCTCCTCGAGGGAACCGCCCCGGGTCCTTGCTCCCCATCGGGCCCCTGTGCCAGCTCAGGCTGGGTGCAGATGCCAGTGACAACCATCCAAGAGACGACTGAAAGAGCCGGTGTCCGCTCTAGCACATGTCTCCTAGGCCTGGCACTGGGGACGCTGGGGGCTGCAGGGTGACTGGTGGCAACTCTGGCCCCACATGCTAGATGCCACCCTTCCCCAGGCCTAAGTCATGGCAACCAACACTGTCACCAGATCTTGCCAAATGTCCCTGGAGGGAGGAAACCTGCCTGAGGGGAGAACACCGTTAACCGTTAACTGTGCAAACTCACCGCACTGCTGCTGGAGGAGGAGGAGGAGGAGGAGGAGGAGGAGGTGGAGGAGGAGAGGTAGGGAGGGAGAGGGGGAGGAGGAGAGGTAGGGAGAAGGAGGAGGGAGAAGGGGAGGGGGAGGATGGGGAGGGGGAGAGGGGAAAGAGAAGGAGGGGGGATGAGGAGGAGGAAAGGTAGGGAGGAGGAGAGGTAGGGAGGAGGAGGAGGGAGAAGAGGAGGGGGAGAAGGAGCTGCCCCCTGCAGCAGGCAAAGGGTTTCACTGCTCTGCTTAGCTGGGGGTCTTCACCTGTGATCAGAGATAATGATCGAGTTAGGGTCTCACCTCACCCCTGGGACACCTGCTCAGAGGAGCAATAGTCGGTCAGGAAAAGGGAGAAATAATTAACATTTTCCCCAAAGCAGAGTGCGTACAAGCTCCGTGACACACAGACCACTCGGCTGCTCCGCTGAAAAATGAATCCCGTCTGGTTGTGATAGGGCCCCTGTCTGTTTCTTTAATCAGCACTATTAGGACAGACGTCTCCAAGAGCTTAGATGTGGGATCATGCTGGGCTTTGATTTGCCAAAAATGACCATCCGGGATGAGTCTGCATAACCACCACCCACGCAAGGGGTGCTGGTGGGGGAGGCGTGCCGGCCAGTCGGCCCAGGGCCAGGGTGCCACAGGCCCCACACCCTGACAGCTCAGGAACTTCCGGCAAGCTCCTTCCTTTCTCTGTGCCTCAGCGGCTCATCTAGAAGTGTGACGTCCGATAACAGTCCTCCTAAGTGGCTGTGTGGCTCAGTGACACTTGGGCACAGCTGACAGTGACAGCGAGTGTTTGTGGACGATGGGCTAGAGGACGGCATTAGGGCAGACCTGCAGTAGCCCTCCATGCACGGATGGCGATCGCCGTTGTACAGACGGGGAAACAAGGTGAGGGACTGGCTGTCCAGCCAGGCCGACCGTCCGCACGGTCAGCTGGATGCTCGGGTCAGGGGCTCCGTGGGGGGGACACAACACAGAGCTGGGGTGTTGAGTCCGGATGAGTTTCTGCAGGGAGGAAGCTGAGCAGAAGCCCAAGGCCTGGTGGAGGGCATGGGAGAGGGGGGTCGGTGTCCCAGCTGGCCCCGGAAGTCCCCAGATGTGCAGGAGTTTGTGGATAGAGTGACTAACCGCCCCTGCTCGCCTGGGATTGGGGGCTCCTGGGACGTGGGACCTCTGTGCTCAAAGCAGGATAGTCCCAGGCAAAGCAGGACGAGCGGCCACCCTGACAGCGGCCCAGGAAGCACCAGAGGGGAGAGGACGCCCAGGGGACCGGAGGAAGCCTCCCCCTGCGGTGCCTGGCCTCCCGCAGCTCTGACGCAAGGCCTCCTCCTGGGAGGCTGTCTCCTTGTGGAGGTTTACTTTCACCCCCCGACAGGATAATTACAGGGGAGGGAGAAAGCAGTCGACATTGCAGATCAGAGAGACGCATAGCCTGCTTCCTCCGGGGCCTCCGGGGGCCTCCGCGCATTTAAAGCAACCCCAGGTCTCGCTGCCTTCCCAGCGCCACAGAACGGGGCTCCTTTCTTCCACGGGGTCCCAGGGAGGCAGGAACTCTTGGGCCTTCTGATGGGTGGAAGTACCCTCCGTGGGTCCTGAGGCCTGGAGCCCACGCAGCCTCCCGGAGGGGGGCTGGGGGGCGACACAGTGGGCCTCCTCCCCAGCCTCGCCCGGTGGGAAGACCAGTGGAGAGGACCGGGCCAGGTCCCCAGCATCTCCTGCAGAAGAGAACAGAACCCTCAACTTCCCTTCCGCTCCTCAGCTGTGGGGCCAGATGGGGCTTCCAAAGGCCTCTGGGGGCTGAGCTCCGGCTGGAATGTTCTGGAAGGCAGCTGCTCCCACCTTGCCACCCCACTGCATGAGGACAGCCTGGCATAGTTCTCAGATGAGCCAGGCACAAGCCAAAGGAGGGGTTCCAGGGTCAGCCACCTCCCTCACTGCCACCCTGGTCCCCTGGTACAGACGTTACTGCTTCGAGCTGATTGAAGTTTACAGAACATTGGTCAGAAAGTACAGAATTCCCACGTAGCCCTCTGAGAGTTGCCAGCTGGCGACGGCGCGTGTATTATCGTTGAGGAGCCAGTACGGACACATTAGCTCAGCCGAAGCCTGTGGTCTGCAGGCAGCTCCATCTGTGGTTTTAACAGAAGTCCTGTATCTGCCACCATGATGTCACCCAGAGTGGCCTCACCACAAGACAGCTTCTGTGCCGGCCAATCCATCCTTCTCCCTCTCGGGGGGCCCTTGCTGCATAGGCTGAGGGGAACTGGAGCAGGACTCGGGTCCCCACCAGACCTCCCCTTCTCTCCTTGCTCCAGCCCTGCTCCTGGGAGGCACCACCCACCCCTGTCCCCCTCTGCCTTGCTCCACCTGCTGAATGATGACCCCTGGGACCTTAGGGGACCCAGGCCTGCCTATAGGTCCAGCTTTGGAGTCAGATGCCACCCTGCCCCTTGGGAGCTGTGTGGCCTTGAGCTGGTTGCCTTCCCTCTCTGGATCTGCCATGAATCTTCATCTGTTTGTGGGCTTCCTGGCAGTGCTGGGTGCTCATCAGCTGGTGTTTGTAGGAAGGTGGTGGGAGCGCCCTACGTGGCCTGTGCCCAGCGCCATGCGGCCTCCCTCCCACCAAAGGGGGCCCACTTAGGACTCCTGAAGGGGAGGAAGGGCCTGGATTGCCAAGGATGCAAACTGCAGAGGCTTTCCTGTTTCTATGGCAACCTGGAGGACTTCAGGCTTTGGCAGACATGGTGGGGCTCAGTGGAAGGAGGGAAGGGGGCTGGGGCCAGGGTCAACTGAGTCCTGACCCACCTGGGCGCCAGGTTTTAGAAGGGCAGGCCCTGCGACCAGAGCCGCTTGGTCTGTGTGGACAGCATACCAGGCCTCCTCTGCTGTCCGAGGGAGAGGCCGAGGGAGAGGGAGGTGACCCCTGGCAGCATCAGGGAGCCTCTGCCTCCCCCCAGGACTGACCGGGCCTGCTGGGCACTGAGGGGTTAGCCTGCCAGCTCTGCTTCTTCCTACCGAGCTTCTCGGGTAGTGAGCATCAGTTTCTCCAAACCCCATTTTTCAAGGAGGACGTGGGCTGCAGGAGAAGCCAGGTGAGGAGGTGCAGCCTCCCAGGCCCAGATGGGGAGGGGCAACAGGAACCACTACCTTTCGAGGCTGGAGAGAACTGGCAGGGCTGGGGTCTCAAGCCCCTGCCACATGTCCAGTGAGCAGAGCCCCATCTCCCTCAGGGTCTGATGGAGACATGCCCATGAGTTCCATGGGAGCCTGCAAGCTGAACTAGTACCAGGAAAGGGACAGGAAAGCAGATTTTGCTCTGAGAAGCACTGAGCTCCCCATCCGTGGGGGGGTGGGGGGTAATCCAAGCACAGGCAACTGTGGGGATGCTCCTACAGCACCCAGGGGTTGGACTCAGGAGGACCCCTCTAGGGGTTCCTCTAGGGAGGATCAGGAGCCCCGATGACACTTTCAGGGATCAACCCTTCCGAAAAGTTTTCTGAAGGACCCCAGACCCTGGGTAAATGGGAGACCCAAGATGGGCAGGGTGGGGGAGCAGAGAGGAACGTGCTTCGCCTCCTAAATGCAGTCCCTGACACCTGCTACCCTTCCCAAACAGAAGGGGCTCCCAGCTCCTGCTTGCATGCAGATGGGTACAGGTGAGTGTACCTCCCACCCACCCCCCGCCCCACAAATACATACACCACCTTGTACACACCCCACACACACTCACACTCTTCCAGGCAGTCACGTGGGTGGTGGTCAGTGACCCCCCAGGGCACCCTGAGGATTAGGAGGCAGAGGGTGCTGGGGTATGGGTGGCAGTGTTGAGGCTGCAAGCAGACATCAGCAGCCTAACTGCCCCAGGGCTGCAGTCAGGACAGAGGGACAGGTGCTTACGTGCCAAATTCACATTCGAGCAAATCTGAGGCTCCCATCTCAGCGAATTCCACCCAACACAGCTTAGGCTGACTCAACCCAAATTTAATTTACTGCAGTTCATTCCGTCTCAATCAGTCCAAATCCAACTCAAGAGAAATCCAAATTTGTTTCAATTCATTTTAACTCAACCCAATCAAAATTCAGTTCACCCCTCACCAATCTGCCCAGTCTTTAAGGAGCAGCACCTCCCGGGAAGGGTCTCCAGCAACCCCCACCCAAACCTAGCGTGGGCCGCCCACCTGTCTGCCTGCCTGGGGGGGTGCACGCATGCTGGGCTCGTCGGCCCTCCCTGGGGGCTGCAGACCCAGAAGGCCAGGTTGGGGTTAGGGTGCTACTCTCCTCACCCTCCCCCCTCTGCCCCTTCCTCTCTCTCCCCCTCTTCCTCCCCATCCTCCACTCCTCCCCCTCCCCTTTCCCCTCCTCCCCCTCCCTCTTTCCCCTCCTTCTCTTCCTCCCCATCCTCCCCTCCTCCTCCTCCCCTCCCCCCTCTTCCTCCTCTACCCCCTCCTTCCCCTCCTCACCCACCTCCTCCTCCTTGGTTTTCTCTGCCATCCTGGCCTTCAGCATCATCACTAATTTCATGTTGGTTCTTCACCATCACCTTCATATTCCCCGAGCCCTGGAGCAGGCTTGAGGAGCACTTTCCAAACACAACCTCCTCATCCTCACCACAGTAGAGTTGGGCATCATCACTCCATTTCACAGAAGGGTAAACAGGAGCTGGGAGCCCGTGCAGGCTGCCCTGAGACACGTGCTAGCTACTGGCTGTCCCATTTGGGTGTGAGGTCAGCTGGCCTACTCCAGAGCCCAGCCCTCGCCACAGGCACCCTGCCCAGCTTCATGAGTTGGGGGCTGCCGTCTGAAGCCTCCCTTTGGGATGGAGCCCCCCAGATTCATGCCCAGAGCCAGCTGGGCCACCCCTAACCTTCACTTCCCCCTCCATCCACCAGTCCCTGCAGGGCTGACAAGCCCCTAGGCCCAACGTTCCCTGTTCCCTCCTGGCCAAGGGAGAAGGTTGTACACTGTGTCTGCTGCACTCTCGGCCCCACGTTTGGCTTCAGCCTCCCCACCACCACCACCCCGGCCCATTAACAAGCCCCAGTCTCTGGCCTACTCATCATACTCCTGTCATGTGGACAGCCTTTGCCTTGGTTTTTATCGAAATCATTAATAATTTCAAAGATTCTAAAGAGGGCTCCGTTTTCTCCAGCCTCCCACGGCAGTCATTTAAATCCACTGTGACTCACTGAGATTTGGCAGACTCGGGCTGTCACCGCGCAGGTGCGGCTCATCCCGCGGCCAGGACTGCAGGCCGCCCAGGGTGAGAGGCTGCACTTGTCTCCTGGCAGGACGCACCCCGGCAGGGTGAGAGGCAGGGCTCAGGGAGGCCCGTGTGTTGGATGAGGGTATGAACAGATGGGTGGAGGGGTGGTTTGATTTTTTCCAAATAAAATTATTTTATGATTATACAAATAACCTATTCCCAGTGTGGGAATTTTGGAAAAATATAGAAAATTCAAAGGAAAAGGGAAAAAAAACATCAAGCTCCCATATTCCCCCAGAGAAACTGCCATTAACATTTTGGGGCCATTTCTTTGCTCTAGGCATTTCTAGCAGATATACTTTTGTACATTATCTTTTGCTCTCAACATTTTCCAGTTTATTAAATATTCATTAAAAGCATGATTTTTTAAGTCTTCTTATTATGGAATATTTCAAACATATACAAAGAGAAAGAAAATCGTGTGATGAACTCCCAGGTAGCCGCCCCCAGATTCCATAATTATCAACATTTCCCTTCTCTTATTCCATCTATTCCCACCTCCCTCCTCTATTATTCTTATTTCTGGTGGAAATCTGTTAGCGGTCGATGTATGTCCCCCAGAAAAGATGAGCAGAGTCCTAAGCTCTGGTATCCATGAAGGTGAGCTTATTTGGGAACAGGGCCATTGCAGGTGAGATGAGATCAGACTGGTATAGGTGGGCTCTCATCTAGCATCACTGGTTTCCTTATGAGAAGAGGAGGTCAGGACATAAAGACAGAAATATGCCAGGAGGAGGCCATGTGAAGGCCACAGCAGAGCCTGGGGGAACAGAGTTGCAAGTCCAGGAGCACCAAGGATCACTGGTAGCCACCAGACATCAGAAAGAACCAAGGAAGGACCTGACCCAGAGCCTCAGCAGGAGCCCAGCCCTGCTGACACCTGAGTTCAGGCTTCTGTTCTCCAGGACTGAGAAAGAATATATTTCTTTTGCTTTGGCTGCCCAGTGTGTGGTGTTTTGTTCCCGTGGCTCCAGAAAACTAACACAAGTACTTTAAAGCAGATCTCAAACATCAAAACGCACAAGTTTAATGGCTGCATACTATTTCATCAGATGCCTGTACTGTGTTAAGAACATAGAAGGTGGGGGGAAGCGCCGTACAAGGATGTGCAGTATACTAGTTTGACCATGTGTCTCTATGAAAATTTTCATAATGGACATAAAAAGGAGGGAGAAGGGAAATACATCAGACAATATTAATATTAATTATCATAATGAATGGGGGACCCAAATCTGTTGAGTCCTTACTCTGTGCCAGACAGCATAAAGGATATTTTTACTTCATTTAATATGACCAAAAACTTTATGAGGTGGGCACTATTATCCCAATTTATGGAGAAAGAATCTGAAGCTCAGACTTTTAAATAAATTAAGTAGCCTGCTCAAGGATGCTCTGATGTCAAGTGGTCAAGATCCAAACCACACCAGACCTCGTACATTCTATTCCCCACAGGGGGCTGTCTAGTGCATCTCCATGGACAGCACCCAGAGAGGAGATGCTGGGTCAGATCCAGCTGTACACTTGTCTGCTCAACCTCCTCCTCTACTGATATGGCCATGTAGCCCTCCAGGATCTCATCCTTGGACATGCCCTAGACTTGACATTACTACTCAATACAGACCCTCCAGAGTTTCACATTCAAGCACTCCCTTGTACTGGCAACCTTACAGCTTTCCATCTCACACTGGCTAGTAGCTCCACCCTAAGAAGATGACCACCTTAGGAGTCACAACCCATTACCCCATCTTCTCATCAGCCACAACCCTTCATTCCCTCAGTTCTTTGTCCCTCAGCTGAATTTCCATTGTATATCACTGCAATCTCCTTTGTGCACACACACACCTTCCACTCTCTTATCCTTCTCTCATTTTACTATACTCAGCTGCCATAACCCCAACTCTGGTCAAATCTAGCTCTCCATCTAATCTGTTCTTGCAGTTGATCAAGAAAAAAAAGAGAGAGAGAAGACATAAATTATCAATCTCAGGAATGAAAGAGGAGACATTACTACAGACCTTACAGACATTAAGGCTATAATAAGGGAGTGCTAGGAACAACTTTATGTCAATGAATTCAACAGCTTTGATGGAATGAACACAAATTTAAAGACATAAATTATCAAAACTAATTGAAGCATGTTTACTTGAACAATTAAATAGTGGGTGGCAGATGGTGGGAGCCAGGTTTCTCTCTGTTGACATGGAAAATTACAGATAAGCAAGGAGAGGAGGCTAGAATGGTCCGTATGAGGATGGATTAGTATTACAGACATCAGTATTTCATCAGCCATACAAATGGCAACATATAGAAATATTTATAGATATGTGTATATATATGGGTTAATATGAACATATATACTTCCTTGCTACCCCATTCTTGAGTTCTTTTTTTTAAAGTAGGCTTCATGCCCAGTGGGGAGACCAACATGGGGCTTGAACTCACAACCCTGAGATCAAGACTTGAGCTGATATCAAGAGTCAGACGCTTAGCCAATTAAGCCACCCAGGCGCCCCCATTCTTGATTTCTAATACTGTTCTCCAATGAAAGAACAAGGGCTCCTCAGAAAAATGGCTGATTCTAGGACTAGAGCAGGAAATATATAAGATTATTCTCGAGCTCTTACTGCCAGAAAGTAATAAGTGCTAAAACACACACACACACACAGAATGAAGGAATTAAGTCAAAAGGACACAGGAGCCAACTGAAAGAGTTCCTAATGACCAAAATGGGAAAATTTTAAACTGAAAATAAAGTACTACTGTATTATAACCCAATATCCCTAAGTTCATACTGATATGAATAACACTTCATGATTTATTTTGTGATATCCAGTACTATAACCAAAGACATTATAAGAAAAGAAAACAGAAAATTAGCATCCCTTATGAACATAAATTCTTAACAGAATGTTAGCATATGAAATCCGGTATAAATTATATATATATTATTATATTATATATATATGGCAAAACTTCATAACTAAGTGGGCTTATTTCAAGAATGCAAGGTTAGTTCAACATTTGAATATCATTTCATGTAAATCACCACATCAACAGATTAAAGAAGAAAAATGAGGGCAGCCCGGGTGGCTCAGCGGTTTAGCGCCGCCTTCAGTCCAGAGCATGATCCTGGAGACCTGGGATCGAGTCCCACGTCAGGCTCCCTGCATGGAGCCTGATTCTCCCTCTGCCTGTGTCTCTGCCTGCCTCTCTCTCTCTCTCTGTCTCTCTCTCTCTCTCTCTCTCTCTCTCTATGAATAAATAAATTAATAAATCCTAAAAAAAATAAAGAAGAAAAATGATAAGACCATGCCAATAGATGCAGGAATGTAATGCATATTACAAAATTCAACATCTCTTCATTATAAATGCTCTTATCAAACTAAGAATAGGTGGGGATCTGACATACAGATCATATCATATTTCAAGGTGGAAGGCTAAATGCTTTCTTCAAAGGCTGGGGACAAAGCAAAGATGTCACGTTCATCACCAGAGGCCCTAATCAGTGCAATAAAGCAAATAAAATCAATGCATATAGATTGGAAAGGTTAATAAAGTTGTCTTCTTTCATAGACAACGTGATTGTCCACCGAGAAAATCCTAAGGAGTGTATACTCCAAAAAAAAAAAAAAACCATGCAGAACTGACAAATGTATGTACAAAGACTATGATAGTTTTATAACTAGCAATTTTAAAACTTGGAAATTGAATTTTTAAAATGCTTTTAACAATAGTATTAAAAAAATGAAATACTCAAGGATGAACCTAACAAAATGTTGATTCATATGTTGAAAACTACAAGCCATTGCTGAGAGAAACTAGACCTAAGCAAATGGTTCAAATGTTGTTCAAATGTCAGTTATTTCCTCAAATTAATCCAAAGTTTCAATGCAAACTCTGGCTTCAAAAGAAAAAGTAGTTGAAAGCTGATTATAAAAATTATGTTGAAATGCAAAGAACCTACAGAGGTTAAAATCATGTTGCCAAAAAAAAGAAATTTAAAGGCTCACTGTACCTGATTTCCAAACATAAAGATACAGTAATCAAGACAATATGGTTTTGTTGTAATGATAAACATATAGGTCCATAGAACAGAATAGAAGGCCCAGAAATAAACCTACATATGTGTGGTCAATTGATATTTTTTAAGAACGCTGTATGCCAGGGATGCCGGGGTGGCTCAGTGTTTGAGCATCTGCCTTTGGCTCGAGGCGTGATCCCCTTCAGGGATCAAGTCCCACATTGGGATCCCAGTGATGAGCCTGCTTCTCCCTCCACCTATGTCTCTACCTCTCTCTGTGTCTTTCATGAATAAATAAAATCTAAAAAAAAAAAAAAGCTGTATACCCAACATGGGGCTTAAACCCTCAACCCTGAGATCAAGAGTTGCATTTTCCACTGACTGAGCTGGCTAGACACCCCTCAGTTGATTTTTAGGAAAAGTACCAAGGTAATTCAACTGAGGAAAAGACTATTTTCCCCAAAAAAGTTCTGGAACAACTGGATATCTATATGGAAAAGAGAGAACATCACCTCTTATACTATGTACAAAATTAACATGAAATGGATCATAAACCTATCTATAAGAGCTAAGCCTATACAACTTTTAGATTATTACATAAGATAAAATCATTGTGACATTTTGGTTAAGCAAAGATTTATTAGATAGAACGTGTAAAATACAAACCATGAAGGATAACAAAATAAGCCTTATCAAAGTAATAAAACTTGTGATCTTTGAAAAATACCATTTAGAAAGCAAAAAGACAAGCCAAAGACCACACACACACACACACACACACACACACACACACACAAAATATATATATATATCTGTCAAATGACTTAACTCAGAATATATGAAGAAATTCAATTCATTAATAAATGATACTCAGGAAAACAGAAAAATTAAAAGTAAGTGAGATTTGAATAAAAACTTAAAAGAAGGGAATATATGAATTGTTAATAAGCACTTGAAATGATGCTTAACATCATTAGTCAAAGAAATAGGAGTTAAGACCATAATGAGATACTACTTCACATCCTCTAGAATGGCCAAAATTAACAGAATAGCTCTGCCAAGCATTTACTGGGATGTGAAGCAACTGGAATGCTTGAACCTTGATTGTAGAAATGTAAAATAGTGCAATTCCTTTGGAAAATAGTCTCCGGTTTCTTAGAAAGTTGAACATAATGTTACCACATAATCCAACACACGCCCACGTTAAGATGTATATGCAACCGTTTTTATTCATAACAGTCAAAAAGTAGACAGAACCCAGGTGTCTATCAACAGGTGCGTGGTCGCCGACGTGGTGTATCTGTGCAGTGGGATCCCGCTCAGCAGTGAGACGAGCTACATCCACACGATGGAGGAACCCCGGAAGCACACTCAGCAGAGGAAGAACCTGCACAGAAGAGCTCCCGTTGTAGCTCTCCATCTAGATAAACTCGGGAAAGGCGATGCTGAACTACAGAGTCTGTGCCTGAGGCAGAGACGGACAGAAGGGGTACAGACAAGCCCCACGTCTTGACAGGTGCACACACTTATCCAAACTCATCATATGTAAATTACACCTCACGGAGTTGATAGAATAGAAACCAAGAGGTTGCAATCTCCATCCCCATCATGCCCACCTCTGTCTTCCTGTAGAATAGAATGCCCTCTATCTAAGGGCTGTGTCGTTTACTTGTTTAGTATGGATTTTGGGGTCTGTCTTCCTCAGCAAGAGCAAGAGTTTTATTTGTTTTACTCACTGATAAAGGTCTAGAAGCCAAGGACCAGGCCAAGAGCTTAGTAGGTTCTCAGTAAATATTTACTGAATTTATCAATTAGTGTAGAAAGGACAAGTTAGAAGGACTTGCCTTGCCAGATCACAAGCCTTCATGTAATGTTATAATATTTCAAAAGAAGACGGTTTTGATGGAAGAAACGAGAGCACCCGGGAGGGGTCCAGCCACATGCAGAAATGTCTGTGGAGTGGCGAGTTGCCAGTCTATGCAGGGAGCACAGTCTCCCTTTGTAAATGGTCCTGGCCATCTGTGCAGAAAAAGCTTGGTTCCCTTCTTCACAACAGACACACACAAACTCAAATTGAGGTGGTTTCAAGATTTGCATGTGAAGGGCAAGACTTAAAAACCTAAAGAGAAGGAAGGAAACCCATTTTTATAACTTCAGAGTGGGAAAGGATCTAATAATGAGCACAGTGATCACTAATCATAGAAAAAACAATTAGTCCATTCAGCTCCGTTAAGGTGATAAATTCTGTTCATTAAACTCTAGCATATATTTGTTAAAAAAAAAAAACGCACACATGCTGATACACTTAGAAGTAAATAAAGGGGAATTAACGTTTTGATGCTGAGACTGACTATGGTGAAATCAAAACAAGGCACCAAAAAGAAAGGGAAAAGGCAGAGCCACTCACTGACTGCAACACACAGAACTCAGAAAAGGATTAATAGCCAGAATATATAAAGAGTTCTCACAAATCAACAAGAAAGTAAGGGCAACACAAAAGAAAAGTGGATGAGGATCAAAACAGGAATTACCCGAAAGAGGAACTACAAATGGCAAGTAAACTTTTACTCATAATGAGCTCACCTCCCATGCAAATTAGGACAGTGAGGTAGTGGCTCCATCTGAGACCCACCAGGTACCGAAGGTTATGATCTCTGACAAGAAGGAAGGGCTGCAGCATTGGGCCAAGGGGCTCAGGCTCTGCTGGAGGGAATGTAAATTACACACCACTGACTGCTGGAAAAACATTTCCACCCCATAACCCCCAAATCCCACACCTTGGAGCAGGTGTGTCTCACCTTTCCAACAGCCTTTACTGAGCAGCTACTATATGCCAGATGCTTTAAATGCAACTTCCTGCTTTACCATCACAGTTTCTAAGGAGGGATCAACACTTTGGAGGTGAGACCATGCAGAAGTAAAATGTTCACCCCCAGCTCGCCCAGCTAGAATGGGAGCTTCCTGTCCAGCAAACTCTGGGTGGAGGTGCTCAGGGACTGCCTTGGCCATGAGCGAGGGGGGCACATGCCAACAGGAGCCTGGCTCCAGGGCCCTGGAGATAAAGGCAGGCAGGTTACTCATATCAGAGGCAGCATGCAAATTACTCACGTCACTCAAATATTCACATTATTTTTCCAGTGGCTTGGAAACACCTGCTCCTTTATTATCCTGAGGAGCAATCAGCTTAAGTGCAAGCCTTTGTGCCTCCTCGCAAAAGAAGCATGGGGCCTCCATCTGGCAACACTCGGTTGATCGCCCTGCCTATGGGAGCCCTATTTTCCCCACAATGAAGTCGGAAAAGCCCCTTATAATTATTTAACAGTTGATGCAGGAGCAGGGAGTCCTGCCATGAGCCCTGAGGAACCAAAGGGAAGAACACAGCCACAGCCCCTGGAGCCTGGCCAGGTGACTGGTGGGCCTGGGGCTCCAGCCACCCTTCGGCGCTGCGCCAGGTCAACTCTAGTGCAACTGCCCCCTTGGTGGACACGGAGGGCCACCTCTCTGTGCTGGGCTGGTAGCCGAGGTGGAGCAGTTATGCACAAGGACCAGAGCTAGGGCCAGAGCTCACCTCACACTCTGCCTCAGTTTCCTGGCCTATAAAATAGGGGTGGCGATAGTACCTTCTCTGTGGGGCTGTTCTGAGGACCCACAGATGGAGGAAGTAAAACCTGTAGAAAGTGCCAGGCATGTGGTGGGGCCTGGGTTGGTAGCAGTCAGCTATGGCTTTAAAGAGCACCCACATGCAGGGAACCCTTAATCTGGATCCCCCTCCAACCCCAACTCCAATGACCGTTGTCCATCTGACATCAACAGGACTCCAGATCTTACCCCACTTTCCTTGGGTGCCACCTGCACCAGACTTACCTGTTCCAGCCATTAGGGACTTCATCCTTCCATTACCCAGATCAGAGCCTTTGGGGCATGAGTCCGTCAGGCCAGGTGTTGGGATGCCGTCTTTTGCCAGTAAACAACCCACATCCCAACAGACTGGAAGGGGAGAGTATGGCTGCTGCTCCTGTCAGCTTATTGTACCCCATGAAGGCCTAGGCCGATAGAGGCCTCCCCCTACACTGGCCTTAACTCTGCTGCCCCGAGAGCAGCCTGCTTCAGGGTATAAGGCTTGACCACCCTGGGCTTCCAGGGCTCGAGCCCACGGAAGTCATTAAGAATGCAGGAGCAGACAGCATGGCAGCTTTGAGGGATGAGCAGTAAGGGGGCCAACGGATGATGGAACCCCCGCAGACTCACACCAGCAAGCACACACATAATTACGCAAGGTGGCTTGGAAAGCAGGTTGAAGGGCAGGATGTGCTCCAGAACCCACACCTGTACATCTTTATATATGAGTGTATGTGGGTCCTGGCAGGAAAGGTGCTTGGAGCACCCTGGGGATGCAGGGCACCCCGAGGGCTGTGCCAGTGGAGCCAGCAATGCTCCTCGGCCCCAAGCTCTGTAGGCAGCCCACATCTTGGGAATGCTCTTCTGCAAGCAATGGGGTTCCCATATCTGTCAGGCAGCTTCCCACCCCTCACTGCTCCATCACCTGTCCTGTGCCCCCTCCTCCGGCCAGCACCTGCATGTGCCTCGTCCCCTGCCTGTGCTCCCATCTGCACCTCCTCCTGGCCTCAGAGAAATGGGGGCTGGAACCAGTGTCTGTGGTCCCAGGATCCCTTTGAGTTTCTGGCTCCTGCCCTAGAAAGCACACAGCCTGCAGACACCATGTGACACCAGCACTGTATGTGATCCTGTAGGCCCCAAGGACACTGCCCATGGGGTAGCAGGCCAGCCAGGTTCCTGGGACCCCGTAGAGCCAGCACCAAGCGATGCTTCCAGGTGTTGATGCAGACTGGCATGCAGAGGCTCCCCCTCACTTCCATGTCTCCATCTACGCAGCCAGCCGCCCCTGCAGTCCATGGGCTGGGCCCTGGGCAGGGCTGAGGCCCTCCACTTCCAACCAGAGGCAAGCCCGGCTGCCCAAGAGCCAGAGAAACAAGCCTTTTGAGAAGGGTGGAGCTGTTCTCCCTCCATCTGAACTTCCAAGGGCCTCTTCCCAACAACAAGGCGCTTCCCTCCCACTCCCCTCCACACGTGATAAGATAAACTGGGTGATAGGGAATAAAAACAGCAGCATCGCCCCGTCCCTAGGGGACTGGCTACAGACTTCTCCCCACACCCAGGCACTCAGCAGCTCTCATACCACGTCTCGGAGGTTTTGGCAAGCTCGGTGGCTGGAAATAGGGGCACGTTTTCCCCCACTGCATAAGCATCCTTCAGAAGCACGATTTTGAACTGCTTCGTGGAATTCTAAGCCACAGATTGTGCCGGGTTTATCTGAATTATTTCCCATTGTCAGACGTGTAGACTTGTTCCTTATTTTCTCCTCATCAGTAATAAAGCCTGGTGGTTCTATCCATTGTGTGATTCTCACTAACCAGGACCACAAAATAAAAGGATTCTTTCTTCACCATATTTTTTAAATATTTTATTTATTTGTGAGAGACACAGAGAGAGAGGCAGAGACATAGGCAGGGGGAGAAGCAGGCTCCCAGTGGGGAAACTGATGCAGGACTCGATCCCAGGACCCCAGGATCACGTCCTGAGCCGAAGGCAGATGCTTAACCACTGAGCCACCCAGGTGTCCCTCCACCATATTAAATATGCCTTAAAATGATGCTCATATTCTACGGAGACATAGAGTCCTGTTTGATAGGTGCAGCCTAGCATGGGTGGCAAGTCCACTTCAGGCCTGGGACAGGACCTTGCATGTGGCTCTGCTCTCTGTGCAGCATCAGCTCCTCTGGGACCTCACGGCCAAGGACTCGGTTTCCCCCTCAAGGCCGCTGTTACCGCTTGTAGGGTATCCCTCAGCATTTCCCCATGGAGAGGATGCTCCTGCTGGCTGCTGATAACTCCAAGGTCACTGTCGGGAGGCCTTGGGGTGCCTAGAATCTTGTAGCCTTGACCCTTTCCATCTTTGTTGGGGCCATTGTCTTATCAAGGCTAAGTGTCCCTCCAACCCCCGGGCCTGGTATTTGGATTTCATGTGGACCGGCCTTGACCAGCACCCCAGAACAATGCCAGTGATCCCTCAGATGTCAGCTCCACCCAGCTCCTGGTTTGAGCCAAAGTGTCTGTGAAGGTTCAGGGCCACTTTTAACCCAGTTGCTGTTTCTGACATGTGTTCTAGATCATATTAAGGAGATACCTTTGTGTTTCTAGGATGCTAAGATTTCGTTGGACTTAATTAACGAACAGACTAACATGTTGACCCCCAGCAGGACCACCAGGAACTAGCGGAACTTGGCAGTTAATAGGTGCTCGGGAACTACCTGGGAATAAATTTCCGCATGGATGAATCTAAGAAGATGGTCATTTCTTTTCCTTTATGTGATTCTTATCTTTCTGCTTGTACAATTTTTCAGTAGCTAGGATAAGCTGCCCTGGGTTACAGCGGATTAGCTCTTCCCCGAATGCGGACGCCGAGTCACATTTGCCAGAGTTTGGACTGGGACTGTTCATGTGAATTCATGAGGGCACTAGTTCTGGAGTTAGCTTACAGATTTGTGGTGAGCTGAGCTTCATGGAAAATAACTGGGGTAGTTTCCCACCTGTTCCTCTGCTCTGGAAAAATGTATGGGACGTTGTCATTGTCTGTTCCTTGAAGCATCCCTGGATCATGGCTGGGGCCCGAGCACATGGGGAGAGCAGGTGCTGGCAATCTCAAAGTGTCTTCCATGCATATTCAGGTTACCTTTTCCAGAGGCTTTCATGACCCATGTTTTCCCAGTGAATAGCCACTTCATCGGAATTTTTACATTATTCGAGGATAGCCTCTTGGTGTTTTTTGTGATTCCTTTCTCTTTGCTAATTTATAACATGTTTCTTCTTGTTTAAATTGCTGACGTTTTGCCCGTTTTGGACTACACGTGTGAGCGCGCATGTGTCCTGCATGTTACAAGGTAACACTCGCACATCAGTGCATGATTCGGCTGCTAACTGACCCACTGCTCACCCCGTTGACTTCTATCCTGACCTCCATGGTGGAATGACCCTGGCTCCCAGTGCACCTGCAGCGCCCCTGGCTGGGGACAAGGGCTCAAATGCACTTCTGCAGCGCACATGGTCACGCATGCAGACATTCCGATCTCCTGAGCCCGTAGGTGTGAGTCATCCCCTGAGGAAGGAAGGGTGGCCTGGAACCAGCCGCAGCAACTTTGCACAGGAGGCCAGCAAACGACAGCTCCTGGGGAGTGTGTAAAGGGCCGTTAGAAGACTTGAGACTCGGGATCCCTGGGTGGCGCAGCGGTTTGGTGCCTGCCTTTGGCCCAGGGCGCGATCCTGGAGACCTGGGATCGAATCCCACGTCGGGCTCCCGGTGCATGGAGCCTGCTTCTCCCTCCTCCCTCTGCCTGTGTCTCTGCCTCTCTCTCTCTCTCACTGTGTGCCTATCATAAATAAATAAAAATTAAAAAAAAAAAAGAAGACTTGAGACTGGAGGAGGGGGTGTGGCGCCCCTAGGAGTGACACCAGCACACAGGACTCGTGTTCCACGCGGCAGCCCATGGGGGCTCTTGGTACCCAGCTTCCCCTCGTGTGGATGTGGGTCAGCCTCTGTCCCAGCAGCCTCGAGTATGGACTCCAGGGCACCGGCGAAGTGGCAGGCAGACATGTGTGCCCGGCAACCTGGGCCCCTCTGGCTCCCTGTGCTGCTGCCAACAACATGTCAGAGGACTGCAGTGGCCCTCTAGCATGGTGCCATCCCCGGGGTGCCACCTGGAGGGATGTCCCAGTAGTCCCTTCCCAAATGGAGGGGTCCGTCGGGAAGCTCCTCTGTCACTGCACAAACCGATGGAGGCCTGAACTCGGCCGCAAATGCCCTGGAAGGGACAGGTGTGTGTCCGGGGTAAGGGCTGTCTTCCCAGATTCCATGCTTTTTTCCTGTACCCCACTCTGTGGCCGTGCAGAAACCCTTATTCCCTGCCGTGGCATCCTGTTACTTATGACCAAGGATCTCAGTTTACTCTGAAAGAAGCTATGGACTCATGTCCGTGGATTCTGTTGGTTGACACATACCCCATTATTTAGACACCACTGACCTGACAGAGGCAGAAGGGCCATGCAAGCCACTGGGTTAAGGCCCAAGGGGCGCAGCACCTACTAGAAACCAGAAGCCTGTATCTGGGTCTTTCTCCCACTTCCACATCACACAGGGCAGAAACCAGTCTTGGAGGTAAGATTGGCCAGCTCAGCATCACCCTGGACAACCCACTTATAAAGCACCTGCTGCCCATCCCCAGGCCTCAGGGCTTGCTGCGTGCAAGGGTCCCAGCTTCCATGGGGCAGTGCTTCCAGCAGGGAGCACAGCCCTTGGCCCCATGCACTGGAAGCCAAGACCTCCCTCTGGCCTTCTGTGCTTGCACATGGAGCCAGCAGACAGAGAAGAGGGCCCATCCTGCCTGGGGTGCTGATCCCAGGTATCAGGGAGACATGGGGTCAGGAGAACATGGTCACCAGGAAGACTCTGGCCAGATGCAGCTGACTCATGGGGTGCCTTAATGCACCCCCATGCTCAGCAACAAACAACAAAAGAATGCCAACACCCGTCCTGGGTAGGCCTGCATAGGTCTCGGAGAAGAGGAAGTAAAGCTGTGGCCACCCACCCCGGCCAGCGGTGGGGGCGGCAGAAGGTGAGGAGGACATGGAACTGAGAAAGGACGGGAGGATTCCCGCCCAGCTTCTGGCCAGCTTTGCAGGGAATGACAGGAGCAGCCATGCGTACTGGGCGTCAATGGATTCTCTCCCTCTTTCCCAACCACTGTCAGAGTGCAAGAGCATGGCCAGAGCCACCCTTCAGGCTCCACGTAGGAACATGGCTGAAGTGACAATAGTGCTGACAAGAATCTGTGCATCCCCATATCAGAGACGAGGATTTCCTCAGTGCAGCCCGAGATCGCATCACAGATGGAGGCACCAGGTGGATAGTCTCAAACACGGAAGAGCTCATGGGATACAACACTCGCGAGCTCTTCGTGTGGCAAAAAAGCATTCAAGTAATTTCCCCAAATCTAGCCCAGCCAAAGAATACTCAAAGAAAAATCTGGAGTGGAAGTGGTGAGTGTTAAATTTTTTAATTATAGCATCAAATAACTGGGGCATCGTGGCCACAGACAGAGTAATCTTGACAATGTAAAATATATATATAACCAATAAGCATTAAGACATGGTAAGCAGGAAAATGGGAGCCCATGTAGGAACATGAATTTCCTCATCCTGTATAAGGAGGAGCGGATGGGCACCATCTGAAATTAAAATACGTAGTTACAATGAAATGGGTCCAACCTTTGTTTTTTGCTGAATTTTTCTCAGCCTTTTTTTATTATGTAAAATACACATAACATAAAATTCACTGTAGTAATTATTTTTAAGTGTATGGTTCAGTGGTGTTAAGTACATTCATGTTGTGGTGCAGGCGTCCCCACATCCATCCCCAGAACTCCTCATCTCGTGAAACTGAAACTCTTACACCTTTTAAACACTAACTCCCTATTTCCCCCTACCCCTAGCCTGAGGTTCCCACCATCGACTGACCTTCTCCTTCCACAGATCTGACTCCTCTAGGGACCTCATGTAAGTGGGATCCTCTAGTATTTGTCCTTCTGTGACTGGCCTACTTCTCTGAGCACAATGTCCTCCAGGTTCATCCAGGTGGTGGCAGGTGGCAGAGTGTCCTTCCTGTTTCAGGCTGAATAACATTCCATCGTGTGGTTGGACCACATTTTGCTTATCCATTCATTGGCTGATGGACACTTGGGTTCTTCTGTGTCTTAGCTGTTGTGAAGAACGCTGCCATGAACATGGGGGCGCAGGCACCTCTCTGGGACCCTGATTTTACTTCTTTTGGATATACACCCAGGAGTGGAATTGCCAGATCATGTGGTGATTCTGTTTAATTTTTTGAGGCACCGCCATGCTGTCTTCCATGGCAGCTACACCATTTCCCATCCCCACAAACAGTGCACAGGGTTGACATTTCCCCAGATCCTCACCAACACGTGTCATCTCGCGTTTCCTTCAATAGTAGTCATCCTACTGGGTGTGAGGTGGGATCTCATTGTAGTTCCGATTTGCATGTGCTTTGTAGTGGGTTTTCATACATAGCCTATATTACGTGGAGGAACTTCCCTTCTGTTCCCAGTTTGTTGAGTGTTTGTATCATAAAAGGTTATTTTATTTTGTCAAATGCTTTCTCTGCATCAATTGGTATGATCATGTGGATTTTTTCCTTCTTCCTGTTTTTTTTAAGATTTTATTTATTTATTCATGAGAGACACAGAGCCAGAGAGAGGCAGAGACATAGGCAGAGAAAGAAGTAGGCTCCTCACAAGGAGCCTGATGCGGAACTTGATCCTCGGACTCTGGGATCACACCCTGAGCTGAAGGCAGATGCTCAACTGCTGAGCCACCCAGGTGTCCCCTTCATCCTGTTGGTGTGGCACATCACATTGATTAGTTTACAGATGTGGAACCATCCTTCCATTCAGGAAGAAATCCCACTTGGTTGTGGTGTATAGTCCTTTGAATACACTGCTGAATTCCGTTTGCCAGTATTTGGTCGAGGATTTCACATCAATGCTCATAAGGGTCGTTGGTCTATGGTTTTCTTACAGTGTCTCTGTCTGGCTTTGGCATCAGGAAACGCTGGCCAATAGAATGACTTAGGAAGTGATCCCTCCTCTTCAATTGTTTGGAAAAATTTGAGAGGAACTCGTTAAATGTTTGCTAAAATTCACCAGGGAAGCCATTGGGTCCAGGACCTTTCTCTGTTGGGAGATTTTTGATAAAATTTTTGATTCAATCTCCTTAGAAATCATAAGTCTATTCAGATTTTCTATTTCCTCATTATTTAGTCTTGGTAGATTTTGTGGTTCCGGGAATCTGTCCACCTCATCTAAGTTATCCAACCTGCGGGTAGACGGTTGTTCACTCAGTACTCTCCAGTAAGTTCTGTAACCTGGTCGCTCACCCAGTTACTCCCCCATGGAGCCTCCCACTCCGGAACCCCCTTCTGAACACTTCACACCATGTGGGAACAAGGTTCTGGTGTCAAAGTCATTCCCGGCAAGACGTTCCCACCCTTGGGGACCCACCCCCCGGGCTCGTTCTGTGATCTGCACCTGGCATGCTTTAAAGGCTCGCAGGGTAACTCTGCAAATGGCAAAATCTCAGCACCTTTGCTGGCAGATGGTGTGTTTTGGAACCTTAAGTATTGTTTTAAGGTTTGACTGCTTTTCAGTTCCCCTTCCATCTGCAAGTCTAAGATTAGTTTTGATATTCTGTGAAATTATGTTAGAACACAAAGGAGTGTGTGAGTAAGACCAGGTGGAATTTCTATGATCTAATGATCTGTTTCTTTACAGACCCACCTAACAAGAGAGAAAATAGTCCCAGTGTGGTGGGAAAGTCATGCCCCCCAGCACCGTGTGCAGCCAAGGTACTGGAGGTGGGCGCAAACAGGGAGAGGCTGTGAACAGGAAGGGGATGTGAACAGGGAAGGAGTGTGAACAGAGACGAGGTGTGAACAGGGAGAAGGGTGTGAACAGGGAGGGTAGCTCGAGCAAGGAGGGGGTACACACAGGGAGGGGGGTGTGAACAGGAATGGGTGTGTGAACAGAGAATGGGTGCAAAAAGGGAGAGGGTGTGAGCTAGGTAGGGGGCACGAGAAGGGAGGTTAGTGCAAATGAAGGGGTGTGAACAGGGACCGGGGCTCGAGTGGGGCTACAAACAGGGAGAAGGTGCAAGCAGACGGGGTGCCCTTGTCACCGCCTACTCTTCCTTGTTGCCAGGAACAAGCAGAGGAAAGGGCAGAAGCGGCTGCAGCGCAGCAGGGACAGCGGCCCCCCTACCTTGTTCCAGCCGCAGGCCTCTGCCCCCGGGGGCCCTGGGATCACCCCCCGGAAGCAGGGGCCCCATTACTCCCACCTCCGGGGTGGAGGGGCCAGGCTGAGGCCAGGCGGCTCCCACAGCTCAGAGCCGTGCTGCTGCCTCAGGACAGGTCACGGTCCCCAAACCACGAGCCAATTGCATATAAATCTGAGCAAACAGCTCGGCCAGAACCACAGTAAGATCCTGATTTACAAGAAAAACGCCAAGATTCACTTTAATTTTCGTCAGGTCGAGGCTGAGTTGCTCTGTCCCTCGGTGGAGCCGTGCGGCTCATACATTATGCATCTGCCCTGAATCAGGGGCGCCCGCAGCAGCCTCCTGCCCTCTGACTTTGATAAAACGGCTCCGGCTCCGGCTCCGGCTCCGCTTGGCGAGGGGCTGCGTGCTCAGCAGGGTCACCGCGGGGAGGGCGGTGCGGGTGCGGGACAGGGGCACTGGACGGGCCTAGGCCTGGGCCACCGTGGACTCTCGGCACCGGTGGCGATAAGGGTGCACGGAGCTGGCCTCACCCTCCCGGGGAACCGGGGACAGAAGTGCCTGAGAAACCCAGCCCAGAGGTTCCGTAGGTTGGGGCTGTTGCTGCTCTCAACGTATTCCCTGGAGCTCTGACCCACAGCTGCCGGGTGGCTTCGGGCCACCGCTGTGCGTCCTGCCCCCTCCTGGAGACCCGTGGAGACCTCAGGGCCTGGAACACACAGTCCTTTCAGGGGGAGCACTGCAGCCCAGAGAGGGGAGAGCCGCCCCCACCACAGGTCTCCCCGCAGCTTCGTCCTCCCTGGACCACTGTGGAGACCTCCCGACACCCGGGGCTGCCCTCAGCCAGGCCCGGAGCCCCCAGGGGTGTGTCTGGGCTCCGTGGAGGACCCTCAGGGAGGACCCCTGGCTCTTCTGTCCTCAAGTCTGAGGAACCCTGAGGGGAGCAGCTGGGGGCCTGGAACCCAAAATTCCTCCCGTTGACAGGACGCAGCCAGAGGCCAGTGAGGACAGGAGGCTGTGGGTGGTGGTCCTTGGGGGCCTGGGGGCTGCGGGAGAGAACCCTTCCAGAGCCACACAGAAGCCTCTGTGGGAGGGTAGAATCCTCTGTCCTCACCTCTACCTCTGCTCTCACCTCTCCCCCTCCCATCCTCCCTTCCTCCCCTCCTGTTCTCTCCTCCCTCCCCTTCCCTCCTCCCTCCTCTCTACCCTTCTTCCCCTGTTCCCCTTCTCCCCTCCATTCCTCCCCTCCTCCCCTCCTTCTCCTCTCTTCCCTCCCCCCTCCATCCCCTCCTCCCTCCTTTCTCCTGTTCCCCCTCCCCACTTTCCCTCCTCCCCCCCTCCTCCCTCTCATCCTCCTCACCTGCTCCCCTCCTCACCCTCAGCATCCTTGAACCAGTGCTTCCTGGGAGTCTAGGTGGCACCCCATGGGATGTGGTTGTCTCCCCCTCAACAGGGGCTCCCAGTGGTGTCCTTGAGGGACTACTGAGGGACTCTGCAGGCCCCAGTTGTATGCTGACCTGGGCATGTTCCACAAGCTCCACCAGACTGTTTCCCCACCTGTAAAATGGGGATTGCAAGGGTGCATGGAAACACCCCAGGCACACCTGCCTCCCAGTAAGTGCCCCGTAAACAGCAGCTTAAAATAGAGCCAGAAAAAGTAAAAGCCAGAGGTGGCACCCAGAGCAGAGTCTATGTGTGCATCAGGCAGTTCCCAATGCAACGTGTCGGCACCTCCAGCACCAAGGGGTGCTTGCTCCTCGGGACCATGTGTCTGCCTATGTCCCAGCTGAACTGTGCACTGCCTCCTCCATCAGTCCCCAGAAGTCTTCATTCCTCAAATCCAGAGGTCTCTGCCCCTCTGGATCTGTGCACGGCCCAGCCCTGCCTGGGTCTCCTTCCAGGACAGGGGAGCAGAGCACTACTCTGGATGATACGTGGTGGGTTTCCTGACCTCAGCCCTGAGGCCTAGATGACATTGTTCACCGATTTTACAGGAGGGAAATAAGAGACCCAGACAGCGGCTCAGGCGAGGAGCACCTCAGGTGAGGAGGAGCTCAGAGGAGGAGAGGCTCAGGCAAGGAGCAGCTTGGGGAGGCAGGTCCTGATGCCCATCCAGGCCTTCCTGACTCCACAGCTCAGCCTCTGCACACAGCTTGGCTGCTGTCTCCGGGACAGGGCGCCTGGCGGGCAAAGGGCCTGGACTTGCTACCAGCACCAAAGGGTTAAGAGGTTGGCAGGCAAGGGAGCCAGCGACGTACAAAGTATCAACTGAGCAGATGCCTGGCTATGAGAAACATAAAAATTTAATCAGTTTGTACACAGAATAAAATTCAATGATCCTATTGTCGTGCTCCCAAGCACAAAGCCCCGAGATCTCGAGGTCTGGATGGGACTTAGAGGGATGCAGCCCCGCGTCTCCCTGGGGCCGCCATCTGGCCTCCCTTCCTGGGGAAGCTCAGGACACTGGAGCATATCTTCCCCCGTGGAGCCGGGACTGTCAAGCAGGGACTGTCTTCAGGGAGTCAGACCGTGGCTCCCCGGCCCCAGGCCAGCCCAACAGCTATCCCTCTGCTCTTCTCTACGAAACATCTGTCTGCAGCAGTAAAACGAGCCACAGCAACAAAAATCTTAGCAATTCAACAAGAACAGCCGCTGCGCATCACTGAGTCCGCTCTTGGTCTGCACTGGACAGAGTATCATGTCTGATCCTCCACAGCCTCATTGTGACTTCCATTTCACAGGAAGGAACATTGCAGCTCAGAGTGCTTCAGACACCCAGGCTTTGTCTCCAGCCCTGGTTGGCCTCATGCTGGAGCCCACCACCTTTCTCGTGCCCTCTGTGTCCTTCCCCCAAAAGCCAGGTGCACAACATGTGCACATACACACACTCTAGGAACCATGCCTGCTCTCAAGAACTCAAGATTCCCACTGCCCACCTCCTCCAGGGAGGCTGCCGGGAGCTTCCTGGTTCATCCCCCCTCTGGCTGGTGGGAAGAGGTTCCCTTCCTGTCCCCACCCCACCCCCAGCCTGTCTCTACATCTACTCTGTCTGAACTCCGGGGACTGCGGACAGGCCTCAGGCATGAGCCGGAGCAGTCTCTCCATACCCACCTGCTACACCCAGCTTCTGCCCAGGAAGATATGATCTGGGGGGGTGGCACATCCCTGAATGACCACAGCCGTGGACCTAGGGCTTGAGACAGCCAAGCGTCTAGATTCTTTGAGTTCCTGTGTTTGGAGTCTCTGCTATAGCAGCTTACATTGACCCCAACTACAAAACTATGTGAAAGGACATCATGGGGTATGTTCGATATTTATCGGTTTTAAAAAAGAGGGGAAATTTTGTGTGCATGGGTAATTCATTTTATTAAGTTCATAAGTATTGGTAAAGTGTGGATCTGTGTTTCTTTTCCTAAGAAGAGAGGGCGTCTGCAGGAAACTGAGCTAACAGATCCGTCTTGAGATAGCAGAGACTCTCCAGAGACTCTGGGAGTTGCTCCCACCCAAGGGGCATCCTTCAGATGCCCGCGGTCTGTCCAGGCACAGCGGCAGGATGGCAGGCCGGGAACCCAGGGAAGCAAAAGCAAAAGGACACACGCAGCTGCGAAAACCCAGCCCAATGAGAGGCCAACCTGGGTCCGGTTACGTCAATGTAACCACCACTTTACCAGCGAAAAGAAGGCTGGCTTGTGCCCAGGGCATCAGGTCGGGGAACAGGCTGGTCCCTGTCACAGTCTCCACATATCCGGACCTCATAGACACCCTGCATGGGCAGAGCAGGTACTTCTGTAACTCCGGGAAGTGACCCCAGGACAGTGGCTCCTGGGAGGCAGGAGGAGGACTCAGGAGGACAGAGCAGAGCACATACAGCAATGATGTAAACACCAACGCATTAACGCTAGGTTCTATACTTTGCCTGCTTTTGGAAGAATTTAAAGCAATAAGGAGACAGATGAATTCTGTGATTTTAATTGAACGTTTGGAAGAATTAAATGAGGTGCATTTGCGATCAGTGTTTAGGTATCTGGGGGATTCAAACTGGAAGTCTCGCTCATTGTTCAGTGGTGTGAGCCCTGTGTAAATATTTAGAGAAATCTGGACTGTTTAGTGTCTTCCAGGATTGTCATTTATAGACTCAGAAGAGACTGAGGTGGAAGCAAACCCTCCTCACCCTGGTCCTGGCCCCTGGGACCCCGAGACCATCGATGCCCCGTGGCCAGCCTCATCTGGCACTCTCTGACCTGGGCCACCCTGGGGACCTCGCCCTGGCATCTGGCTCCTGGAGGGTAGGCAGGCCCTGGGTGCAGAGGGAGCCCGAGACACCTGAGGGCCAGTGAGGGGAGGCTCTGAGCGAACCCATAGGAGATCCTGGACGGCAGAGCGGCGGCCTCCCCCAGCCCCTGTGCGGACACAACACAATCCCCAGCAGGACCCCACCGATTTCTCTGTAGAAAGTAATCAACTGTGGGTAAAGAAGATGTGGTTTATGTATACAATGGAATATTCCTCAGCCATTAGAAACGACAAATACCCACCATTTGCTTCGACGTGGATGGAACTGGAGGGTATTATGCTGAGTGAAGTAAGTCAATCGGAGAAGGACAAACAGTGTATGTTCTCATTCATTTGGGGAATATGAATAATAGTGAAAGGGAATATAAAGGAAGGGAGAAGAAATGTTGGGAAATATCAGGAAGGGAGACAGAACATAAAGACTCCTAACTCGGGGAAACGAACTAGGGGTGGTGGAAGGGGAGGAGGGCGGGGGGTGGGGGTGAATGGGTGACGGGCACTGAGGTGGACACTTGACGGGATGAGCACTGGGTGTTATTCTGTATGTTGGTAAATCGAACACCAATAAAAAATAAATTTATTTTTTAAAAAAAGAAAGTGATCAACTTTGTGAAAGTAATAAATTTTAGAAACTCTAAAAGTCACGTGGAAATGCAAGGGGTTCAGAAGAGCCAAGCCCACCTTGAGAAAGAACAAAGCAGGAAGGCATGCTACAAAGTGACGTAACCAAGACAGCGTGGTCCTGGCACAAGGAGAGACTGCACGAGAGTCCAGAAGTGAGCCCACCATCTCTGGTCGGCCGATGTTCTGTAGGGTGGCCAGCCCATCCATAGGGGAAGGAAGCATCTCCCGTGGGAGGAGCCCAGCTCGGGAGGAGCCTGGCCCGGGATTTGAACGCTGGGGGCTCAGGGAGTTCCAGGAAGCAGGAGCCGAGGCCAGTTCTACAGCCATCCAGCAGGCACCTGTCCTGTGCTGAGCCCTGGGGTGCGGCTGAAGGGAAGAGGTCCTGCCCCCAGGGGGCCCGGGTCAGAGAGAAGCAGAGCTGGGACAGGGGAAGCTCCCAGGTAGGTGTGGACCACAAGGAACATTCCAAGGCAGGGAGGTGAGGGTGGAGTGAGGCAGTGACATCCTGTAGAGCCATTAGAGGATGGGGGCATCCTCCAGGCTTGTGGCCAGGGAGAAGCTTCCAGGTCATACCCTGGGTGGGGGGACAAGGGCAGGACCGCCACACAGGGGCCTGGTTGCAGGAAGCTCGGGTCACCAGAGCTTCCAGTGAGCCCGGCAAGTAACTGAAGAGGTGGACTGGCCAGTCTCTGCAATGCCCTCTGACACCTTGCTTAGGAGCTGGACCTCTACCAGGTGGTGAGGGTCCCTGGGGCTCAGGGAGGGGTGGTCAGGGTTGCACGTTTCAAAGGTGGCCTGTGACATAGGATGCTGGAGAGTGGCGTCCCTCCAGAGAACAGCTGGGCCTGCAGGAGAGCGGGCCAGCCTTCCTCACCTGCGTCCGCCCCTTCCAACCCCCACCTGTGAGAACCAACCTCCCCCCAGCTCTCCCCAGAGGCTCCCCAGCTGGATGGACATGGTCTCGGGCATCTGGGATGGCAGCCCCCACAATGTCCCTTATGAGCTGAGTGACAGGGCCAATCTCTTACCCTGTGCCTCAGTCTCCTCACCTGTAAAGGGGAGGATTCACAGTAGCCTTGGTGACCTTAGAGACCCCTGGTGCCTGGCAGTTATTGAGCACTCGACAAATGTCAGCCATTTTCATGACATCAAATCTGCACTTTGATGGGGCTCCTGCGTAATTGGAAAGAGTGTTTGCTGCAGCTATGTTGTAATATTTAGATGGGAGACCAGGCTTCTCAATTTTATTAGGGAAGAGATTTAATTCTCAACCTTTTGGAATTATCAAGAAAGCAAAGAATGTCTCTTTTTTTTTTAAGGGAATATTGTACCCTGAATCAAAGTGGAGCACCAAATTATCTTAATGGTTGTTACGTAAAGTGCACGCTTAGTCATTTTCTTCTTCTTAAACTATTCATCTGAAATGGGGAATTTCTCGAGCTCACACCAAGACCCAAATGACCTAGAATGCATTTTCACTCCCAGAAAATCGACAGCCAGTGTCCAGCAGCCAGAGTCCAAAGTTGGCACCTGTGGCCCGTTCTAGTGGGTGGTGCTCAGGGCACGACCCTCCGGAGCAGGCAAGGGAGCCACGGTGATGCTGATGGTGCCACCCACGCCGCTCAGCGCCCTGACAGAGCAAAGAATTCTCTGGAACCAGACCTCCCCTCTCGCCCCTGGGCAGGGGACCATCATCTCCACTGCCAGCGACTTTGCTTTGAAGATGGACAGTTTCACAAAGGGCCAGGGCTTCACACCCCGTGCATCTGAATGCGGCGCACGGAGATAGCAGGGGTGTGCGAGGACGCGCCCGCGCCCGGTGGCACCGCTCTGTGTGTGATGTCCCCTGCCGCTGGCGTGGCTGCGCCGGCATTTCGGCCGGCAGAATGAATAGCCAATTTGTCACCCACACAGCAGCAGCAGCTGCCAGGAAGTTGGACAATGAAGTGGCTCCCCTTAGGAGCGGGCGGAGCAGACAGCTGCAGAGCAGAGCGGCCCAGGCCTCCCAGAGCCAGATCTTGTCACAGAGCTGGGGCCACTGGAGCAAGGTGCTTCCCTGCCTCTCGCACTCCCAAACCTGCAAACTGGTCTGTGCTCCCCCTGGGAGGGAATAACCCAGAGCTGCAGGAAGCCCCCCCACACCCTGAGTGACCGGCTAGCCGCCCCCGGCCCAGCTGTCAGCCGCTGGCGCCGCAGGTAGACCACAGGGACTGTGGCTCGTGTCTGACAAGCCGTGGTCAGGCACCTTAACCCTCGAGCTGCATTTGTCTCAGGACCCTACCCTGCACCTCTTTACACGGCCCCGGGCAGAAACCCCCTTTTTCCGGGGGTCGCTTCTCTCCAGGGAGCTCCAGGCTGTCTCCCTTCTGGGACCCAGACAATTTTTCCAGAAATGACCAGGCACCTACGTCTTGCATGTCCCAGAGCTTTGTGTTTTCTGGTGGCTTTTTCCCTGCAGGGTGCATCCAGGATTGGGGTATTCAGTCAAACATGCTTTCTTTTATTCCACCTCAGACTCCAGCCAAATCTGGCCTGACACCTGCCTCTTGAAGGAAGGTTTCATGGCCTGGGGCACTCGCATGTCATTGGCAGGGGCTTTCCCACAAGGGCACAGATGAGAAAAGCTGAGATGTGGCTCCGTGGCCTCGTGCAGAGAAGGTTGGCCGGCCTGTTTTGTACCTAGCAGATCTCTGGCATGGCCCTTCCAAACTTCATCTGATTGCTTCATGTTTAAGCTTTTGAGAGGTTCTCTGGCACCCTTCTCACGGAGGGCCATGGGCTCTGACAGCTGCTCCTCACCCTGCCAGCCTGGCCTCCTGCCTCTTCCTGCACCAGACGCGCAGGATGCTCACCCAGCGGGCGGCAGGGGGACTCTACTCAGCAGCTGGGCCCGGCCTCTGGACCCTTGTTCAGAGGGTCCCCTGCTTTCTTCTGTTGATTCCATGCCACCCTGGTCCCCAACCTTCCCAATCCAGCAGGGCTCAGCGTGGGCATCCCCTTTCTGAGAAGACTTCTCTGTCCCACATCTCCTACTAGGTTGGGTGCCTCTCTGGTCACCCACAGCTCTGGAGCTGCCCTGTCTGACCAGAAAACACTCCACCCATCTCTCTCACAAGGGAGCAACCTCCTGGGATCCATCCCATTTCTGTGTGCCAAGCATCCAGTACAGGCTGTGCATCCAGAGGATACATGTGGTTCATGGGGAGTGGGGATGGATGGATGGATGTGTGTCGGGGTGGGATAGACAGATGGATGGATGTTTGTTGGGTGGGGGGGTGGATAGATGGATGTGCGGGGGATGGATGGGTGATGTGGGGGGATGGATAGATGGATGGATGTGTGTGGAGGTGGATGGATGGGTGGATATGTGTGGGCGTGGGGGTGGATGGATGTGGGGGTGGATGGATGGGTAAATGTGTGTGGGGTGGGGAAGGATGATGGATGGATGTGTGTAGGGTGGGGGTAGGTGGATGGATATGGGAGGATGAATGAGTGAGCACACGAGCTGGACACCTGGTTGCCCTGAGACCTAAGACAGCTCCTAACAGCAACGCCAATGACTGTAATCATGAATTTCCACCTTTCCCCCTAAATGTCCTGGAGTACCCCATGCCCACGGGGGTTTGCTGAGTGGGTTTTATCTGTCCTCCAACCCCACCTGCATGAAGAAGCCCTGGTGGTGGTTTATCATTCCCTGTCCCCTGGTGGGCGTGTTTGGCAGACAGTGGATTCTTGTCATTTTTCTTCATGTGGCTTTGACTCGTGGGTAATAACTAATGCTCACAGGAAAGCTGGACTTCCAGTAATGATACTGAAATCAGACCCTTGGGCGCCGGGCGTGCCGCAAGCCGGCAAAAGTCCTGGCATGCCAATGAGAAGAGAGTGCTAGCAGCTTTGAGCAGCGTCTGTCTGCAGAGGTGCTGACTCCTGGAAAGTGTCCTCCTGCAGGATCTGGGGTCCCCAGGGCCTGGGCCAGGACCTCAGCTGCCCCCTCCTGGTCTGCCTCCTCCACACACAGCAGACCAAGGGGAAACCCGAGGGTATCTCCCACTCAGAGGCCTTGAACCCCCCTCACCCATGCCCACTCTGGCCCCTCACCCCACAGGAAGGAGGCATCTCTGAGCATCTCCTCCACGTCCACTACAGGAGGGACCCAGGGAGGGGCAGGACCAGTCCCTGCCCCCAGGAGCTGCTGGCTCCCTGGGCGGACTCACCCGGGGAGAAGGCAAGGGAGGGAGACACCCAGGAGAGGACAGCCCAGTGACTGCCGGCCCCTCCGAGATGCCTGTGCCAGGGACCCCAGGGTCAGCTGGGGCCAGGAACCCCACCCCGGCCTGGGAGCCAGGCACTGGCCACTCTGCACCTCACTTCAGAGGAGCCCTGTGACCCACATGCTTCTGTATATGTGGAAGAACCCGTCAAGCTTCAGGATAAAATGGAACAGCAGGTGCTTGTTCAAATGCTGCTAACAGTCTTAAGACAGTGACAGTAGAGCATTATGCCAAGCAAGGAGCCTCCTGAGCAGAACCTCCTGAGCAGGCCCCTCCATGCATGGCCCCCCCAAGCATGGATCCCCGAGATGCATCCCCAGGTTATGTTCCCCCTCAGTCACAGCCCCCTGAGCATGCCCTGCCCCAGCATGAACCCCCTGAGTGGGGCCCCCCTGAGCACACCCTGTCAACCGCATGGTTGCACTTCTCCTTGAAGGGGTAAGGACCTAGTCATTGTCTCTCCCATCCCTGTGGTTCTGCTCTTCGAGCTCTAGGGCTAAGGGGGTGTCACTCGGGGCTGGCTATACAGGCAACCGTGCGGGTGGCCTGTGCGGGCGGGTGGCAAGGACCCTCCTCCCCTCCTCCAGCTTTGCCGATCTTTTGCAGATGGGGCCAGCCTCAGGGAACATGCTGGCAAATGTCCCCCTGCCTTCAGTGCCCCAGGGCAGCCTGGGATGGTGGTTAATGTTTGGAAACCCCCCGGTGACATGTGGGGGCACAGGGGCTTGGCAGAAAGGACTCGTCCCTGGTGGCCTCCCTGATGAGGTCCTCTCCTCATTGATCTGTTTCCAATCTTCTCTGTTCACACCCGGTGCCTCTGGTGGGTCTCAACACCCACCATGGGGAGCACCCCTATCCGTGCTGCAGGAGGACAGTGAGAGAGTCAGGTGCATTATAGGGCCAGAGCCCAAGCGCCAGACTCACCGCTGGGTTTGGCTGGTTCTCCTTCTGATCATGTTTTCAAGAGACTTGTTCATTTTGCAAACCGATTTCAAAAAGGCAGCCCTGGGGTTTAATTATCACTTCCTCAGAGCTTTTGTTTTTGCATTTGTTTACTTTGGTTTTGACCAAAATTGTCTCCTTCCTGGGTCCTGGAGTCTCGCCTGCGCTCCCGGATAAGGTTGGGGGCTCCCTGTCCGCTGCCGACCGCCCCCCACCCCCGCCAGGCCCCTGCCCCACCTGCAGTCTGGCTGCTCTTGCCCCAGGTACCACAGGCACTGGCCTTCACATCCGCCTCTGTTTCCAACAGCTACTCTCCTTTCCTGTCCGCTCCCCGCTGTGCCCACCCCGGGTCCTGCTCTAGTCCAGCCGGTTCTGGGGATCCGCCCTCCCTTTCTGTTCTTCTCTGTTACCCGGTCTCTGCCCACTGAAGGGCCGCTCAGGACATGTTCACACCTGACCATGGTGTCCCCATGCCTTTTGCAGCCACATGTGAAGGCAGCTGGAGGGGCGTGACAGGGACAGCCTCTGCCCAGAGCCCAAAGACACTGTTGGGTCCATGCTGCCGGTTTGTTCAC
This sequence comes from Vulpes vulpes, assembly GCF_048418805.1. Taxonomy (NCBI): domain Eukaryota; kingdom Metazoa; phylum Chordata; class Mammalia; order Carnivora; family Canidae; genus Vulpes; species Vulpes vulpes. Next base: position 108,828,094 of record NC_132793.1, read on the forward strand.
ATGAGCCACCTGCCCTGCCCAGAGCCTAGACACAACTTGGGCCAGTGACATGGCATATCTCCTACAGCGCTGGACCCCACAGAGGCCTCCGCCTACAGCCCTGGGTCTTTCCAAGGCTCCCGAAGCTGCTCCCGTGGCATCTGGCTATCGCTGGGGCTCCATTTGTTCTGGCCTCTCGCTCAGAGGCACCCCATCTCTGGGCCAGATCTGACCTCAGAGGGGTGTCCCTTAGCGTTTATTTCCTAGAGCATGCTCTGCTCCTTACCCCAGATATATGGACGAGTTTTAACTTGCGTTGATGTTCCTGATCTCCTCAGACTTCAAGTCATGAGCCAACTTTTATTTCTGCGGGCCAGCATCCTCGTCCTTCCTTCTCCTGGAGCTGCTGCTTATTCCTCTCCCTCTGTTTCATGGAGGCCGCTTGCATCAGTCCAGGCTACTTGGGAACCAGCCCGAGCAGGACAGTGGCCTCAACACACATACGTGCATACAGGCACACACATGCATGCATATGCACCCACACATGCCTGAACACATACACATGTGTGCGCATATATGGGCACATGCATGCACATGCACCCACACAAAGCACATACTTGTATGAGAGCACACATGCATGTACACACACGCACACACGGGCATATGCATAAGCACATACACATATGCACACACCACATGAACACACACATGCATGTGTGTTCGCACACGGGCATGTGTGTATAGGCACTTCTGTGCACATGCATGTCCACATGAAAACCATGTGTGTGCACATGTACACGTTTGTGCACACAAATGCATGTGTGCATTCACACATATGTGTGTGCAGATGCACAAGGACATACACACATGTGTTCATGCATATGCATGTGCACATGGCAAATGGGCACACATATGCTCACGCATGCCCACACATACACACACAAGCTTCGTTTCTCCTGCTGCAATGAGAGGAGAGGCCTTAGCGCAAGGGCAACTAGAAAAGAGATGTTCACTTGCCAGAGCTGAGCTCTGATGGCCCACATACAGGCCCTATAAAGGTGACTCACAGGACACTCAAGGGTAGTTTCATCTCAAGGTGACTGTTATATATGGTCACCAACCCCAGAGCCTGATGCTTCCCCGGAGGAACCCCCAAGGTATTTGCAAGGGAAGGTGCAGCAATGGAGGGTTCAAAGCAGATAAAATTAGCTTTCTACCGCTGCTGCCTGAATCAAAACTGGGACAGTTGGGCTGTCCCCGAAGCCTGACGCTTCTGACGGCCCCCCACCCCATCAGCCCAGGACAACCATGCGAGATGCTCCCTCTCCAGGGAGCCCTCGAAAGCCGGGACCCCATCTTCTCAGCATGTGACACCTGTTGGGTTGAGACTTTGTCCTTCCAGTGAAGCTACTGTTCCTGAAACAAGTGTATTTCCCCTTGTATTTAACAAGCTCAAGGTTAGAATGGCAGCTCAGTGCTACTTCCTGAAATGGATAAAAAGGGGCTCAAGTGTTGCTGCGGGGAGTGCACAGTTTCGGGGTAAGCTGTAGGACAGTGTGGGGGGATAGATTTCCCCGCCGTTCCTGGCTCCGATCTTCCAGGCATGACAGTGGAGCCTGCCTTCCGTGGATGCCCCAACGGCCATCCTCCACCTGCCAACACTCCCACCAGCCTCTGCCCGAGCTCCCCTCCTTAGGTGACATGCCCCAGCCTGTGGGCTCAGGCATTGCGGCCAGCTCTCCCTCCCTGAGCCAGCCCCTGAGCCGCCTGGACATGGGTTCCCTCACAAGCTTTGCTTTGGCCCATGAGTGATAGCAGAGGTGGCCCCGGTGGGGCTCACCCTCAGGTCCTCTGCACTCACTGTAAGCAGGATGTGCCTGGGGGTAGAGGGGTGAGCACCTGCCTGAGGCCCCACAGCCTGAAGCAGAGCCCCCACAAACACTGGCAGCAAGTGCTTCCCGCCCTGTGCTGACAGGTTGTGTGATGCTCGGTGTTTAGCAACAGCTGACCAGCCCGCCACCCTGATCGGTCCTTCCCTGTGTGTGATTTGGGACATTCTCCACCATCACTCTCAGTAACTTCAAGAAATCCTGACATATTCCCCCAAGGTTTGCAAATTCCCCTTGTAATCTCAATTTGTAGAGAATCTTCCCCTGGAGGAGGATGTTCAGAGCTGCAAAGATCTGGATGCTCAGAGTGGGGACAGAGGCTGGTGGCGGGCAAGAAGGGGTTGCATCCTAGTGGATATTTCGTGTAAACTGTCGCCTCCTGATGAACCCCCAGAGGGGGTGCCCCTGGGGTCCCTGCCCTCCTCCAGGATCGTATCATGGGAAATTCTGAAGAGTTGGATATCAGATCACCTGGTTTACCCTTGCTCTGCAAATGACCCTGGGCAGTGCCCCCAATCCCAGGTTTCACATACCCCGACTATCCAAAGGAATAATTAGATGGATTCTGGGGTCTTCTGAGGCCAGCTCTGGTCTCTGACACCCCAACATAGCCTCCTCCACCCCTACATCCATGACAGGGCTTCCGGCTGGCCTCCAGCCCGCTGACCTCCCCTTGTTACCCACCCCTAGGAGGCTCCACAGAGGCAGCAGACACTGTCCACAGGTCACCAGGGGCATGGTCGTTCTGGTGCTGCTCTGACATGTCCTGGAGAGTTTTCTCTCCATCTTAATTCCCCAGAAAGTGTCTCAAACTTCCCCAATTCTGTGACTGTGTCCTCTGGCCCCAGGCCCCCTAGGATGTGTCAGGGCCCCAGCCTCCCTGCTGTCCCTGCAAGAAGTGGTTGGGACACATGTTCCCTGCAGAGGCCCCAGCCTGGCACTGGTCCCACAGACCAAGGTCATCCTGGCAGGTGGTCTCCTGTCTAGGGGGCTCCTCTGGGACCTCCCAGGCCTTGCTGCAACATGAGTGAGTCTCCAGTTCCCACTGGACCAGGGAAACACTGGTCCCCTTCTCTCCACCCGTGAGGTCCAGCCCCCCTGATGACCATCACTGTGGGGACAGCGAGAGGGGGCATGCACGCAAGTGGAGAGCATGGGGGTGAGATAAGGAGAGCAAACCCCTTTCTCCACCAGAAAATGGGGGACACTGTGTCATCAGAGGGAGATGGCCTCTTCCCACCCTCGTGAGTGTGCACATGTGTGTACATGTATGCGTGTGCATGCACATTCGTGTTCATGCATGTGCATGTGTGCATGGAAGGGCCTCTTACACTACAGGGCTCCCCCGACCCAGGATGCCCGTGGCCGCAGGTCCCCACAGGTGTCCCCCCAGGGCAGCAGGACAGCATCTCTCTCTCTATCCTTCCCCACCTCCCTCTCTGCTTCCTTGGGCCCTGCCCCATCTCCTCTGTCAGACCACCAGCCCCCGGGCTCTGTGTAGAGCCTTCCCTGAACACACCCAGGCCCCCCACATGCCCTCAGCCTCCAGGGGCTCCTGGACCAAAGGAGAAGATGATCCAGAGATAGACCATGCCCGTGCAGCGATGCTGGGCTTGGAGCATGAGAGGTGCCCCACCCAGCCAGGGAGACCAGGGCAGACTTCCTGGAGGAGGTGACACCCTGATATAGGCCCTGGAAGGTAACATGGCCTCCAAGTGACCTCCCAGCAAAGTCCCACCCTCAACTCCCTCACTCCCCATGCTGTGTCCAAGGGGTCTCTTACCACACAAAGTAGACCAGGCCACCCATCTGCCTAAAGCCTTCGCGGCACCACATGCCTCGCTGGCACCTGCCCCTCCAAGAGCCCTCCACCTAAGGCTCAGCCCACCAGCCTGGCATCTACTGCTGCCTCTGAGCACCCGCCGCCTCCCCACTGGGCCACACAGGTCCCTCTCTCCCTCCTTCCCGAAGCACTTCTGCGGGAGGGCAGCACCTCTGGGACCATCTGGCAGCCTCGCCCTCCTGGTTAGTGTCTCACATCCCTTCTCTGTCTGTTCACCTGCCCACGTCAGGGCTGGGCTCCCTCCTGGAGCAGGCAGGGGACAGAGAGGGGGCATGGGCTGCCACAGGGGTCCTGGCTCACCCCTCATCACGCAGTATGTGAGAGCATGATGTTGTATCGTTTTAAGCCACAAAGTTTGTGATAATTGTTTCAGCAGCAATTGGAAACTAACGGAGAGGACTCTAGGAAAAAGAAAAGGGAGAAGAGGGAGGAGAGGAGGAGGGAGGAGAGGAGGAGGGAGGAGGGGGAAGGAGAGGAGGGAGGAGGGAAGAGGGGAGGGGAGGGTAAAAGGGAGGAGGAAGGAAAGGGGAGGAGGAGAGGGAGAGGAGGGGAGAAAGAAGGAGAGGGGGAAGAGGGGAGGGGGAGGGAAGTGGGAGGGGGAAGGCAGGGGCTGCAGGGACAGGATGACCTCCTGCATGTGGCCCCCACGGCAGGGGTGGGGGTAGTGCTGGCAGGATCCTCTCCCCCTACTGCCTGGATTCCCAGGCCCCAGCAGAGCACAGAGTCGGTGCAGTGCAGCAGGTCCTCAGCCCCCCGCCCCCCAAGCTGAATTCACACCCCAGAGTCAGTGGCAGCACCCAGAGGAGTCGGCCAGCCACAGCAGGACTGTGCCAGGCTGGGGGGGTGGGTCTCTCTGGGGAGCGGTCCCTGTGTTATAAACTCTGGGAGCAGACAGGGAGGCTCGGGTGCAGGCCCAGGGGTGAGCGGGGAGCCAAGAGAGGGGGGCAACGCTGAGGGAAGGCCCCTCCCTTCACCCTGGCAGAGAAAGGGGCTGGGGGCTCTCTCCAGGGACCTGTTCTCCCCCACCCCCGACCTGTAACGGCACCAGACCTCCAAACCCTCCTGCAGCATGAGGTAAACCAAGTTCACAGATCCCTGGCGGTGGGGAGCCTCTCCAAGCTTAAAAGGAGTGAAATGAGGCCCAAATGAGAAGATGGATGGATTTGACCACATAAAATTAAACCTTTTGCAGGCCAAGAAATAACTGAATTTACGAGGCCCGGGGTGGGGAGTGGGGGATGGGGACTGATGGAATTCTTCACAGCAGTAGGGCCAGGCCAGGGAAGCAGTGTCCCTCCCTGGAGGGCTGAGCCTCAGCCTGCTGAGTCTCCCACCTGCTCTTCAGCTCAGACACAAGTCACCGAAGCCCAGAGAGGACACCAGGATGCCCATGACCCCAGGAGAAGGCAGGCCACACCTTCACATCCTGAATGAGGGGGGCGAGCTGGCAAGGACTAGCCGCCGAGGGCACTCCCCTTCAGCCGCCCCTGGGAAGAGCCACCTGGCTCAATGCTTTGGGAAACAATCTGTCCTATTGCAGCAGGACTGGAGAAAAACGGACACAACCTTTGACCCCTCTCTGTACTCTCGAGTATACCGGCCAAAGGAAATAATTCCAAATAGGGAAGAAGTTGCGTGCCCAGTGATGCCCAAGGGCCCTCCTGATGCCCGCCCGCTGCCCATGTTCCTGGCTCCCTCGCGCTCCTCCCTCTAGTGCCTTGTCCCCTCCACTGTTTCTGATGTGCCTTCTTTGGGCGGTTCCCTCTCCAGGGCAGAGTGGCACCCTTGCCTGCAGGTCCCAGCACTGTGAGCCCCAGGCAGTCAGGCCCTTGAGCATCCTCTGGGGCTGGGCTCAGGACAGCCTGGCACCCACCCCTCCCTACAGCAGAGCTTCTCTCTCAATGGAGCAGCCCTTTAGGCAGTCCTTCTAGAAAAGCCAGGGGCATTGTGGCTGCCCTTTGACTGACACATGTAAATCCACCCACAGGAAAACACTGAAAGGGTGCTTGCCGAAATGTGGTCGGGCTGCAGGTGGCTCGGGGCTTTGTGCTCATTTGTTCTATTTATTTAACAAGCAGGTAGAGCACTAAGTGCCAGCTGCTGTTGTAAATGCTTTGCAAATATTAATTCATGTAATCCTGAAATTAGGCCCCACGCAGGTGCTGTGAGCACCCCCATCCCATTCCAGACAGGGAGGAGGGGTTCCGTGCTTCACAGCATGTCGAGAGGCGCCTCTTGGCTTTGGTGAGTGTCTGCTCCATCTCAGGCGGCTGGAGCGTGCAGCCCCCCAACACCGAGTCTCACTGTCTGCTGTGGCTGTGGCAGCCAGGTGCCACCGACACTGGCCTTACTTAGGACCTGGGGACTGATTCTCTCACAGTCCCGGAGGCCAGAGGTCCAAGCTCAAAGTGTGGCAGGGCCGTACCCCTGCCCGGTGCTCCAGGGGAGGCGCCTTCCTGGGCTCCAGGGCACATGGCTCCATCTGCCTCCCTGGCTGCCTTCTTGGTCTGTCTGTCCAATTAGGAGATGAAAGCATCCTCAGATCAGGACCTCCCCACTTTTCATGACCTTGTCTTAATGACATCTGCAGACACCCCCCCCCCAAGCCCCCTCCACCCACCCCATCCAAGTAAGGTCACATTCACACATTCTGGAGCTCAGGACGTGAACATATCTTTCGGGAGCCATAGTTCATCACATTACACTGAGGAACCCACCAAACAGCAAGCACATTTCCAAATCGAGGATATTTGAAAGCTCTCCTTCCAGCAGAGGCAGATACACGCGGATCCCGGGGTGAGGTACCCCCGGTGCTGACACAGCCCCCAGCCGCCCTGGCAGGAGCCAGCACCTCATCCCTCACTCGGCTCCACTCTGGTGCTCTGGCCGTGCACAGCCACCCAGCTCAGCACTCAGCTCCACACCGCTCAGCAGAGGGCCTCCTGTTGCCTCGTCTGCTTCTACTGTAGGGCTGAGACCTGCCTCAATTTCCTCCTCTCCAATGAGACCCTGCAGAAGGACATTGGGGGACATGTTGAATAACACAGGGACGTAGCCATCACCATGCCCCGGACACAGTGCACAGCCCAGTTGCTGGGGTGGTCACATGACATCAGTCCTCACAGTCATAAGCAGTGTGGCTCCCGGGGCCAAGCCACTCAGAAAGGAAGTGAGAAGGTCTTGGTGGTCCTTGGGCCTAACACCCACCCCTCCCCAAGGAGACCACAGGGCATCAGTGGCTCTCAGGCCCCTGGCACATTGGGGGTAGGTGGGCAGGACCTGTGTCCAGCGCCTTCCCCACTGCTCTGCTCAGCTTGCCAAATGCATTTGCCAGGGAGAGGCCTGTGACCTGGAGGATCTCTGACCAGTTGGGGCTGTGTGCTCAGCCCTCCTAGGCCTGAATGGAGGAAGCTGAGCCCTGGGGGCCAGTCACTGGCCCTGAGGACCACCTGCTCCTGCCTTCCCTGCCAGCAGCCCCACACTTAGGGAGACATGGAAGCCCTGACCCCAGGGTTCACATTCACATAGGCCACTCATAACAGACCAGCCTGGCTGGCCAGAACAGAAGGGTCAGAACCAGGGGGAACCCAAGGGTCTCCCAATGGGGCTGCATGCCCCACCCCCACTCAGAGAGCCCAGGCTGTAAGGAGGGAGTGGCGCAGGGACCAAGGTCTTGACTGAGGCCTCCGGGAGGTTTGCAAACATTGGAAGGCCCCAGCTGGCAGCAGAGCCACCAACCTGCCACACCCTGGCCAGCAGCCGAGGCTTCACAGACCCAGAGAGTGTCGGCCCCCTCGGTCTCAACCTTGCCTCCAGGTGGATGCATCACCAGTTCCAAGGCCCCAGTCCTGTCCAGAGATAAACAGCACCCTGAGAAACAGGCCTCCTTCAGCGTGAAGTAAGGAAATGGGTCCCAGAAGCGTGTGTCAGTGGTCATGGTAACCACCCGGGGAAGTAAGCAAAGATCCCCCGAAATGAGAAAGGCAAAGCTGTGTTCCCAGCGCTGGCTATGGAGGGGGTCGGCCACCCTCACTTAGCAGAGACCCAGAGGCAGGCAGAGCATTGGGGAAGCTTCCCAGGGGAGGAGGGGGCACTTGGGGGAACCTGATGTGGGACTGGGGGCCTGGGGAGACTGGAAGGGGGCATCCCACGTGGCTGGCGAGGGGAGTGATCTGGCTTTCTCAGGTTGGTGCTGAGTCCGAAGCAGGACAGAAATGAGGGCAGGTGTCCGTTATCGATCAGGTCCTGGCCCATTGTCACAGGGGTTATTGTTGGGTTCCTGGATTGTCCTGAGAGACGGCAGTCTGACTTCCTGCAGATCTGACTTACAGCACGCAGGTTCCTTGGACGGGTGGCTGCGGTAAGGGGCCTGGATCACTGTGGGTAGGGGCCTGGATCACTGTGGGTAAGGGGCCTGGATCACTGTGGGTAGGGGCCTGGATCACTGTGGGTAAGGGGCCTGGATCACTGTGGGTAAGGGGCTAGGTCGCTGCGGGTAAGGGACCAGGTTGCTGTGGGTAAGGGGCCAGGTCACTGTGGGTAAGGGGCCAGTTCCCTGGGTGAGTTGCTATAGGTAAGGGGTCAGGTCTCTCAGAGGGTCACTGTGTGTAAGAGGCTAGGTTGCAATGAGTAAGGGTCCAGTTCCCCAACGGGTCACAGTGGGCAAGGGGCCAGTTCCCTTGGTGGGTCACTGGGGGTAAGGAGCCAGCTCTCTGGGCAGGTGGCCGTGGGTAAGGGGCAGCTCCCTGGGTGCTGTCTGATGGCACCTTGTCTCGAAACACAGTGCTCTGAGCCTCCCTTCCCCTCTCTAAAGGGCCGCCATGATCTGACTTCAGGGAAGATTCCAGAGGGATCCCACCAAACGAGAAGGCAAACCTCAGCCCTGGGAGGAGCGGGGCCTGCAGGACTGCGATCACCCATACGGGTACTCCTGTGCACTTGGATCCACGTGACCCCTCAGTGCGGGCAGGCTGCACTCAGCACTCCCTCTGCGACTCCAGCCCTGGTTGGCGGGGAGCACTGGGGAGCCCACGCTGTCCCACAGCCTCCCTCCCTTGGCCACGCTGCCCAGAGCGGGTCTGCTGCTCATTCACACTGGCGTTCATGCAGCAAAATCCCCAATGACATGGAGAAATCTGAGTTGGAACAGGGGCAGAAAATGAAAGAAAAACATTCAGGAGAAAGGGGCCAAATATGGGGAAAATGCTACTTAACCATCCAAAATATCTAAAACGTGAAATGTCCATGCCAACAAAGATGTGCTCTCCTTACATTGTCTGCAGAGGCCCCGGCTGAGCCTCTGGGAGAAACATCAGAGAGGATGGGCCTCCCTGGAGAAGCCCCTCACGTCTCAGCCCGTGGGATGGGAGCTCCCGAGGGCTCAGCTCAGCGGCAGAGTGGGCCTGGGTGGCAGCTGAGCAAGTGACCCTGGAGGGAGGCCCGAGGAGGAAGGGGAGCCCAAGGGCTGGCATGGCCTCTGGGTAAGTGGGCGCCAGGACAGGTGGGTATGTGACAGGTTGGGGGACAGGATTGGGGCACAGATGGCAGGGGGCAGGGAAGAGGAGCAGGATGAGCCATCCTCCCAGAGCAGGGACCATGCAGCAAATTCAAGACCTGGGGGTTGGGGAGGCAGGGGGACGCTGGAAGGGGCTGGCCAAGGTCAGGTGCAGCAGGGAGCTGGGCAGTCCGCAGATACAGCCCCCACCATGCAGGGACCCTGCATAGGTAGGGTGAGAATGGGCAGGATCCATGGAGCTAGGGCAGGGAAAGGGAAGAGGCAGGTGGAGACCCCACCCTGCCCCCAGGCCAGAGAGGGCTCCAGGGCTGGCAAACGCCCGGGGTTTCTGGAGCTGAGGAACTGACTGGGTGGCTCAGCCAGGTTTTACTGTGGCCTCTGTGCTCCTTGGTGTGGAAAGGGATAAGCAGCCTGCTGAAAGTCACGCAGAGGTACCAGGGAATGTTTAGTACGTGGCCAAGGAAACCAGGGAGAGAAAGGAAAGGTGGCTGAGATCGGTGAGCCACAATACAGTCTTGAACACACACACATGTGCGTGCACACACAAGCACAGGTACACCTGAGACTGTATGTGTGTGCACAGCTAGGTGAGTGTGCACATCTATGTGGGGACGAGCACGCACATGAGCATACACACCATGCCCTGTGTGTACTCCATATGCACACATGTGTATACACACACACACACACACACACACATGCATGCACACAGACACGCACAGCAAGGCTGCGCTCCCACTCCAGCTGATGTCCTGACACCAACGAGAGGGAAGCTCACCTGGTCACGCGGCTCTGGGGGTGGGGGCCCGGATGGCAGTCCAGGCTCGGACAGAACAGCTGAGGGGCAGGATGGGTTCCAGGGCGGAGGCCAAAGACTAATAGGACGGTCACCTCATGAGACAGGACACAGAATGTGGGCACTGGAGGGGCTCCAATGCCCAGGGGCACGACTGCAGGGGAGCAGGAAGGTCACAGGTCAGCCAGGCTGAGACTGGGAGGGGGAGGGGGGCACAGGGACTAGGACAGGTCCCTGGCAATGTGGCACCACAATGGAAGGTCCTGGGAGATGGAGGCGGGCATCCTCACCCAGGACTGGGGCACAGAGGAGGGGGTTATGGGATAGTCAGAGGCAAAGAGCTGCACCAGGGCAGGGGGCAAGAGACGCAGGCCCTCCCGAGCCGCTGGGCCAGGCCCCGCTGTGGGGAGCAGGGAGCTGGACGGGGAGAAGCCCAGGAAGCCACTGCCCCGAGCAGAGCAGCTGGACAAGGTACAGCTCAGAGCTTGGTGCCTTGACCCACGGGCTACAGGAGAATGGAGAAAGACAGGGCCCCAGGGTGTGCGCACGTGTGTGCATGAGTGTGTGTGCACATGGGCTTGTGCCTGCACGTGTGGGAGGGGCTTGACGGGCTCAGTGCTCCAGACACGCATAGTGAGAAAGGAGGGGTGCGGGGGGAGGGGGTATTGTTTTCTGCCAGCAGGGCTGGCAGCCTTCAGGGCAGGGCCTGACCCGGGCCTATTCTGAGCTGCGGCTCCTGTCACCACTTGGGAAATGATGACGCATGGCCCCTCAAGGGCGCCAAGGCACACATACTTGGTAGTGAAATGGAATCAAGAGTATGTTATTTTTAACAATTTTGAAAAACACTTGAAGAAAGCCAGGATGAAACACCAAACTGATGTCAGAGATCTGTGTCGGGACCTCCCCGTCTCAGGGCCTCAGTATACCCACCAGCGAGCTGGAGGACATGTGGCTTAGACTCAAGGATTTCGTTCTGGGTATCTCCTCTCAGGAAGAAAAGTGGCCTTATTCTCACTAAAGTGTTGAGGGCTTTGTTTGTCACCAGCCTGGGTGGATTGTGTTTTAGAAACCAGAGAAAGGGCATCCATCAGAGACAATGTGGAGCACCCCCCAACCAGCCCCAGATGCCCCTGGGAGGGGCAGGGAGGGCCCTATCCTGCTCAGATCCCATTCTTGGGTTTGCAGCTTGGCTCTCTGCATCCGTGTGTGCACTGCCCTTGGGGCCTCGCTTTGCCAATCTGCCCAATGGGACAGCAGGAATCCCATCCTTGAGGGCTTGTTGAGGGCATCAACTGAGATGCTGTGAAAAGGTTTGGCACCACACGTCAGCACAGGCATGAGCCCAGGTGCTTGACAAACACCAGAAGCTCCTGCTACACACACCTGGAGAGGGCAGGCAAGCTCTTCCCTGCACACCAGTCCTGGAGCCCCAGATGCATGAGAGGAAAGTGCTCCCATGGGATGGGTGCCCACGGCCCCTGCAGAGAACTTGGGACCCCCGTGTGCACAGGCCCTGTCGTCTTCTCAGGGGTCTCACTGATGATGTTCATTCCTGGGATGTTGCCCGCTGTTGTCACAGCCCAGAACCTACACAACATACAGCACACTCGGCCCCATAAATTTTGGGGACGCAGTGCACACGGGCCCCCTGAATATCACATCATGAGTTAATAAACCTTGGAATGCACAACTGAGCATGTTTGGAGGAAAAGCAGGGCATTGGGGCTGGAACGCGCCCTGGCCCTCCCGTCCCGGCACATGTGGTAGTCACTGTGCTCCCAGTGGGGTGTGCGGGTGAGGGGCATCTGTGGTGTCGGGCACACTGCACTTATGCACAGACAGGAACGTGGCCCACAGCAAGTGCAACATTAATCCCCACTCCGTGGCTGGCCTGGGACACACAAGCACTTTGCTCTCACCCTCTCTGGCCCCACGGGTCACCGTCCCCACGGACAGAAGAGGTGCAAAGAGGAGATTCCAGGAGCAAATGAGGAGGAGTCACGGCCTTTAGGGGAGGGAAGAGACCCCGATTCTTCCTTACCAACATTCAAAATCTCTGCTTCAAAGGGGGAAACAAGCAGCCCAATGCTGGGAAGGGAACTCAGTGGGGGCCCACGACAAAACCCACTGGGAGGACTCAGGAGGGGGTTGGTGGGCCGACCTGCCCGAGCCACCCGTTCTGACGTCAGACACCGCACTGCCCACAGCCGCCACAAGAACAGAGAAGCGACCACATTTCCAACCGAAGCCGTCCAGTGCCACAGGGCACTTGCTGACAGCCCATACACGCCGGCGGGCACAGGTGGAACCGGGACCCCAGCTGGCAGCAGGGCTGCTGACCCAGGGGGTGACCAGAGAGGTGCCTTGCGGACAGCGATGCATAAATACCAAGGCGGAAAGGGGGCAAAGAGGGGATCCCTGGGTGGCTCGGCAGGTTTGGTGCCTGCCTTTGGCCCAGGGCATGATCCTTGAGTCCCGGGATCAAGTCCCGCATCGGGCTCCCTGCATGGAGTCTGCTTCTCCCTCTGCCTGTGTCTCTGCCTCTCTCTCTCTCTTTGTGTCTCTCATGAATAAATAAATAAAATCTTTTAAAAAAAAAAAAAGGAAAGGGGGCGAAGAGCTGCAGGCAAAGTATGGGAAGAGAGCCCACATCACTGGAGGGACACGGGACACGGGACACATCCACTCTCCCTGCTCCTGAGAAACTGCTCATGGGCCCCTCGGGGAGAAGAGTGAGCAGAAGCTGGCTCAGGTCTGAGCCTCAGCAGGCGCTGCAGATCCGCGGAAAACCAGGAGAAGCAGGCCGAGCCCTGGAGGGCGGCCCAGGCTGTCACCCTCCTGGAGCAGCGGATGGCCACATGGCCACAGGAGCCCCCAGCGCTCATGCTCAGTGCTCCGAGGGACCAGAGAGGGAGGGCGGGAAACACACTCCAGAAGCAATAAATCACGACCTCTCTGAGGGGAGAGGCTTGAACCTACGGAACATGAGACAAAACGCACCACAGTGAGGCTGCTGGCCCGCAGGAGGCAGGCGAGGCTGCTCCCTCATGGTGGGACTTTATTCACAATTTTTCAAATTGCTTTTATTTACAAAATAAAAGGGCAGGAAAGGGACAGGGACAGTGGTGCCACCCAGGAGGTCACAGGACCTCCCTCACCCAGACACCCTGGTGGACTCCCAGGAGGCAGCATCTGTGACTGTGGGAAGCCGGCTCTTAGGCACTCCTGGTAGGAGCCTGAGTCATGCCCACTGGGTTCCGGGCTGAGCTCCACACCCACAGAGGTGCCCAGAGAGGCCACTATGACCTCGGACACACTGGGGCACCTCCTCGCTCAGTGAGGCTCCCTACGATCTTGGAGGGACCAGGCTCCCACAGAGGCTCCTGAGCAGAACGGTGCCACAGGCAGCCACAATCCTGGAGTCTGGACCCTGCCCGCATCGGCCCGTAGTGCACACGTGTTGCACTCTGGGACACTTCAGAAGGGCCACTATTTGCCCTCTGCTGCGGTCTGAATGTTTGTCCTGTCCCAAATGCATGCAACCTAACCCCCAAAGATCAGGAAATGAGGCCTTCGGGAGGTGCTTAGGTCACAAGAGTGGTGCCCCCACGAATGGGAGAGCCTCGCCGCTCCACCATGCGAAGGCGCCAGCTGTGACCCAGGAGACGGCTTTGACCATGGGCTCCCCAGCATGTGAGCGATAGCTCTGTGCTGTTTATAAGCCACCCGGTGGGTGGGATTTTGCTACCACCGCCCGGATGGACTAACACGTCCTCGGATGGACAAGACGCCCTCCAGCCGTGATAGGGCTGTGCGGCGCGCTGTGCCTGGCCACCACCTCTGCCGGCAAGTAGAGCTTTATGGAAACACAGCCAGGCCCCCTCACTTCTGTACTGTCCATGGCTGCATTCGCCTGGCAGGGACAGAGCTATGACTGGGACAGGCTGGTCCCTGCTCCTAAAGTATTTATTATCTAGCCCTTTACAGAGAAGGTTTGCAGACCCCCCTGTGTGGAGACATGGATGCCACCCACACCAGCGATAGAAAGCCTGTAGTGTGAGTGAGGCCCCACCCACAGCATCTGAGACCCCTGATTAGGCACACTCCTCTGGGGGTGAGTGCCCTGGGCACCTCTTGTACAGTATGACACTCCCAGACTTGCTTGCCCCCCAGAGCAAACCCTGGAGGGGTCTTATCAGTAAGGATGATGAAGTGGTTACTGTTTATGTGGATGGATGGAAGGAGAGGTGGATGGAGGGAGGGAGAAAGTGATGGAGGGAGGTAGGATGAGGGAAGGAGGGATGAAGGGATGGAGAGAGAGACAGAGGGAGGGACAGAGGGAGGGATGGGTGGAAGGAGGGATGGAGGGAGGGTTGGGAAAGGAGGGAGGGAGGGATGGGGGATGGAGGGAAGGAGGACAAAGAAAGTGGACCAGGAGCAGGTGTGGCAGGAGATGCACCCAGGACACAGTCTCAGGAGACACCCACCTTCAAGGTCATGCGAGGGCAGGGTTGGTGTCTCCTCACATTTTGCAGCCTGGACGCCCTCCAGCCTCACCCAGGCCCAGCCCTGGCTCAGGAGGAAGCCTTGCCTGCAGAAACGAGCTGTGCCAGCCACAGGGCTTCCTCCAGGGCACGGCCGTGGGCCGGGTTCAGGGGTCGGGGGGGTGAGCACTGGGGCCGCAGCAGGGCAGGTGTCCCCAGGACATGCCCACAGGGCTGGGGAGGCTACTACAGAACATCCCTTCACTCCCCTCACCACTTACACAGCGGGTGACACAGAGAGAGCACATCTAAAGCAAGCAACGGGGCAGCCCGGGTGGCACAGCGGTTTAGCACCGCCTTCAGCCCAGGGCGTGATCCTGGAAACCTGGGATGGAGTCCCATGTCGGGCTCCCCGCATGGAGCCTGCTTCTCCCTCTGCCTGTGCCTCTCCCTCTCTCTCTCTGTGTGTGTCTCTCATAAATAAAAAATAAAATCTTTAAAAAAATAAATAAGTAAAGCAAGCAACGTAAACAAGGAATTCATCCGTCCGCAGACGACAAAGCAGAGGCGGGGGCCACCTGCCCTGGCCTGGGTGCCTGCAGGTGGCCTCGGGGGCTGCATGAGTCGCCCTGGGCTCCTCTCTCTCCTCCTTCAGCTGGGTCTAAACGTGGTGCAGGCGGGGGTGGCATGGGCTGGTGCATCGCACAGAAGACGATGATGGAAGCCCTGGAGCGTCACGGGTGGAGAGAAGGGGGGCCTCGTCAGCTTGCTGCTGCCCAGGGAGCCCAGCCTCCCACCGGACCCCTGCTACGCGTCTTCCCTGTCCTCGGGCACACGCGCTCCTGCCAGTAGACCTCGGCTCCAGCTCAGACTTGCGGCGCTGAGCCCTGGGTCCAGCCCCGACTCAGAACTGTAACCCCACCAGTGACCGTGGCTCACGGTTGCCGAGACGCCTGTCCCCACATCAGCGGGGTATGTCCCTGCGGGGCCCACTCCAGTGTGTTCATAAGAGGAGCACCGGGCAGGGCTGGGAGACGGAGCCGGCCCGGCACCCGAGGGGAGACGCCGGCACCTGTGAGCCATTGGACCCTGTCACAGGGGTGGCGCCCTACACCCTTGCACCCGCGGGTCCAGCCCCCACCTGCTAGCCCACTCCACACACCCCGGCCGGGTCAGTGCCCAAGGTGTGCTCCTTCCTACCGGGTCCTCCTCCTACCCTCCATGCCCCCGCCGGTCCGCCAGCAGCTCTACCTGTTTGGCCAGCTCATTCTGTGCAGAGCCCCTGGTGCGTCCCGGGGTAAGACAGGGGGGACACCCCTGCCTCTGGTGCAGACAGATCCTGCAGGTGACAGAGGGAAGGCCCAGGTATGGCCCACAAATCCCGCTCTGGATGAACTGTAGGGTGGGGACTGTCCCAGGGAGGTGGGGCCACGCTTGCCCTGAAAGGCACCCTCCCGGGTGTGACGACCACAACTGAATGGTTAAGCCTGGCGAATTATGAGGTCCACACCCAGGCTGTCACGGGGACTGTCCAGGCTTCAAGTGTCTAAGCAGGAGGGCTTCCACGGCCACGGTCCTGAACCCCGACCCCTGCCTTGCTCCCCGTGACTCCAAGACTTGGTTACGGGGAGCAAAGCCCACCAAGGCCGACAGCAGGGAAGGCCACCCTGTGAGAGTTAAGGGGGCCACCCCAGGGGAAGGAAAGCCCCCCAACGCCAGCAAGGTGATCCCTGCAGACCACCTGCTCACACCCTTCTCCGTGGCACAGTGCGGGCTTCCAGCTCCCTGGCCTGTCACTGTGTCTCACCTTTCAACGGTCCCAGAGCTGGAGGGAGGTAGGGCATGACCGGTCAGCTGCATGATCCTGGCAGCCCGCGCCATTAGTGCCTGCGGTTGGGAGGCAGTGCCCCTTCAAGGGGCCTTCCTCAGACGTGGGGTGAGTCCTCTGCAAGCACCCAGCCCCTCAATACAAGAGGACGTACTTCTCCCTCCATCCATTGGAAGGCACCAATGGGGACACAGGTTTGGGGAGAGGCAGGGTGCAGTTGGGAGGTCAGACGCACCATGAGAGAGATAAGCACTCATTCACTCATTCATTCATTTATCCATCCAGTGCAGTAACAATTGAGTGCATGCTGTATGTCAGGCACAGAGAACCAAGAGTGAACAAGACACCCCAAATCCCTGCCTGCACTGGGCTACTTTCCAAGGGGTGAGGGTAAGGCAGTACAGCAGAGGGCTTCAGTAACAAAGCGGTGAGCAAAGGGCCCTGGTTTCCAGACCTGGTCCAGGAGGTCTCACCTAGGAGTCAGAGTGTCAGTGGAGATAGGGGCCATGTGTAGAATTGGGAAAGGCATCTGGGGTAGAGGGGGAGCACATGCAAAGGCCCTGGGGCACAGGCTTCACTAGCAGAGGGGATGGCGGTGAGAAACGGGGTCAGAGAGGGAGCCTTGGGGTGGGCCTGGAGGTGGAGATTGTGGTGGGCTGTGCAGGCACCCAGGCTTTTATTCTAAGCAGAGCATCCTCCAGGAGGTCCTGACCACGAGGACAAAGGGTTGAGTTGGGTCTGTGTACGGGATGTAGAATAGACAGGACCAAGTGACAGCCTGGAGGGACTAGGGGCAGGGAGGACCAGGAGGGCCAGGTGGCCACAAGAGCAGCGTGAGGCTAGATGTGCCGAGCTCGATTGCCATGCATGATGCAGGGGAGTGGCTTCAAAGGAGAGAGAGTCATGGTGAGCACAGGGGGCATGGCCCCAGCTGCGAGTCACCCCTTACTCTGGGCTCTCCTCAAAGAGAAAGGGGGCGCTGCTGGAGGACACAGAGTCCACTCACTGGGCAAGTGTTTACAAAGACCATTTGGGTTTGCAGACATTGTGCTGGTTGCCAAAAGCCTAGGAACCAGCAAGAGGCAGGCTTCCCGGTCTCAGAAAGGGAAACTGTAACAAGCAATCCGCAGTGTCACCAGCAGACCTGATGTAACGGCATGTGCCAGGGGGGCAAGGAGAGAGTAAACTAACAGGGCGGTCCAGGTAGGGGTCTCGGGAGAGGCATCTCCGCAGAGGGGAACATAGCTTGTGTGAGGGCAGGGAGGAATGGCTGGTGCCAAGGCCCTGTGGCAGGTGAGCTCAACCATGAGCTGCCCATGGAATCACTGATGCTCCTTCCTCTGAAGAAGGCTGGGAGCCCCTGCCAGGGCAGGGAGGGTGAGAACTAAGGTCACAGCACCCACCTGGGGTTTTATTCCTCATGGGAATCAACAAGTGTGCGCCCCTTCTGGCAGAGTAAGAGCCAGAGGACCAGGTCCAGGCCCCAGGAGCAGTCTGGGAAGAAGCAGAGGTGGCAGGAGCCAAGCTGATGGTCAGAGAGATGTGTCTAACGGTGAAGTCCACCTGGGGACAGGGAGGGATCACGGTGTACTCCAGGGCTCTGGGCTGAGCCCCTGGGCAGAGCACAGAAGAGACTAACCACCCTCTGGATGTGTGGATCTGAGGGTGCAGGTAAGGAGCCAGAGGAGAGGTGAGGGACCCCAAGGGCAATCCGGCAGGGCTCTCCAGCAGACAGCAGGACATAAAGGACCCTGGCCCTAGGCGAGCTCTCTGTCACTTGTTTCGTAGACCTGGCGAGCCCCCCAGATGGAGGGCTCACCTGCCACAGGGCCTTTGCACCTACACAGAGGACAGGCAGACAGGGCTCAGGGATGAGGCCCAAGCCCTTTGTGCATGGAAGGGAAACAGGCTCAGGGAGACCGGCAGTGCCTGCTGGAACCCACGTACCCCCCCCCACACACACACACACCCCTGCAACCTGCAGCCAGGCACCCAGCGTCTGATCCTCCCACAGGCCATGTCCCATCTAGCAACACGTCGGAAATGCCGAGAAACGCCAACATGAGGCCCAGAAAGATCTCCAGATCACCTCATCTCCCGTTTCTTCTTCCTGGCCAGCTGGCTTCATTGGCTTCATTCCTTCACCTGCCCAGGCTGCCCCGGGCATAGCAGAGCCTGGGGAGGTCATGTGGGTGACCCATCCCGAGACCGGCCTCTGGGAAGGAGAGGCCCCTGCCTGGGGTCACAGTGTGAGGACAGCAGAGGGGACAGAGCCCAAGGCCCTCTCCAGCCTGGCTTGGCCAGCGGCATCTCCCCGTACATATAATGAATTTTCCACATCATTTGGTATCTTGCGACACATCACACCAAGCAGAGTCATATTTCAAAAGCAATTAGGCTGAAGTTTCCTACAAAGGACCTGCCACCAATTTACCCACAAGCAACCCTCTCTCCTCCCCCAGCAGCCCTGAGAGGGGCTGGTGCAGACTCCATGGGGGGCGAGCCCAGTGATGCCCTCAGATTGACCAATAGCGCCAGGGCCCCCAAGCCTGGCTCCAATCCATGAACTATATTTAACCAGGGATGACAAATCACCCCCCTCAGGAATGTTCTAGAGTCATTCTGCCCCTCCCATGGAGCTCGGGGAGGCCTCCTCCCCACTCCCAGCCTCGGGAGGAGGTAGTCCAGGGACCCCTGGCCCAGGGAGGCTCTCCAAGGCCAGCGGGTAAGTGTCCTAGGGCCACACCCTGAGTGGGCTAAGGACAACAGACACTGCTTCCCTCTGGGTCTGAAATCAGCAGGGCTGTCCTCCTTTCTGAGGTTCCAGGGGAGGCTCTTTTCCGCCCTTCCAGCTCCTGGGGCTACAGGTGCTCCTAGCCCGGTGGCAGCTCTGCTCTGACCCCATGGCCTGTGGGGGAGGGGGGTGGCATTCTCTCTCCTTTCTCATCGGGACACAGTTGTAGCATTTAGGGACCCCCTTCCCCCGCCCAACATTCCTGGCTGATCTCATCTTGGGACCCTCAGCCTAATCACATTGGCATAGACTCTCTTTCCAAGTGAGGTCCCATTCTAGGGCCGGGACATGGCCATACTGTAGGGTGGCCACCATTCAACCTACCGGGCACTTCCTGCCTCTGCACGGTAGGTGAGCCGTGGGTGGTACTGTGGGTGGGGTGCGGAAAGTAGCACTTCTTCCTGAGTGCATGGACACCATTTTCTAGAAAGATCCCTCCCTGTGTTAATAGACAAGGAGTCAGGGCATGTTGTGTTTGTCAGAATTGTGCCTCTTCAGGGAAATACAGTCCCTCCAGTCACAGCCAGAGTCAGCTTCACGCATCCAGAGTCGACCCTGTCCCCACCACGGCGCAGCCCAGTGGACAGGGGGTGGGCAGTGTGGGCATCACGTCCCCTCTTCCCTCCACATGCCTGTCTGAATTTAGTTCTGAGTTTTATAAACATCTTTAAGTCCCTAAATTCCAGCAAGTGTAAAATTCATAAGCGAGTTGAAAGTTCTAGTAGAAAGAGGCTCTAAATTACTACAGACACGAAAGGACATGGTCTTTAAAATAGAACGGGCGAGAATGACAGCAGCTGTGCACTCGGTGGGGTGAGTCATCAGCTGGCATCGGTCCCCAGGCAGCGTGAGGCGTGCCTCACAGAGGGGCCCGACACTCAGCGCCTCGGGTCACAGGCTACGTGTGCCCCCAGCCCCCTCGGTGTGTAAGGAACTTCACACTTCACCCCAGAGCAGTGGGGAACCAGGGTGAGTTAGTTCCAAGTTGGGAAACAATAGGATCAGCTGGAGGGGAGGCCAGTCCCCCACTGCCCATCAGGGGACCACACTGGCTTGTACCAGGGTGGAGGCCGAGGACACGGATGGCGTGGACAGAACGTGGCTCCTGTGGGAGAAAAGTCCACAGGCCTGTAGATGGATCAGGGGCATCTGGGGGTGTGCCAGAGGTCTCAGACAGGGGGTGGACAAGAGGGATACAGGAGCTGCCTGATTCTGTCCACACTATGCTGTGATTCCAGGGAGACCCCTCCAGAAGCAGGGTGTGTGGGTCTGGAGCTCAAGGGCAAGACCTGCAGAGTCAGTTGGGAACTTCGAGCACACACATGGTATTGAAGCCACAGGGAGCGCACCAAGTGGGTGAGCAGAGGGCCAAGGGTTGGGAGATGTACCTTCCAGAACTGGGATGGGGGTTCCCTATCGGGGGCCTGCGTGGGGTGAGGGACAAGGGGCAGGAAGAGCCACAGGGAGCAGGGATGCAGCCCTGCATCTGTCCACCGGGATCTCTGGCTTAGAAGGTGGGTGGGCCACAGACACTCAGGCCCTTCCCACCAGGTCCAGAGGACAGACAGGGGAAAGGAGGTGCCAGCCCAGAGCCCGGGAGAAGGAAATCCAGAGAAACCATCCAGGCTGCCCCACGAGACCCAGAAACCCGGAGCCCCGGGAGGCAGCCAAGGCAAAAAGAGCAAGAGGCTGCTGAGCCCCAAAGCCCCTCCTCCCTGCCCTCCCGCACAGGACCCTGGGTGTCCAGCTCCTGGAGAAATCAAGCCAGGGATGCTCCAGCTCTGGGCTGCTGGCATGGAGGGGACATAAGCCTGCTGAACTGGGGACCCCTTGCCCTCTCCCCATCCGGCCTTCACACAGGAGAACTGGAGGCCAAGGTACTTGGCCCCACAAAACAGATTCCAGGAGGCTGACACAGCCAGCTGCCTGGCTCCTCAGTCCCCACACCAAGGTCACCTGAGGGATGGTCCTGGGAGCCAGAGCACCTGCCTATGAGGCCCAGCAGCCAGGTCAAAGAAGCTGTAAGAAGTTCCAGAGAGTCAAAACAAATGAAAGAAGGTGGTGCTCCAGCCAAATCTGCAAGAGCATTTCCCAGAGCACGGCCTAGTGTTCCTGCTAAGACCCTCTGAGGCCCCCACCCAAGGAATGGCTCATCATCATGTCCTGTTAGCAGAGCAGGGATAGATGCTTCCTGCAGGAAAACACACGGTCACTGCAAAGGACAGAAATACGAAGGCATCACTCAGAAGCGAGGAAGGGAAAATGCAAGACGGCAGAACCTCCAGAGTATTGAGGGGCCGCGCCCTCAGCCTGGCCACAGGACCCCTCAGGGGGCCTGCCGTTCTGGGACTCTCGTCCTGCTTCCGCCTGGAGCCACTTGGGTGTGCCGGCAGAGGATGCAGGGAGCCCGGGATGAGGCCCAGGCCGAGCAGGGAGACCAGGCCGTGGGGCTGGCATTTGGGGCATCCTAGTGGAAGGTGTGTAGAACATTTGTGTGGGGTTTTTTGAAGGAGAAAAGCCTGATAGAGGTTCTGTGTGGTCAGTTTTACACATTGGCATCACCCATCAGCTGACTTAGGCAAAGGAGGTACCCTCAGCAAAGGGGGGCCGCTGACAATCAGCTTTCCTTAAGAGGAAAACCAAGGCTCCCCGGAGCAAGGAAGATTTCTGCCTCAAGACAGCAGCGCCAGCTCCTCCTGAGCCCCCAGCCCACAACCCTCGGTTGCTCCAGTTGGAAGCCACCCTGTCAGGAGGCAGGTCCTCGAAACAAGCTCCCTTATACCCAATAATCAATAATGCACATGTGCATGTACACACGTACATTTGGCTCCCTCCCTGGAGAGCCCCGATGGGTACCTGTGCACTGGGAATGAGCCAGCCACTCTGAGGAAAACACAACCCACGCAGGAACAGAGCTGATCACAGGGCAGCAACATAGCTCCCTCCACGAGCACTCCTACGGCTCTAACCACGCTCATGCGAGTTCACAGGACTCCCCCCAGCCACACCAATCACAGTCATCATTTCACATATTTACACATGGGAAGACAGAGGAACAGAGAGGCCTGGGAATCTGTCATACAGCCACCAGCCCAGCGTCAGATGTGACCACAAGCTGTGACATGACACCTCGAAAGGATGGGAAGACAGGTGTGTTTAGAAGCTAAGTCCTTAGGATGCCTGGGAGGCTCCATGGTTGAGCGTCTGCCTTCAGCTTAGGTAGTGATCCCGGGGTCCTGGGATCGAGTCCTACATCAGGCTCCCCACAGGGAGCCTGCTTCTCCCTCTGCTTGTGTCTCTGTCTCTCTCTCTCTCTCTCTCTCTCTCTCTCTCTCTCTCTCTGTGCCTCTCTTGAATAAACAAATAAAATCTTAAAAAAAAAAAAAAGGTAAGTCCTCAACTGCATAATAGGACACCAATTCCATAGCCAAAAGATAGCACAAAAAGCACACTATTTGGGGAGTTGCAGGTGAGCACTGAAGAAGCCAATGAAGATCGGGGGAGGGCTTGTTCTTGGGCTAGAGGGTGACCCATGTGGCTGGGAGAGGGGTTGACCTCTCAGGCCCTTTACCTTTTTGATTATGTGTGAGATTTTCTCTGACCAAAGCAGAACTATTTTAACAGGGCCACTGCCCACCCCAGAAGCCTGGGACCTGGTGGGTGGGGGGAGTGGTGGCCTAGGCCAGGGGACTCCCCTGGAGTCCATGGCCAGCCCCCAGGTCCCTGGAGAAGCCACCAGTGGATGGCTGGAAAGAGTGGGCCGTCCCTGCCACCCACTGCCCCTCGCCTCCCTCCTCAGCCTTCAGGATGTGTCCCTGAGGCTCTGGAGTTGCCCAGCAGCCTCCACCCTGCAGCCTCCCCCCAGGCAGCCTCTAGCCCGCCCCAGGGCCCACTGACCAGTCATCTCCCTCTGCTGCTCCGTCTCTGTGCCTCCTCCGCCTCCTCTCTCTGGATCTGGAGGCAGCTGGTGGCTCCTCCCCACCCCCCAGCCTCTTCTCCCAATGCTCAGCTCCCCTGAATGGGCCCCCCCAAACCCACACCCTCCAGACCTTGCTCAGCCAGCCTCCCTCTGCCCCATGTTGCCAGCCACACCCTGGGCATCCTCCGGAATCTTTCCCCACTTTGCCCAACTCCTGCCTGGGCACTGCAACCCCTGACTGACGCTGAGCTTCCCCTGCATGCCTCTCTTCCCCCCCTCCTCTTTCACCTCCTCCTCCTCCCGCTCCTCCTTCTTGCTGGTTTTCTGTCTACTTGGGTCAGCTTTAGAAATGGGCTCTGAGATCTCCGATTATAATTGTGGATTTATCTATCTAATCTTGCAACATTTTCTGGTTTCCATTCATTTAGTTTGAAGATCTCTCTTAAGGGGCATAAGCTGTCAGGGTTGTGATGCCTCCCTGTTGAATTGACCCCAGATCATTAGTAAAGGACCCACTTTAATCCTACCAATTCTCTGCTCTGGAGTCTACCTCATCTCATTATCCACGCCTGCTGTCTGCCAGCTGGTATGTGCACGTGTTCTTTCCCATCTTTTTTTTTTTTAAGATTTATTTATTTATTCATGAGATACACACATAGAGAGGCTGAGACACAGGCAGAGGGAGAAGCAGGCTCCCTGCAGGGAACCCGACGTGGGACTCGATCCCAGGACTCCAGGACCATGCCCTGGGCTGAAGGCAGTGCTAAATCACTGAGCCATCCAGGGATCCCCAGAAGATTTGTATTTAATGTAATTATTAATGATTGGATCCACATCTGTCTACCATCTTGCTACCTCTTTGCTCCTTCCCCCTTCTCCCGCCCTCTTTTGGATTAAGGAGAATTTGCTAACATTGCATCTTTTCTCCTTTGTTGGTTGATGAACTAGAACTTCCAGGGCTGGAGTCTGAGAAGTCCTCTCACACCCGGGGTTCCTGGGTCACTCTCCTCGGCCAAATGCCACATTTAATGCCCCAGACGCCATTGTTTCGCATCTTCTATCTGGTTCTAGTTGCTACACCATCTTGGCTGGAAGGGGGAATCCCCATTAATCCTTTTTTATCCAGAGCTGGCCTCTCTGGCTTGTAGCCCAACTCCTGACTGGACCCCTACCCCACTGCCAGCCACTCTGCCCATCCTCCATCTCTGTTTAGGTGGCAGCCTCCCCCAGAGCCCTCCCTGCCCCCCCTTTCTCCACACAGACCCTCCCACTGCTGCCACTGCCCGTCCAGGCTGCCTCGCCCTGCAGACTGTGGGCTCCTTGAGAGCAGAAACGGGCCCCACCCCAGCACTGCACCTGGCACTTAGGGAGCACTCAGTAGGTATGGCCTGGTGGCTGATCAGTGGATTTCACCTTCTCCTCTCCTGTCCACAGATTCCAGGCCTTTCCTACCTGGGAAAAAACACGGCCTGCTGGGAAGAGCTTCTCTTCGTAACTGACCCCCCAGCAGGCTCAGTTACCAGCTTCAGAGCGGGAGCTCGTGAGGGCTGGTCCCTGATGCTGGAGTCCTTGTGCGGTCGGACGTGTCTCAGCCGTGTGACCTGGGACAAGCTCCCCAACTTCTGCGGCATTATCCAACCTGGACTATGCGGTGCCCCCCACCCTAGAGTCCTCTCACAGACTCCGTGAGCTGGAGCAGGCAAGGCCTGGCCTCGGCAGCAGCTCAGGGGATCTGAACTCAGCTCATTTGACAGATGTCACTGACAGTCCGTTAAGTGCCAGGCACTCTTCTGGGCACCCCCAGGACGAAAGCAGATAGAGTCTCTGCTGCTGGAGACAGTCCGTACGTAGTAAACCAGTGAGAAACCACCTAGCACGCTGGAAATGTGCAGTGCAACATAACGGATGCTACAGGGGTATCGGCACAGCTCAGTAAGGGGGCCCCGCACAGGGGTGGGGAGTGCAGGTACGATTTGACACACGGTGCTCAGGGGCCTCCTGAGAAGGGACCCCAAGCACAGACTTGCAGGAGGTGAGCACACCATTGACCTGCTTTAGACCGGTTGCCTTGCTGCCCATGCAGAAGGGCTGGCAGGGCCCTGGAGGCCGTCCTGGCTGATGCAGGTGGGAGGCAGGTAGTGTGGCATGTGGGCCAGGACAGAGGTGTCCTCCACAAGGACCTAGATTCCTTCCCCGTCAGATGGAGGAGGCCTCGCCCCTTCTGTTGCCCCCCACCCCCCCGCCATTCCCACATTCCCTACCTCATTCCCGGCTCCTTGCCTCCTTCACAGTTATGATTTCTCAAGAATCTGGGCCTCAAGTTTATTTTGCTTTAGCCCAAGGTAAATATGTCTGTTCAAATTTATGGAGAAACATTTGCAGAGTTGAGTTCTACAGTTTGTTCTTTGAAACGATCAGTCTATTTAAATAAAATGTGAGCTCAGGGACGCCTAGGTGGCTCAGTGGTGAAGCATCTGCCTTTGGCTCAGGCAGCAATCCTGGGGTCCTAGGATGGAGTTCCACATCAGGCTCCCCGCAGGGAGCCTGCTTCTCCCTCCGCCCATGTCTCTGCCTCTCTCTCTGGATCTCTCATGAGTAAATAAAGTCTTAAAAAAAAAAAAGTGAGCTCAGATATTTAGGCCCAAAAAAGTAGAGTTCTTGTACTTTTTTGGGCACATGGTGCTTCTGCCCTTAGGCCTTTGCTCACACTGCCCCCTGCCTGGCCTTACCTGCCTGGACCCCCACCAGCCAGGACCCCCACCTGCTGGATCCCCACCTGCCTGGATCCATACCTGCCTGGACACACACATGCCTGGACCCCCACCTGTCTGGACCCCCACCTGTTTGGATCCACACCTGCCTGGACCCCCATCTGCCGGGACTCCTACCTCCTGGGACCTTCACCTACCTAGATCCACACCTGCCTGGACTTTCACCTGCCTGGACCCCTACCTGCCTAGACCCCCACCTGCGTAGATCCCCACCTGCCTGGACCCACACATGCCTGGACCCCTACCTGCCTGGATTCCCACCTGCCTGGACCCCCACCTGCTTGAACCCCCACCTGCTGGGACCCCCACCTACTTAGATCCAC
This sequence comes from Vulpes vulpes, assembly GCF_048418805.1. Classification (NCBI taxonomy): domain Eukaryota; kingdom Metazoa; phylum Chordata; class Mammalia; order Carnivora; family Canidae; genus Vulpes; species Vulpes vulpes. The sequence goes on from NC_132793.1 coordinate 108,854,238, forward strand.
AGCTGCCTGGATAGCTATTACTGGCCTTTAAGTGGCCTCCCTACCGGGGAGCCTGACAAACCATGGAAATTCTTCAGTAAGCACTCAGGGGAGGGCAGCCAGGGTCCCAGGACCCTGAGAGCCCAGGAGCAAGGAAGTAAGTTCATGCTCAGTTCACTCTGCCTGCGCACCTACTGTGTGCTGGCCCAGAAACAGGAGGAATCAGACAGACCCAGTTTGGGGGGATTCTAGTCATGAGGGAGGTTTAGTCCAGTGGGCAGTTCTAATACTGTTAGGAGGTCCTGGTCCTGCAGGACAGTCCTATCCTGAGGGGGCATCCCAGTTCTGAGGAGGCGGCCCTCTGCCTGCAAGGGGTCCTGGTCCTGAAAGGTAATCCCAGTCTTGTGGTGTGGCCCTATCCCTACGGGGGGTGGGAGCAGTCCTCAGGAAGCCGACACTGAGCTCAGTCGGGGCACATGGAGGTGACATCTGTAAGAGACAAAGGGGGCTGAGAGCAGGTTGGGAAGGAAGCCCTTGGGACCACCTGCAGGTGTGACAGGGCCTCCCCCAGGGCAGAGGCCACCTGTGGCTAGAGTCATGGGCTGGGCAGACACGTCCGGGCTCCAGCAACCTGAGTGTCCAGTCCCTGGCGCCTCACTGGAACAGTGCAGCGGGAGGCCACCAGCCCGTCACCCCTGCGAGTCTGTTCCTGATGGGGCAGCTCAGACATGGTCTTCAGGCCACCTGCTCCTTTGACCAGAGCTGTGTCCACCATGTGCTCCTGAGGGTCCCAGGCCCAGCAGGCAGTGCAGGAGGGGCCAGGGTATCAGATCAGAGACACTGCTTCTTCAGCATGGGTCCCATTGGCCCCTTCAGATCCAGCTGCAGGCCTTCTGACTTCAGAATGTTTGAGATGACAGGACCTGCATCTTCCATGGGGGGTTTTCAGGAAGACCCAAGCTGGTCAGGGTGACAGCATTCAACACCTCTAGAGAGATGAGGGTCATGACCAAGCCCCTCTCTGCCTGCCAGGAGACTGACCTAAGGGTCTTGTGATCGTGGACCTGACTACCTGTAGTCCCATCATCGATACCTTAGGGGGACCCTGAGCCCCAGGACACAGCCCCCAGAGCCAGGGAGATTGTGCCACCCAGGTCTACACGCAAGCTGCCTGGAAGCCTGCAAGTACAGAAACGGCCAGGGGATCTTGAAGTCCCCCACAGAAAACAGACGGGTGCTGGAGGACCTCCAGGGCCACCCTGGGGAAGCTCCCACCCCAGATGTTCCACAGTCCTGGAGAGACCATGGGGGGCACCAGTCAGCAGCCCAGCTCAGCTCCCCCCATCGAGCACCCGACTGGACATCCAGCCCTGCCAGCCCTCAGATGATAGCAGCCCCAGTGGACATCAGGCATGGCCACACAAGAGCCTCCAGGCAAGAGCCCCACAGCCAGCAAAACCCTCCTGAATGCCCAGCCAGAAAAGTCACAGGTGATATGAACTAGGTGTCATGGGGCAGTTTGCAATCTGTCTTACAACCTTGTCACCCGGGAACACCTGCTCTAGGTTGGGGGTCACCTTGGGCTTGGAGGGGGAGGGGCGTGGGGCCAGGGAGGGGGTGAAGAGGTCTCACTGTTGGCAGAGATGTATTTCTATAAACTGGGAAGACATGAAGCTCTATGTAAAGCTCTGCTAAGCACACCCGACCAGTACGAGGTGGAGAATTAACCAGTCAGGAAAGTCACAGTGACCCGTGGCAACAATAAATTATCATCTAGCAGGGAAACTTGCAGGAAGAAATGAGACAAGGGTGCACACAGAGGTGCCTGTCAGAAGGAAGCAGAGGCGCACCTGAGCATGCCAGGGTGTGGACCAGGGGCCCGGGGCGGCCACGAACCGGAGGGAACCAGGGTATCCGCAGGCTGACTCACTCCCTCACCCATAGGCTTTGGGGAGGGTCGCTCTGCCTCCTGCAGCATCTGATGGCTCCTGGGGCTCCTGGGTTTGTGGCCACATGCTCCCTGGGCATCCTCTCCTCCTCCTGTAAAGGGCACTAGCCCCTGGGATTAGGCCACCCTGCCCTCGTATCTTATCTTAGCTAATCACATCCACAAAGACCCAATTTCTAAACAAGGTCACATTCTGAGGTTCCAGATGGGCAGGAATATGGGGGACAGACCCTACTGAACCAAGTACTTCTGGAGCAGAGACCACGGGAGCGGAGGCTTGACCACATGTCCATTTCTCTGCACGTCCAAAGTGCCCGGCACAGATTCAGGCCATGGGAACCCTCCACTCTGCCAGCCAGACCCGAGAGCCCTGGGCAGGGCCCCTGGACAGAGGGGGCGCTGCCAGAGACAGCAGGCTAGGAGGCTGAGACGCCAGGGCTGCTGCCTCCCCACCCGCCCCCTCCCCTGCCCCCTCCCCTCTACTCCCCACCCCCACCCCTACTTCTCTCCCCTCCTCCCCTTCTTCCTCCTTCCCTCCTCAGTGGAGTCTCAGGTGCACATGGGCTCCCGTGGTTAAGATGCTCTGGAGAGTAGGAGGAAGGGAGAGGCCTGCTCTGCGCTCTGCTGGGGGGGGGGGGGGGGGGAGTCCATTCATCGGGGAAGAAGGAAGGCTCTCCAAGGAGAACATGTCTCCAAACTGCTCCAGGATCACATTGCCAGCAAAGAAAGGGTTTTCTTAGGTTCCAGCCTCAGCCACAGAGCCACTCATCTGGGCATTGTGGCCTTGAATGTGTGTGCTGGGGGTGGGGACAGGCGACATCGCCCTTGCAGCAGCCATGCCCCAGGGAAGCAAGGCTCAGAGTGGCCTCGCTGTTGCCGGGGGCCATCAGCCAAGGTGGCAGTCAGGTGGCTCTGACCCAGGCCATGATTTCAGCTCTGCGGGCCTCTGGGCCCCATCTCCCCAGGGCCCATCTCCCCATGCCAACATCACAGACTGCGGTACAAATCCAGCAAATCCTTTGTCCTGGCCAGATTCTGTCCTGGATAAACAGTGGCCATCACCGGGGTGGGTCAGAGTTGGGCTGTGACCCAGATCAGTGTGGCTTCAGGACCCACATCCCTCCTAGGTCACTGGCCCCCCCACAGCAGACCCCCTCCCAGCTAGTCTTGTCCTGCCTCAGGCTAAAGCTCTCCCCAGACCACCCCAGCACCTCCATGTGGCCCCTGCAACGTTACCACCTCCCCTGCAACCTGCAGCACCCCACAGCAGGCCAGTCTGTGTGGACACAGTGGGCGCTCAGCATCTGGCTGGGCAGCCAGGCTCCTCTCCTGGGATCTTACCTTTGGTCCTCAGGCTCCCCTCCCTTTACTGTCCAGGAGCCTCCATGTTCTGGAGGAGTGGAGGCCCTCAAGGAGGCTCGGGCACCTCCACTGGTGGAGGGGTCTGTCCTGAGTGCCCTGGAGTGTGGGGGAGGCAAAGCCAGGAGAGGCTATCTCACCCCATCTCCCAGCTCTGGGAGATCCCAGGCCTGCGGCCAGGTCCTGCCTGAAGGGCAATGGAGTTGAGTCTACCCCCCAGGGGGTCAAGGCCTGTGTCCCCCATGTCATAGTGAGTCTTGCCCTGTCCATTACAGACTGGATGCTCTGGTCCCAGCATCCCTGTCCAGGGCTGGTGGCCTTGGGCTTGGTGGGGCAATTGCCATCCTTTGTTTGCCTGAAAAGGTGCACCCCCTGATGCCCCTGCTCCCACAACTGACATCCTCCCAGGGCAACACAGGGCTGACGGCCACCAGGCCCCCACCAACCAGCCCCAGAGAACACAGCCTCTACTGCGGCTTCTTCAGCTTCTGAGGCTCGAGGGTTAGCTCAAGTCCAAGAACTGCTGTGCTGGAAACTTGTCCCTGCACTGGTGACACAGTCACTGCAGAGCCAGGCCACAGTGACGGGTGCAAGGTATTGGGGGCGGGGCGGAGCCCAGGCCCTAGAAGCCCTCGGTGAGTCAGTGAGTCAGTGAGTGGGGCGCTGGGCTGGTACCTCCTCAAGGTGTCTCAGCCAGTCCACAGGTGAGCATTGCTCAGATGAGACCTTTAGGTCTGGGAGCATCAGACCATGGGAAGAGTTGGAACATTGGACAGAGTCTTGAAGGATGTGTAGGAGTTCTTATCCCAACCTTCAGGCCACCTACCATCAGGTGAAGCCCTGACCTGGCCTGCACCCCACCATGCTCATTCCACTGTCCCCCATGGGGTCCTCAGGGCACTGACCACTGCCGGTCACCTGAGGCTCCTGCGCCCTGATCCCTGCAGCTCCTGCCACCTCGGATGCCCTTCACTTCTCTCCCTTCACCACCTCCCATGTGGGGTACCCCTACTTCTCCTTCCACCCCTCCCCCACACCTGCATGGGGGTCTCCCTCTCCAAACTCTGACCTCCCCCAACTCCCACTGGCCTTGCCTGAGTCTCTGTCTCTCACCAGAATGGGGGCTCCTCGGACAGGGGCTACATCTGGTTCCCCTACGCCCTGGCACAGGCCCTGGGGGGGGGGGGTTCAGGTAGCTTCAGGGGGCTTCAGGGCCCCCAAATCAGACCCTCTGCCCCCGTTAGTGAGGCCCCCAGAAAGGGCCTGCTCTCAGTGCCACCTCCACTCTCAATCGCAGTGTCTCCCCCTACCACTGGAGGCTCATGCATGATAAAACTTTCTCCGGGGGAAGAATTTGCTCTTTGCTGTGACCCATTATCTTCCTGGGTTCTGGGTAGAGCTGCTGAGTGCAGTTCCGAGGGCGGCTGGGTGGCCAGGCTGGCACCGAGCTGGAGGGAGGAAAGGACAGAGGGTCCCTCCCCTGCCCCAGGCCCCTCTCCAGCCCAGTTCCCACAGTGAGAGGGGCTGTGGAACCAGATGGGCACAAGGAGCCCCTGCATGGGAGCGGGGCTTTGGGGCCAAGGGCACCTCCCTACTCCCATGCATCCTTCAGCCCAGGAGGGGTCAGCCCCCAGCCTCACCGTCCTGGCCATGGAGGGGACAAAGTCAGGAGGGATTCCACACAGTGTGTGCAAGGTGGGCACAGCACCAGGTGCCATGGGGGAGCCCTGCTTCTCCCACAGGCCCGTGGCCACACCCCTCCCTGATCCTCAGGTTCCCCAGCTGTGAAAAGAGGTTATAGTTTCCTCCCTGGCAGGGAGGGCCGAGCAAGGAAATGGCGCTGACATCACCCCAGAAAGTCAGCGTGCATGCTGCTGAGAGCCTCGTCCTCAAGCACAGACGCTGCTGCGTGGACCAGGATCCACTCATTCAGCAAATACGGCAGGCCCCCCTCAAGACGCCCACGCACTCACATGCACGCATGTGTACACACATAAAAACACATGCATACACACAGACTGTACACACACATACTTGCACATTTATACACATATACACAAATGTGTACACAGACATAAGCAAACCTGCCTACATGTGTGAATACACACTTATGCACATGCTTATACTCATGTAGGCATGAGTACACATGCATACATGCACATGCACACATAAAATGCATATGTATACACATACCTGCACATATACACACATGCACACAGATGTGTACACATAAGCAAGCCTGTCTACATGTGTGCATACATGTACACATATGTGCATAGACATGCGATGCATCTGCATGCACACATGTAGGCTGAGTACGTGTACATACATGCACACGTACATGTGTGTACTCACACGCATGTAAGCACACACTCAGGGCTCCCTAAGCAAAGGAGCAGGGTAGATTAAAGGAGCACTGCAGGGATGAGAAGAGGCTTGGGGGACCCTCCCCATCTCTAGGCCCAGCCTCCCTTGGGAGAAGGGACCCTTGGTCTGCCCTGCTTTGCCCTCAGGACACCTGAGGTGGCCAGCCTGGGAGAGGCAGCCAGCAGCACCCCACGAACCCTGGGGGTCCCTGGAGGCAGAGCAGAGGATGTAGGAGTCACTGCTTCCCAAATTCATACCTCACTTGGTCTGGCTGTCTCCACCGGATGCATCTCTCAGGACTAAACCAAGTCAGGACCCTGTTGCTGTGTGACCCTGCCCAGGGATACTTTCTCTCTCGGGCCTCTGGAGGGAGTGGGATGTCCTCTACCAGGCTGCCACAGGCCTTGGCAAACCCCACATTTATCCAAGGCCAGACATAGAAGCCAACCCTGTGGGCTCCCAGCTGGCAAGAGCCATAGCAAACTCCACAGGGCAATGGATGGACTCTCCCAACCGGGAGCCTGGGCCCGGGGCCTGAGTCCTGCCAATGGCCCTCAGGGCCCTGGGGACAACACACAGCCTCTCTGGGCCTCTAACATGGCCTCATCTATCCCCCAGCTCTCGGCTCTATGAACTGAAAGGTCCTCAGTGGGTGTGTATATGTGCATGTGCATGTGTGTGCATGCATGTACGTCTGTATGTGTGTGAATGCATAATGACAGCTCATCCACCTTATTCCCTCCTAACCATCCCTTCATGCTCTGACTCCCTCCATCCCCCATTGCAATAGTTGCTTCCTCTAAAGGCTTCCTTACTCGGTCTGAATGTGTTTTCATTTGACACTGGTCACCAGTACTTCCAGTAACGTGGATGACGGTCACTTTCTCCTGCGCAGGGAAGGCACAGGTGTTTCAGGCCTCACAGTGAGGGCGGCCCGGGTCCCCAGAGCCCAGGAATGGCATTCACAGGGGCCTCTGCCAGCAGCTGCTGGGGTCAAGGGCCTGGGAAGCATTTTGCACCCGCCCCACCCCCACCGCGCTGGGCCACAGGCAGCTGTGGACGTGTCCCACACGCATACTCAGTGTGGCACTGGCCCAACCGAAGCCTCCATGTGTGACCAGTTGGTGGGCAGGCTGCGGGCTGACTGGGCCCTGGGTCCCAGAGGCTGGCCCAGATGCCCGGCCACCCTCCACCCTCCAGGAGAGGCAGGACAAAAGGCGGGCTGTCTGGGGTGGGAGAAGTTTCCACTCCCGTAGGACCCTCCTCTGAGCAGAAGGCCCCCCAGAGGACGTGAGTCCCAGGATGCAGGCTTACCGGACCTTCCTGGGCAGCCCGAGGGAATGGCACATTCACTCCTGCTAGCCGGTGCTGTGGGTGAGACCCCGGCCCAGGGGCTAAGGGACCCTCTCGGGGTGCGGGGGGTGCAGCCAGGCTGGGCAGAGCGCACCCCCAAGCCCCCCAGCAGGCAGCGAGCGCCGGGCCCCCACCCTGCTCTGCAGCCACAGGGATGGCCCCAGAGATGACCCCAGGGATGGCCACGGCCGCCCCTCCCCAGTTCTGCTCTGTCTTCTCACCTCACAGTTCTCTCACTTTTTGCAAAATACATGAAGCTGGGAATCTGAAGCATCAGCCAGACCGCCCCGTCTTCCCCCCACAAGATGAGACCTACTCATCCCCGGACAGTGGACATCACTGAGGTCCTGGCTCCTCACACAGTGGCGGGCACAGGGTGTACACAGAAGGTGCTCAGTAAGTACCTGCTCACGGCCCTGAGCACCTGTGGCAAGGCTCTGGAAGCAGAGAAACGGGCAGCCCGCAAAGCTCTGCCTCCACCCCATGGACCCTCATGTCAGGGCAGCCAAGGCCTTCACCCCTGGGGCTTTGTCATCAAACCAGAAAGTCCCTGACCCAGGTCTCGTAACCCTCCAGGCTGGGAGCACATGTGACCAGCTTTCAGGAGCCCCGGTCTGTCTAGGGAGAAAAGACAGCAGCACACATCGTGACAAGGGCAGAGGGTAGTCCAAACGGCATGTGAGCAGCAGCGTGAGCAGTCTGTGCCCAGCACCTTTCCTTAGGTCCTCCTCCCATATCCTATATGCTCCTATATACTAAGCTATATACTCCTATATACTAGGTACTCCTGGCCTACAGGGCAGTCAGGGAAGGCTTCCTGGAGGAGGCAGCGTGTTAGTGTCCCCCAAATTCATAAGTTGAAGCCCTGACTCCCAGGGTGGCTGTATTTAGAGACAGGGCCTCTGAGGAAGTAATTAAATGGGTTCAGGGCCCTGATCTAATGGGATTCGCGTCTTTGGAAAAGGAGACAGAGGTTGGTAGTTCAGGAGGGACAAGAAGGCAAAGCCCAGAGGACATTCGGAGCAGTGGAGCCACTCTGTGTGACCCTGTAATGATGCACACCTGTTGCTCTGCACTTGTGCAAACCCACACAGTGTCCACCCCCTGACAGCGCCCCTGGCCTTAGATCCCACCAGGTGCCCCCTGATGCTGGGTGATGATGACGCGTCCACCGGGTCCATCAGCGGTGACAAATGTCCCTCTCTGGTGGGGATGCGGAGAGCCTGGGAGACTGGGGGGCAGGGCAGGGAGTACGTGCAGCCCTGCACCTTCCACTCCAGTCTGCCAGGAACCTACAACTGCTCTAAAGAGTAAAGTCTTTCCAAAAAGAAGCAGCAGTGGTGCAGGGCCAGCATGCACTCTCCACTTGGGCACAGAGGCGGCCCGTAAGCACATGGGGACACGGTGGCCATCTGCTACCTGGGGCTTCACCGGCCACCCTGCAGGCACCTGAGCCTGGACCTCCCACCTCTGGGCTGGGAGAGAGCACGGCACTTACTGCCCCTGCACAGACCGGTACCTGCCTACACCTGCCCAGACTTCTTTGCTGGGACTGTGAGCTCCCAAGTCCTTTTACTGCCGCCAGCCTCTTCCACCAGCCTGGCATCACTGTGGGCCTGGGCCTCTGCTCTGGCTCCCACATGGCCCCAGGGCCCCTGTCTGTCCTCAGCAGCCAGGGCAGAGGGGTCTTCTGATCTGTGGAGCCCGTCTGAGTCAGCAAGACATGTGAAGGGGGAGCGTGGGAGGGACCGCAGGTGGGGGGTGGGAGGGTGTCCTCAGGACTTCTCATCACTGTGCCCCAGACCCCACAAGGGATGGGAGGGAAGCCATGGGGACTGAGCACCCAGCCCGAGGATGGTGCTCCCTGCATGAGGCAGCCCCTCAGAAGGCATACAGAGCCCCCTCCCTGGCCTTACTTCACAGGAAGCCACATCAGCCCCAGGGAGGGGGAGGCGGGCCCGCTAGCTGTTGAGAATATTAGTGTATACACCAGGCACCGCCCCGTGCCCGAGCCTGGGTGGGAGCCCGGTGTGCATTCTTTGCCCTTGTAGAGAAGTCACATCTCCGGGTGCTAACAGTCTCACGATGGATGCCAGTGGGGTGGGGAGGTGGGGGAGGAGCATGGGAATGGGTTCCTGGTCCGACCTGGGCACAGGGGCAGGAGGCAGTCCCACCTACAGGCCGAGGACCGAGGGAAAGGGGACGACTGAGCCGTGGCAGAAAGGGGTGTGGGAGGGCGTCTTCTCATTCTGGCAGGGCCCAGGGCACCGTTCAGAGGGGCTATAATCTGCTAAGGGCTGGACACGATCTAAAGCCGGGAGCGCTGAAGAGCCAGCCCTGCCAATGCTCCACTGCAAGGAATAGGGTCCAGTTCAGAGGACTGGCCTCTGGGCTCCATATGGCCGCATCCATGCACAGGACTCCTTCAGAAGAGCCCAGATCTGGCTGGTGGCTCCTCACTGTCAGTCTCCTCACTGGACTCCCTGGGGGTTTCCACAGAACAGTGGGAAGAAATCTAACCTGAGCCCTGCACCCACCCCCCACCTGCCCATCCTGTCCTATTGCCTCCCTCTGCCCACCCATCCTGCAGCCGCGGCTCTGGGCCCATCTCCACTGGCCCACTGGGTCCCCAGCTGCAGAAGGACATGGAACCCACACAGGCCTCTGGGACGTGATGTCAACTCTTACTCCAACCACTTGTCACATGAGAGACCATGACAGTGTCCCCCTGGTCACAGTAGGGAAGGTACCCAGAGGGGGTGCTGGACTTCAGGGACCTGCAAGGAAAGGAGTGGCCTGAGCCAGAGCTGGGGGAGGGGGACACGTGGCAGGCTGGATGGTGCCAAGGCTGGAAGCAGAAGCGGGGAGCAGCTCCCCAGTGGAATCCCTATGGGCCTCCAGGCAGAGGCCATCCGCAGGACACTGAGCTAAGGCAGGGCCCCCTCTGCTCAGATCTGTGTTTCCAAGAAAAACACTAGAAGGAGTCATCCCTGACTTTGCCTTCACTTCTGGTACCCAAAGCACTGTGCGCCCCAGAAATAGCTTCCAGAGTCCCGGGTGACATCCACCCTGCTCCACCCATGCTGAACGCTCATCCCCTTTTGCTCTGGGTCCATCTCTTTGGACCGTCCTGGGGGGATATGACCAGGATGAGGAGAAATCAGCCACTTGTGGTCAAGGATCTGTGCTAGGAACAGGACAGTCACTCTCTCTGTCATTCTAAGGGGTCGACTCACCCCTCATTGGGGGAGAAGATGAAACTGGACCACCCATGTGGGAAGATGCCATCCTCACTGAAGGTGAGTGAAGTTCAAAAAAATAAATACCGAGCTTATAAAAAAGCAGTAGGGCCAGCAAAGGAGCAAAAGAACAAGGGCTTTTGAGGAAAATCCCTCCTCGCAAATAGATTTGCTCCACAAGACAGAAAAAGGGATTTTAAAAGATTCTCCACGTGACCAATGAGCTACAAGGGATGCAACCTCTCTAAATCAAAGGCAGGCTTAGATTTCAATAGCTAAAAGGTGGAAGAACCCAAGTGTTCTTCCCAAGGAAGGAACCCGAGGAAGAACGAACGGATGAACAAAATGTGGTCTGTCCACATGGTGGACTATTACTCAGCCTTAAAAAGGGAGCAAATCCAACCACCTGCCACCTGCCACCACATAGATAAACCTGGACGATGTTATGCTCAGTGAAATACGTCAGAAACAAAGGGACAAACACAGTAGGATTCCATTTATATAAGGTCCTTAGAGGAGTCTGATCATAGAGACAGAAGCAGGATGGTGGGAGCCAGGGGCTGGGGAGGGGGGATGGGGAGTTAGTGTTGAATGGGCCCAGTTTCAGTTTGGGAGAATGGAAAGGGTTCTCGAGAGGATGAGTGGGGTGGTGTTTAATACCACTGAAGGGGGATTCCTGGGTGGCGCAGCGGTTTGGCGCCTGCCTTTGGCCCAGGGCGCGATCCTGGAGACCCGGGATCGAATCCCACATCAGGCTCCCGGTGCATGGAGCCTGCTTCTCCCTCTGCCTGTGTCTCTGCCTCTCTCTCTTTCTCTCTGTATGACTATCATAAATAAATAAAATTAAAAAAAATTTTAATACCACTGAAGGTTAGGATGGCAATTTTTATGTTATGTGTATTTTACCACAATAAAAAAGTTGGGGGGAAGAATCAAGCTTAGAGACACCAGAGTGCTGTGAACAACATAAAGAAGATTCTAGAAGGCAATGTCTACTAAGTGACCACATAAGCCTGGTAGTGGTGAAGCATTCACACATATGGACTCAGCCCTTGCCAGCTGAGTGCCAGCCTGCTGGGATGCTGCAGGTAGGCACAGGTGCATAGGACAGATGCATAGGACAGGTGCTGGACAGGTGCTGGCCCAGGTACATAGGACAGGTGCATAGGACAGATGCATAGGACAGGTGCTGGCCCACATGTATGAGACAGGTGCCAGCCAGGTGCATAGGCCAGATGCTAGCCCAGACCAGATGCTGCCCCAGGCATTGCACAAAGCTTATTATTACCTGTGCACACCCGAGGGAGCAGCAAGCTGAGAAGTGCCATGTGATGCAACCTTAGAGGCATGCACAGTATCCCCACACCAAGGAAACAGAGGCTCCCATTGTCATTCTCCCAAAGTAAGGCCTTCAAAGTAGGAGCACTGAGATCTGAGCTAGGCGGCCAGGCTGCAGTCTGCACACTCATAGCCACAGTAGCAACCAGAGTACATGATTCAGAGCTGCTTCCTGAGTCCCGGCACTGCCCCCATGATATGTCATCTAATTCTGGAAAGTGTGCAGGAGAGCCTTGCCCTTTGTGTCGAAGGGGTAAAAATGAGACCAACAAGCCAAAGCACACAGCCAGTGTACAGCAGAATTCTACCAAAATGGCATAAGCCTTTGAAACTGAATCAAAGGAAAAGTTTATGGCAGACCAACCAATCCACCAAGGAAAACAGAGCCAGAAGAGTGTCCAGAACAAGTCGTGAAGATAGGGGGTCTCAGCGTAAGGATGGACAGCCTGGAAGGATGGCACACAGAGACCCCAGAAACCAGTCCCCACCTGTGTAGTCACGTGATTTATAACAAAGGTGACACCACAGTGCATGTGGGGAGCAAGGAGGGAATTGTCTTTCAGTAAATAGCGCTGGGTGAATTGGAAACCCAAATGGAAAAGATCATGAACCCAACCTCACACCACACACAGAAGTAAATCCCTGATAAGCTGGAGATCTAAATGCAAAGTGTAAAACAATGAAGCTTTTCTAGAAAGACACAAGGAAACATCTTCATGATGTTAGCATAAGCAATGTTTCTTAAACATTACCTACAAAAAACCTTGATAAATGGGACTATGTTAACTTCTTTTCTTTAAGATTTTTTTTTCGATTTTTATTTATGCATGAAAGACATACAGAGAGGCAAAGACACAGGCAGAGGGAGAAGCAGGGTCCCTGTGGGGATCCTGATGCAGGACTCAATCCCAGGACCCCAGATCATGACCTGAACCAAAGCAAACACTCAACCACTGAGTCACCCAGGCACCCTTTTTTTTTTAAGATTTTATTTTTATTTATTCATTTCAGAGAGAGTACCATTGGGGAGAGGGGGAGAGAGAGAAGCATACCCCCTCCTCACTGAGCAGGGAGCCCAATGTGGAGTTCGATCTCAGGAGCCCAAGATCATGAGCTGGACGGAAAGCAGACGCTTCACCATCTTAGCCACCCAGGCACCCCTATGTTAATGCTTCTTATCAAAACACACCATTATGATTACTGCAATTCATAATCTGACAAAAAACTCACAGCCAACGTATATCAAGATCTCACATAAATCAGTAAGACAAAGTTGACAAGACCACAGAAAAATGGACAAAAAACTTGAATGGGCACTTCACAAAAGAGGAAATTTAAACAGCCGATAAAAATGGAAAACAACACTTGACGGGATGAGCACTGGGTGTTTTTCTGTATTTTGGTAAATTGAACACCAATAAAAATTAATTTAAAAAAAAATGGAAAACAGGGGATGCCTGGGTGGCTCAGTGATTGAGTGTCTGCCTTTTACTAGGGGTATGGTCCCAGAGTCCCAGGATCCAGTCCCATATCGGGCTCCCGACAGAGAGCCTGCTTCTCCCTCTGCCTGTGTCTCTGCCTCTTTCTCTCTGTGTCTCTCATGAATAAATAAGTGAAATCTTAAAAAAAAAAAAAAAAAGGAAAACAACGTTTAACATCATTAATCATCAGAAGATGCCCATTAAAGCCACCATGTAACTCACTCCCACAGCCCCAGCCCAGCACAGTGAGGGCAGAAAGGACCAGTGCTGGCTAGCAGGGCCGGTAGCCGTGGGGCTGCTGCAGCCACTGTGGGAGCCACTGTGGGAGCCACTGTGGGGACCCTGCATCCCCGAGATCCAGTGCACCATGCCTTGGCACACACAGGTGTTTGCAGAAGGACTTGTGCTGGGATGTCCAGCAGCTCGTGCCCTGACAGCCCTGAGGTAGATACGTGTCCAGCACCGCAGTGGAAGGCACAGAGAAGCCCCGGAGGGGAGTCATAGCCCCTGCGGCAGGCAGCCACACCAGCCCTTGGACATGTGCACTGCGGCAGAGGTGGGCGCTGGTCCACCACAGGGCCCAGGGTGGGGCTGCAGTGACTGGAAGGGGCTTTCTGAGGGCTAGTGACGTTCTTCCTCTGGGCCCCAGGCATGACACCCACCTCACAGTTGTGTCCAGTTTACAAAACTCCACTGATGACCTGAATTCCATGCCAGCACATGTGCATCCGTTCGCTGGGGCTGCTGGAGCACAGACAACAGAAACTCACTGTCAGCTCCAGAGACCAGAAGTCCCAGACCGGGGTGTCTGCAGGGCTGCACCTGTCCCAGCCTCCACACCCCTCCCCTGCTTCCGGGGCTCTGATGGTGGCTTCGGCATTCCGTGCTTGTAGACATATCACCCCATCTCTGTGCCTGTCTTCACACGGCCTTCTCCTTGGGCCCTTGTCTAAATGTCCCCTCTTTATAAGGACCGGTCCCAGGGATCCCTGGGTGGCGCAGCGGTTTAGCGCCTGCCTTTGGCCCAGGGCGCGATCCTGGAGATCCAGGATCGAATCCCATGTCGGGCTCCCGGTGCATGGAGCCTGCTTCTCCCTCTGCCTGTGTCTCTCTCTGCCTCTCTCTCTCTCTGTGTGACTATGATAAATAAATAAAAATTTAAAAAAAAAAAAAGGACCCGTCCCATTAGGGCCCACCCTAATGGCCTCATCCTGACTAATCTCCTCTGTAATGACCTTATTTCCAAATAAGGTCACATTCTGAGGTTCTGGGAGCTAAGACACCACACACGAATTTTGGGGGAATGCAGTTCAATCTAAAACAATGCATGTGTGTCTATGATATGCATTATACTTCAATAAAAGTATTTTTGCATTAATAGTAAGAACAGCTGAGGCTTAGAACAAGCTGGGAGCTGCTCCGTGCACTTCTCATGCAGGACCCCATCATCAAACAACTGCCCCAAATCCTTGAGAAAGAGGCCTGGATTTGGGGTACGGCAGAGAGAAAGAGAGAAGGTCTGCAGTGTACCTGAGGCAGGCTGTACCCCTTCTGGGCACTTGCTCCCAGGAGACATGGGCTTGCATGTGACCCCCAACAGCCAGCCACATCTTAGGTGTGGCCCACGCAGAAGGTCGGGCCCACGGGACTGGGGCTTAATGCCTGGGCCCGCCACACCTGCTCCTCGTTCCAAGAGGAACATCTTCCTCAGCAGCTCCTGAGACCCCCACTGCTTGGTCTCCACAGGGTAAGAAGCTGAGCGTGACCAGAGGTCAAGTAGTTCGAGAGGCGGGCGTTGCCGATGGGGACAAGACTGCCACCTCCTTATCCTCACTCTCACGGCTGAAACTTGCTTTCTCCCCCTGAAGCTCAAGGCAAGATAATGCAGAACAGAATTCTAGACAATCCCTCCGTGGCTAAGAAGAAACACAACAGCCATAATGAAGTCTTCAAAGCAAGAAGTCAGTGGCAGGGCAGGCTTGACACCGGAGAGAAGCAAAAACTGGTTCAAAGGAGAAAGTTCGAGGAACTATCCAAGACGCAGATGAACCAGAACCTCTGCTGGGAGCAGTAGTGAGCAGGGCGCGCAGGGAGTGCTCCTGAAGGAGAAGGGGAAGCAAGGGGCCAGCGGGACTCCCGGCACATGATGGAAGGAAACGTTCCAGCTCCAGAAATTGAAATTATGGGTAAAAAATGCAGAGAGAAGCTAGCAGGGTAAAATATCTCAATTTCAGGAAGACCAAGGTACCTGAAAAGCTGGCAAGAGAAAAAAATGAATAGATGACCCTGCAACAGACCACAGGGGGATCATGCTCATTCTCCCCAGTGAGATGGAAGATGCCCGAAGAGCGTGGGATAAGCAACGTGGGCCCAGCGCACATTGGAATAACCGGCGTCGGAAACTCGGCGCCCTGAGGTGCTCGTTGTCTGAGAGCACCGAGATGTCCCGCCACCTCCTGGGTGAAAGCTGCTTGACCAGGATTCCCTGGAGACCCAAGGCATCCGTTTTAAATGACACAACAGGGTGTCCTGATGGAAAACAGGGATGTTGGGACCAGATAAAAATAAGAATAAAAGGGAGAAAGTCTGCAACAGATGGGAATTACAACTGCGGTCATAACAGGAGCTCCAGGGGCTCAACCGGTTAGCGTGTGGGGCTGGTAAACACACTATGCTGATGATGCCAACGAGACAGGGCGCATTTGCAAACCCCGGAGTGACTCAGAGGTGACAGCAAGAAGCAGGAGGTCCACAGGGCCTGGGAAGTAGATGCACCCAGAAGGGGGAGGAGAGCACAGATGGAGGCTTCCCTCCTTGTCTACAAGCGGGGCCAGAGGCTACCGCTCAGACTTTGATGATTAGAGGAACAGAATAAATCTCACCGCAAACCTATCAGGTTTATTTAAACGTAACAGATTCCTGATTATTAAAACAAACAACAAACAAACAATGCTTCAGTGTGTCAGTACTGACGAGAGAAATCATAAAACAAAAGAGAGCAACGTGGGAGGTGAAAGAAGAGGAAAGGCACGGGAGGAAAAGCCAGAGCAGAGATTTGAACACGGCGACATTGATTTTAGAGCAAAACCACCCTGCTTTAGCCCTGGGGCCACTGGATGCTCACGCATGCAAATAAAGATGGACAGTGACAGCAAATGTTTCTGATCTGCCCAGGACAGCAGCCCAGAAGCAAAAAGAAAAAAGAAAAAAGAACATATCCATAGAGGGGATGAGGTCCAAGCTAGGCGCCAAAATGCCTACAGGTGGCAGGGATCCCAGAGTCCCGGGATTGAGTCCCCCGGAGGGAGCCTGCTACTCCCTCTGCCTGTGTCTCCTCCTCTCTTTGTGTGTCTCTCATGAAAAAAATAAATAAACTCTTTTTAAAAAATGCAAAATTGACACCACCCTTGTTCTCTTACCGCGATGTGAAAAACCTACCAATAATGGCAGTTTAGGCAAAAAAAAAAAAAAAAAAACTACTTAGAAATGTGAACATTTTGGAGCAAGAAGGACATAAAATAAAGCTCTGTTTGTAATAAAATAACTACAAGGACACTAAATAGCAGAACAAAGGAGACAGAGCCAAAACTGTAATCAGGCGTAAGTCCGTAGCATCAGCAACTAATGCAATTTTTAAAAGTAAAATGAAAGAAATAAGCTTGGCGTCTGGCTGAGGAGTTTGTGGTTTAAAATGGTGTCTGGCTGGCAGCCCGGGTGGCTCAGGGGTTTAGCGCCGCCGTCAGCCCAGGACATGATCCTGGAGACCCAGGATCGAGTCCCACATCGGGCTCCCTGCATGGAGCCTGCTTCTCCCTCTGCCTATGTCACTGCCTCCCTCTCTCTCTCTCCATGTGTCTCTCATGAATAAATAAATAAAATCTTTAAAAAAATAAAAATAAAATGGTGTATGGCAAGTGGCCCTTGACCTAGGCCCAGTGAGTCCCCACTGGTGAGGCTAGATGCTCAGAGAAATCAGGGCTCTCACCCCCGCCCTCTTACCCATTCTGCTGGCAAGTGACCCAAGCTGGGGAGACAGGCTGGGGAAGCAATCTGCAGCGGCCCCGCAGGCATGCCTGCCTCCACGACCAGGACCAGACACCAGTGTCCCTGTACCTTGTGGTACCACCTTTGGGGGTGATGGTCACACTGCCCCTTCCACACCACCTCAGCCTGCTCTCTTCTCCTGTGATCCAAGAACTTTGTCCAGCTGAACTGGGCTGAGTTGTGTCTCCCCAAAATCTATATGAAGGCCTACCCCCGAGGAGCTCAGAGTGTGACTGTATGTGGACATGGGGCCTTTAGATCAGTGACTAAGGCAAAATGAGATCACCGGGGTGGGTCACCTCATCTGACCTGTGTCCTTCCAAGGGGAAAAGATGAGGACCCCCCCCCCACACACACACACACACACACGGATGACGACCACGTGAAGACACGGATGAGACGGCCGTCTACCTGCCAAGCAGAGAGGCCTCGGAGCACCATCCTGCCCACCCTGGATGTTGGACCTGCAGCCCCCAGAATGGGGAGGGTACATTTCTGCCATTCAGGCCATCGTCTATGGTTCTTTAGACTCTGCCAACTAAGACACACATCAATACTGAACAGTGGGAGGGAGACGGTGGCTCAGAGAGGAGAGAGGGCAGACCCAGCCTGGAAGCACACAGGCCAGAAATCAGACTCTGCCACAGGTGCAAAGTTAGAGGGAGCAAAATACGTCGAGAAGGAGACATTAGGTGAGCTACAGGTGAGAGCTCCAAGCAAGGAATCCAAGCAGTACACACGACAAAGATGGCTAAGAGGCGTTGGGGTGCCGTTCATGCAACCCAGAGGGTCCCATAGTACATGTACCGGACACCAGCATCACTCTGAGGTCAACCTGACCAGGTGAGCCCCAGGTATGCAGGAAGACACTAGTTTCATCCCAAGGCTGGATCTGACCTAGGTGAGGGCCGTTGGCTCCTGTCTGGAGCTTGTGGAGACTTTTTGCCAGCCTTGGGTCCGAGGATGCAGTGGGAGACAGACTCACCAGAGCAGCTCCTCATGGCCTCGACATCTGGCTCAGTTCCAGAAAGGAGGAATGACAAAGACACTGGATGTGTCCCGTGGTCATGGTGAATGAAGCCAAATCTAGGAGATGATCACCCATCTCCAACACTGGTCTGCCGTATAGATAGATCTGCACCTCTCAACCCTGCCTCCCCTCCTTGGACCAGCATGGCTTACCATGACATCAGGTACCACTTGTTACAGGTGTCTCCCCAGGGGGAAGCCCGAGGCCTGACCCAGATGAGGTCAGGCTGCATTTTCAGCCTTCTCCCCTCTGCGCTGAGTCCTGGCTGTCCCAGGTGCCCTCGGTGCCTTCTAGCAAATGGGTTTGCTTCTGCTGAGGCTGGCAGCTGGCTCTTCTCATTCTCAGCAGGAGGCAGACGTCCAGGAACATTTTTCATCAAGGCCCCCAAACCAAGACCCAGCCTCAGACAAACCGAGGGCACAGCAGCAGAGATGGTGAGCCCAGCAACAGAGGCAAGCCTGCTGAGTCCCCACAGTGCAAGGACGCGCAGGTCTGAAAGCTGGATGGGCCCCAGGGCCTGCTCTTCCATCAGGGCAGACAGCCTCCAGGAATGGGGGCAAGAGCTCAGTGGGCAGTAAGAAGCCTCCTCCAGGAGGCAGCACCCAGGCTGGGGCTTTGGGGTGAACGGTCCCAGGAAGCAGGGGTACAGAGGACAGGAGCATCCCGGGTGGGGAGCAAGGTGCTTCAAGGCCTCAGTTGGGTTGTGACCCTTTGCCAAGCCCAGGCAACAAGGCAGTGAGGGGCAGGTGCCATCTAGCTGGGCCAGGGCTCTCCAGTGGGGAGACGGGGCAGCCGGGGAGCACAGCCCTCTGAGAAACCCCGGGCGCTCCAGCCGGTGCCACAGCATCAGCACAGCGGAGCCTCGAGACCCTGGGGATACCTGCTGTGTCTCCCCAATGTCCCACGTCAGCCAAGCCAGCAGGCGAGCACTCAGCCTTACTTGGAGGGAGAGCCACACAGCCATCCCTTCAGACGCTGCTTCTCCCCACATGTTGATTACCTCCGCTTCATCATTAGCCCCTGAAAGGAAGCGCCCCCTGAGTTACTCACTGTGCCTCCCCCTCAGATTGAGGTTGGGGACACAGAGACAGGTCGGACCCATGCCAAGCCGAGGGAAGGACACCTGCGAACACAGTGACCACCCAATGGGAAGGGTCAGAGCTGCAGGAAGACAGGGGCATCCAAGGAGGCTTCCTGGAGGAGGCAGTGCTAGATCTGAGTCTTGAAGCCTGAGAAGGAAGGAATGAGCAAAATGAGAAGGGAGCGTGAGCAAAGCCCCAGGGCAGGACCACAGACGCTACTTTCAGAGCTGGTGTTGTGGAGACACAGGACTGGCAGGAGACAGGGCTGTGGACAGGTCAAGTCAGCAAAGGCCTAGGAGAGTGGACTTCACTCTGTGGCAGGGGAGCCTTTGAAGGATGTTCGGTGGTGATGTGACAGGAGCAGGCCGCCACAGTGATGCACGCCTCCAGCCCAGAGAATGAGCATCCAGTCTGGAAACCTTTCCGGGCTCCTGGCTGGGCCTGGGCAGGAAGCCCTGGGGATTGGAATTCCTCAGGCTCATGGGGTCACCACATGGCAGCCCCACCCCACAGGCCCCCCACACCTACCACAATGGCTTTGGGGTAAGAAGAGGTCTTGGGGCAGCCTGGGTAGCTCAGCGGTTTAGCACCGTCTTCAACCCAGAGCGTGATCCTGAAGACCCAGCGTTGAGTCCCACATCGGGCTCCCTGCATGGAGCCTGCTTCTCCCTCTGCCTGTGTCTCTGCCTCTCTCTCTCTCTTTCTGTGTGTGTGTGTGCGTGTGTGTGTGTGTGTGTGTGTGTCTCATGAGTAAATAAATAAGTCTTTAAAAAAAAAAAAAGAAGAAGAGGGTCTTGGAGAGACCAAACCGGTCCTTTTGTGACTGCACCTTCCAGCTGTGCAAGCTGGGGTACGTGCCTGGCAGGACCCGCAAGAGTGGGACCCCGAGTCCAGGCACCAGCACCAGGCTCTCCATGTGACACTCGGCTTCTCCATCCAGAAACCAGGAGGCTGGAGTCCCTTTAGAGCCACTTCTCTCTGGGTGTAGACGTCCTATGGGTGGTGGCCAGGGAACCACAGGCATGCCAGCCACATCAAGGAAGTGGGAACACGCAGGTGCCCGCGCCTCGGCCAGAGTCACGGCAGAGCGTGCCCAGGCAACCCCGAGCACAAGGCTCTGCTGGCACCTGAGATCAAGCTCTCAGTGTAGAGAATCTAGAGCCCAGCCCCTCATCTTCACAACTTGGGTGCCTGTGGCCTAGTTTGATTCCCCGGTGCCTCGGAGGACGGCTGTGCAGATCTCTGGACCCAGAGGGGCCACCGTCGCTGCCCTTGGCAATGATTCAAAATCAGCTGGTCATTGGCAGTCCGGTACAGAAAACCCTACATCAAAGGAAACTGTCAAGAGCAGAATGACCCCAAAAGGATAGAGCTGGCATCTATGACCTTCTGTGTGTAGGGACCTTGGAACTCATGCTTCCTGTCCCCTCAACCTCACACCAGGATCCCCATGTCCCTATGAGAGACCAGACACTGGAGCATGAAGCCAGCGCGCTCTGCCCGGGGAGCTCTGCTGACAGCTCTGGCGGTGCCCCTGGGGCCTGGTTCCTGAACATCGGGCCAGGCCAGGCACCAAAGCCCGGGGACAGGCCAAGTTCCCGGAGCAGCTGTGCCCTCCTGCTCCTGACTCCTGGCAGTGAATCCCGCAGACACAGGCAGGCAAGAGGGGAAAGGGCCCGGGGCACCCCTCCTACTCCTTCCACAGCAGCACCCAAGTCCAGAAGAACCGCAGCAATTGGAGTGGTGATTTCCAACATTCCCGGCAGCTGGAGCTCTGCCTGACGGGGATGGGGAGGACCCGCTCCGGGCTTCTGGAAGGACTGGCAAGGTGTGGCACAGGCGGTGGTCACTGAACATTTCCGGACAAGTGGCAGCTGCGGGTCCCTGGGCAGTGGCCCTGATGTGCAGGCCACCTGGGAAAGGTGAAGCTTGGGGTGGGGCCGAGGTCATGCAAGCCTCGTGTCAATCAGCTTTTGTTGCGTAACAAACGCCTACAGATGTGCACAGACACAAAGCCAGCCCTGATGTTGGCCGATCCATCTGGGCTCAGCTGGGAGGCTGGCTCTAAGGGACCCCTCGGGTGTGGGTCTGCTCCACACATTGCTCGTCCCTCCTGGACCGGCAGCCTGGCTGGAACATGTGGTTCATCACTGTGATGGCACAGACACAGGAGGGCAAGCAGAAAGTCTCGCCACCTCTGCAGGTTTGAGCCCCAGAACCCACACACTGTCCGCCTGAGGTCAATGCTGGTCATGCCACTGGGCCTCACCAGGTCCCTGATGTGCATCCCTCTTTCGGCAGGGAAATGGCCCCAGGCCGAGGGCTTGGGCACAGGGCTGTGAACAGCAGCCATGCGTGCCTTCTGCCATACCAACCTGAGACACTCAAACATGATCTAGGGAGCTGTAGACAAGCCCAAGGACTGTGGGTGTGGGTGGTGGGGGCTGCTGCAGGCCACTGTCCAGGGGACAAGTGACGGCAGCCTGGCTCCAGGCCCTGCAGGGAGGATGACAGAGAAGCTCAGAAAGCAAACCCCCTGGCCCTGGAGACTGCTAGGTGCCAGGATGAGGGCCTGCACGTGCTCAAGGATGAAACTTCTAGCTGTGCAACTGGGGAACAGGGGCCCTGGGGGTGCAGAGGCCGCGGGGTAGTGAGCCAGCTGTCAGGTCCAGCCCTGGGGGGCCATTTGCGATTGTGGCTGTGTCTGCTGTTGCACCGTGCATTCCGCGTGTGTCTATGTTGGGTGTTTGTGTGTGGGTGTGTGTGCGTGGTTCTCCACGGAGCCATCCCACTCCAAGGACACAGGGACAGCCACAACCTTCCCATGGACTCCACCTTGCTGGTCACCCCAGATCCCACACTGTGGGCAGGCTACAGCGTCAGCCTGCTGCTCCCTCCCCGCTTAGGTGCGTGGCCCTCCACAAGCCTGGAGACTGTCCTCCCAGCCGGAGGCTAGGACTGGGTCTGGTGGCCTTGAGGGTCACATCAGATGGCCTTGGCCCCACTCCTCTCATGAGAGAGGCAAGAAACAGTTTGTTGCCATGGCAACCTAAGGACCAGCCTCCCCTTGCTGCAATGCACCTGCCTGCGGGCCTGGCCCTGACCCCAGCCCACTCGGCCTCAGGCGGCTGCCCACTCCCAGACCCATACCTGCTGCCCGCAGAGTCCCAGGAGTAGCAGGGCAGGACAAACGTCCTCCGGACTTGTGACGAGCCTCACTCTCCAGGTCCACTGTGAACACCTGCTTCTCTGCAGCACCTCCAGGTTCTTGAAGCAGAAGAGTCCACAGGGGAAAATATGGAGACCTGCTGGGTTGGGGGCCCTGCCTCAGATCCACCACACACACAGGTGACCTGAGGGAGCACCTTCCCCAAAACTGTTCCCCTAGGGGTGACCCCCAGACATGGCCCCGTAAATAAACCCAGCCACAAAGAAAGCTCTTGTAGCACCGGCCAGGTAGGGCCAAGTCCTCCCCAGGGCCCCACTTGATTCTGCTTGCTGGGGGCCAGCCTCGGGGGCGCACACTTAGTCCTATGGATCCTGGGTCTGGGCATCTATATAACTATGGACCTTTGTCCCTGAGCACGCCGACAGAGCCACCCGCTGCCCATCTCCTCCGGAGCCCAGGGTGGTGGGGCAGAGCAGCCCTCAGGCCCCCACCTGCCCTCGGAGGATCACGCAGGCACGGGGTCCTGACGGGGGCTCCTGCTGGCTGTTTGCATGAAGGGCTCTCCAACAGGACCCCTCTCTGCCTGGCCTCAGTCTCCCCACACCTTCCCCACCTCCTTCTAGAGCCCAGCCCCCTCCTTTGGGACCCCCACCCCCACCTCTGAAGCAGAAGGAAAGCTCTCGTCCCATCTTCAAGACCAAGAAGTCATAGATGTTGCACTAGAGGCCTGGGGTGCACCCCCACCTGCCGAGGTCATCCAGGCACCACAGCAGAGGGCAAATGGGTCTGTCTGCCCACCCCAGGCCGGCCTGCCCTGAAGAGGGGGCTGATGAGAGAGAGGGGATGCCCCTGCTCCTGTTCAGCCTGGCCATCCTCACAAGGGGCAGGATCAGAAAAACAGGGAGCACCTGGCTGTCCCCCAAAACTGGTCCTGCTCAGGGGCCCTTAGTGCATGGAGGCCTCAGGACAAGTGCCCTGTACCAGCACAGATAGAAGAGGGGCAGGGGAGGCCAGGCGGGGCAGCAGGCCACCAGGGCCCTTCCAGACACCAGAACCCATTCCCCAGAATGTCCCCCACCCACGTCCCTGGAGAAGGGAGTAAGAGAGGAGAGAAGTTGAAACTCGAGGAGAGGTTACATCCCTCCCTAGGCGGTGAGCTCACTACCTGTCTGATCTATCAAGGACAGCCCAGACATGGGCAGCTCCCCCCGTTCCTGGTCCTCCCTCCTGTCCCTGCCAACCTCACCCACACACACACACACATACACACACACACACACACACGGGGCATGGCGGGGGGGGGGGGTGCTTCACGGAGCTCTCGGGCCCCTCTACCCAGGACTGCCCTGCAGAGATGGGAAAACAGTGCCTGTGTCCCTTGGCAGGAAGGGCAGGGGAACATGCCGGTGGCCTGGGTGCGGGCCTGGCCCAAAGTCTGCACAGATGGAGGAGGCCCTCTTTGCTTTTCTGTGTCCAGCGTGGTCAGATGGCCCCTGCCACGGCCTCCCACCCAGTGAGTGTCTCGCCATCTGTGCACGCACTTGGCTGCCAGCTCCGCCGCCTTGGCCTGCGCTGGGTCTGCCCCACCGGCCCTGGGCCCACCCTCCCCTGCAGCCCCTTCTCCAGCGAGGGTTTGACCCCATCGTGGGGCTGCCTACAGCCCTCGGTGGCTCCCCAGCACCTATGGGACCGAACTCCAAGCTGCTGGCCTGGCCTGGCTCTGCCCTCCCTGCCCCAGGACCCCCACTCCTGGCTGCCCAGGCTCTGGAAACCTCCGTAGGTGCCTCCTGCCCAGAGCTGGACAAGCCGGCCGGCTGCCTCTGGCCATCCCTCCAGGAATTGCCTCGGGGTGGAGAAACCTGGAGTCTCAGCTCCACTCAGCTTCCCGGGAGCCCCACCCCACACTTTTTGGGGCTCTAATGCATTTTACCTTCCTTTACACGGACTGTTTCTTCCTTCCTTTCACACTCCGAAGGGCCAGACATGGGCCAGAGCGGTTGCAGAGGCAGGGAGGTGCCGCGACACAGCTGGCGTCCCCGGGAGCCGAGGGGCCAGTGGAAGACAGAGCCAGATGCAAGGGGCCAGTCAGTGTCTGGCCCAGAGAGAAAATAATTGTCATCCCCGTGGCCTGTTCCCTATGCCCACCCACCCCACGCACCCCACGTGCCCCCCATGTGCACCTTCACACATGCTCGCCACTCCCTCACCACAGCCCTCTGCAGGGACATAAGCAGACACAGAGAGGGGAGGACACTGGCCGGCCACGCAGCAGCGACAGGGCCAGACAGCGGCTCTGCACCCACGCCCGAGTCCCTCCAGGCTAATTTTCCCTTGAAAGGGGACCCCTTGTCTGGGCTGGGTCAGGAGGTAATGCACAGCTGCCTGTAGTGACCAGTGACACTCCCAGGATGAGCTGAGTTGGTGT
This sequence comes from Vulpes vulpes, assembly GCF_048418805.1. Classification (NCBI taxonomy): domain Eukaryota; kingdom Metazoa; phylum Chordata; class Mammalia; order Carnivora; family Canidae; genus Vulpes; species Vulpes vulpes. Next base: position 108,879,052 of record NC_132793.1, read on the forward strand.
ACCCCCACCAACCAAGCCCCGAGCTCCTGAACCCCACTCCCTCCCTCCCTCATCTACATACCAAGTCCAGCTAACCCTGGCCACGGCTCAGGCCCAAGCTGATGAGACACAACAGGCCCGACCCCAAGCTTGGCAGTCAGGGTGCCGGGAGGGTTGGACCCACAGAAAGAACTGGACACGGGCAGCTGAGCTTGAGGAGGCCTCTCCGGGGCACTTCTGTCCTGGGGGCCGGCTGCCCTCTCCAGCCTTCAGAGCCACACCATCCCTTCCTGTCCAGGCATCTCAGGGACACTAGAGAACCCAAGGTCTCCTACCGGGCCTGTCACCCCACACCCACTCTGTGTCCTGGCCTGGGAGGGGAGGATGTCATCTGCCCGTGACCTGAGAGATGGCACACTGCCTACCTACCTGTCCAGGCTGGCACCAGACACTCTGCTGACTGCTGAGCTTCGAGAAGCCGGCAGACGGGCACAGGGCAGGGGCGGATAGAGCTTGCCAAGCCCTCTGGCAGACGGAGGCCCTCAGGGTGGGTTTGACCAGACCCCAGGCAGGGAACTTGAGGTCTGGGGTCTCGAGAGCCAAGGCAAACTGGAGCACGGAAGTAGGGCTTGTCCTGACCTCACCCCAACTTCGTGGACAAGAGCGGCCAAGAGCAGCGGGAGACATGGTCACTGAGGCAGCTCCCAGGCACCAGATGCAGCAGAAGCTTAAGTCACAGGGAGCGGCTGCTCTGGGCTGGGTTACACACCCCCAAATCCACCTGCTGCGGTCCAAACCTTTGGAACTTGTGAATGCCCATACTTAGACTGCCCATACTTTAGAGTCCTGGGGTGGCCCTGAGCCAATCAGATTGTGACCTTGCTGGATGAGGGATCAGGAAACAGACACACAGGAAGCGACCACGTGAGGACGCAGGAGGGGACAGCGTCAACACGCCACGGACAGAGGCCTCAGGGGAACCGACCTGCCCGCGTCTAGATCCAGGACTCCCACATCCGGGACCAGGGGAGAAGGAGTTCCCACTGTGTAAGCCCCCGGCCTGTGCTGGCTTGTTGTGGGCCATAGCAGGTTCCCAGGTGGCAGCCCGAGTAGGGTCGCTTCCCGGCAGCCTGGGCTCTGAAGTGGCTGTGACCTGGAGCCCCTGCAGCAGCTACAGAGTGGCTCCACTACAGCCGGCAGTTGGGGTCCCCAGAGTCCCTAACAGCAGGTAAGGCCTCTGTCCCCCACGGGTCTAACTGAGCCTCAGGAGGCCAGCGGCCTCTCACCAAGGGGGTTATGAGTGCTGAGCCCTGGGGACCCCAAAACTCCTGGCCCCAGGTCAGGCACTGGGCTTTTCACTCTCTCTTGCAGGGCTGCAACCATCCTTTCCATGGAAGGGGAAACTGAGGCCCAGGAGGGTGACTGGCCAGTCACCAGTAGGGGCTGGGAGTGGAGTGGTAGCCAGGCCCCCAGGAGAAGAATACAGACGTTGTCCTCGGTGTCAGGCCCTGGGTCCAGCTCCACCAGGCAGGCTGGGTGCTCTGTGCAGCCCTTCCCCCTCCACCCTGCCAGAGTGCCATCCTAGGCCGACCACACCTTCAGGCCACCAGAGGATCATAGAACCATCTTGGGGTAGTGAAGACTCACTGCCAGTAACTTTTCCTTTTTTCATTGTTTTTCTTCTAAATGATTTTATTATTTATTCATGAGAGACACAGAGAGAGAGGCAGAGACACAGGCAGAGGGAGATGCAGGCTCCCCACAGGGAGCCCGATGTGGGACTTGATCCCAGGACCCCGGATCCTGACCTGAGCTGAAAGCAGACGCTCAACCACTGAGCCACCCATGCGCCCCTACCAGCAACTTTTCTAAACTTCAGCCTTACACGCTACTTGGTCCCCTGGGGCTTGGGGGACACCCCCCCTCCTGCCCAGAGGACATGTCCTAACCCCAGCTTAAGCCTCCTGGGGCAGGGATGGCATGGAGGAAGGACCAGATGGAAATACCTTGTCCCTGCAACAGTAGGCTTTCAGGGTGGCTGATGTGCTTCTGTGCCCCCTGCCCTCTCTGGGCACTTCGCAACGGCCCCCCGGGCCCCTGGCCCTCACCTGACCGCAGAGCACCTCAAAGCGGACGTCCATGTGTCCTCTGCCCTCCCAATACCCCCACTCAAGCCTACTCAAATGGTCTGGCCTCTGGAATCCCTCCTCCCGAGGCAGCCCCAGTGTCTCCCTCACCGGGGCCCCAACTGCAGGGAGCCCTTGCCAGCTTCACCCCGGGGTCAAGCTCTCCTGAAACGTCCTCCCGGGTAGGCAAGTCAGCCAGCATCCAGTTAGGGAGCCAGGGCCCTGGCCTCTTGCAAGGATTGCCTACCTCAATATCCCCAAGGCATCTAAGTACAGTCCCCCCAACAAGGCAACACCCCACTCTCACCCAAGCCAAAGCCACCTGCTGACTCTCTAGTTGTTTCTTATGTGACCCAGAGGTGAGAGGTCACAGACAGAGCCTGGATAGCCTGCAGGTTGATCCTGCTCACCACTCCCACTATGTAGCCCCTAGTGAGGTATCTAGTCACTGTCTGCCTCAGTTTCCCCACTGATGGACACAAATAAGCAGAGTTCACATCCTAGCATTGAAAGAGCCAATATTTGCAAGGTGCTCAGGACAGTGTCTGGCCGGGAAGGCCAGAATGGAGGGTACAGCACCTACCAACCAGGGTGTGTCCAGAACCTCCCTTGAGAGTGTGGGGCACACCTGCCCCATCCTTAGGTTTGGAGCTCAGGCAGTGGGCACCCCGTCCCACATCTGTTACACACACACTACCTTTTATCACCCCTCGGGCAGAAGCCCCAACATTCCAAAGAGGCAGTCGGGGGGTCCGGCAGGGCACAGGGTCGGGAGGCCATGACCCAGCCCCACACGATCCACTGCCCTGAGACCCACTGAGTCTGCGCATGGCAGTCCATGAAACCCAGCTCTGGGGGTCGGTTCACACTCTGCCTGGAGCCCAGGAGAGCAGGCAGTGCTGCTGGAGACACAAGGCTGCCTACCTCTAGCAGCTAACTGCCAAGCTCACCTCATAGACTGGCTCAGCTAGTGGCCAGCCAGACCTCGAAAACACAGGTGGCCAGGCTACCCCACGGCTGAGAAATGATGTGGGGGAGGCTCTAGGCTCGCCTCTCCCTGACTCCACAACCTCAACAGCTTAGGTCCCCCACCCATTCCACTTGCTCTGTGTTCATCCCACTGGGTCCCCAGGCCTCGGCCCCCCACAGCTTCTGAGCCCCATCTCAGGGGATCCAACTGCCATACTCTTTCCTGTGACTACACCTGCCACCTCCGCTGGTCCTCAAGGGTCCCTGCAAGCCCTTTTTGTCCCTTCTCCGTGCAGGAGTTCTGAGGCCCTACAAGGGGGTTGTGGTAAATGGGAAAAGTCAAAGGGTTCTTCACAGCACAGCCCTGAGAGCCAGTAGGGCCCTGCAGAGTACCCCCTGTATCTTTTGTGGCCAGCACAGAGCAGGCACAGGGTGAGGGGCCAGGTAATCACTGGATGGACAGATAGACAGATGGGAGGCTAGATGAATGGACAGATGGATGGATGGATGGATGGATGGATGGATGGATGGATGGACAGACAGATGGATGACTGGATGGATGGATGGACAGACGGATGGATGGACAGATGGATGGATGGACAGGTAGATGGATGGATTGATGGAAGGATGGTTGAATAGATAGATGAATGGATAGATAAGAGGTGGATGGATGGATGGACAGATGGAGGAATGGACTCAAATGTGTCTCCAATGCAACCGATGTCACTGCTCTCCAAGGCCCGGATGCATATCCTTTCTGTCTTCATCAACAACCATTGGCTCTTAGCCTAAGTTCCTCTTCTCCCCTCAAAGCTCTGGGTCTTCTGCCCCCACCTGCTCCTGACCTGGGTCCCCACTCCCCTGAGCAGAGACATCAGACACGACAGAAGACAAAAGGAGCAACTCAAGGCAGATGCTCTGTCCTTCTACTGTGTGCCTTTGGGAAAGTACCTGAGCCTCTCTGAGCAGCAATCCCCACTTCTAAAAAGCCCACTTATTTCCCGGGATTGAGTGAGAGTCAAACGGGACAGCAGCCAATCTGATCAGATGTGGGCTTACAACCGACTCCCAGCACCAGCAGGATCGCACTCAGTACACCCTTCCCAGTAAAGGAGCTCCCGGAGGTCCGGCTGACCAGCACCACCCGGTGGCCACGTCCTGTCAGCCTGCTCCATGCTGCACAGACCTCAGCCCGGGCGTCTGCTCTGGGCCTGGGGGCTCTCCCGTGCTGTGGGCCTGACGGCACATGGGCCTCTACTGCTCATATTTTCTAGAAGAGCGGACTGGGCCAAGAGGTTAGCGGCTTGCCTGTAGTCACAGCAACTAAAGGATGGAGTGGAATTTGAGCCCGGGGGTCCCTGGCTTGAGATTGCCCTTCTATTGACTCCCCATCACAGGAACCCCAGACACACGCACACACACACACCATGCTGGCTCCTTCTCCAAGGCGTTCCTCTGCTAGAATGCCCTTCAAAGTTTAGTGCAGATGGGCCACCTCCTCCAGGAAGCCTTCCCTGACTTCCTGTCCTCCACCCATCTGCTTGGGTAGATGCCTTCTCTCTGGCTGAAGCCTTCCAATCACAGGCACCCTGCCATTGGCTCATTTGACACATTCTGTACAGAACCCTGTGCCTGCCCAGGTCCTCTCTCCACCTCCGGCACGCAGTAGGACCGGCACTTTGCTGCCAACTCTGATTTGTCCCGGTCTGAACAACGTCCATCACCGAGCGGCTATGAGTAAGCCTTTGGTACCTTCCGCCAAGATCTTTTCATTAGCCCTGTGTTTGTTTGGGCTGTTTTTGCCCTTTTAAAGTAAAAATAGTTTATTTTTAACATTTTGATGCTGTTGTTTTCTTTTAAGAAGGTGAAAAAAAAAAACCATGCCTGTTTCTTTTCTTGGCCCAGCATGTCTGCGAGCAGCCTCCTCCTCAGACGCCCCGGAGGCTCCGTCTGGGTTCGCAGGGGGAGGCAGTCAGAAGGGCCAGGGAAGGAAGGAAGGACTCACCCCCTGGGGACAGACGAAAGATGCGGAGGATGCCCCAGGACCCCTCCCCAGCAGGGACACGAGGCCAGGAGGAGCCCAGAGCCCCAGAGCCTCCCGCCACACCTGGGAGCCACTCCTGGGAGCCACTCCTGGTTGCACGCTTACACCGTCCAGAGGCAAGTGCCTCTGGAAGCACCCGCAGCCCTGCCTGCTGGGCACTGGAGCCCGGGGGGAAGCCCCATTCCAACCTCGGGAAGGTCGGGAAGGTCGGGAAGGTCGTGGGCCCAAGAGGGAGGCCGGGAGGGAGGCCGGGAGAGGCAAGAGATGGAGCCGCCAGGACGGGTCTGGAAGGCCTCCTGGAGGAGACCCTCCAGAGCTGAGCCCTGAAGAAAGAGCAGGAGCCCACCAGATGAACGAGGACAGGAAGGATACTGCCAGAGGCACCGAAAGGGTCGTGGCCAGTGTGCAGCGTGTCCGACCAGGCAGGACCAACTCCGGAACTCCCTGGTGTGGTGGCCCGTTTACTCATTTCTCCAAGAGACAGTTGCTGCCCAGTTTCCCTCTGCATCCCCTCCCCCGCCCCCGAGCCAAAGCCTACAGATACAGACGAGTATCAGACAAGGCCCTAGAAGGTTCTAGATGCTCCCAGGCCAGGATGGGGAAAGAGACTACAGCCCCTGTGGCTCCGATGCGGGCTCAGGAGAGGAAGGTCTGAGTCCTTCCAGGGGGAGTAGTGTCTAGTCTGTCACTTGACCGAGATCAGAAAGGAGGGGCCAGCTCCAGTAGGCACACAGGGAGTGGGTGGTAGGAGGGAAAGGCCCCAGGCAGGGACTGTCCTCACCACGAGGGCAAAGTTGGAGCCAGAGACCCACTGTCACGAATTCGCCATGAGGACAGCACCGACCCAGTGTAGCCACCGCCCGCCCACAGTCAGCCAGCGAGCCCCACAAGCACCTGCCGTGGGGCAGAGGGGGCAGAGGGGGTGTCCTGGGCACAGACCCAGGGTGTCCAGAGACATCTGTGACCCAGGGTCCACAAGCCCGTGTCTCCCGTCCAGGTGTCTCTATCCTTCCTTCCCTGCCCCCTCCCCTGTCTCCCACGAGGCCCAAAGGCAAAATGAAGTCTCTGAAGACCCTACCTGCAAGACCACCATCAGTGCTGTCCCTGGCTAAGAGGGTCCTGTCCCTGGTGGGAAGGGGATGACAGGGGAGGGCGGGGAGCAGGAAGAGAAGAGCAGGACACAGCCCAGGGGCGGGGGCCTGGGGGCTGGGGACCAGGTCAGGCCCAGAAGCTGCAGGAGCGCCTCCAGGGTTACCGGCTATGCAGCGTGTGCAGGATTCCTGCCAAATGCCCGGGAACGGGAGGATTCTCAACTCAGCCCTCTGTCACCTTCAGGCCCACAGTGATGCCACCGACACCAGCAGGGCCCAGAGTGCAAAGCCCTTCTGCACCCTTGGCCCAGAAGGGCAGACGGACCCAACCGCCCACTGGCTCCAGCCCCACCTGCCTCACGGCCACAGCCACCTCTGCGCCCTGCCGCCCTTGCACCCACAACAGGCGGAGGGTCCTTCTAAAGCAAGAGCGTCACCCCCAGCCCAACCCTTAACAGCACGTTCCACGGCCCGTGGCTGGGAGGCGGTGGGCAGGGACTGGGGGCTGGTTCTGAATGCCGACTCCTCCACCTGGCAGCCAGGCCGGGCCCTTGCGGGAACCCAGAGGGACCCGTCTGCTCCCAGGCAGCCCCCCCACCCCTAGGACATGCAGGCCCACCGGGCCCCACCGCACTCCCGTGTGCTCCCAGGTAAGAAAGCGGCAAGAGAAGCTGGGGAGGGAGGCTGGCTGCCAAACCCTCCGTGGGGGGATGACAAGCTGTCACATGTGGAAGATTGTTCCTGTCTTTGATAAGACGTGTCCTTAACAGCAGGTCCACTTCCCTTCCTCACTCCACCTGAGCTGGGATCTTTGGGCCTGAGGCCTGGGCTGCGTGTCCCCCACTTCCATACAATTTCCTCTGAAAGAGTCACGGCAGCATTTATGAGCCACCTACTGCATACTTGGCCCTAGGACAAAAAGAAACTATAGTTGGGAGGGAAGTTATAAAATGGAAAACACGGTGTCTGGGAGGCTCAGCTGGTGCAATGACAGGAATGAGACATTGAGACGGCCCCTGGCGGCTGTCACTGCTGCCAACAGTCTCCTGCCACTGGGAAGGTCCTGTCCTCTGGCCCATACCTGCATACAATTGCCTCCCTGCCTCCCAGCCTCCTGGCCTCCCCATGTCCCGACCACAGGGAAGGAAGATCCCAGCCAGCCCCCTTCAGCACACACGGTGGGACAGCTGTGCCCCCCACACACACACCCATGCTGGGGACACACACGGGCTGAGGTCCCGCTCACGGGTGCTCCACAGCTACCCGGTGTCCACACCGCACTCTCATGGGAAGTTCCGGGATGACATCTCTGCAGGTGGCCCCGCAACCCTCTCCCACGCATCCCAGGTCTGGGTCCTGAAGGCTCCACGGGAAGCAGCGTGGCCCTTACGGCCTTCTGTGACCTTCTGAGGAGAAGACGTGTCAGGGCTGAGGGGCAGATCCTAGGAGGGTGAGGCACAGCCCTGGGAGCCAGCAGCACACCGCTCGGACCAAACCGCTCTGACCTTAAAATACGGCTTCACCTTCTGGAAGCCGAGGCCTCACTGGACCTCAGCTTCTCTAGTCACCGGATCAAAGGCCTCCATCTGTGGTGGCCTGTCCCACGACTCGGCTGTCACACCGGGGGGCTGGGCTGGGGGCCCGGAAGAGGGGCATGTGGACGTGGTGGGGGGCTGAGCGGTGCTGGCAGAGGGCCTGTCTTGCAGCCCTGCAGCCTCTCTCAGGAAGGAGCACAGCTGTGGCCGCGCCCAGCGGAGCTCCATGGTGCCTGAACCGAAGGGATCCCAACCCACAGCTCTGTGAACGGCCATCACCTTCTCAGCCATGGGCGGCAGGGGCATCCTGGGCTCACCCTGCCCTCGACAGCAGGTGGCCTCTCTGTGCCCCCCTCAGGTCCCAGCGGTGACCAGTGCCTACCCCTCGCCCTGCTCGCTGCCCCCGCTGCTCACTGCCACCCGGGCTCCAGGGGAAAGGACCAAGTGGCAGGATGCACACGGACGCCAGCTCCACTCCCAGCTCCAGCCTCAGGCCCACACAGCCGTGGTCTCCAGCCACACACGGCTGAGATGGAGAGGAGGGGTCCCCCCAGTAAGGCCCCCCAGGAGCCGCCTGCCCTTCCTGCACCACCAAGTCTTCAGCAGTGAAGTGAGACGTGGGACAGGCTGAGGCCCAGTGAGCCTGAGCCCTGGGTTTGAATCTGGAACATGCCGTGTAGGAGCTGGGTGACTGGACACCAGCCTCCCCAAACCTCTGACCGGAGGTCCAGGTCCCACTGGGGATAGGGAGTGTCTTTCATGGAGAGGAGTAAACAGCCAGAAGGAACCCGCTGTGGGGCAATGGGGTGGGACAGCAGGTCAGACGGGCTGCCAGAGGCCACCCTAAGGTGTAGAGTTCCTGATAAAACAGAAAAAAAGAACAAAACCCTATAGAAGAAAAAAAGAACAAAAGACATGGACAGGTCACAGAAAGAGAAATGCAGATGACCTTCAAACATAAGCAATGAGCTGAGCCTCCCGTGGTAGAAATGCAAACTAAAACTCCCCAGGATCCCACTTCTTCCAGGCACCCTCTGGGCAGGTGTGTGGACTCCCAGGCAGCTTCACTCTCTGCCCCCCAGGGAAACAAAGTGCTGTGGTGCTCCAGGGAACCTTCTGGACAGGACAGCAGCAGAGATGCGGTGACCTTTCATACCAGCGATCTCCAACCTACCCTGGAGACGCCTGCACAATACAAGCTACGCATACACGCAGACTGCTCGGGGCATTATTAGTAACATCGAACAACCAGAATGTGCCAGCCGTCCTTCCACAGGGACCTGGCTGGGTAAACCGAGGCCCGTCTCCATAGCAGGGCAGGCAGCAACCACAGGAGGGACAGAGGCCGACCTTCATGTCCCAGCAGATGTGGTCCCAGGATATGGCCCACCTTCTGTGAAAGGCAGGTTGGGCACCTGTAGGTGTGACTTCCTGCTGCTACCCCAACCTGGCTGGACGGGACGAACCTCTGTCACACGTGCATGCCAGACAGAATGGACAGAGGACATAGCTGTTTGCAGAAGCTCAGCGACAGCCACTGCAGGACTGTATGCCTAGGACCCAGGGGGAGCTCCGCGTCCTCTCTGCTTTCCTTCGGGGCCACAGTATGGGGGGGGTGGGGGGGCAGTGGTCCCACCCAGCTCTGCCAGAGTCTGGGAGTCCAAGGCAGCTGGAACCTGAGGGGCAGAGGACTGACCAGTGAGGAGGCTCAGAATGTGCACGGGGCTTCCTAACATCTTCTCAACACTTAGCTGCCCAAGCTCAGGTAAGACACAGTGAAGCCTGGGACCTGGGGGCCCACCAGAGAGTCTGGAGGCCACCCGGTGCCAGGAGCCACTCTCGCCCAAGCCAGGCAGGCTGGGAGATCTTGCGGAGCACCCTGCTTCCCCCCTCAGCCACAAAGGCCAGGCCTTGAGAGCAGGCCCCCTGCCCTGCAGGGAGGCCCTGGCCAGACACCCTCCAGCAAAGCTTGAAACCAAGCCTCAGAAGGATGTGCTGGCTCGCCAGCAAATAAACTGCCAGCCAGGACCCAGTTCTACAGTTCAGATCAACACAGGACAGTCCCTTGTGTCTGGGCTACATAAGACGATGAGCCGTGAAGAATAAGGACAACACGACACATCATGGGCAGGGTGGGAGGGGGTGTGGGGATGTAACAGGAACAGAAAACACCAGGGCACTGGGACCGGCAGGTGAGCACCCTGAAACAGCCAACGCCGGCTGCCCGAGAACTCCAAGAAGCAGATGTCCACAGCAAGGGAGCAAGTGGAGCGTCGCGGCAGAGAGCAGGAAGGTCCTAGAAAGCACAGTGGAAGTTCTACCACTAGAAAGTACAGCAGGGGGTGAAAGTCTCGTCGGGTGAGCTTTAACAGTGGTGGAGACTGCAGAAGGGATTCGTGAACTTCAGACAGAAATCACCCAATAGGAAGGAAAAGCCGAGACAAGGACTGAAAACCAGAGATTCAGTTGCACAGGGAGACACGGTCAGATGGCCCGACACGGGCATCTTGCACAGATTCCGCTCCCGGGGTTCTGGGAGGGGAGGAGGGAAAGGCAGGAGAACTAGGAAACATGGATTTGAAGAAATAATGGCCAAGGTTTTTCCAAACATGATGAAAATACACAGATCCAAGAGGTTTGGCAAACGTGAGCAGAATGCACACACCACCACTGCCACCACCATCGCTGCCACCACCACTGCCACCAAGATGCTTTATGTTGAAAACCAAAAATAAAAGTAAAATCTTAAAAGCTGCCAGAAGAAAATAAAAACATTGCATATAAAAGAGGAAATAGGAAAAACTCCTAGCTTCTCATTGGAAATAATGTGCTACGATTTGGATATTTACGTCCATCCGAAATTCACGTGTGGAATCCAACTCCCAAAAATGGTGGCGGTAGGTCGAGAACCTTTGGAAGGTGGTCAGGTCATGAGGGCAGGCATCTGCTGTCACACCCCAATGGAACGGGGTTCCCGTGAGAGACCCCAGAGAGCCCCCCTCGCCTTGGGCCCTGGGAGAACTCAGGGAGGCGCCATCCTAGAACCAGGAGAGACTCTCAACCAGCCGTGCCAGTGCCCAGATCTTGCCGCTTAGGACTTCCTCTAAAGTTTTTCAAAGAGAGATAAAGAAGTCAATAGGAGATATCATGAAATGATTTTTTTAATGCTCTATCCAATCAGAAAAGGCAGGAAAAGAGGGAGAATAAGACAAGAAAACATGCAACAAACAGCCTCAGGTTGTGGGCTCTGAAGGGCAGCATCAAGCAACCCAGCTTTCCTATGGGGAGCAAGGGACTCCTTCTCTCACAAAGGACTCACACCTAACTTCCAGCTCGCAGACCACAGGGGTCACAAGGACATACTGAGCAATACCAGGATGGTACATGCAAGCACGGGCTGATGCGGCCACCACCCGAGACAGCTGCCCCAGCCCCTCTAAAGTAGCTGCTGTGCAAAGAACAGGAGGGCAGTTTGAAACGTAACCAGAAAAGAACTCCTCTAGGTTGAAGGGAAGAAAGAGACAGCCCAGGATGCAGGGCATGACCTCGGTTCACACAGTCACAAAATGGACTGGGGGACACTTTGGATGCTGTAATCTGGGCAGGATGTTAGATGCTACTAGAGAACTGATTGTTAATTTTCTCTGGTGGGATCATGGAATTGTGGTTCTGTGGGGAATGTCCGTCTCCTTAACAGAGGCAGCTGGGAAGATGAAGGCTAACGGGCCACAGTGTCTGCAGCCTGCACTGAATGTCCAGCAACACCCGGAGGATGAAGGGAGAAAAAGGACATGCAGGGGCAGTCTGTCCATAGTTACCGGGCCCAGGCTGAGGAGGGCCAGGTGTTCATTATACTGTTCTCCCATATTATTTTTCCATTATGAAAATTTTCATAATTAAAAAAAAATCCTGTAGTTATGCACAGATCAGATCTCCAGGAGGCTCAGCCATCTGGTGCACAGGCTTACGCCCAGAAGCAGGAAGGCCTGCTCAGCACCCACCGTGGCAGTCACCAAGCACTCCAGGCCACGGCTGCCATATGGGTATTTATTGCTTGAGCCCCAGCATCCACCCTACCTGCCCATCAGCTCTGGTTTTCATTCATGGAGTTTGCAAGAAGCTTACTTCACCCTAATCTGATCATTCTATCCTTTGATCTCAGACATTGAGTCAAGGACCAAATGTGATGGACCCAGTCATTCCAGAGTGGACAGGAAGGAATGAAGATGCCTCAGGAGTTGTTGGCAAACAGCTTGAGAATATATGGGAAGCCAACTCTAGGATAAGCTAACCTCACAAAAGCAGCACACAGAGGCTAAGGATTGTCCTCAGTGACCTCTAGAGCTGCTGGAGCACCCCTTACCTGGAGCTGCCACTACTGCTGGGTTACTCTGCTGTAAAGGCCGACAGATCACTTGCTTGCCCTTGCTAGCAACCTAAAGAAGCATCCCTCAGTGCTACACAATTCTATGGGGGGATCTTTCAGGACTTCCCTTATAGCCTTGAACGAGTAAATAAGTTTGGTGTACAATTCTGAAATCTGTATCTCACTTCTCAGAACTCAGGAATGTGAAGCCTAAAAACTAGGAAAGGGATGGGCAGCTGCAGGTGGGCATGCCAACACCGTGGAGCAGTGAGAGTTGCATCACACGAGCAGATGGGCTCTCCACGGAAGAGGAAACCAGATGCTCACCCTCGTGCACAACTCGGGAAAGGCAAACGAAAACCACAACAAATATACCACTTCACACCCACCAGCCTGGCAAAAGTTCAAAACTAAGAAAATATCAAGTGCTGGCAAGGGTGTGTGATGCCCAGAATACTTGCACACCATGGGTGGGTGTGGAGATGTGTGGAATGCACTTTAGAAAGCAACCAGGCACATATATACACAGGTATATACATATATGTGGTTGTTTGCACGAGAGTGCGTATACATGTATGTAGATGGCAAAATATGCACAGTTGATGAATCTAACTGGAGGGAATTCAGGGGATCACGGTATTATCCCTTCAACTTTCTGTTTGCTTGAAAAATCTCAAAAATGAGCTAGGGGAAAATAAGCAAAAAAGAAGGAGGGGGGAAGAAAAATATACACAGAACCAGTGGGGAAATTGAACAAAATAGAGCAGGAACTTCCAACGTAGCTGTCCTGGCGCACCTGTCAGTGGAGCCCTGCTCTGGAGCACAGAGGAAGCTGGACTCCGCAGGCTGCACGGCACGCGGTCACACTGGTGTGACATCCTGGAAGGGCGACATTATGGCTGTGGAAGAGAGACCCGTGGGCACCAGAGGGTAGCAGGACTCTCTGCTGCCGCAGTGCTGGTGGACACACCATGCAGTGTCCTTATCCAAACCCCCAGAACGGCGGCAGCCCACTGTCCCAGTCGCCTGCTTGGGCTGCAGAACCAAACACGCAGACTGGCTGCTCGAATCAGGAGACCTGTGTTTCCCGCCAATCTGGAGACCACAGATCTGAGATCTGGTGCCGGCGGCCAGGTTCTGGAGAACTATTTCCTGGCCTGAAGACGCCGTCCTCCCACCGAGTGCTCGCTGGCAGGAGAGGCAGAGAGAGCTCTCTCGTGCCTCCTGCCAGGACGGCAATGATCATGTTGGATGGAGGCCCATCCTTATGATCACTTTTAACGTTCCCCACCTCCACAATGGCCCTGTCGCCAAACACCATCTCCCTGGGACTGGAGGCTTCAACACGTGAATCGGTAGGGGTGTGGAGAGGGCAATTCGGTTTACAGCAGCCACAGAGTGAAGTTTACTATATGCAAATCTTTTTAACATAGCCACCTTACCAACTTCCCATCCCCCCACTCCATTACCGCCATCGAGAGAGCAAAGAACCGAACTTGTCTGTGGGTGGAGAGGGTGAGCACCCACCCCTGAGTGTTTGGAACCACAAGCCAGACCTCGTGGTAGGTTTACCAGCTGAACTCAAGACTCAGGCAGTCCTTGGAGGGCATTATGCCAAGTGAGATAAGACAGATAAAGACTAATACCACATGATTCCACTCACATGTGGAATCTAAGAAGCAGAATAAAACCAAAAACCAGACACAGAAACATAAACACAGAGAACAAACTGGCAGCTGCCCCTGGAGGGTGGGCCTGGAGGGATGGGCAAAATCGGTGATTAAAGGGTATACATTTCCAGTTATAAAATCCGTCACAGGAATGAAAAGCCCAGCACAGAGAATATAGTCACTACGATTGTAATCACTCCATCTGGTGACTACGATGAGCATAGTGTAACAGATAGAACTGTTGAATCACTATGTTGTACACCTGACACTATACAACACTGTGTGGCAACTGTGCTTCAATTAAAAAAAAAAAAAAAAAAAAAAAACACTTGAATGGTTCAAAAACTCAAGTTAGGGTGGAGCAGGGCTAGAGGGTCTCTAGACACCCAGAAGTGAGCACAAATCCCTTCACACCACAGGATCACCACCAAGTTGTAGTTCATCTAGTGATGCCCCTAGGGTAGTGCAGCACACAGCCTGCACAACTGTACATGGCCCCCTGCAGGCCTACTTCATCCTAGGCTGCAAAGAATTACTACAAATAAATTTCAATTCCATCAGCAGCTCACAATCAAAAATGCCTAAATATACCAAGTAAAAGCCCCTGAGCTACAATGTGCAGGAGGGAAAAAACACAGCAGGCAGGCCCTTGAGGACTTCAGATAATGGCATTGTCAACCACAAACAACAAGAAATGAAAATATCAAAAAGGGAAAGATTTGAAGAATAAACCCCTCCCCCAAAACTCATAGAGTGAAAGCATGTAAGGATGGAAGTTCACACTGAATGGGTACATGCGACTGCAGACCAGACACAGCAAAGGAGCAGATGGTGAATCTGAAGACAGTGTCCCAACTATAGTGCACAAGCACAGAGACAGATGGTGTGCAAGGGAGAACAAGAGAGGGTGAGTTGGCACAAAAGCCCTGGCACTCATCTACTGGACCCCAGGGGGAGGAAGAGAATGAGGTAGAGAAGATCTGAAAGTGGCTGAGCACATGGATGTATGATCATGTCATGAAAATCCAAAAGAATCTCTAACTGGGCATTAAAATTAATAAGTTAGCAGCCCTACTAGATACAAATCAAAATACAAATATCCATCCTATAGCTGTATACCAGCAACAAACACTCAGAAAATGTAATCTTAAAAAGATAAGTGTATTCGTTAGAGTTTTCCAGCCAAGTGAAACCAATAGAATGTGTGTGTAGAGAATGGTTTATCTTAAGGAATGGGCTCACACAATTGCAGAGGTGTGGGGAGTCCAAAATCTGCAGGGAGGGAAGCAGACTGGAAACTTGGAAGGGTTGTATTTGGAGTCCAAAGGCAGTCTCAGAAGTGCTTCCTTCTACGGGAGGCCAGTATTCATTTTAGTAAGTCTTTCAACTGATTGGATGTGGCCCACCCCCATGGTGAAGAGTCGTCTGCTTTACTCAAAGTCCATAGATTTACATGTGAATCTCAGACGAAATCCACTATCACAGGAACATCCTGACCAACTACCTGAACACCATGGCCCAGCCAACTGGACACACATAATTAATTATCGCAGGTACCGTTTATAATAATGTTGATAATGTGGAATTTGTAAGAATGAATCTAACAAAACATGTGCAAGATATGGAGGGGAAAAAATGAAACTCTGCTGCATGTCATTAAAGGGGCTGACATTAGTGGAGAAAGAAAACGGGTATGTTTAAAAATACAAACATGTATGTTGATTAGAAGACCCAAAAATACTATAAAGACATCAATTTTCCCCTAAGAAATGATTTGTAGAGCCAATGCAAGCCATTGCAATCCCACATGCATGTGTGCACATATAGAATTTGACAATCTGAGGCCCCCAGGTGGCTCAGCCAGTGAAGTGTCTGCCTTCAGCTCAGGTCATGATCTCAGGGTCCTGGGATCGAGCCCTGGGTCAAGCCCTCTGCTCAGTGGAGGACGTGCTTCTTCTCCCTCTGCCCCCGCCACTACACCTGCTTGCTCTGTCTTGCTCTCTCTCTCTCTCTCTCTCAAACAAATAAATAAAACCTTTTAAACAAAATAAAAAAGAATTAGACAATCTTACTCCACAATCTCCACAGAATCACAAAGCATAGGAATAACCAAGATAGTCTAAAGGGATGACAAGGTAAAAGGACCTGCCCCACAGATCCCAGGACTTCCTAGAGACAGTGAGGAACAGGTGCATGGGTGGGAGAAGATTGACGGAGACAGGACAGGTTTTTCCTCACAATCAGTTTGGATACTTGATGAGTCATGGAGGAAAAAATATTACTCAGCCTCTTGCTTCACACCGTCCACAAAAATCAACACGAGGTGGATTAAAGACATAACTAGGAAGGATAAATCCACGGATCCTTTGGAAAGGCATAATGAGGGGAGGGGAACCACATGAGTTCAGGGTAGGGAAATTCCTTGAGCAAGACACAAAGGGCACAAACTATACAGAGAAAGAAGAATTAATTGGGCTGCATTAAAATTTCGTGCTTCTTCCTATTCACCAAACAGCACACGGGAAATGAAAAGATAAGGCACAACGGGAGATGTTTGAAGCATAGATGTCTGGCAACAGCTCACTTAGGAAAGACACGAAGAACTCTTAACTACTCACTAAGGAAAAGATCAAAACAAATTCTTTTTTTAATTGACATAGGACTTGGACATGTGCTTCACAAAAAAGGAAATTCATATGGCAAATGAACACAAGCAAAGATGCGGACCTCATTAGCACCTAAGGAAATGCAAAGAGGAGTCACTAGGTGCTCAAAACATGTGAAAATCTGACAAAGCCAAGTGTTGCGGGGGGACGTGGAGCAGTGGAGTCTACTTCATGAGTGGCTGTGGGGGTGCATGGCATGATGGATGCTCTTCAGAAAACCTGGCCGTGGCCTCCAATAGCGCGGGGGCGGTGCGCAGCATGGACACATGGTAAATAAATGTTTGCTCCCGATGCAGCACCAGATGACTTTTAAGTGTGTGCCGCAGCATGGTTTTAAGGTGTGGGGCAGGTGTGGTGCAGGTGTGGTGCAGGCATGGCACAGGCGTGGTACAGGTATGTTGCAGGCATGGTGCAGGCGTGGTGCAGGTGTGATGCAGGTGTGGTGCAGGTGTGGTGCAGGCGTGGTGCAGGCATGGCACAAGCGTGGCACAGGTGTGGTGCAGCTGTGGCACTCAGATGGTGTGGGTGTGGCACATACTAGCACAAGAGCCTGAAACAGATGAGCTCAGCTACACACGTCTGCTTGCAGGCAAGCTGGTTGCAGATCCCGGAGTGTGAACCAGACAAGAAAGAGTAAAGGGTGTGTGTTTCGGTGGCAAAACTGTAACTAAAAGCAAGAAATGATTGTCACAAAAGCCACACTCGTGATTCCAAGATTCAGGGTGGCGGGGGCTTCTAGGGAGCTGCCCGGGCTGGCAGTGCTGCTGGTGGTTACAGCTCTAATCTTGTGTGTCTACACTTCCCTGCCCTCCTCACCACCCCACCCCCACCCAGTCCTTCCTTCCCTCCATTCCTCCTCCTCCTCTCTCTCTCTCTGAAAATTCACCTCCCATGGACCCTACCAACCACACAAGCTGGAGGCTGACACACAGTAGGAGCTTAAGTAGTGTCTCCTCCCTCCAGCCAGTGCATTGGTTCTGCACACACCCACCTTGCCCATAGCACATACAGGCTCCAGTGACCTGGGGTCATCCTGGGAACTGTCCTAAGCAGGTGGCCTGATCATGGAGGGCATTTAAGGATGGCCCCCAAGCTGGAGAGGTTCCCTTGCTGCCACAGGGTCCATCCACCAGGGAAAGCTGCCCCTCTTTATTTCCTGTCACCATATTCCAGCCCTCTTAATTCTCATGATGGCTGTGGTTTTATGTTTGCGTCCTTCATGCCCACAGACAACTCAGTCCATACAGGCACACACTTGCTGGGGGTGGGGGGGGAGTCTCCAACAGGGCATCTGGTTATGGTCCTGACAAGAGCAACACTGACCAGCAGCTGACCACACACCACAGTCACAGACCCCACAGCCCTCATCATGAACCTAAAACCACACAACAAGTAGAGGGAGGAACTGGGATTTAAATTGGAGCTATTGGGGCAGCCCGGGTGGCTCAGCAGTTTAGTGCCTGCCTTCAGTCCAGGGCATGATCCTGGAGTCCCAGGATTGAGTCCCACATCAGGCTCCCTGCATGGAGCCTGCTTCTCCCTCTGCCTGTCTCTCTCTCTCTCTCTCTCTCTCTCTCTCTCTGTCTGTCTCTCGTGAATAAATAAATAAAATCTTTTAAAAAATAATAATAAAATAAAATAAATTGGAGCTATTGGTACCAGGTCTGAGGCATCTACCACTGCACTTGTGACCCTAGATGGTTGTGGAGATAAGGTGGCAAAGTAAAGGGAAGGGGGCAGAGAAGAGAGCGGGGCCAGTGCCTCCAGTGCTAAGATGCCACAAAAGTTCTGTGGGTCCAGAAGGAGCTCACTTTTAGTTGCAGGTATTCTTTCTAGTGTCTGCTGCCTATTTAGGTCCCTTAGACAATAGTTATTGGATGGATGGATGCATGGATGCTTGGATGCGTGGATGAGTGAACAGGTAGGTGGGTGGATGGATAATAGACAGATGGAAGGATGGATAGCTGAATGGATGGATGGAAGGATGGATGGGTGAATAGTTGGATGGAAAGATAGATGGACAATGAATGGATGAAGGGATGGATGGATGGGTAGATGGGTGGATAGATGGGTGAATGGATTGTGGATTGGTGGATGGATGAGTAAAAGATTGGATGGATGGATGGATGGATGGATGCATGCATGCATGCATGCATGGATAGATGAGTGAGTAGGTGGTTGAGTGGGTGGGTAGACGACAGACAGACAGATGGATGGAGGTTGAATAAGTGAATGGGTAGGTGAGAAGGTTGAAGAACAATTGGACAAGAAAATAACCAGAAGGGAGGATGAAGAGTATGTAAGTAAGTGGATGAATGGGCGGACAAATGAGTGGGTGCATGGTGTTACTGTGAGATTGTTTTTATGGCCTCAAGCTGGATTTTTATACTCAGAAAAGATTACTTAGAAATTAGGTTTTTTAAATTACATTTAGGAAAATTTAAATTTTAACGTATTAATGTTGCAAAACCAAAATCTTAAGTTTTCTCCTTTGAACTATTAATTCTATCTATGAATCTTATCATTATACTTAAAGTCTAATAAATTTTGAAATTCTTTTTCAAGAATTCTTTGATTAACGTTAGGTCCCACTTTCAAACTTACTTAATAAAACACCTTCCAATTTTTAATCACATTAACAAACTTCGTGTATTTTATCTGACAAACCTTCCCAAGTTCGCAATTTTTGTAAATCTAAAAGATAACTTCCTTATCTTTGTTGGATGAGCTGCAAATCCCTTTAAGTGTTCAACACTGTCTGGGCACCTGGATAGTTCAGCCAGTTAAGCAGATGACTTCTGCTCAGGTCATGATCTCAGGGTCCTGGGATCAAGCAGGGAATCTGCTTCTCCCTCTCCCTCTGCCCCTCCTCCTACTCATGCTCTCTCTCTCTCTCTCTCAAATAAATAAAAACATTTTTTAAAGTGTTCAAAACTGTCTATAAACTTTATGGTATTTCAACTTAAAGTCCCAAATCTAAATCAAGTAATCAAATATGTATCTTACATTTAAATTAAAGGTTGACTTTGCCCAAGTTATCTTAAACATCACAAATGCTTATAATATCAAAGATGCCCAGTTTCCTTCACACAAACATCAATATTATTAAACCAATACCATAAAATATTTCTATACTTAATTCTAAATATACCATTGGGTTCAAACGCACTTATTCACTAAGGAAACAACCAAGAGATTTGGGGGGCACTATTTGGTTATCTGAGGTTGCAAAATACTAGCCCTCAAACCTCCTGGTCATTTCCATCTGCCACACAGATGGAACTCACATAGATCTTGATTACAGGACCTCAGAACTTACAAATTTGGTCTTCAGCCCTTGACCCCATACAGAACACCATCCTGGTCCCCTCACACACACATCTACAAACCCCACCCAGAGGGTTCTATTGGATTTTGCATTTATAAAACCCTCCGTGATTATCATAGTCTGCCTAGTGAGACCACACATTTGTGGTGTTAAAATGACACCTGTTGGATGCTACAAATCCCAAAGCTGAATTGGAATTGGTGGATAAGACTTTGAAGATCACATCATTGACATGTGGTGTTCCCATGAACAGATGGGTGGGTGGATGAGCAGACTGTGATCAGATGGGTTGATGGTTTGGTGGGTGGATGTATAAATGGGTATACAGTAGTTTAATGGGTGTGTAAGAGGGTAGTAGGGCAGGTGGATGGTGGGTGAATGGGTCAATGGGTAGGTGGGTAGATGTGTAGATGGATAACTCATGAGTGGGAGGTTGGGTGATGGGTTGATGGGATACAGATGGAAGAGAGGCAGATAGGTATGTGGATGGACAGTTGGTTAAGGAGATGGGTGTGTGGGTGTCTTAAGGGGTGGGTAGGTAGATTGAGAGATGGGTGGGTGGATGAAGTCATGGATAGGTAGATGGATAGGTAGGTAGATGAATTTTAGGATATATGGGAGGAAACATGTTAACAACTTAGGTTTGTAGGTGAATAGATGAGTTAGTAGGTAAATTCAAGAGTGGACACTGGATGGGTGGGTGGATAGATAAATGGATGGATGGGTACATGGATGGGTAGATGGACGAGTAGAGAATGGATGACTAGGTAGGTGGATGGTGAGGCAGCACATAAATAAGTTTCTAGTCAAGCAGACTAGTATCCCCCTGAGGACACTCAGAGGTCCTGGGTCCTAGTCCTGGCTCCACCACAAAATTTCTTTCTGACGTGGAATGAGCACCTGCCCCTCCCTGGGCTATTTCCCTTCTGCTCCATGGCGCCATAGAAAAGATGGACTTCATTAGCTCTGCCCTGCTTCGGTCCCCTGGCCCAAGCCCGGGTGCCTGGGAAGCACCCCCAGGACACAGCCCTTGCCACATGGGGCCAGGGTCACCAGCTTCTGCCAGACCCACCCTCTTGGGACAAGCTCAGACAGGGAGAGAACATTCTGCTCTGCTGGTGGTTGCCATGGAAAACCCTTTGCTGCTTGTTTTTCTCCTCCACTGATTAAAGAAGAGACTCATAAAGTGACAGAGCGTCCCTGGGCCTCGCCGCTGGCCAGCTCTGACTTATCCCCTGACATTTCCCAAGGGCCAACTAACCTTTCCTGCCACAAATAGACGGATGTGGGTCCCTTGGGGCAGTCTCGCCAGCACTGGCTCCTGTCTCGGGGGAGTCGGGGACCCAGGGGACACAAAAGGGAGGCGGATAATGATAATAATCAGGCAAGAGGGTAGACTGTACTGTTAGACCAGCCAGCTCAGCAGGGGCCTCTGGGGGAGCCGCGGGGAAAGGAGACTCTTGATGGAGAAGTTGGCCATTGGAACCCACTGCCCCGTGAGGTGGTGAGTTCCCCGTCCCTGAAAGTGTTAAAGCCAGACGACGACCCAGGCAGGCAGGTTGGAGAGTCCAGGGGACAGTGAGATCTATAAGTCGCCACCCAGTGAATCTGACACTCTTACTCGATTCCAGGATTCTGGATCACCCTGGCAGGAATCAGAGCATTGGGCAGCCACTGTCTTGTCAAGGAGTAAGGCTGCTTTAGCTATGTGGTCAGGGAGGGCATCCTGGAGGGGGTGCTAGTCAAGAAAAGAGCTGGGGGAAGCAGCCTGTGCTGAGGCATCATGTCGGAGGGGCTGGCAAAGTCGACAAGGGGCCTGGGTGGCCCGGCGTGGCTGCCGGGGCAGGAAGGATCAAGCAGGTTGGGCAACTCCTCATCACCACCCAATCCCCCTGCTGCCACCCCACAGCAGGAGCCAGGTGGAGGCTTCCTGTCTGGCCTCTGCCTCTCACTGTCTCTGCCCACAAGCTGGGCAGGGGGAGACGCTGGCGGCCCCCTTCCAGTCTGACAGCCCTACAGGTGCCCCTGGCCTGCTCCCCGCCACATACACAGCAAAGGGGGCTCCGCCGAGACTGGGTAACTGCCACGGGAGGGGCCTCTTGTCGAAGCTGAGCCTCCAGCCCAGATTTCTTGGCCACGATCTCCATCTTCCCGGCTCCAGGGACCATGTGTCAACAAGGGGGAGAGAGGGGTGACCTTCTTGGGCGCCCCTAGGACCCAGCGGATGGTGTGCTGAAGCAGAGCGTCCTGGAGGGGCTCCAGGGGCCATCCAGCGGCCGCCCAGCCCTACCGGCAGAGCTCAGGGGCGCTGGGCCACAGGGGACACGGTGGGCTCTCCGCAGAGGCGCCACTTAGGGAGCAGTCAGCTGGGGGAGACCACGGGGCGGGGCCACATCACCACCTCCAGGCCTGGGCTTCTGGACCAGGGAAAGGGGTGGTGACAATGCCCTGCACCTGCGGGTCTGCCTCCTGGTGCCCAGATCAGGATGCCCGGAGGACAGGGTCTGCCTTGAGACAACAGCCACCCAGCCCGGGAACTGTGCTTCTCGTATGACTGCGGAAGGCCCACAAAGTCTCCCAGTCACTGTGCCAGGGACCCCTCCCCACTTGGGCTCCAGGATTTCCAACTGTCAGCAGGGAACCACAGCCACCCGCCTGCTGGAGAGGGCTCTGGGGATCCAGGGCTCGGGGGGGGGGGGGGGGGGGCGTGCTGGGAAAGCCAGAGATGCAGGCTCCGCCGTGGACAGGTGCATGCGGACCCTGCAGCCCATCCTTCTTCTGAAGGCACCAGGTCCGGCCCACCAGACCCGGAGACTCGTGGGGCTTATGTGCTCTGGTACCTTGTCTACCCTTTCGGCTATAAATCAAGAGTTAGTCACAGGAGCTGCTGCCTAGATGGAGGAGTGAGTCAGCCTGCACCTGACCCTCCTCCCAGCCCTGTCTGGGCCTCAGAGATAGAGGACTTCCCCCCGCAGGCCTCACATGAGGCAAGCAGAGATGCTTGGATTACAGACTGGGAAACTGAGTCTCTAAGACCTGCCCAGGGTCCCACAGCCAGGACAGGGCAGAGCTGAGACTGGTGGTCAATCTCCCTCCTCCTTCTTTCCTCCCCCTTCCTTCTCTTAGCTCCTCCTCCCTCTCCTCATCCCCCCCATCTTCTTTTCCGTCTCCTTTGTTCCGTCTCCTTTGTTCCGTCTCCTCCTCCTCTTCCTCCTCCTCTTCCTCCCCTCCCCCTCAGCTCCTCCTCCCTCTCCCCATCCTCCCATCTTCTCTTCCCCACCCTCCTCTGGCTCCTCCACCCCAATCACCTTCTCTTCCTTCCCAACCCAACCACCAGGGCTTGGCCAATCCTTGCCATGTTCCCCACTTGTCCGTCTTTTGTTGGGGAAGAACAGCCCCTACCCTGACACAGCAGGAAATGGTTCTGTCTTCAGAGAGAAGGTTCCCCGACCCCGGCATTGGGGAAGCCCAGCACACAGCCCCTAATAGCCCGTCCCCAGTGGTGACAGGCCAGTTCCTGCCAGGCTGTAAGGCGGGCCTCTGTTAGATCAGAGGAAGGAAGCCAGGAGTGCCCGGGCATGGCCTGGGGTCTGGCGGCCCCTCCTGGGGCAGGATGTGAGTGGGAAGGCCGCTGCCATCCTCAGAGGACAGCCAGGGATACACAAGGCCTCTGGGGCAGGGGCAGCGGGTGGCGGTGGGGGACTGTGCTGTGTCTGGGCTCAAGAGTGCAGGCCAGACCCAGTTGGGCCACTCTGGGGAAGTGGGGAAGCCACAGGCTCCTCCCCTTGCATCAACACCTGCATCTCTTCTTCTGGGAGGTATTGGGCCAGTAAGCCAGGACAGGGCTTTGTAAGCTGTAAGGTGCCACCACCTGAAAGGTAGGGCCCCTGGCCATGGGGTCCAGCACCCCAAGGAGTGGGGTACACGTGCAATTCAAACAGGCCAAGAGGTGGATCCCTATCCATAAGGTCTAGTTCCTATAATTTTCATGATGAAGTTGGAACTGTAGTTTCAGGGAAGTATACCAGGGACCCCAGAGGCTGGTGCTGAGGATCAGGGATGATCCTGGGCCAGCAGCCGCAGTCGCTCAGCTGGCTGCACCCGCCAGAAGTAGGCAGAGCCATCCCAGGGGCCTGGGCACACTCCTGGATCCCCACTTGACACTCTTCCAAATGTGTAAGTGTCTCACTCCCTGCATCAAATCCATCTCTACTGGAGGCACCTGGAGGTGGCTACTATGACTGTGAGTCCATAGAGGCCTGGAAACCAGAAGCTTCTGTGGCTCCTCGTGCCCCATACCCCAGTACCCCTCAGGGCACCAGCATTTCCTAGCAGGCCCACACCTCATGGCATGGAAACGAAGGGATGTTGGGCTCTCAGGGGCCGTGTGTGAAGTGCCAGCAGAGAAGGACAGCAAGGGCCGAGGGGTGGGCACACTGCCCTGTCCCGTTACCCGCTGGTCCTTCTTTTTAAGTTGTGTTTCTTTTAAGTTGTCTTTTAAGTTGTGGTGAGTCCAGGGTCTCTGAGAAGCGGATGCTGCAACGAAACGCAAAGCACATGGACTTAATTGAAGGAAACATCCCTGAGAGATGATGGGGACGCAGCTATTGGTGACACAAGCGTGACCTCATTCCAAGGGGGGGTTGGCTGGAAGCAACCCAGGCCCCGTGTGGTCCCGGAAGGTCCAGAGGCCTATTCAGGAATCCTAGAGTCAAAGCTGGCTGTCAGAAGGGCCCCCCAGGGACGAGCCTGCCTCAGGCTCCCTGCTGGCCTTAGCACCAACGTGCCTATGGAGCAGCCGGAGGTCTGGCTGTGGTTCAGACCTGCGAGGTGTCCCATGACCTGCTGTGTGTGTTTGTGAGATTGTCTCCCCACAAAATGAACCCTTCGGAGAGCAGGTGCCCCACAGGTGCCCCAGCCCTGAGCTGAGCCACATGCAGACACTTAACTAATGTGTGGACAGGGCCTTTGGGGCCCCAAGCCCCCTCACTCTGCAGGCAGCCCCCAGCAACTCCACTCCCCTGCATCAGGAAGCAGAGTCTCTTCCCACACCCCTGCAGGAAGCTCAGCCACCCCACCCCTTCCACCAGTGGGCACCAGCACACAGGAGGCCCTCAAAGGCTGGAAGCGCACCCATCCGGGGCCGGGACAGCGGGCCGCACCTCCACCTGGGGACACCAGCCAAGCCGTCCCTGTCCCGCAGGCCCATGTGCAGCCCAGCAGATGGGGGAGGGAGGCCACCCAGCCCTCAGCTACAGCCCGCCAACAGCCGACTTCAGGGACTGGCAGGTCACCTCCGACCACATGGGCTGTCCACTCAGTACAGACTCCAAGCAGGATACGACAATCAGGGGTGTAAGCCACTAGTTTTGAGGTATTCCAACGTGGTTGAGGCTAACGACTGAGTCTCCTGCTCCTGCCCAGGGTCTCTGTTTCCCTGGAATGTAAGACCCGGACCTTGGGGAGATGTAGACCCCACACGGACCGCCACCTCCAGACAGAGGGCCGGGCTTCCAGCTCCCTTGGCATCCTCCTTCATCACACTCTGAATTCAGTGCATCAGGTTTGCTGGAGACTCAGAATCCCAGGTTGTGGCAATAAACACACGGCCATTTATCACCTCGCTTTCTAAGCTGGGGAACAGAGGGTACAGTGAGTGCTCGTTCCCCGTTTCTGGGTGAAGGCGCTGAGAGGGAATCAGCCTGGCTGTGGCAACAGCAGGTGGAGAGGCCACTGGGCAGTGTTCGCTCGCAGGCCTTGTCCCTCCTTGTAGAATCTCTGGATTCATGCACACTGTTGATTCAATGTTCATCATCATATTTCCCAAATCTGGCCCCCAGGAGCCCCGCAGCCTGGCCCTTGTGTTGGGGATGTGTCCCATCAGTCTCCGAGGCCTTCTGTGCTTTCCAGCTCACGAGATGCTACAGGCTCATCCTAGCCCAGGTCTGGCCTTGCTCACAGGGCTCCACGCTCTCAGACAGCATTGCGTCCAGCTCCCTTCAGGGCTCAGAGCCACAGAATGGATTACTTCCTGGGGATGGTGTGTTCTTCTGCAGCTTCATGTTCCAACACAAGACCCCAGGTTCTTCCCCGCTCTGCGCTCAGGGCTTAGCTCCCACCGCCCACAGAGAGGGCCCCAGTCCCCAAGGACTCACTCTAGCATCTCTTCTACAACCTCAAATACACACACAGTGGCTTCAGACTTGTGACTCAACCCTGTGACTTCCAGCAGCAGCCAGCCCGCAGAGGGCAGCCCAAGGTCGCTTTGCGTTCGTTTAAAGAACCATGCCCAGAAAAAGCAGCGGATTGCTCCTGCCCCTGTTGTGTCATCAATTTATTTAGGTTCATCAGCTCTGTTTGGACTCAGTTTTAGAGGTTTTTTTATCCTTGTCTATATAATTTTATTTTCTGAATATGAGAATCATACTCATGGTTCAAAAGTCAAAACAATATTGAAAAGTGACCCACAGAATTCTTTCACCTGCTCCCCGGGGACCGTGGTAAGAGGGTGGGCCCCACAGTGGTTCAAGAGTATAAAATCCATTTCAGAGTTCATCCTGCCTCCAGGTGAGGGGGTTGCCCTCACACCAGCCAGCAGCTGCCCAGCAGTGCCCCCGAGGACGTGGACTTCCAGCTGGCACAGCTCCTCTTGCTGGGAGAAGAGCACCACGGGAGCCCTGGGCACAGCAGCTGGCAGAGGGCTCCCAGCAGTTGTGAAGGGGATTCGGGGGTCTGGGTGGAGTACCCGCAAGGGAGGGAGCAATCATCAAAGAGCCTGAATATTTTAAAGACATGAATCCTGAGGAAGGAAGACTGACAACAAATAAAGTAAATCTGAGTTCAGATGCATCAGAGCAGACAGGAGGCCCATCAAACACAGAGAGATTTGCCCAGACTCTGGTCAGTGGTTCCCCACACCCTTCCCTGTCCACTTCCTGCCTCGGGGCTCTATCAGTCCTGGGGAGGGGGACGGGGCAGCAGCACAGACAGGCTGTGGGAGCAGAGGAGGGTCAGTGTGGGAGTGTTGGGGTCCCCACTTCATGTCTGCCGCACTCAAGGTCCCTCTCTCCATCGGCAGAGAGAACTGGGAGCTGCAAAATCACATGCAAACCACAGCATACAAACCACAACACAAAACACATGCAAACACAAAATGCGAACCACAATATACAAACCACAACATAAAAACCACAACATAAAAACCACAACATAAAAACCACATGCAAACCACATGCAAACCACAACATGCAAAGCCCATGCAAAAGAAGCAAACAGCCAGAACAACTGGGATTTAGGAATGGTCTGAGTGCTGGGCCAGGGGCCACAGACCCTGACACACAACCCCCAGGGCCATCAACACATTCTGTACCTGCAGCCCTAGGGTCTTGTCAAAACGAAAACAATCCAACGTCGCAGCCAGACAGAGCCTGTGGACAGAGGCTAGAGGTGTGTGTCCTGGATGGGATCCTGGGCAGAAAAGGACATTAGGAAAAAAAAACAACAACAACAAAGGAAATCTACAAAAATATGGGCTTCAGTTAATAATAATGCATCGATATTGGTCCTCAGTTGTGATAAATTTACCACGTCAACATAAGGCAATAATAGGGATAAGGTATACGGCAAATCTCGTATTATCTTCTCAATTTTTATGTAAATCTAAGTAAACAACTCTGTAAATGATCTCCTGCTGAAAATGCCTGCTGGGTCCCTAGTCCTCACAACACACCCCCCTCTGCTGGGCTCTTCAGCCCCGCTGTGCACCTCCCACCCCCACCCGGGCTCCTGAGAAGGGGGGCGCACCTCCCCACCATGGGCCCCCAAGGCCAACCTCTGTGGGCACCGATGTCTACAGCCTTCCCTTCTGCCCAAAATTGCACCCGGACAGCCAAACCCCAGAGGTCCCTGCCAGGAAAGCCACCAGGAGGGTGGCCGGGGTGCTGGGTGGGGGTCTGGGGAACCCCCTAGGAGAGGAGCCACAGCGGGGAACAGGGAACTCAGATAAGCTAATTCGGGAAGTTGAGTTAACTTTTGAGTTAAGGGATCCCTGGGTGGCGCAGCGGTTTGGCGCCTGCCTTTGGCCCAGGGCGCGATCCTGGAGACCCGAGATCGAATCCCACGTCGGGCTCCCGGTGCATGGAGCCTGCTTCTCCCTCTGCCTGTGTCTCTGCCTCTCTCTCTCTCTCTCTCTCTCTCTCTGTGACTATCATAAATAAATAAAAAATTTTAAAAAAAAAACTTTTGAGTTAAAAGTGTGGGCCTTCGGCTTTTAAATCTTGAGGCAAGAAAGTGGATTTTCACTGTACCATCTCTGACCTAGAGTTTGGAGGGATCCCACCTGGAAACTGTTTGCATCCAGAGCTGTGATCATGGAAGCTGAATGCCTCCTGCAACGGCTGTGTTGGTATGAAGTCCCCGAGTCATGCTCTTCCACACAGGGTGACCGTGAGGCAGACACTGGGGGACAATCATCAGCTTTGGTACGAAGGGCCTCGAGGTCAGCCTTGCTCATCCTGGGGGTGAGCCCAGACCGCCCTGATGCTGGGGAGACAGGCCCTGCCCCCTGGCTCAGCACCTCTCCAAGAGGGCCAAGAGGACCGCAGTAGGATAGCAAAGCCAAGGGAGGAAGGCAGAGCAGGAAGGAGTTGGGGCACTTCTCCGCCTCCCCCCCAGCTCTTGAGGCTCCTTCCACAGAGGAAGAAAGATTACTCTTCTCCTGCTTCTGCTATCTGTTCTCGTCCCACCCCCATGCAGGAAGGGGGCTGGTGAATTGGGACAGGGTCCTCCAGGCTGCTCAACCAGAGCCCACACCTTCATCTCACACTGGGGTTCAGGTGGGAGGCCCACCCCGCCTTCACGTTATGTTCTCTGACCAGCTGCTGTCAGGAACAAGGGGCAGACCCACATGGTGACCTCTGTAGGCCCCTTACTCTGAATGCAAACATTAAAAATCAAATTTTACAATTGTGTTGGTATGAAGATGAATATAATCCAGGCTAGATTGTGTTTTCTTCTGTTTTTAAAAGGATTTCAAACATTTCTGTGGCCCCTAAAAGTCTCATGGACCTGGCACTGAGCCTGCTTCATCTGGGGAAGAAATCAGCCTAGTAAAGGTTTTGGGGTTTCCGGGTACTGCTTTCTTACCTTATTTCTCCAGTTTCAGGACTCGGAACAGAAGAGCAGGCTCTTTACTGAGCTCCTCAGTGATTTCACAACTCTCTGTCCCATCTCACTGTTTTATTTCCTTTACACACTTATCTTTACACATCTGAGACCATCCACTAATTATCTGTTCCCCCCAGCAGGAAGCTCAGTCCAGAGTGCAGGGCTCATGACTGTCCTGAGTGCCTGTGGGCTCCCAGCACCTTGGCTCGGCAGGTATTCTGTAAATTACTGTTGGATAAACAGGAAATGGGTGGATGGATGATGGATAAATGGATGGGTAAATGGATGAATGGGATGATGGATAGGTAGATGGATGGACGGATGGATGGATGGATGGATGGATGGATGGAGTGATAGATGGGTGTGTAGTTGGTTGGATGACAGATAGATGAAGTTGATGGGTCAGTGAGTGAATGAAGGATGGATAGGTGAGTGGATGGGTAGATGGATGTTAGATGCATGGATGGACGGATGGACAGATGGTGGATGGATAATGAATGGACGAATGGATGGTGGATGGATGGTTAGACAGATGGACAGGTAAGTAGATGTGTGGATGGATAATGGATGGATGAGTAGATGGGTGGATGGGTGGGTGGGTGGACAAATGGGTGGGTGAATGGATGGGTGGATAAGTGGATGGATAGATCATAGAGTAAAGCACCAGCACCCAAGCAACCACACCATCATACTTTGCACAAACCCTGTCAGTCCCTGGGAAGGGTACAGTGGGAGTTTACTGAGTGGTGATGGGGAACCAACCCATCAGAGGGATTGAAATGACCCCTAGGCTTAGCCCCAAGACCAGTCCTAGGGGCTTTCCCCGGCTCTTCCTGGGCAGTGTTCACAGGGTTCTTGCTCCTGTTTGCTCTCATTTCCTATCGGAAGCAGAAATACAGAACTGGGAGGCCTGGGTGGGTCAGTGGTTGAGCATCTGCCTTTGGCTCAGGGCGTGATCCTGGAGTACCAGGATCAAGTCCCGCATCAGGCTCCCTGCATGGAGCCTGCTTCTCCCTCTGCCCATATCTCTGTCTCTCTGTCTCTGTCTCTCTCTGTGTGTCTCTCATGAATAAATAAATAAAATCTTTTTTTAAAAATGCAGAGTTGATTGACACAGAGCCACACCTTAATGTGGCTATTGGCAGAGCTGACTATTCATTTCTGCTATGCCCCTGGGAAGGGGGTTTTGTGACTCTCCCCTGACAAGGGTTCTTCTCCGTGAGCTCTCAGCCCCTCCCACACATCCCTCACGGCTGTCATATGGTCCGGGGACACAAACTCCTCCTCCTTGGTGCCCAGCTCAAGCCTGGTGCGAAGCAAGCTCTCGACACCCAGGAATGAATGAACTGTCCCAGAAAACTGGGGACTTCACATAGTGACAAGAATGCCTGATGCGTTTCCATGGTTTAGAAGGACTAAGAGGAGAAGGAGGCTCCCCAAGGAAGACCCAGAAACCATGCATGCAGCCGTGGCCATATGCCTGCAAAAGCATGGGAAGGTGGCACATTTTGGCCTTCAGAATGGTGATGCAAACAGTGACAGGCACAGAGCACATCCTCTGTCACTGAGGCCAGAAAGTGACACAGCAATTGTTCTGCCACAAACAATAGCCCTTCCCTCCATAGCATTCTAGAAATAGCAAAGCAGCCCTCCTGAGCCACGGGATTGCACAGGGGAACCACTGCTCCCATGTGCCTCCAGCGTGGATCTTCACCAGCAGGGTGTCATTGGCACTCAGCTGCTGGGGCAGGGCCTCCAGGTCCCACTTGAAGCTGTGGAATGCCGCCAAGGAGGAGGGGCAGGTTTGGATTCTGCACCCACCTGCCTGCCCTGCGAGTGGCCCTGGGTGACACCATCTGCGTTCAGGTAAAGGCAGCAGCGGGCTCTGGGCTCTGGGCTCTGGAAAAGGCCAAGCACCCACCTCTCTTTGCTGATGGGGACTGAGTCTCAGGAGCCCAGGGACTAGGTGCCCTGGCCAGGTATGGGAATGGCTTGCTCTCCCTCCCGGCATCCCCACCTGGGTCCACTGAGTGGGCACCTCACCCTTTCAGAAGCACCAGGAGGTGGCTTATGGGCACTCGGGGCTCCAGGAAGGAGGAATGACCCATGGCCCATGGCCCATGGCCAGTGGCACTGACGCAGCCCTGGGCCCTCCCTGCAGACTGTCCATCCCGGGCTGCTCCCCCACCCCCATGTGCCATGGGTAAGCATAGGTCACCCAGGGAAGGGCCAGGTAAGAAGGCTCTTATTATCTCTAAGCCCATCCATGGTGGGGGTCCCATCATGCTAAACCTACCCTTATGGTAATGAAGCTGTTTTGACCTCCATCTGTCTATGTCCTGTGTCGTTGTTCTTGGTCCATCCAAATACAGGGAGTACAGGGACAGAATGCTCATAAAATCCCCTCGACAGCTGGTGGGGAGGACAGTCTGACTCCATGCCACGTGGGCTCTCCAGCCACCTCAGGAGCTTGGGGTGGCTTATCAGACAGAGGGGCCATTGTGTGACCCAGAGCAAACCACCCCATGGCCCCAAGCCCTGAGGTCCAAGTAATGCCAGGCAGAAACTCTGAAGCACACAGGCCTGGGCTCATCTGCCACTTCCAGCTGCATGGCCTGGAGTGAGGAACTTCCTGAGCCTCAGTTTGTCCCCCAGAAGAGTAGTCAGGGTCATGATGAATGTGAACAATAACATATCCATCACAGTTTGACTGCATATAATGGACCAGTCGAAACAAAAAAAGCATAAGCAAGATAAAAAGTGACTTCTTTCATAAGTGGGAAAGTCCACTAATTCAGGTAGCATGGCAACTCCACAATGGCCTCAGGGACCCAGACTCGGACCATCCGGTCCCCCCATCCTAAGTGTATGGTCTCCATCCCCAAAGCCGCTTCTTGCCCTGAGATGGCTGCTGGAGCTCCAGCCATCGAGGCCATGCGACAGACAGAAGACATTTGGGAAAGCATGCCTTCCTCTGGTTCTGCCCCAGGAACCTGCCTCATGCCCACTCTAGCATGGGAAGCATGCCCCACTGGCACCGCAGCACAGGCTGAGAAAAAGATCCCCCGTTCCCAGGTAGTTGTCATCTTACTTGGTTATTCAAAGGCATCTGAGGGCTCCTGGCTGGCTTGATCAGTAGTAGAGTGTGGGACTCCTGATCCCAGGGTCATGAGTTCGAGCCCCATGTTGGGTGTGGAGCCCACTTAAAAAAATAAAAACAAAAACAAAAAAACAAACAAGTGAAATGTCTAGTTAAAACATCCAGTGTTTTCAATGTTTTATCATGAAAACCTTCTAACACAGAGAAGAGTAGAATTATTCAGTAAATGCCCTATGGCCTCCACCCAAACTATCACTAGTTGTTTTTCTTTAAAGATTTTATTTATTTGTTCATGAGAGACACACAGAGAAGCAGAGACATAGGCAGAGGGAGAAGCAGGCTCCTTGCGGGGAGCCCAATGCGGTACTCGATCCCAGGACCCCAAGATCACGACCTAAACCAAAGACAGACGTCAACCACTGAGCCACCCAGGAGCCTGGACTGTCACCAGTTTTTAAACGTGCTGTATCCCATCTCTGTCCTTTTGTCCATTCTCTCTACCCATAAGTCCCCCTTATTTCCGGCCACTTTCCCTGAGCTATAGGTATCAGTACACATCACCTCCACACAATCCAGAACACAAGTGCATGAGCCTTGAGTTCAGCATTCAGCAGAGTCCACAAACAACAACCACGCCAGTTTCCTGGGGCCACAGTCACAAAGTACAAAGGGCTTGAACAGCAGAATGGAGGCAGAAGTCCGAGGTCAAGGTGTTGGTCAGGCTGATGCCTCAGGAGGCTGTACGGAGAACCTGTGCTGGGCCTCTCCTGGCTTCTGGGGGTTTGCCGGCATCCTGGGCCTCCCTGGTTTGCAGCTGCGTGGCCTTGAACCCATGCCTCCATCCTCACATGTCATTCATCCTTGTGTCTGTGTCCAAACATCCCCTTTTTATAAGGACACCAGTCGTACTGGACGAGGGCCCCTCATGCTTGTTCTAATTACATCTGCAAAGACTGTATTTCCAAATAATGTCATATCCTGAAGTGCTGGGGATAAGGACTTCAACATAGGAATTTGGGAGGGGAAGGAGGGGGACACAATTCAACCCATAGCAGGACACGGACAAATATCAAGTGTGTCACTAAGAGAGTTTTGACATATGCAAATCCCATGAAGGTACAGAACACGGTCATCCCCCCAGATGCTTCCTTCGAGCCCCCCTTGCTGGTCTCTGCTGCCACACCCTCCAGAGGCAAGCTCTGTCCTGACTTCTCTCACTGTGAAGGTTGTGCAATGTGTTCTAGAACTTCACATGGAACCAACTTGGATGGACACACACGAGCCACCCATCAGTCATGGACCATCATGCCACCCACTGTGACCCAGGACTACAGATGCTGAGGAGGAGCCAGTGAAGCCTCAGGACAGGAACGAGTGTGCTAAGGGCTTCCAACACTGTCTCAACAGGTCCTCACAGGAACCATGGCCCCACACCTCTGCAAGAACCTTCTACAAGCCCAGGGGAAAGCATCTGTTCAAATATGAGCAACAAAATAAGCATGTGCTCCACTTATCAAAGGAGCTCTGTTGTGGTCTCCCCTCCGAGCTCAAAGTCATGCTGGAATATTCCATTATGAGTGTCATTGGCTCATTGGAATACTTGTCTGGTGAGCTTTCTACATCTTGATGAAGATAGCACTCCTTTGAAAAGTGGAGAGCATGCTTATTTTTCAGTTCCCATTTGAATAGGAAGCAGTGTTCCAACATCAGGGCCACGTGAACACCCAAACTGTGGTGGATCAGAGCAAATGTTTAAACCATTACTCAGGAAGTTTCTTGAGATAAAGGAAGATGTGCACGGACACATAGAAGTGCTTGCCTTATTCGTGGGCAGGTCGGCCCAGCAAGGCCACCAGCAGGACAGAGCCTGGGAGAAGCACCTTGGGGGGATCCATCCCAGCCTCTGATTCAGGCAATAAGCGGCGAGCCCTGGCACTGCCCTGGCCACCTGTTCCACCCCGGGGACGCGAACAGAGCACAGAGCTCTGGCCAGGTTTGCCGCCAAGCAGATAAACTTATCACAAGAAAAACCGATAACTCAAGAGACGAGAGCTTGGACAAGATGAGGGGAGAAATATATTTCAGGTGCCACAACCAAGGGAGGTGGTGGGCTTGAGCCTTAACACCCAACCTCTCTGGCCCGCAGGTGGACACTAGCATTTTCGAGGGACAGATTCTGCAGCACCTGCAGGAGAGCAAGTAGAGAGTGCATGGTCCCAGGTGGGGCTGTGTGTGTCCTGCTTGTGACCATGGACAGAGAAAGGGACACGTCAGGCGTGGTGCTCAAGGTGTTCCATCAGTGTCAGGGCTTCTCTGGTCCGGCGTTGGAATGTTCTCGTTTGATAAGAAATAACCGCTGGGGTGTGTAGCTGGGCAAGGGGGCTCGCTGACAAAATTCCTGGACTTCTAAGGTAAAGAAAGAACCCCAGGATGCAGTGCGGTCCTCAGGCAGAGAAAGTGCAAGCCAAGGGCTTCCTGGCCAGCCTGGCTGTCGCACGTGCTCCTTGGAGTAACTACTGAGAGTCAGTGTGCTATCGCCGCCAAAGCGCCACAGAGAGAACTCGGGCAGAGGATCAGCAGAGAGCAGTAAGTGCAATCAACTGAAGACATTTAAGAAACTATCCAAAGTAGGCGTGAGAACAGCATGATAGAAATTGCACACAAACGCACGTGGTCCATCAACACAGCAGCAAACCAAGGCACTGGGGAGATTCAGGGACCATGCAGCTGGCTCTGTCCAGCTCTGTCCTAGGAGCCGAGCGTCAAAGGACAATAGGCTGACCAGCAGTAGCACATCCAGCAGGACAGAGGTAGAGCCTGAGAGCAGAGGAGGGAGGAGATCAGGAGACACAAGCGCAGCATCCTGCCAACCCCCGCACCCAGAGAGACATGCCCCAAGTACAGGGGGTTGAGCTGGAGGCCTCTCCCTGGGACAGCCCTGTGAGAAGACAACCAAGCGTGCAGAGCAGGGCACACATAGCCCCTGGTGCCCATCCTGCAATAGCAAGACCCCCTTCTGGTCCAGAGACATCCCTCCCCATCCTGGGCTCTGCCCAAGGCCCTCTCCTGTGTGTTGTCCCATAAACATGGCCTCACAGGGGCCCCACAGGAGCTGAAGGGACTGGAACCCTCCCCCAAGATCCCAGCATGGAAGGGACTGGAACCCCCCCTTCCCCCATGAGCTCAGGGTCCTCTGCCTCAAACGGGGTTATCACTGCCCTCAAACTGACTTTCTCAGCTGAGGGTTTGATGACCTGGTGTAGCCACTTCTTCTTTGGAGCAGGGACAGTGAAGAGCCCAGGGTTCCCTTAGCATTAGTGGGTTTCAGGCTCTGAGATGACGGTGGGGGGCTCGCATCCCTTAGGGCCCACAGGGAGCCATGCCCTTACCAGGAGTAAGGACGAGACCCTCCTCCAGGGAGCACAGTGGTTCTGGGCTCCTGGGTGTCCTCCAACCACTAGGAGAAGCAGTGTGAGCAGGGCCATGGAGAGGAAAGGGGAGAGTGAGGTCTCCTTTCCCACCTCTGATTTTAGACATGCCCAAGAATTATTTGGCTGCTTGGACTTCGCTGAGCTTTTTCCACCTGGGGAATGAGGGTGATCGGGGGACCCCAGAGGCAGCCCTGCAGGGACGAGGCCTGGCCCTGAGGCTGAGAGGTGGGATGCAGGACATTCCCAGAACTCCACCAGCCCTCCGGGGAAAGGTCCGATTGGTAGTGCTTGCCACCTTCCAGGATATAGACACTCCCACCATGGCTGACCTCAAGCCACTGGCTTCAAACCTTTTTGAAACCTTTCATAGTAAAAGGCTGGAGGGGAAAAGACCACCCTCTGCAGAAACGTGCGTATCACTAGTTCATATACCCATTTATACTCACCTCAGCAGGCACCATGTTCCAAAGTGACCCCCAGAACCCAGTTCTGCAGGGAGCCTGGGAGGAGTTCCCTGGGAAGAGAGCACAGCAACCCTGAGTCCCCACCCTGCCCAAAGCACTTCCCTCCCAGGCTGGTTCTGACTCACAGGTCACTGGAAGGGCATAGCCAGGGGTAGCACGGTCCCCACCCACCCAGGGAGAGGTCCTGGTGCTGCGCTAGAGCCTCCACCCCACCAGGGGCTGCATGTTTCCCCATGGGTCCCTCCCTGGCCCACAGCGAGTCTGGCCGGTCCGCATCCCCTGCCCAGACCTACCCCCCCACCCGCACCCCCCAGCCCCGGGAGCCATCCGCTGGTGTGGCACAGACGGAAGAGATCCCAGCCCCCTCAGTACAGAGAAGCAAACTGAGGCTCAGAGGTGTTAAGTCAGAGCCCAGGCGGCACAGCCCAGATGCAGAGTAGCAGGGACCTGTACCCACACCTGCTCCCTTCTCACAAACACCCAGCCCCACGCCCACGGGCAGTGCAGCATCCCGGGCAGCAGGACAGGCCACACAAACCCCATCTGGGTAGCCAGACCTGGAGGCTGAGAGCAGGGAGGGGGGCCACGCCTCAGCACCCCCTTGAGTGTCTATGGGCCTCATGGGTACGGGTGGGCCCAGGCCAACCTGCTCCCCCACCTGCAAGCAGCCCTTCATGGCCTCCCCTGCAGCCTGGGTGTTCCACTCAACGACATCACCCCGGGAAGATGCAAAGAGGCCCCGAGGCCTCATTAGAGTAATTTTCTCTCCAATTAGCTAAGTAATATGTTCTGAGAGATCTGAGCAGCTCTGCCTTGTCAGGGGTCCCAAATAGGAGTCTCATGGGCCAAGCTCAGAGGGTCTACAGGACCTGGAGCCTAGATTCCAGAGGACCTCCACGGCTGGGAGTGTGGGGCAGGGCAGGGCAGGGGGTTGGGGGGGTGCGGGTGCTGGGAGGGAAGCACCCCAGCCCATTTTCTTCATCTGTAAAATGGGATAGGTACCTTTCCTTCTTAATTCTCAGAAGCTGGCGGCACAAAATCAGAATAGGTTAGAACATCCCCCAACACAGGGGACTGTAAGGTGGGAGCAAGAACCCCTGGCCAGAACCATGGCACTGTCCCCTGCACTGCTCCAGAGACCAGCAGCAGTGTGCATGGCCAGGGTGCCTCCAGGTCTCCACAGCCCTGTTGCCAGCAAGCCTTCGCCTCTGCACCAGGGGCCCCCTGTCCAGGCCCCTCAAGACGCTTAGCAGTGTCCCTTGCTCCACCATGAGAGGTCTGTAGCAAGGCCCCCACCCAAATGTGATAACCATCTTTTTTTTTTTTAAGATTTTATTTATTTATTCATGAGAGACACAGAGAGAGAGGCAGAGACACAGGCAGAGGGAGAAGCAGGCTCCATGCAGGGAGACCAATGTGGGACTTGATCCAGTACCCCGGGATCACTCCCTGAGCCAAAGGCAGACACTCAACCGCTGAGCCACCCAGGCATCTCACGTGATAACCATCTTATCTCCAGGCACTGTCAACCATCCCTGCAGGAAAACTGCCTCCCCTCCCCCCCGCCCCAGCTGAGAAGCAATGATCCAGAGCCAGACTATCCTCTTCACCGTGTCTGACTCCTGCAGTCTGGGGTATCTCCAACACAGCTCTGGTCCAACTTGGCTCCTTACAACCTTGTCCAGCATTGTGCTAACACTTGGCAAGGGCTTGGCAAGGAAGGGAGGGAGGGAGGAACAGAGGAGAAGGCGGGGGGGGGGGGGGGGGGGCCTCTGTTGTGAGCAGGAGCAGCAAGCCTCAGGCTGATGGGGCAGAGAGCTCCCCTGGGTGGGTGGAGGGCACTCCAGATGCCAGGTGCTAGCTGAGCACTGAAGGTGGCCACTTCCAGGCAGGATTCTAGGATTCCATCAGCCACCAGATGGTGCAAGGTGCACAGGCCCCATCCCAGCAGGACCCAAGGGCCTCCTGAGCTCAAGGAGGACAACCACTCACCACGGTCCCCCCACCCCGAGCTTCCCAGTGCTCAGTAGTTGAGCATCTGCCTTGGGCTCAGAGTGTGATCCCAGGGTCCTGGGATAGAGCCCTGCATCAGGCTCCCCACAGGAAGCCTGCTTCCCCCTCTGCCTGTGTCTCTGCCTCTCTGTGTCTCTCATGAATAAATAAATCTTTAAAAAAAAAAAAAAAGAATACAAACGTACAGAATCAAAACCAGGTATGAAAGTGGATGTTGATTCAGAGTGAGAAAAAAATTAAGACAACTTCCAAGTTTTAAAAATCTGAGCAGCACCACAAACATACACAATGTGGGGGGGGGGGGGCATATGTGCATTAATTAGCCACCTGGTCCACCTCTATGATACTTTTTTTTTCATTTTTTTCTTTTTTTTTTTTTTTTTTATTTATGATAGTCACACAGAGAGAGAGAGAGAGGCAGAGACACAGGCAGAGGGAGAGGCAGGCTCCATGCACTGGGAGCCCAATGTGGGACTCGATCCCAGGTCTCCAGGATCACGCCCTGGGCCAAAGGCAGGTGCCAAACCGCTGCGCCACCCAGGGATCCCCTCGATGATACTTTTTCCTGCATTTCTGGGCCACATACTTTGAGTCATCCCAGTGCATGACAATTTTACATCATGTTTCACACAAGGAACAGAAACAGGAACATAGCTGTCTTCCTTATAGCACGGCTGGTTGCAACTTGCTTTTTCTCATTTATGGTTAGGATGCAGGATGCAGCCCCCAGCCCGGGCTCCAGGCTCACGCTGTTTGATGCACAGCCTGTTCCTGGGCTTACCCAGCAGGATGTGCAATCAACTCTACTTGAGAAGAGTCCCACGTTTTGTGAGGTTCACACGTGTAATTGTGTTCAATGCATTCTCGACAGCATCTCCCTTCTGACCAGGTGTGGCTGCGCACCAAGCGCCCTGCAGACACCTGCATGCATTCGCCAGCTGAGCAGGAGGGCTCGGCTCATGGGTCTCATCTCATTCCCTCCACCACCCGCGTACTTGCAGCCTGTGGTGTGTGTGCCGTCCCATATCCACCCTTGCCCTGTACCTCCAGGTCATGATGCCAAAGAGGTGTCCTGGACCTGAATCTTCACTTATAAGGGTGACTGAATGATGACACAGAGGCCAAAGCCACTGAAAGATACACTCGGCTGCACTCACAGAAACCTAGACCAGAGAGGCCCGCAGCCCCTGAGCACCACTGCAGCAGGTGCATCATGTTTGGGGCGAGGGAAGGCCTTCCTGGCCTCCACTGGGGTTTTTTCCATGGGAACCAATGGCAGGGC
Source organism: Vulpes vulpes (assembly GCF_048418805.1). Classification (NCBI taxonomy): domain Eukaryota; kingdom Metazoa; phylum Chordata; class Mammalia; order Carnivora; family Canidae; genus Vulpes; species Vulpes vulpes. The sequence goes on from NC_132793.1 coordinate 108,918,281, forward strand.
AGGGAAATTGCTTTGGAGTGACTCGATTAAGTACTTCCAGCAGGCTTTGGGCATGGGTGGTCCCCATTTACCTGGTACCTGGCCCCCGGGTCACACTGATTTGGGAAATGTCAGCTTGGTTTGTGCACGATGGATTAGGAGGTGGATCAGAGAATGGGCTCTGGATCATGGGCCGAGGGGACACAGACAACCTCGGCCTCTAGTTTTCCCATGTGACGACTGGATGCCAAGTGGACAAATACCAAATGAAGGAAAACAGAATGGGGGATGAGGAGGGGCTGATGTGGGAGGAGGGGAGCCTGGGGTCCTCACTCCTCTGGCTCCTCCCTTCTCAGGAGGAACTGTGCTTCCCTTCCCAGACCTCAGACTCTCAGGCACCCAGGAAGGTCCACACACTCACGTGTTGAAAGTCTCGACTCCCGTGACTGGCTCCGTAGACAGAGAAGCATTCAGTAAGACACAATTTCTGCTCAAGCTGCTTAGCAAGAGAAGGGAACATGGTATCTGATAAAGGCTGTCTACCAAGAAACCTAGAGCAGCAATCCAAGTTCCTGGGGAAATGGTGAAAGCTCTCCCTTTCCGACTGGCAAGGGGACAGAGATGCCCATCAGCACGGAGGCTCTTGCAGGGTCAGCCTGGAGGTGGCAGATGATGCAGCCAAACAAAACTGTCTTTATTCTCCGACGGCACGGCTGTGTGTGCAGGAGGCCCTGAGGAGTCTACAGAGAAACAATGATAATTAATAGTGGGCTTAGCAAAGTTGTTAGATCAAAAATAGAGGTGCAGGATTCAACTTTATTTCTATATGTTAGCAACAACGTTAGAAAAATAAAATTTCATAAACAAACATTATAACAGCATCAAAAATATCAATCAAAAATCTAGAAATAATGTACAAGATGGCCTTCAGGAAAATTATAAACTGTTATCAGAGATATTAAAGAAGATCTAAATAGGGACAACTGGGTGGCTCCGTGGTTGAGCGTCTGCCTTTGGCTCAGGGTGTGATCCTAGGGTCCCAGAATCAAGTCCCACATCAGGCTCCCCTCATGGAGCCTGCTTCTTCTCCCTCTGCCTGTGTCTCTGTCTCTCTCTGTGTCTCTCATAAATAAATAAATAAAATCTATTTAAAAAAAAAAAAGATCTAAATAAACAGAGATGCCGTGTCTGTGGAGTAGAAGAATCATTCCAGCTGCTCCCAGATTCATTAATTCGCTCCAAATTAACTTATAGAACCAAAGAAATTTCCATCCAGATCCCAACTAAGTTTTTGTGAAACTTAAAATACTGATTCTAAAATCTATATGGAGGGGCAGCCCAGGTGGCTCAGCAGTTTAGTGCTACCTTCGGCCCAGGTCGTGGTCCTGGAGACCCGGGATTGAGTCCCACATCGGGCTCCCTGCATGGAGCCTGCTTCTCCCTCTGCCTGTGTCTTTACCTCTTTCTCTGTGTGTGTCTCGTGTCTCATGAATAAATAAATGAAATTTTTAAAAAATAAAAATAAAATAAAATATATATGAAAATACAAATTCAATTCAACAAACATTTACAGCTCCTGGTTCTTGGGGATACATCAGAGAACAAAATCGGTAAAGATCCCACCTTGTGCAGCTTTCCCTCCAGTAGGAGACACAAAAGGAACATGCTAACAGTAAGCAGCTTACCCAGTGTGGCACAGGGTGGTAGAGACTTTGGGGAAAGTAAAGAGCAGGGTAGGGTGAGGGGCAGGTGGGTGGGTGGGGAGCAGTTTGCAGAGCTGGCAGGTGGCCAAAGGGGGCTCCTTGGTGACATTTGCAAGACACAAGAACAGCTCAAACATAAAGTGAAAGGTGGGAGGATGTGCACTTGCAGATGCCAGGGCACATCACAAGCCCTCGAACCCTCGAACCCTCTTAATCAAGACAGTGTGGGGTTGCTGCAGGGAAGACTAACAAACAAGCAGGGCAGAATGAGGAGCCCAGAAACAGACCATTGTCTACATGGATACCCGATTTAAGGCTACGGCCATACAGCCCAGCCGTGGAGAAAGAACAGGCATCTCAATTAACGGCGCTGGGACAACATGCTACTTGTGTGAGGGGAAGCGAGAAATTATACTCCTACCTAAAACCATCCTGAAAAGTCGATTCCTGCTGGATTAAAGATTCAGCCATAAAAGGCAGAGCGTTTAGAAGATAACATACAAGAATGTATTCATGATTTTGAAGTAGGAAAGGATTTCGTAAGACACAAAAAACACTGACAAAGGAAACTATTGATAATTTCAAATATATTAACTGTGTATCAAAATGTGCCATTGAAGGAGTAGAATGGAGCTGTGGGGCAGGAGAAGACCTTGAAACACATTGAGCTGATGAGACACATGTGTGTCTACAATATACAAAGAGCTTCAATAAATCAATGGGAAAAGGCAAAAGCACTAGGAGAAAAATAAGCAAGGGACCCTGGGCAGGAACTTCCCAAAGAGGATATCCAAATGGCTGACCCAGATGAGCAAGCATGCACCTGCATCAAGGAGGGAAATGCAAGCTGAGTTTGTGCTGAGAGGTTGGGGCTGAACCGCTGGGTGGGCACAGCCTGAGGGCATCAGGGTCTGGCAGCAAGTTGGGTCAGCAGTTGTACCCACTTTATTGGTGGGCACACAGATGCCTCTGACCTCCTTGGCAGACATGGTTGACTCATCTACTGAAACTGAAGTCGTGCAAACTTTATGACCCAGCAATTCCACTCCTACATAAATATTCCGTAGAAGTGCAAGCTTATATACATCTCTTCTAGCAGCAGTGTTGGCAATGGCCAGAGGTCAGGAGAAGGCCACCAGATGGGACGTGTGGGATATTCCTGCGACAGAATAATATACGAGAGACCAGAGGGTGCAGGAATGGGAGCTACTCAGAACGTGGATGAGTCCCACTGTGACTCTGATGGAGGGGACAAGGCACCAGAAACACACACGGTGCAATTCGATTTGTACACAGTGCAAACCAAGCCTCGTTGTTTAGGGCGGCTGTGTCAATGTCGTGAGACCACGAGGAAGGCCAGGGAATGGTCACAGCAAAAAGTAGAGTAGTGACTGCTGACTATCTCAGACGGGAAGGCAGGGCTTTGGGTGGGGAGGGGTCGTGCAGTTGACCCAGGCTAGAGTTAGGGTGGTACCTGCCCTGGAAGGTATGATCACCATTGCCCCTGCCCCCATCATGGGGCCCTCAGAGCAGTCCCAGCAGCCAGGTGGCTCTACTTGGAGACAGAGCCCTGACACCCTTCCACTGCCTGGTCTGGGATCCACACTGAGGGAGGCCAAGGGGCTCCGTCTTGAGACACCATCACCGTCAATACCAACTGGTAACCACTTACAATAACTTGCCTTTTTCCTGAATACTTGCCTTGAAATAGGAGCCCTGTGAGGGCAGAGACTAGTGGTTTGTTCACGCTGTGTCCCCAGCTCCTAAAGCAATGCCTGACATGCCTTGAGGGCTCAGCAAAATCTGCTTAGGGAATGAGTGAGCCTCTGGTTTACGGCAAATACCATAGACACCAGCCTAGAAATGGGGCAGGGCAGGGCAGGACGAGGTCAAAGACAATCACCATCCTCATGCCTTGGGTAAGATCAGTCGATGTGGGTTCAGATCTTGCCTCTGCACGCTTATAGCTGGGTAATCTCCAGCAAATGATCCCCCTCTCTAAACTTTCATCTACTCACTTATGAACTGGGGGTGCAGTCCCTGCCCCACAGGATGCTTCCCAGCAGAATGCCAGACACCCACCCCTCCCTCACCACCCATGGCGATCCTCACTGCCTCCCAGGAGAAGGAGCAGGAGGCCAGCCGTCCTATCCTCATTCAGGAAATTGCAGCTTGGTCCCAGGAAGTGGTGTGAGCTTCCTGGGATCACGTACAGGTCCCTCCCATCATCAGTGAGACAAAACCCCTTCCCCAAATTCCATAACTCATCGAGACGAGGACCTTGGACATGGGCTGCTCAATAAAGCACCTGGGGACCCAGTGGCAGCATCCTGGCAGTGAGCACAGGCTCAGCCACAGGCCTGGCAGCACGGTGGGCCTGGGTGAGGGGCTGGGCCCAGAGCCACTTCAGCAGCTGCACACGGCATCGCAAAGCCAGAGTCGCACAAAAGTACCTACCTGCGTGTCTCCCTGGGGGAGGCTGGAGCACGGAGGAGGATGAACTCTTATAAAAACGTCAATTTTTTTAAAGCATGTTTTTAGTGATTACTGTTCTGAGCCAAGTTTCAGCCTGGTGGGAGTTTCATGTCAGAATTACTAAGTGGGCGTTTAGAGCAGACAAGTTAATTGTCCTTGTGCAGGGTGAGCAGCTGAGCGATGATGTGGGGACCCAGATGGAGTACTTCCTGGCTCAGCTAGCTCGGGATGCTTCAGGGAGGGCAAAGGGCATCGGAGCAGGGGCCCCAGGGGGGACCCCAGGCAGGAGTCCCCACATGTCCTCCACAGCGACACCCCTGGGGAAAGGCTCTTCAGGCCCCCATCCCCTTGGGACCATGATGCCTGAGCAGGAGAGACTGGGGGCAGGGAGAGCCTGGAAAAGGAGGCTTAGAGCTGCCTCCTCACATCCAACCCTCAACCCCAGCCTCCATCAGCCAACAGATCCCATTTCAATTTCTTATAGGCCTATTCTGGATCCGAAGTTGAGTATGAGATACTTACCATCTATTCCTTTTTCCCATCGTCGCCAAGGACTTTGTGGCACCTAGTTTTTGAGAAAAGACAGCATATTCTATGGCCGGGATGGAAACAAGGGAGAAATTCATCAATCATCCTTCCATCTAGCCATCCATCATCTGTCCTTCCATCTATTCATATCCCTTCATCCATCCATCCATCATCCACTATCTACCCACACTTCCATCCATCCATCCTTTCCACAAACTTTCACTGAGCACCAACTCTGGGCAACAAGAGACAGGGATGCAGGAGTTCCTACTGAACTCTGAGTTCCTACTCAGAGAGCACATGGTCCAGCGGGCAGAGGACATGGACACAAGCATTAGACGAAGATGCAGACAGCAGACAGCCTGCGGTCCACATCATGGAGGAACAACTGGGGGCATTGGTCTGGGGAAGAGAAGCATTAGGGAAATGGAAGTTGTTGCCAGCAATGTTGGAGGCCCACCACAACCGATGGCAGGGGAGAGGGAGGACGAGGGGTGGGATGATGAGCACTAAACATGTGCTGGCGTCAGTGGTTGGTAAGATTGGCATGTGGTAAGTCCTAGCAGTTGAAGTTGTTGAGGCAGGGCATGGGGGACCTCAGATGGACAGAGACGAGGTGGTGACCACCTGAGTGGGTGCCTGAGAGCATTTAGGGAAGAGAGAGAACTACCGGCCACAGGTCACAGCGCCTGGTGTGTGGCCATGACTGTGGGTGGCTGGTCTAGGCTGGAGGTCCAGATCATCATTAGAGGAGAGCAGGCCAGGGTTGTGGAGGGATCACCCCCCTGGAGGTGAAAATCACCACGACCATAAGGGGAGGAGTGTTAGAGTGATGCTGTTTTTGAAGGACTGGCAAGCACCCGTTATTGGTTAGAGGAAGGTCAAGGCCATGTTCAGACAGAGGGTTTAGGAAGAGGGGATGTTGCTCATGGCTGGTGATCAGTTCAAGAGGGCACTGGGGTAGGTTTGGGGATTAGGGAGTGGTGGGAAAAGGGGTCAGAGAAGGGGTTATACAGAGCTATAGGACAAGAGTGGCCTGGGGTCTTAAACTTGACAAACAGAGGGAGAAGGAGCATAGTCACATTAGTCTTAGGGTCTGCAGTAGCAGATGGTGGCGGGAAACAGTGAAGGTCATGGGTTTTGCCCAGAAACGTCACTCACTCCTGCTGGGAGCCTGCAGAGGGTGACCTTACCACAGGACCCCTCTGGAATCCTGCAATTTGTTTTTCTCAGAGACATGTCCTACAAGCAAGCTCCCCCTGCTTTAGCAGGTGGCACATTGAGCCTGGATGTGATTTCTTCTTGCAACACTGGAAAACCCTGCTGTCCTACCTCCTGAAAGCTGAGGGCTCTTGCTCTAGGCTCCCTGGTAACATGTCTCTGTGTACACATACACACACACACGCACACCTTCACCCTCATCCCAGGCAGGCAGGGGCCTCTACTCTATGTGGAGTCTTCAGCAAGGGCTAGGAGTAGCAGGGCCGGGTGGAGTGCAGTGAACTGAGTCAAGGAGAAAGAAGTTGGAAGTTGCTAAAAACAAGGTCCAGCCCTGAAGGCTAAACACAGGAGATGAGGGACCCTGCTGTGTGCCAGGCCCTGCTCAGAGTGCCTTCACTCATCAAAACAGAGATTTCTTATTTTAATATATATCATGCATGCAGAGGAATATGAAAAATGTGTCTGCACAGCTTGAAGAACAATGACAGGATGCGGTACACCTGTGCACACCCTAGCCAGTTTAAGGGGCACAACACAGACAGCATGTGAAGGGAAGCTCTGCCTCCACCTCCATCACACTCTCCTGTCCCCCAGCCCAGGTTTCATCAACTATTTATGTATCTCTATGTCAGATGTCACTTCGCTCTGGAGCATGGACAGCATGTGCCAATGGGTCTTGTAAGAAGAGAGTGATTTTGCCACTGTTAGATGAAGGTTTGTAGAGGGCTTTGGCTCTAATGTGGCTTCTCTCTCCCTATGAGTTTTAAGAGCTCTATCTGGAGACACCAGGGAGAAAGAGGGAAATAGCATTCATCCTTACAGGAGCACCTGTAGGCTCTGTTGAGGACCAGGTATCAGATGACCAACAGGAACCAGATCCTCAAGGATGTGCCATCAGGAATGTCTCCACCTAAGCCCACCAAAAGCTACCCACAGCCTCAGGAGCATAAGGACACACTTATGTGGGGTTAAATGGATTACCTCTGTGTCCCAGCTATCAGGACACAGGCAGAAAAGCAGGGACTGGAGAATACATGGTGGAGACAAGTCCACCTGAGAATTTGGGCGGGCCCACATGGGCAGTCCATCAATAGATTTAAACCTAGGGAGGAATGATAATGACAGCATTTGACCTATCTCTTGAGTCATGCTGCTCCAATGGGACCTCTGCATCTGGTCATCCCTCCCCCCATCATCTTCTTGGGGCGCTCCTTCCCATCCCTCCCACATACACCCTGCACTGGGCCTCATATCCTTATCTTCCTCTTCTTGCTTTATTTTCTTACTTCAGTGGAACATTTGCATGCCTAGAATATCTTTATTAAGAGAGTCTCATTGGGTACTTGCATAAGTGGTAGTTTGGCTGGGTATAGAATTCTAGGTCAAAGGTCATTATCCTTCCACATTTCGAGGTCTCACTGTGTTACTATTATAACATTTGAAACATCTGAAGATATTTTATGCCGTTTGCCAATTTTTCTCCTCAAATGCTTATAAAAATCTTATTTCTGCCTCCTGTGTCCTGAAATATCACACCAATCTGCCTCAGTGTGGGTCTATTTTTATTCACTGTGTCACTTGACAGGTCCTTTCAATCTGGCAACTTTTGTCCTTTAGATCCAGAAATTTGAGTTATTTCTGTGATAGTTCTATTGCACTTCATTTTCTAGTCCTTTCTTTCTGAAACTCCTGTTAGTCAAGAAATGGGTATCCTGAATTGGAAATCTATTTTTTTTCTTGTTGATTCTTTTCCTATCTGTCATCTCTTTATTGCTTCAATCCGCTTGTTATCAGGTATTTCCCCGATTTTATTTTCCTATATTCTACTTGGGTTTTCATATCTGCTACCATGTTTATAGTTTCCAATAGCTCCTTTTTGTTCTCTGAGTTGCATGTATTTTTCTCCTATAATATCAATATACTATATGTAAGTCTATACTTATGTGTTTACATGCGTGTGTATGTCCCATGGATCTAACACCTTCTCTTATCTCTACAAAAATGATAATGGTCATTCTCCCCTCCCCCTTTTCTTATCCCTGTGTGGTTTTTGTTTTTCTTCTGGCTGCCTTTTGGTTGTTATTGCCTATTTGTTTTGGTTTCTCTGTCTCTGTCTCTGTCTTTGTCTCTCTCTCTCTCTTCCACATTAGGAAATGTGCTTAGATTTTTAAGAATCCTTAGCTGACTGTTCATGATAAGAAACAGGGATTTAAAAAGTTGATTGGAAGCCCTGCACACTTGCATGGTGTTTGTTGTCATGGGGTCTCACTGTAGAGTGATCTTGGTAGGCCCTTGTTGGGTTACTCCTACTGTCAACGTCATGGTTCTTTCCTACTGAGATGGTCTAATTCAATGGAAACATTTCTCTAATTTCTCATCTGGAAGCTGAGGACCCAGCTGTCAGGGTTCTGAGAGTTGAACAGGGAAAGAAGACAGGGTGTTTCTACAGTTATCATTTGGGATGACCAATCCCCGGTGTGAGTGTGTTCGCATGCATGTGTTTTATCTTAAGGTAAACTTTACACATAATGAAATCACAGATCTTAAACATACTGTGTAATGACTTTTCAGAAATATATACACCCCTCTAACCAATATTTCAATCAAAATATTAAACATTTTCTTCACTCCAAGAAGTTCTCTCATACTTCCTTCCAGTTAATCACCAACTCCTCCACCACCACCCCATCACCGTAGGCAACTAATGTTCTGATACCTAAGTAACAGAGATTATTTTTGCCTGCTTTTAGACTTTAGAAAATGCAGTCATATGCATAGTTCTCTTTTGTTTCTGATTTACTGAACTTCTCATGGTGATAAGACTTGTCCACACTGTGTGTAGCAGTTCACTTGTGTGTGTTTTTTTCCTTTTTGCTAAGTAGCATTCCTTTGTAAGCATATACCACAATTTGTTACCCATTTTCCTGCTGATGGGCAGCTGAGTTGTTTAAAATCTTTGTCTATTGTGAATAAAGCTGCCAAAAACATTCTCATACAGTCTTTTTATAGAGGCATGTTTTAATTCATCTTGAGCAACCTAGCAGTAAAATCACAGGGTTTGAAAGAAGATGTCCACCACCTCCCATTCTGACCTTGGTCTATACTTTCTGATATGTTCTTTCCATCTCAGCTCTTAACTCAGGCAGAAGACCCAGGGGGCAAAACATCCTCAGTGGGAACCAGAACTAGCCCTCAAGCAATATCAGCTGCCCTGAGCCAGAAAGATGCCCCCCCCCCACCATTGGGTCAATGCCCACCATTGACCCCAAGACAATGATCAACCTGACCTTCACTGCCCATCTGCAGGGACTCCCCAAACCTTGGTCCCACGTTTCCTTCATATAAACCTAGTAATAGTTTCCACTTTGGAGACAGTCTAAGATGTTAGTCTGCTCTCTTCTGGGTGTTGGCCTCACTGAAATAAATTACTTTTCTCTTTCACCACTGCTCATCTCTCTGCCTGCGGATCTCATCAGAGTGAGTGGCTGAACTCGATCTGCTTGGGCCCCCCAGAGCCAGGTGCCTGTGTACTCCGGCTCATGCGCCCATGGCTACAGATTCAGAGAATTGAACCTATTGGATTGGGTCATAGAATAGATGTTTCTTGAATTTTGTAAGAAACTAAGGGTTTTGTCAAGCAGGTGAGAATTTGACACTCTCATCAGCAAAGTGTGAGAATTTTAGTGGCTTCATATTTTTCCCAACATATGACACCAAACCCAATTAATTTGGGGCTATTCTAGTGGGCATGAGGTAGTGTGCTGAATATTGGTGATCATGGTGAACACCCTTGCATTCATTTGTTAAAGTGCTCAACATTTCCCCATTGAGTATGATATGAGTTGTACACTTGTGTAGATGCCCCTTATTCAGTTGAGAAAGTCTCCTTCTAGTGCTAGCTGGCTGAATGATTTCATCACAAATGGGTGTTGAACTTGTCAAGCGCTTCAACACATTTATTTGTGAATGATACATGTTCCTTCTCTTTCATTCTATTAATAAAGAGAATTACATCATTCCACTTTAAATTATGAAGCCACACTTATGTATAGATTGTAGAATTCTATTTGCTAGTATTTTGTTATGGATTTTTGTGTCTGTGTCGATGAGGAATGTAGCTCTGGAATTCTCTTGATCAGAGGCATGCAGTAATTGTGTGACTTGGCAAGTCAAACCCCATCTTGTGGTCTTCACTTAGCAGTCTGTGAGGTAAAGATGCACAGACAAGATGATCATTCAGGACTTTTGGAGAGCTGGGATCAATTTTTGGTCTGTGAACTTTCAGCTTCATGATGCAGAAAGCTGGAAACTCACTGCCTTTGACGTCTGCGGTCTGTGGCCTCTACAGGGGCCCAAGAGGTAAGAAGTGCCATGAATACCCTGGATTAGTTCTTCCATCAGACCGGCTGCCTGAGAGTTCCATGTGTTTAAAAACAAAAGCAAAGGGGCACCTGGGTGGCTCAGTGGTTGAGTATCTGCCTTCAGCTTAGGTCTTGATCCTGGGGTCCTGGGATGGAGTCCTGCACTGGGCTCCCTACAGGGACCCTGCTTCTCCCTCTGCCTCTCTCTCTCTCTCTGTGTCTCTCATGAATAAATAAATACAATCTTTAAAAGTGAATAAATAGGGCATCCCAGGTGGCTCGGAGGTTTAGCACCACCTTTAGCCCAGGACATGATCCTGGAGACCTGGGATTGAGTCCCACATCAGGCTCCCTGCATGGAGCCTGCTTCTCCCTCTGCCTGTGTCTCTGCACCTCTCTCTCTGTGTCTTTCATGAATAAATAAATAAATATTAAAAAAATAAAAGTGAATAAATAAAAACAAAAACAAAACTTCAGCTGAGTGAATCTGCCAATCTCATTGGCTTTATTAAGCCATTCCTTAATTGGACAGCAACCCATCCAGCAAGTAGAGGGAGCTCCAAGGAGATGTACGAAGGAATCGTTTATAGGAAGGGGGGTGGGGCAAGAAGTTATAAGCAAAACAAAACAAAAAAAGGATTGTTTCAGGCAAAGTCACTTTCCCTTAGGGGAAGGGCAGGGGGTCTTACCATGCAGATAACCTCAGCTTCCTTTGGAGGATGGAGATTATTTCCTTGGTACTGACCAGAAAATTCTTGGCTGACCAGTTACAACTACATCTCTGGGCAAGGTTGGAACTGAAATGAGGTTAGATATTAAGCCTGATTTGGTGACTTGGCCTACCATGACTCCATTCTTAGCCTGAGGTTTTCTTTTTAACAGATGTAGCCATATGATTGCTTCTAGACAGTAGGACATGAGCAAAAGGGACAGGCCTGGCTCTCTATCCCCTCACCTATGAGATCCTCAAGCTGTCTCTCCTTGTGCCACTGGGAAGCAATCTTGGAAGGTTCATGTTGAAGATGGGTCCCCACATCACCACTCGGAGGACAACTTTCCGTTGATCTGTCGTGAACACGGAAAAGAATAAACATCTATCCTCTTGGGGTCCGTATGCATTTATTAGGTAACTAATAAAGAGGATAAGTGCATTAAATGATGTAGAAAAGACATCAGGGTTCGAAGCTGACAGTCAAGAAGGAATTCTTGAGACATCTTTGGCACAAAAAGGTGGTTTCATTAAAGCAAGAGGACAGGATCCATGGTCAGGAAAAGCTGCCCTGGGGTCATGAGGGGTGGCCCATGATAGACTTTCCAGTTGGAAGGGGGTTGAGGAGAGTGTTAAGTTTCTAAGGAATTTTGGAAGCAAGGTTTCCAGGACCTGAGGAGACTAGTTATTGTTGGGAAAGGGTCATTTATTGCCGTCTAATAAAACCTGAGTCTTCAGACCCTTCAGACGCATGTCGGTGGGCCATAGGTTTGAGGGATGATCACCAACATGTATCTTGGGGGTTAGACATAAAGGAAGTTTCCAAAGGAATTTTTGTATGTTCCAATAGACTCACAGGATCCTGGGGTTGGGCTAGGATTGCCTTTTGCCCTCAGCAGAGTATCAACACTGAGGCAGCTGAGCTCCTAAAGGAATGTCACTCGGCCTGTTTCAAGGACTTGTCAGTAGGCTGTAGGGAGTAAGGAAATTTAATAATTTCTCTTCTGACTTTGTTTCACACATCATTCAATATGAACAGCCCGGCTGCTGGAGCCTGTAGTCCGGATAGACTGGACTACAGGGACTGAAGTCAACCTTTGCCCAAAACAACTAAACAACCAGGCAAAATACGTGAAACAATGGCTCTCCAGATCCTGGGGTTAGGTGGAAAGGACAGCAAAGCCCTCCTTGATTCCAGGGACTTTCAACCCTCTCTGGACCACACAGGGCACAAGGTTGAAGTAACTAAGTAGGATTCCTCCCAAGCTGCTGAGGTTTTCTCCACCCTTCCTCTATCTTCATCTCCCCTCCAATGCCAAAGCCCTCCCACCCAGGCATAATCTGATGCCCTGGGAGGTCTTGGAGGTCACTCTTACCAGGTGGGCTCACCCAGTCCCCTCTCCTGCCCAAAGCCCCTATTTGGTGCTCCTACTGAGCCATCTACCTGGAGCCACCTGAGGGCAATGACCTGCAGCTCCCCCCAGGGCGGGCCCAACCCCAACACATGGGCCCTCTAGGCTGAACCTGTTTTTTGTACTAAAATGTAGCAGGGTGGGAATGAGGCAGGTAAACAAGTATCTCTGATACAGAAAAAGTGCATGGAGGTGTATGGGATGCAGTTCACACATTGTTGGGGTGCAGCGCCCCCCCCCACCCCCACCCAGGGTGACGCAGAAGGCTCCCTATCACTGCCGCTGACACAGGAACCATCTAAGGCTTCCGCCAGACTGTCCTGACTCCCGAACATGGAGCAGAGGGGAGGGGCCTCGGGTCATCCCCGAGCCCGGGTCCGGGTGGTCAAGGGGAGGACCTGCTCAACCTCGCCATCTCAGGCCGAGCAGCCCCAGCGCGCTCTGCCTCGCGTGGGCGCCTGGCAACTCGGGGCCGCGGTGGTTGCCCAGGAAACGACCACGTGCCTCCGCAGGGTTTGGTGGGCCTCGTAGTCCACCGACAGCCTCGCTTGGGCGGCCCGCGCCAGTAGGGACTACAACTCCCAGGAGGCCGCGCGGCGGGGGCGGTCCCAACGCGAGGCGGGGGCGGGGCCTCCTCGGCTGCAGGCGCGGGGTCCCGGCGGCCAAAGGAGGAAGATGGCGTCGCCGAGGCTCGGCCCGGGGTCGCGGGGGCTCCTGTCGGCGCCGCTGCTGCTGCTGCTGCCGCTGCTGCTCCTGCTGCTGCTGCTGGTCGGGCCCCGGACGGCGGCGGGCCACGGCGGCAAGTACTCGCGGGAGAAGAACGAGCCCGAGCTGCCGCCGAAACGCGAGTCCGGCGGGGAGTTCCGCATGGAGAAGCTCAACCAGCTGTGGGAGAAGGCCCAGCGGGTGAGTGGCGGCCGCGGCCTCCTGGGGTCCTGGGGGCTGTCGGGCCGGGGGCGTCCGGGTCTGCGGTGACCCCGGGGAGTGCAGCCCTGGGGCATCCCCTGTCTGCTGTGACCCTGGGCCAGCAGGGTCCTGGGGGTGTCCCCTGTCTCCAGGGTAAGGGGGTCTGGGTCTCCTCTAGTCCTGGAGGTCTCCGGGGCCTGGTCCTTTCTCTCTTATGATCCTGGGGACCACCGGGCCTGGGTCTCCTCTATCTTGCGGGCCATAGCCTAGGCTAGTGCCATGATGCCTGCCTTGGTTTGCAGCTGCCGCGGTTGGGGTTGGGGTCCTTTGAGAAGACCCTGAATGTCACTTCTGGCCTAGTGAGCCCCGACTGGGAGCAGGGAACTACTGCTGCATCATCCCACCTTGGTGCCTTGACTTTCTGTGAGATTATCCAGTTCCTGTTTGATAGAAGTGCTTAGGAGAGCTGTAGGCGGGGGACGAGATAGGGCTACTTCTGCCTAGTACTGTGGGTCTTGTGACATCTTCCAGTGTTGCAAGACTCCTGAGCAGTGTGGGGGGAGGGAGAGGGCTGTCCCTAGAGCTTTGGGGTTTGAGTGAAGCCATGGCTTCTCCTCAGTGGGTTCCTCTGTGGGCGGCACCCACCCACCTGCGCACTAGTCTCTGGCCCGTGTTACCCTGCTCAGGGCTGCCTTGTTTGTGGTGTGACGGGGCTGGGGACACATCCTGGGCAGGCTCACAGACCTAGTTCTGTGAGCTCCAAGCCCCTGTCGGGTTCTTTTTTTTTTTTTTTTTCTTTTTTTTAAATATTTATTTATTTATGTCTGATAGTCACAGAGAGAGAAAGAGGCAGAGACACAGGCAGAGGGAGAAGCAGGCTCCATGCACTGGGAGCCTGATGTGGGATTTGATCCCGGGTCTCCAGGATGGCGCCCTGGGCCAAAGCTAAACCGCTGCGCCACCCAGGGATCCCCCCCTGTCGGGTTCTTATCCTGCCCTTGTGATTAAAATGTGTTGAAGTGTTGTCCTCTGAGGTGGGAGGGCCAGAAGGAAGGGGAGATCCTGTTTCCCTCCCCTGGTTCTCTGTAGGCCACATTCCTGGAGCAGGAGGTGCAGGTCGAGGTCCTTGTCCTGACAGCAGTTCCCAGGCAGGCAGGCCCTGTTGTGTCCTTGGAGCTGCTTCACCGTGTACCAGTAAGATCAAGTATATAACTGTGACACCGTCCCCGCCTCGGGAGCCATAAACATACCATTTGTTTGTGACGAGTGCCTGCCTTCCTGTGTGTTGGCTTGTCTCTGGATTAGATGATTTACCTAACTGTTTAATATTGAACACATTCTGTTCTGTGTTTGATTTTCTACTGACTAGTTCTTTTCGTGTGAGGCATTAACATTTAACTTGAAGTTAAAGAGGTTGAAAGAATCCAGAGAGTGGGTGCCAAGTGTCTGCACGTGACCTGTATCTTTTCCTCCTTTTTGACGGGACACGATGGCTGCTGTGTGCAGGCATTACCACTTCAGGAGGTATCTCCTGCACTGAGCTCACAAGCCTCTGTATGTCAAAGGAAGGACCGAGTTGTGAGACACAGCGTGTAATTCAGATCCCCAGAGGCTTCAGACGTGAGAAGCAGTGGTTCACAGGAGCTGAGACAGTAGCACACAGGTGGGCACCAGAGTCTGCAGCCCATAGGGCTCCTGGCTGGATGCTGGGAGATTGACTCCCCGCAGGGCCCTGGAGACATGGACAGATAAGAAAGTAAGAGGTGAGTGGGGACCTCTGCTGAGGTCCTCAGATCTGTCCCCCGACGGCGGTACTAGCTGGCAGTCAGAGAGCACTCAGGTCCTCTCCCTCTGCAGTCCCCAGGAGGGACATCAGGGCCATTGCACTGTCACACTAACCACAGAGGGCAGAGCCAGGAGCCGGGCCCTCCCTGTCCTTGGCTGTGGCTCTCGAAGCAGATAGGTCCCAGGCTTAGAGGACAGACCTTGTGGATGCTTGGTCTTAAGTGTCATGTCCTTGGTATCCTGGGTGGACTGCAGGCCTGCCTTTCCCAACTCCTCACGTCCTAGCACCCTACATACCCTTCCTGGGAAATCAGCCTGCCCCACACCATTCCAGTTTCTCCGCCGTGAGGCTGCAGCCCCAGCCTCCCCAGGGTCTGATGTACTCCTGAGAGTGCCCACAGAAGAAATCCTAGGACAGAGCTCAGGCGGGCAGGTGAGATTATTATGTAAGCCCACCCTGGATGCCATCTGAGGAGCCTAGGGCATCTAGGTGCACACAAGAGGCTTTGAAAGGAAGGGTTTGGGTCTCAGGAGAGGTGGTAGGAGTGGGGTACTGTGGAGACATGCCTGTCTCAAAGAGCCAGCAAAGGAGGGGGCAAACCAATGGAGCAGGGTGAAAGAAACTTCTAGAGAATGAGAAGAGTTTCCCGCCTTAGGCCCTGCCATTCATTTGGTGCTTTTTTACTCCTGAGGAACTTTCCCTGACCAGTCTTCAAGCTGCTGGAGGGTGGGGCCCAGGTTTTCTGAGCATCAACAGAGAGGCCTAGCAGAAGCTGAACCAGGGTCACCATAATGACCCTTTTAATCTAAAAAGCACGTTGGCCGCAGTCTCCCCATCCCGTGTGGTTGGCAGGGGGTTGCTCCATCTTGTAGCTTGTTCAGCAGCCTGCCAGAGTCACACTGGGTACCCAGGGAACACCTGCAGGAAAGGGTGGCATTGCGGTAGGTCATGGTGCCTGAAGTGCCGTCTCACCTGAGACCTCCTGAATGGCAGGTACGGCCTCATGAAGACTGGTGGAATGTTGTGGCCAGATGGACCAGCTTGGAGCACATTTGTCCCGCCGGTTTGAGCTGAGCTGATACCAGTCAGCAGGAATGGCAGGAGCAGGGCCCAGTCTCCTCTTGGCCTCCCTGGGCCTTGGGCTTGCTTCCAGAGCCTCAGGACCACCTAACACAGGCACAGTCTCATTCCAGCCTGAAGCCAAGGCCCCTCCCCACCACATTGTGGGCTGGGTCATGGGGCAGAGACACCACACTTAGAGCCTCTTGTCATTGTGTCATGAGTGAGTCCCTTGCAGGTGGAGGCATTGGTCAGGCAGGTTCACTAATGGATCTCATTGTGGAAGTTTGCCACAACTCAGTCCACCATCCTCTAATCATCCAAGTTACTTTTTTATCATACTTGCATGATACAAGGAAAAGGTAGCAGTTTCCTCCCATGCCCAGCATTCATGTCCCTGCATCCTCCCACCCCTATACCCGGTCCCCACAGATGTCCAGGTGCAAGGGGCGGGGGGAGACATCCTGGTGCAGGAGCTGGCCCTGCAGCCGTAGCTGACCTTATCGAGAGGAACTGGCAGCCCGTGCTCAGGCCGCTGATGGTGGGTAGCTCCTCACAGACTGGGCATTTCTGGATCATGCCCTGCCTGGACCTCTTCCATTGAGGCTGGAAAGAAGGCTTCACATACAAACTGGTGATCCTCCCTCTGCAGGGTGGCAGTCCCCCGAGGGTCTTGCCCGGGAGCACGGGTGGGATTTTGACCTGCCAGGACCATGCATCCCCCTGCTCATTTTTGGTTCTCCTGAGTGCCCCTCGCTCAGGGTCACTGTCTCCCGGGTGATGCCATTGGTTCATCTTGGGGCCAGTTGTCAGAATCTTCTGCTCTTGTTCTGTAGCTTCAACTTTCTCCTGTGAAACTGTCCGAACTCCACGCAGATCTGAAGATGCAAGAAAGGGATGAGTTCGCCTGGAAGAAGCTGAAGGCCGAGGGCCTGGACGAAGACGGAGAGAAGCAGGCCAAACTCACTCGCAACCTCAGTGGTATCTTTCTTTCCCCCTTAGCATGACAGAGGGTTAGGGGGGCATCTCCTGGGCCCTGTAGCCTTGGCTGCCCATGCAGACGTGGTTCATGGCAGGAGGGGAGCAGGGCCACCTTGCTGCAGCCTGTACAGTGGCTCACCTCCGACCAGCAACCAGCTGTGGGCATGGCTGCTGGGCCATTTTGTGAGGCTCTTGACAAAAGGTAGGCATAGTCAGGGCAAGGGTTCCCAGGCACATTGACACACAAGCAGTGGAAGGCCCTGCAACTCCTTGGCCCAGGAGAGAGGCTGGGGCCACCCGGTTGCCTAGGGTGGAACTGTCTCACCTGGAAGAGAGAGTTGGGATGGTCCTATAGCCTGGAAGTTGGGGGAAGTCGATTTCAGATCACCTGTAATGAAAATAACTTTCTAACAGAATAGAATGTATTGAGATGGGATGTGGTGAGCTGCTTGTTCCTGTGGGTATTCAAGACAGAGCAACTGTCTTCCCAGCCTCCAGTATGCAAAAGATGTGCGTCCTCAGGACTGAGAGGTCTCTCAGGCTCCCTTTCCGCCTCCCTCCTGTGGCATGCTTCAGGTGGGGGTTAGGACTCTGAGCTCGCTGCCCAAGAGCCCCTGTGTGCAGCTGAGTCTCGAGGCCGCTCCTGCGCTGACCAGTCTTGCTGTCGTCCCTCTAGTGAAGAGCAGAGAGCAGAAGTCATGTCCCCATCCTGCCTGCTGGTGCTCTGGCCTGCCACCTGCCCCAGGACGTGCACACACCCTCACCAGTCTGAGCCTGCTGCAGCTCCCCACAGAGCCCAGCTTGGGGGCTGGAGTAGCCATGGCTGCATTGGCCACAGGTGTGGCTGGACCCAGAGTCTGCCCTGTAGGCCACCCACCATCCCACATGCCCACAGAGCCAGACACTGGCTTCCTCGGACATGGTAGCACGTGGAGCACACGCCATCTGTGGTAACAGTCCTTTCCTGAGACCAAATGCTGTATGTCCACCTGAGCCTCTGAGGTACTTACTGCCCGCAGTCACAGCTGTGAGCACGGCAGGACATGAAGCCAGGGTTTTCAGACTCCGCTCGTGACATTTCCCCAGCAAGCCTGCATCCTTACCGTCAGACTTCACAAGACACCTACCAGTTGTTAGGTGACGTTGGGCATCTGCTTCTGGGGTGAGGACATAGGTCTAACTGCCATTTTACATGACCTCATTCTAGAATGGTGAGACATATAAAGAAACCAGAACAAGGTAACAGAAGGGTCAGGTGAGGAGATGCAGGATAATTGCACCCAGTCAGAATGTTTGGGGGCCATCCGAAGGGCCAGGAAAGAAAGCTCTGGAAGAAAATAGCCCCCAGCGGATGGCCCAGGGCCTGGACAGAGGAGCATGAGGGTATATAGGGGTCAGCCAGCTTTCCTCTCCCTCCTGGGGCACATTCACCCCAGACTCCCACTGCCTGGGCACATCCTCCTGGGCACAGCTTCCCACCCAGACAGCATCTAAGTCCGTGTTCCCGGTGGAGCCATCTGCATTCTGTTGGGTGGTGTGTGCTTCCCGGGTGCCAGGGGGACAGGGCAGAAGGACTCCAGAGATTGGGAAGCTGGAGCACTAAGGCAGATGCTCTTGAGCAATCTGCTCTGCTGCCTAGACCGGCCACCCTCACCATGCCCAGCACAGATCCCCAGGTGCACCGCAGGGGACCCAGGGCCCAGATGTCCTCACCCGAGAGCAGAAGAGGCAGGGCTCGAGGCTCCATGGGCCTCTTCCAGCTCCAGTGTTTATTTCTGGCTCCAGTTCCTGCTGAACACAGCACAGCTGGAATCCAGAGCCTTCTGCCTTCCAGGCTGGTGGACACCCTGAGACTCCTGTGACTTGCCCTGTGAGGGGTCTGGTGCAGCTTCAGATATGGAAGCCAAGGCCAGGCTGAGCCCAATGACCTGGTTATCCTTCCGCCCCTCCTGCTGCTCCTCTGCGTGCTCAGGGGCTATTCACCTGTCGGGAGCGCAGAGCCTGGGGGTGCAGGCTGTCCTCAGTGCCAGGCAGGTAGTAGCCAGGACTGGAGTGATACCTCCCTGTCTCTCCTAGTGATCCTGGCCAAATATGGCCTGGACGGAAGGAAGGATGCCCGGGCTGTGAGCAGCAACTCCCTCAGTGACGCCACCGAGGACGACAGCCTGGAAGACCCCCGGCTGGAGAAGCTATGGCACAAGGTAACCCTCACTGCTTCCCATAAACCCTGAACTGTGCACCCTAGCGTTGAGCGTTCAGGAGAGCTGCTAGGGGCTGCTGCTCCGCATAGGAGCCTGTTAGAGGGCATCTCAGGAAGCAGGGCTTTCTTCTTGGAACCATGGGGTTGTGGCCACAGTCTCACCTGCTCAGAGAAGGAATTCTGTGT
The DNA here is from genome assembly GCF_048418805.1 of Vulpes vulpes. NCBI lineage: Eukaryota > Metazoa > Chordata > Mammalia > Carnivora > Canidae > Vulpes > Vulpes vulpes. The sequence continues at coordinate 108,937,787 of NC_132793.1, forward strand.
GGCATGGAGCTTCGAATGACAGAACGGGCTGGATAACCTGCAAACACCCAGGCTTGTGGTGTCACATAGGCTGCGTGTTTTATGGTGTCCCATTTAGTTTTGGGTTTGAGTCTGTGTGGTGTCTGGTTCAGAAAGGTGTGCTCACAGTGTGGGCTGGGTGTGTGGGCACTGAGCTCACACCATCTGATCTCTGGGGGTGGAAACCCCACGTGGGTAGGGCAGGTGGTGGGACCAGGTGGTGGCCGGCCGCAGAAAGTCACTCACTGTCCTGCTCTTAATCCTCCAGCTCCTGTCCAGGTTCTGTCTGGACCGCACTGAGTGGGGCCTAGAATCAGACTTCTCACAGCAGCCCATCATCCTTGGTCCAAGGGGTGGAGCTGGAGCAGGAGGGAGGGAGGGTCTGCTGTGGAGGGGGCTGAGCCCCGGACCCACAGTATTCATGTCACCACATGGCTGTGCATAGCAGGAGGATGCCGATGAGGCGACTGGCCTGAGGTCCCTCCCAGGAGGGGACGCTGCCTCCCCTCCTGGGGGATCCTGCAGCTCCACACACTTTGATGGTTATCACCTCTCCATCGAGCCTGGCAACAGGTCCTGCTGCATCCCCTAGTTAAAGGGTCATCTAGGCGAGAACGCACCGGGCATTTCACACAGGAGCGGGGTCCTGCCCCATCTGAGGGATGATCAGCAGTGGCGCCTGTGGAATCACGGCAAACAGCCTGAGGGGTGACCCGGGGCGGGGCAGGCTCACAGTGTTCACTCCTCCCAGGCAAAGACTTCAGGGAAGTTCTCCAGCGAGGAGCTGGACAAGCTGTGGCGGGAGTTCCAGCACCACCAGGAGAAAGTGCGCGAGTACCACGTCCTGCTGGAGACCCTGAGCAGAACTGAAGGTGCCCTCCCCACCCTCCAGAGCAGTCCTGGGGCCATGGGTAGGGCAGGGAGCTTCCTTCAACGTCAGCCCCATTTCTGAGTGGTACTCCCTTCTGGGGGATTCATCGGGGCGCCTCTGACAAGAGTGTTTGGTCAGATGCAGTGATTTGGGTCATGGGCCACTGTTGCTGCCCATCCCGCACATACATGAGTGCCACCTAGCCCCAGGGCAAGCCGCTCTGGGAGGGCACCATCCTCTTGGACCCAGAAGCCACATCAGCAAACCGAGTGTCAGGGTGCAGCGTCACAGGGGTCAGCCCAGGGCCCCTTCCTCAGAGGGCAGTCCTGGAGCACTTCTGCTCCTGCAGCAGGGCAGGGTGGGTCCTGGCCACAGCTCACAGTGCCTGTTCCACACAGAAATCCAGGAGAATGTCATCAGCCCCTTTGACACAAGCCGCATCAAGGAGGATGTGCTGCACAGCAAGCACGCGGAGCTGAAGGACCGGCTGCGGGGCATCAACCAGGGCTACGACCGCCTGCGGAGGGTCAGCCACCGGGGCTACGGCACCCAGGCCGGTGAGCACACTGCTCCACTTCAGGCCCTGTGTGGGGGGATCATGGCCATGTGGCCCACACTGCCCTGTGGTGTGGCCCTCATCCCCGTGGCCAGCTGCTGTCCACCCTGCTCCCGCCCCAGGCCAGGCTGCCCTTTGTTTCCAGCTTCTTGGCTAGTCATCTCTTCTCCACCATGAGCCCAGGGGCATCCATGCGGCAGGTGCTGCTGTCCACCTGGGGACATAGCGGGTCAAGGGACACGGTGCTGGGGTGGCCACTGTACCTCTGCCCCTCTGCACCTGAACCACCACCTTCTAGGAGCCGCACCTGGCCAGCTCCTCAGTTCTCCTGGAGTCTGCTGAGTCCTTCAGGAACATTCTCCACGGGCCCCTGAGGGTCTCGGGCAGGAAGGGGTCAGCTAAGGGAGGAGGTAGCAGCTGGTGGCATGGCCCCCAGGTGGGCAGCTATGACTCACTTGCTCCTAGTCTGCTCCGGGGGGAAGGAGAGGTGAGTGGCCCAGCTGGACACCCATCACTGCATCTGCTCATCAGCACTGGTTGAGGTCAAGGAGTCCTTTCCTTGGTGGTTGGTTTTGCTTTGGAGCCTGAAGGATGGACGGTGGCCTAAGCTTCAGCCCAGAACTATGGGTAGACTGACACAGTCCTGGCCCAGAGGCCCCAGGAACCCTGCTGTCTCTTGATTCCTGCTGCCCCTCCACCCCCAGACGGCTCTGCCAAGGGGGACCCTTCCTCAGGGGTGCAGGGAAATGCTGGTGGGTGCTGCAGGCAATGAGAATGTCACTGAGGTCACGTTCCAGTGGTGCCTTAAGCCACAGATTGGACATGCACGAGAACAACAGTCTGCTGCCAGATGGCACTGGACACACATACACAGGCATTGGTGCATGTGGCACATGCCCAAGTCCAGGGACGCTCACACTCCCAGTGTTGTCAGGGCCCCTGGGCATCATGGGATGCCACCATCCAGCACTAGGCCTGCTTTTGCCTCTTTGCCAGAATTCGAGGAGCCCCGAGTGATCGATCTGTGGGACCTGGCCAAGTCCGCCAACTTCACTGAGAAGGAGCTGGAGTCATTCCGGGTAAGGAAGGTGCTGGGTGGCGCTGGCTCACAGTATCTAGTGACACCTCTTCTGTTGAACTTTCTAACGTGGAAAAGACTCTGAACTGCGGTGTGAGTGGCCGGTGTGTTCACAAGCTTTTTTCCTTGTGTTCCTCTGCCAAGCTGGTCGGCAGCCATGTGGAACCGCCATGTTCGCATCTGTATGGACATGTTGGCTCCAGGGGATGAGGGTCTGGCTCCAAGGGCGTGTGCCCAGCTTTGGATGCACTGAGTGTGAGGACGGAGGGCTGCTGCAGCATTGTGGGTTGAGAAGTATCTGGAGGAGAACAGCAGACCCCGTGTGGGGCTCTGGCAATGGGCCTGGAGGGAGGGGCCTTTCACTTGCCCAAGTGTCACCTCAGTGGGTCAAGCCATAACCACACCACTCTGGGCCAGTGTGTCAGGGATCCGAAGGGTGTGGGCAAGAGGCTGCTGTTGGCTAGGACAGGAGCCCGAGGTGGGCACTTCAGCTGAGACCTGTGGACTGAGGTCATTCTGCCACGTGGGTCCTAGAAGCCACTGCTGAGCTCACCACAGTTGGCCCCATAGTCACGGGGGTGGGGGCATCATCGGCAGGTGGGAGACACAGCAGGGAGGTCAGTGAGTGTCCAGCAAAGGTCCCTGTATCCGCATCCATCCAGAGCTGAGTGGGCAGGGCCACCCTTGTGGAGCTCAGCCCAGTTCAGAGGGATATGTGTTGTCAGCCCTTGTGGACCCCAGGCAGGCCACTTAGCCCCGCTCTGGAGATCTAGAGGAGGTAACAGCTCAGCCAAGACCAGGGTGTGGAGGACCAGCCAGTGAGACTAACCCAAGAGCACTGTGCAGGTAGGAGCAGCAGGAAGGCAATGTTGCAGAGTCTTCCAGAGTGGTGGCTGCTCCAGATGGGACAGAGGCCGTGGGTCCAGAGGATAGGGCAATGCAGCCAAGCCCAGGCCTCAGGCTGGATTTGGGCTCAGGGGTAGAGGGAACCAGATGCCTGGCAAGGGCAGGGGGGGCCCGCATCTCTGGCAGGTGGGGGCGCCCCCCTCCCCCTTGCTTCCACGTGTGCTGCTTCGAGATTGGGTGGCAGCAGGGATGGCACCCTGAGTGTCCCGGGCAGGTCACACGTTGAGGGGCTTGGGGTGTGTGCCCTCAGAGAGGGTAGCCCCTGCCTCCCCATGCTAAGCGCTGTCACCCAGCAGGACTGGCTTGCTGCCCTGGGCCTGCAGCTGCCACCCGTGCTCTTAAGGGGTCAGAGGGGCCGGGACACAAGGAACCGTTGAGGGACATTCAGCTGTTGAAATGTTATTCTAGGAGGAGCTTAAGCACTTTGAAGCCAAAATTGAAAAGCACAACCACTACCAGAAGCAGTTGGAAATCTCACATCAGAAACTGAAACACGTGGAGAGCTTTGGGGACCGGGAGCACGTGAGCCGGAACAAGGAGAAGTATGCCATGCTGGAGGAGAAGACCAAGGAGCTGGGCTACAAGGTGTGTGCACCTGGCTCTGTGTGGGTACTGCTCCCTCCTCTCTGGTGGTTGTGTGGGCTGGTGGCACCTGGTGGGGTGCCCATTGCAGCCACACACCCGCTCCCACGGGGGCCAGCACTGGGCCATCCCCTTGAGCCTGTTTAGAGCCAGGGGATACCTGTGCTGCCAACTGGTGCTCTCAGCCAGGTGACCCTGCACAGGGTATGAGCATGAGACAATGGCTTTGGTCCATATCACAGGAGGACGGTCCCCTGAGAATCCCATGTGGTTCCTCTCATGGACTAGAGACCGTCCCTGGGCAGTGGCAGGTAGCCTGAGCAGAATGGGGTCACTCTGGGTCTGGTTAGATCATTCATGGTCACCCACAGATCAGGTGCCCGTCCAGCCACTGAAGCGTGGGCTCTGCATGCAGAAGAGCCTCTGGGTCGGACTAGGCAGGAACAAGCAGCAGGGAGTGTGGACGCTCCAAGGAGCTGGTAGTAGTAGGAGGAGTGGGAGCCAAAGGTGGCACTAGGGTGCACAGAACAGTCTAGAAGCAGATGAGGTGGGTTGTCTCTAGAGGGAGAAAGGGAGGAGGGACCTTCCTTTGTGTCTCATTCTCTGGAGCCACAGGGATGTGCCATCTATTCAAACACAAAAAAACTTTAGAGTGAAATGAGGCAGAAGTGCCACGGAGGAAGGGTGCGTGGGTCTGCCCACGTTTGGCAGCATATCAGGAAGAAGGTAAGCAGCAGGCGTGGGAGGTCGGCTCCAGAGTGATGTCACAGGGCAAAAGAACTTGCAGCGGGGAATTGGGCTGTGAGGAAAGGGGCAAGCGAGGGCTGGCCCCTGCTCACTGCCGTGGCAGAAAGACACAAGCCGGGTAGAGAATGATGTGCAACAGACTCGGCTCCATGGGGTTGGGGGCCGGCCAGGCAGCGTCCCTGTTCACTGCCTTTGCAAGTGGCTGGGGCTGACGATAGAAACGTCACTCTTCCCTCCAGCGTGATCTCCTCTGCGCTGTTTGTTTCTAGTGGGCGGTCATGTTCTAGTCAGCGTGGAGCTGCTTTTGTGATTTATTTATGACGGTTTCCGGATGGGTGGACTTGTAAATTAAGAAAAGCGGGGAGCTGAGGAGTTTGCAGTTTGAAGTCTGTGTGTCTCATGATATGGGACAGACGGCTGCTGGGTTTACACTGTGTCATTGTTTTCAGGTAAAGAAGCACCTGCAGGATCTGTCGGGCCGCATCTCGAGAGCTCGCCACAATGAACTCTGAAGACCGCAGGAGCCCGCTGGCGGGAAGAAGTGGGGGCCGGGGCCAGGCGTCTGCCTGAGGACAGGCCCGGGTGCTTCGGGGTGGCACCTGACACGGACAGGACCCTGGAGGAGGTGTGAGGGGGACCGGCCAGGCGTCCTTCATGAGGAAGGACAGTGAGCAGTGGTGTGCCAGATCGTGTGACTCTGCCCCTGGAAGTACTGTGTTCTTAAAAACATGTCACGGGGTTTAAATGGTCGTGATCTAACCTGTCACTCGGTGGTCTCACTGCGTTTACGACTCGTTCCTCTTCCATCCCCATTCCTCACTCCCCGTCTTCTCTGTGGGACATGGGAGGGCCCAGGAACCATCTGGGGCCACAGTCTCCCTGGTCTGATACCCAAGACCACTGTGGAGTTGAACCTCGCTGGGACAGGTGACCTCTGGCACGGGCCTGGTGGGGGGCTCCAGCTGGCCCAGCTGCCAGCTCTCTGCCCAGCTCTGAGGACAGGCTCAGGAAGAGCCCCAGAAGCCTGAGGGGGTCGTGTCCAGTGAAAGTGTCTGTCTCGCTGAGGTGTGACAACCCCACAACAACCCTTCTCTGGCCTCATAGCAGGCAGTCACGTGAGGATCTGACACAGTACCCAGGTTGGAACCTGAAAGGGCTTGACCCAGCGCTGCATTCAGCATCAACGGTACCCAGTCTCAGCTGGCACGTCAGGATCCCCCAAATACAGATACCCTGTTAGCCATTATTATAAGAAGAATCAAGTCCATGGGGTGCATGCTAGGACTTTGTGTGTCAGGATGCAGTGAAACCGAGCAGGGAGGTGGTGGCACAGTGCAGGCCCTCCCCCGCCCCAATCCCCGGGCCACTGGGCACGGGGCAGCCCTTCCTGCTGTGCTCCCCAGCACAGGAGCCTCACCCTGGGCCTCCACGTCATGTCTGCCACTGTCCAGGGCAGCTGGTGTGTCCCTTGCAGCATGCAGTAGCACACAAGGCTGTGGCCATGCCTGACAGGCAGAGCAGGGTGACTGACCCCTCAGGCAGTGGCCAAGGACCAGAGAAGGGCTCGTTGCCAGGCTTCCACACAGCGGCCTATGGGCGGCCCAAGGCCTGGGAGGAGATTGGGCCCGGGATTGGGAGGCAAGCAGAATAGGACACTTGACTCGGTTTACTATCTCAGAAACTGACAACTAGAGGGAGCTCTTGGCCTTCAGAGATGCCAGAGGACCTGATGGGTCTCAATGACTTGTCATTGCTCTGCTACTGGAGGCCACAGTTAACAGCGGCAGTCCCCCGGGGCCAGGGGCCACATTACATTGCCTTAGATTCTAAGTGATGCTGTGAAATAAAACATTCGTAAAAGGGCACAAAACACAGCTCAGTGAGTCCTTCCAAGCGAGTGCTCTGGAGCCCACCCCCAGGTCAACAGAGTACCTGGATACTAGGACACCCCCACACTCTTCTATTGCTGACCGCTCAGCTTGTGTCCCCCGGAATTCATATACTGGAACCCAATTCCTATGGTGAGGGGGCAAGCATTGGGACCTTTGGGTATCAGATTGTGAGGATGGAGCCCTCAAGTAGGATCAGTGTCCTGACAAGAAAAGACCCCAGAGAGCTACCTGGCCCTCAGGTGTGAGCACAGAGCAAGCAGTCCACGTCTGAGAACCAGGAAGCAGGCCCTCGCAGACTCCGACTGCCCGCACCTTGTCACTTCCAGCCTCCAGAACTAAGTCAAATGCCCGTTACAGCTGCCCCGCCTGTCTGAATTGTTAACGGAGCCCCAACAGACCCACTTTCTTGACTTAGGTTGGATTTCCTTGTTTGACACAAATGGGGAATTATAGCACACACACGTGTGTGTCGCGGTGCGGTGTCCAGCTTCTAGTTGGTGTGTCGATGTGATTCAGCCATGCCATCTAGCGGAAACGTGTGCCTCTGTTGCCGCATAGTGTCGCACTGTATGAATGTACGATGTGTTAGAGCTGTATCCCATTGTGGTTAAGAGCGCGCCTGGGAATGCCGTGGTGAAGGTTCCTGTGCACGCACACGTGTGGCTCACGGGAGCAACAGTGACGGTCCTACAGGACGCATTTGTTCCAACGCAGAGGATGGTCCCAACTGGTTTTGCCAAGGACCTGCACTCTGCCACCAAGCAGCAGGACGGCGTGAGGGCACTCTGCCTTCCGTCTTTAGTCAGATGTTCCAGCTGCACATTCAAGGTTTCCAGTTGTAGACTTGCCTATCCCTGGGGCTTGGGGTGACTGAGCGGTGAGGAGGGAGTACGTGGGCAGAAGCACGGGTGCAGTGTTCTGCTCCATGTGTGCTGATGGCTGTGAGTGCCCAAATGGCTGTCTCCAGAACAAGCTGCCCACCTGCCAGGCAGCCGTCAGCTTTTCTCACCTCAGCTCGCTTTCCCTGCTCATGCATTTCACACACAAGGGAGCAGACCATGAGGCTGTGTTTGCGTGTCTGGTGTCTTCCACTCAGCATCTGTGCTTCATCCAGCAGTGGCAACAGGATCCTTTCATTGCTGAAGGGCGTCCTGTGCCTGGATGTCCCCTGGTCTGGTTGCCGACCAATGCCCACTTGTTTCCTTATGTTCCAGCACCGTTTTTCATACAGATGTTTTCCTATTACTTGGTTCAATGCATCAAAAATCAAGTGAGCATACATTTGTGGCTCTGTTTCTAGAATGTCTATCCTTACACTCTCGCTGTCTTGATTGTTAAGCTTGGAATCGGTATGCATTTTCTTCTTTTTTAAAGATTCATTACAGGTGTTTTGCATTTCCATATACATTTTAGAATCGGCTTCTCATTTTTTATAAAACAACTAGAATTTTGACAGGGATCACCTTGAATATGTAGCTCACTTTGAGGAAAATAGACATCTTAGTATCGAGTCTTGCAAGCCTTTCTTGTCTGTACCTGTTATTTTAGCTCATTTTGCAACTCTCTGTACACAGACCCTGCGTGTTTTCATGAGATTTATTCCTGGGAATTTGATGTTTTATGCTACAGTCAATAGTATGTTTCTGCTTCATTGTGTAGTTGTTTTCATAAGATGACCTTACATGCTGTACCACAGATCCCTGCATGTTGTGAGCTATGGAGTTTTATAGATGCTTTATTATAGATTGCAGGGATTCTATCCTAGCTGGCTAGGAGTTTTTTGTGAATGAGTATTGAAAGTTGTCGAGTGCTTTTCATGCATTTATTGAGATGATCATAAAGGTTTGCTTCTTGACTGACTTACTGTGGTGAGCCTCGCTGATTTTCAGATGCTAAAATAACCTGCACTTCTGGACGGTCATGATGACTGTCCTTCCTCTGTACAGCTGGATTAGATTTGTGGATGCTTGCCTAAGGACGTTTGCTGGTATCGCCTGAGGGACACTGGCCCATGGTTCTTGTTCTCGTCACGTTTGGTATCACATTGGACTGAGCCAAGCTGGGAGCACCCCATGCTAGGCTCTGCTGTGCTGTGTGTGGGCTTGGCCTCCTTCCTTTCTCAGTGCACAGCAGCCTTTTTGGATGGAGCCATCTGGGCCTGAAATATTCCTCATGCCACGGTTTTTTATTAAGAACTGTTTTTAAAACTAGATACAAGGCTGTTTGGATTTTCTTTCTTTTTTTTTTTTTAAGATTTTATTTATTTATTCATGAGAGACACAGAGAGAGAGAGGCAGAGACATAGGCAGAGGGAGAAGCAGGCTCCATGCAGGAAGCCCAATGTGGGACTCAATCCCAAGACCCCAGGATCACATCCTGGGCCAAAGGCAAGCACCAAACCGCTGAGCCACCCAGGCATCCCTGTTTGGATTTTCTAATACTTCCTGTGTCTTTATATGTTTGTTGAGGAGTTTCATCTGAGTTGTTAAAACGATAGATGTAAAGTTGTTGTTCCCTGCTTAATGTCTGTTAGATCTGTGGTGATGTCCCGTTTTTGTTCCTGGTGCTGTTATAGCTGGTCCCTTCCCCCCGTCTGGCTAGCTGAGGTTCTAACCCGTTGTACATAATATCCTCCAGAACCAGCTTCAGCTTCACTGATTTCCCTCTGTCATTTGCTAGCTTGCTTTCATCAGCTTTTACTTTCTACATGTCTTTTCTTATCTCATTTCTGTTTAATTTGCTGCCGCTGTGCCGGCTTCACACCGTGGAAGCTCAGGTCACTGATGAAGAACACAGATGGATGGACAACACAGTCAACAAGCATGATCTATTCACGCTTCCTGGAGAAAACATGTTCTTAATACACATGGGACATTTTAAAAACTGTCCTAGGACACAAAGCAAGTTCCAGAACTCCACAGCAAGGCTAGATGATACAGATCACCTCCTTAACCTAACTGCAACTAAGGAGGGACTCAGTAATAAAAAGACAATTAAAATAAGTACATTTAGGAACTTTAGGGGTGCCTGAGTGGCTTAGTCAGTGAGGCTTCTGCCTTCAGCTCAAGCCCATGATCCTGGGGTCCTGGGATTGAGTCCAGCATCAGGCTCCTGCTCAGCAGGGAGTCTACTTCTCCCTCTTCCTCTGCCCCTCCCCCAGCTCATTCTCTTTCTCTCTCTCTCTCTCTCTCTCTCCCTTTCTCTTTCTCTCTCTCTCAAATAAATAAAAATAAATAAAATCTTTTTTAAAAGTTTATTCAGGAACTCTAAAAATACATATGGACCAAAGAAAGAATGATATTAGAAGGTAGAAAATACTTTTAATTGAATGGTAGTAGAGGGCAGCCCCTGTGGCGCAGCAGTTTAGTGCTGCCTTCAGCTCAGGGCGGGATCCTGGAGACCCAGGATCGAGTCCCACGTCGGGCTTCCTGCATGGAACCCACTCCCTCTACCTGTGTCTCTGCCTCTCTCTCTCTCTCTCTCTCTCTCTCTCTCTGTGTGTGTGTGTGTGTGTGTGTCTCTATGAATAAATAAATAAAAATCTTTTAAAAAAAATGAGTGGTAGTAGAAATACTATACACCAAGTTTGGGGGACGTGGTCCAGGTGAGCCTCTGGGGCAAATTGTGCAACCACAGATGCACTTGACAGGAAAGAACAAAGGGGTCTCTGACCCCAGGGATGAGAGGCTGGGCTGGGGGCTCTAACTGACTGAAAGGAGCCCCTGCACTAGGGATTAAAAAGCCCTCTCCTGAGGAGCCGTGGAAATCTGACAGCCCGTGAAGGTATGACCAAGGCATGATGGACCATGGGAGCTCAGGAAGGTGGTGCAGCATGAAACTGCACATCCACCCCAAGGACATGGCCATCCAGGTGTCCTGGGTTCAGGGCCACAGGCTGGTGTAAGGTGGGTGTCTAAAGGGAGAGTCTCCATATGAACCTGGACCCCTTGCCCTGCCCCAGACAAGGGGGGCTGGCTGGATCCTGCTCAGAGAGGGTGAAGACAAGAGGGCCCCCATGACTTGGCCCTGGTGCTCCTGGACTGGCAGAAGCTAAAGACCCCTCTCTGGGAGAAACTGTCATCCTCAAAAAAACCCAAGCATCATTGTTCACAAACATTGACTTGAAAATAACCAGGTGAAGAAGACAGCAAGGCCCCTTGAGTGAGAACAGGGAAGTCCCAGCATAAGCAGCCCCCTGAAGACGAGAGATTGGGGTGACCAGTGGCAACTGTAACACATGATGATAGAGCAGTCCCATGCATTGTTTACAGAATAGAGGACAAACTCAAAACTATTTCCAAGAACAGGAAGCAACAGAATCACCTAACCAATTTAGAGAACCAAATAAAACCTAGATTCTGGAGGGGAAAACTAGAAACTTCTAGTTTGAGGAGAGAAATTCTCTTTAGTAAATGGAGCAACTTGTTATGTTTGGGGGGAAAGTCGACCTCACACCACATGCAAAAAATGATTTACAGTGTTTCATAGGCCTGCATGTGAAAGCTGAAATTGTAAAGCTTCTAGAAAACAGGAGAGCATTTTCTGACCAGAGGGTAGACAGAAATACATAAAACAGGCCACAAAAGATAAGGAAACAAGGTGTTGTATGTCCTCAAAATCAGAAACTTCTCATCAAGATGTATCATTAAGAACGTAAACCAGCCAACCAGAGAATGAGGAGCAATCACAATGCCTGCGTTTAAGACAGGGCTCAGATCCAAAATTATACACGCAGTATTTCAATGGGCACAGGAATTAAACAGGGCTTTCACTGAAGAAGACCTCCAAATGGCCAACGAGCATATTAAAGGTGCTCAACATCATTAGTCATCAGAAGAATGCAAATTGCTACAATGAGCCAGCACTATACACCCATAAGGATGACTAAAATTACACAGGCCCTCACCAGCTGTCAGCAAGGATGGGCACCTACTGGAATTCTGTTGCTGGTGGAGTATGCAAAATGGTAAAACCACGTGCAGAACTTCGGCATTTTCTCACCTGTGCTCTGCAGTTCCTCTGCTGATCACACACGTTTCCAAGGGAGGGGAGGGTGTGTGCCCACAAAAGACCTACGCAAGAAAGTTGCCCAATTCATGATCAACTTGGTCTTATTCAAAACAAGAAAGAATCTAAATGTTCACCAACAGAATAGACAAAAAGTTCTGATATGTTTGTAGAGCGGAATGGGTGTGTATTCGTCTACAACAACATAGATGAATCTTGAAAACATTCTGAGCAAAAGAGGCAAAGTGTGAAAAGAGAATTAGTTGCTAGGGATGGAGGTCAAAATAGTGGTGACCTGGAGAGTGGGCATTGCCTCAAAAGGACTGGGAGGAATTTCTGTGATGGGAAATGCCCTCTGTCTCACACACATGTAAAAGTCTGTCAAGCTGTCCACATAAGATTTATGTGGCTTTCTGTTTGTAAATTGTAACTAAGAAGTTCCTCAAAGAGGGACACCTGGGTGGTTTAGCAGTTGGGCCTCTGCCTTTGGCTCAGGGCGTGATCCTGGAGTCCTGGGATCAAGTCCCACATCGGGCTCCCGGCAGGGAGCCTGCTTCTCCCTCTGCCTCTGTCTCTGCCTCTCTCTGTGTCTCTCATGAATAAATAAATAAAATCTTTAAGAAAAAAAATTCCTCAAAGAGATAAAAGTGCATCTGAACAATGATGGGGCACCATAAGGAGCAGGAAGGAACATTTGATAGCAAAAGAAAAACTCCCGGAGACTAATGAGATGACAGTGGAGGAAATCACACAAGGAGCCACAAAGAGAGATGGAATATCATACACACACTCAAAGGACAAGCTGGTGGGGGGTTCAGCAGTCGGAGCAGGACCCAGGAGAAGCCAGAAAGGAGACATCAAACTGTCCAAGAAGAGCCTGCATAGGGCGCCTGGGTGGCTCAGTGATTGAGCATCTGCCTTTGGCTCAGATCTTGATCCCAGAGTCCTCGGATTGAGTCCCACATAGGGCTCCTCGCGGGGAGCCTGCTTCTCCCTCTGCCTGTGTGTCTGCCTGTCTGTATGCCTCTCATGAATAAATAAAATCTTAAAAAAAAAACCCACATAAACGAAGAGCAAGTTTACAAAACAAAAGGCCCCAATAAGAGATGAAAGTAATAACTGCAAGACTTAAGGGCGATGGAGGCAGAGATCAGGTTCCAAGTATTACAGGAAGAGAGAGGAGGGGACTCAGAATTTAAGAATGGCGCTGGATGGGGTGCCTGGGTGGCACAGTCGGTTGAGCATCCAACTTGGTTTCAGCTCAGGTCATGATCTCAGGGTCACGAGATCAAGCCCCACATCGGGTTCTTGCTGAGCATGAAACCTGCTTAAGATTCTCTCTCTCCCTGTCCCTCTGCCCCTCAACTTTGCCTCCTCTCTCTAAAAAAATGAAAGAGAGAAAAAGGGAGGGAGAGAGGGATGAAGGAAAGAAGATTCAGTTTTAAATCACGTGGAATGGATCTCTGATACAAAACACCCAAACATTCCACAAACCAATGTTATTGTCTTTTGATAAACAACTAGTAGAAGAAGGGTCAAAGATAGAAGCAGGCAACCCCAGGAGAGCACACCCCTCGTTTAACGAGCATGTTTGTCTGACTCTGGACAGGGAGAGGGAGTGACCGTGAGATGCCATCTCGGTCACTGCAGCAGCCTGTCTTTGGGCCTCTTCTCTCGCCGTGCATTTGTGGCCAGGTCAGAGGGCAATTTGGCAAAGCCCAGGAAGCCAGGACACATGGCCTCCAACCCAGCTGCGGCCTCCCCCACGGGCCCTAGCCCACCTGCATGCCCACTCTCATGAAGGCCATTTCGGGATATTGGAGCCATGTTGTTCCTGATGGTGCATGGCCCCAGGGTGTCCATGTGGACCTGGGACAACTGGACAGCACCTCAAGGTCAGAACTGCAGAGGAAGGATGGTCATGGAGGGGAAGGCAAGCCACGGGGATTCCCACTGTGTGTGCTGCTCACACAGACTAAAAATGTGTGAAGGGATGATGGGGAGGAGGTTTGGGGAGATGATTGGGCATGGCAGTCACCTCTAGGACAGGGAGCCTGTGGGAGAGGCCTCAGCTTTTCCTGCACTGGGTTGTGCGTACATGCATGTGCAATGTTCTTTTTTCCTATCTATGTGTCCTAGTGTCTCAGTGAGGCCTCCGTCCCCAAAGAGAAACTGCATGGTCCTCCTGGATCCTCCGGAGAGCGAGCACTCATGTACACAGGTGCATAAACAAACTGCCACTTTTGCCCCACTGCACACCTCACCTTCCACCCCACAGCGATATCTTGTGGGGTCTCCCATCCAGGCACACAAAAGCAGCCTTTTGTCTTAATGGCTGTACAACATTGCTTTCACCAGTTTTCTACTGATGGGCAGTTGTTTCTAGTATTTTGTTTTCCCAAGATGAGGGTCCTCAACACAATAAAGGCCCTTTGTAATAAGCCCACCAGTACTACACTCAAGTGTATGGAAGTCCTACTAGGATCCCTAGCCTTCTGTGCTGGGAGCCCTAGCCACAGCAACCAGATAAGAAAAAGAAATTAAAGGGATCCACAACAGAAAGGAAGAAGGAAAACACTATTTGCAGATGACATGATAATTATATGCAGAAAACCCTAAAGTCCACACACACACCTGCAAGAACTAATCAGTGACTTCAGGAAAGTTGCAGGATTACAAAATCAACATACAGAAATTTGTTTCTATACACTAATAACATGCTATCAGAAATAGAAATCCCATTTGTAATCACATAAAAAACATAAAATATGTGGGAATAAATGTAACCAAGGAGGTGAAAGACCTGTACACTGGAAATTATAAGACACTGATGAGAGAATTCAAAGATCCAAATAAACAGAAAGATTCCATCCACATGGATTGGAAGAATGAATATTGTTCAAATGTCCACACTACCCCTAGCAATGCACAGATTTAGTGCAATTCCTATCAAAATTCCAATGACATTTTTAACAGATATAGAACAAATTATCCTAATTTGTGTGGAACAACAAAGATCCTGAATATCCAAAGCAATCTTGAGCAAGAAGAACAAAGGTGGAGGCATCATCCTCCCTGATTTCAAACTATATTACAAAGCTGTGGTAATGAAAGCAGTATGGTATTAGCATAAAAGCAGACACATAGGGGGTGCCTGGGGGGCTCAGTTAGTTAAGCATCTGCCTTCTAAAAAAGTAAAAAATAAATAAAATAAAAAATAAATAAAATAAAAAAATAAAAAATAAAAAAAGCATCTGCTTTCTGCTCAGGTCATGATCCCAGGGTCCTCCCTGCTGAGAGCCACCTCCTCCCTCTCCCTCTGCCTGCCCCTCCCCTTGCTTGTGCTCTCTCCCACCCTCTCTCTCTCTCTGTCAAATAAACATTTTTTAAAACCAGACATAGATCAGTAGAATACAATAAAGACCCTAAAAGAAGCCCACATATATAGTCAATTAATTTACAACAAAGGGGTTAAGATTATACAACAGGGAAGGGACCATCTCCTCAAGAAATAATGTTGGGAATTCTGGGTAGCCACATGTGAAAGGCTGGAACTGGATCCCTACCTCACACCATTGACAAAATCTAATGTAAAATGGAGTAAGAGCTTGAACATAAAACCTAAAACCATAAAACTAGAAGACAGGCAGTAAGTATTCAACATCTATCTTGGTGATGAGTTTTTGTATTTAACACCAAAAGCGAAAGGAAGAAAAATGGGACTGCATCAAACACAAAAGCAAAGGACACCCATCAACAAATTGAAAAGAAGCCTCATCTGATAAGGGATTACTACCCAAAATATATAAAGAACTCAGACAAGTCAATGGAAAATTTTTTTGATTAAAAAATGGGCAGGGACACCTGGGTGGCTCAGTAATTGAGCATCAGCCTTAAGCTCCGGGCATGATCCTGGTATCCGGGATCGAGTCCCATATCAGGCTCCTTGCAGGGAGCCTGCTTCTCCCTCTGCCTGTATCCCTGACTCTTTTTCTGTGTCTCTCATGAATAAATAAATAAAATCTTTTTTTTTTAAATGGGCAGAGGATCAGAATAGATGTTTTTCCCCAAAGACCTACAGATGGCTAACAGGTATGTGGGGAGGTGCTGCACATCACTAACCATCAGGGAAAGACAAATCCAAACCACCATGAAATAGCACCTCTCCTCTCGCCTGTCAGAATGGCCAAAATCAAAAGGACAAGAAACAACAGGTGTTGGTGAGGACGTGGAGAAAAAGGGGGGCCCTTGTGCACTGTTGGTGGGAAGGTAAGTTGGTGCAGCAGCTGTGGAGACAGGATGGAGACTCCTCAAGTCTCAAAAAAAGGAAAACTGAAACTATAGATATGACCTGGCAATTCCACTTCTGGGTATTTATCCAAAGGAAACAAAAACACTAACTCAAAAAGATACGTGTACTCCCGTGTTCACGGCAGCATTATCTACAATAGCCAACAGGGAATCAACCCAAAAGCCTAAGTGTCCCTGATGGATGAGTGGATTAGGAAATTGTGGTGTACACATGCACGCGCACACGTATACACTCATACAGAGATATATATACACACATTCACACACATATAATGCGATGCTATTCAACCACAAAAAAGGAAATCCTGCCATCTGCAACAATGTGGATGCACCTTGAGGGCATCATGTTAAGTGAAATAAGTAAGAAGAACAAAGACTGTATGATCTCACTTATATGTGGAATCTTTAAAAACAAAACAAGGACAGCCCTGGTGGCTCAGCGGTTTAGCGCCGGCTGCAGCCCGGGGTGCGATCCTGGAGACCCGGGATCGAGTCCCAGGTTGGGCTCCCTGCATGGAGCCTGCTTCTCCCTCTGCCTGTGTCCCTGCCTCTCTCTCTCTCTCTCAATCTAAATAAATAAATAAATAAATCTTTAAAAAAAATAAAAACAAAACAAACGGGGCTTGTAGGCACAGAAGAGTGGGTGCCAGCGGAGGGGCAGGGGGTAAAGGTCAAGAGGTACAAGCTTCCAGTTATAAAACAAGTCAGCTCAGTGACAACAGTACTGTGGGGCACCTGGGTGGCTCAGTGGTTGAGCATCCGCCTTCACCTCAGGCAGTGATCCGGGGTCCCAGGATCGAGTCCCACATCGGGCTCCCTGCATGGAGCCTGCTTTTCTCCCCCTGCCTCTGTCTCTGCCTCTCTCTGTGTCTCTCATGAATAAATAAATAAAATCTTTAAAAAAAAATACTATATCTTTGAAAGTTGCTAAGAGAGTAGACCTTAAAAGTTCTTATCACCAGACAAGGAGATTTTGTAACTGTTCACAGTGATGGGTATTACCTGGACGCGGTGATCATGTCACAATATATACAAATATCGAATCTGGATGTTGTATCTGAAACTACTGTAAAGTCCCATGTCGGGCAGCCCGGGTGGCTCAGCAGTTTAGTGCCGCCTTCAGCCCGGAGTGTGATCCTGGGGACCCGGGATGAATCCCACGTCGGCTCCCTGCATGGAGCCTGCTTCTCCATCTGCCTGTGTCTATGTGCCCCCCTCTCCCTCCCTCTCATAAATAAATAAAATCTTAAAAAAAAAAAAAGTCCAATGTCAGTTACACCTCAGGGTAAAATTATTTTATTTTCTCCTGTCTGGTGCCGATATTCCAGAATTAATACCCTAAATCCAAGCCCGGAACCTTGGGCCTCCGGCTGTATTTGCAGTACTTCCCCCTCAGGGAGCCCACCCTGAGCCCCACAAAGGCCAGAGGGGGGGCCCCCAAGGGCAGAGGGCACGGGGGCGGGGGGAGGGACTTGCAGATGGGGAGGTGGGGACCGGCAGCAGCACAGGTGGACTGCGGGGTTCTGGCCAGGGACACTTCTTACCTCTCTGCAAAGGTGGGGCACCCTTCCTGGGCTCAAGTTGGGGTCCAGGTGAAACTAGTAAACCGGAGCATTAACAGGACCGATCGCTGAGACTGGTAAGTGCAGCTGCAACTTGTCACCCAGACATTTCCTCGACTCTCCCCCTTTGAGGAGGCGACTCTCCCCCTTTGAGGAGGCAGACTGGAGGCTTGCCCCCCACCCCACCCCTTCCCCTACATACCCCCAGCCCCACCCCAATCTCCCCTTCTGGCTGCCTCTTGAATAAACCCTTTTCTTGCCGCAGACCCGATGTCTCCGCTGGGCATCAGGCCAATGGAACTTGGGTTCGGTTACACAGGGTCCCCAAAAACCTCCCTCCACGTCCACACGATGGCCCGTGCACCTCACCTACAGCAGCTGCAACAGCTCTGCCTAATAGGCCCCAGTGCGGGGCTCGAGCCACTGAGCGCAGTGCCGCCGGTCACAGCTCTGGAGGAAGGACAGGTGGCCATCTGGCCCTGTTCTGCTGTGTGGCTGCCACAGACCCCCAGAGGCCTCATGGGCTGGAGGGCAGCCTCCCTCCGCATGCAGCCCTCTACCTGCCAAAGCACACTGCTCGCGGTGGCCTGGGCCGGGCCTGGCTGAGCCCCTCGGGGAGCTGTTCTTCACGAATGCCTAACACATCCATAGACCAGCTTCAGCAATACAAAAACACAGCAGCCCTATTTCCTTTTGAACACAAGAGACCCCAGACGCCAGCCACTCAAAGTCACAAGAACTCCAAGCTGTTTATCCCAGAGTTGATGCACGTGGACGTCTGGGCCCCCTCCCACCCAGAGGGCAGCCCCTTACTGCTGGAACCCTGGGCTGGGGTGTGCAGCCCAGGCTTTGCTCCCCCCTTGTAATTTAAAGGGAAATCTGACCACCCTAGAATCTTGTCCAGGGCGTGCTAGTGGGGGCCCTTTAGGCTGAGAACCTGATTTGCTTGTAGGATCAACACTTGAGGCCCTTGCATCCCACCCAGGACATTTGCCCTCATGGGCTCAGGGCTGGACCTGCTTCCTTCTGCCTCAACTCACAAGCTTCCCCAACAGGTGTCAGCTTAGAAGATAGGCAAGGAAAAGGGCGCTGGTGTTCTGAAACCCATCAACCTGAGGGATCTCAGCTGAAGAGGAGAATATGAGGAATGTCAGTCACTTACACTACCCTCAGACTCGCTGGGTCCTTAGTGGATCAGGGGTAGGGTGAAAGGGAGGGATATGGATGGATGGTGGATGGATGGTGGTTGGATGGTTGGTGGGTGGTGGATTGATGATGGATGGATTGATGGTGAGTGGATGGTGAATGGGTGATGGATGGATGGTGGATGGATGGAGATGGATGAATGGATGGATGACAGATGGTGGACGGGTGATAGATGGAGGATGGATAGAAGTTGGATGATGGATAGATAAGTGGATGATGGATAGTGGATGGATGATACATGGGTGGATGGTAGTTGGATGGTGGATGGATGGATGGTAAATGGATGGATGGTGAGTGGATGGTGGATGAATGATGGGTAGTGAATGGTAGATGGATGGTGGATGGGTGGATGATGGATGGACGGGAGGGAGAAGGAGAGGGAAGAAGGGAAGGAGGTGCCTGAGTGGACTATATTTGGAGACCCTGGCCAGGCAGAGCCGAGCCCCATCTCACATTCTAAGACCAGGGTCAGAGGGCCTAGCCTGATGCTTCCCTTTCATGACAAGGGAGGAATGTCAGGAACCCGCACCACCAATTCTGGAAACTTCCCAGCACCCATCCCTGTGGAGCCATGACCATTCCCTCCAGCTCACTGAGTCATGGAAATGGCACACAACTTCCCCAAGGCCACAGGCCCTGTTGGGAGGAAACATGGAAACCCCACGCCGACCCACCAACATGGGCATAACATGGCCCCGAGCACCTGCACCGTGTCAAGACAACAGAAGCAAGTCCATGGTCAGGAGCAGCCCATGACAGACACAGCACAAGAGAAGGCACTTCATCCTTCAGGAAAATAATGTGCACGTTAAAAATAGAATATTAACGATTTTAAACTATTTACATAACTTAATGGGTCCTAAGAAGCAGTGCAGCCAGTAAACCCATGTGGGGGCCTTGCCGGCAGCTTGACAGGTCTGAAGGTGGAACAGTCCTGCCACCCCCAGGACTCGCTGGCAGCACGGTCCCCAGGCACAGGGCAGTGGTGGCCCCGGACAGCTGGAGGCTGCTGCAGGGCAGAGGCAAGCAGGGTGGGACACTCGGCATAGGTGGCGCCTGGTCCGGCCTCGCTGTGCTTTGGGGATATGTGTTTTCCAAGGGCAGGCCTGTCATCAGTCAGGTGGCCACCGCCTCCAGGGACTGGGAGGGCCCCTTGTGGCCCAGAGCAGTGGAACCTGGTCTTCAATCCCTCCGGGGCCCCTGCAGCCCAGACGCCGCACAGGGGCAGGTGACGACCACAGGCTGCCTGACACCTGGACGCACGGTTCCTCCTGACGTGCTGGAGGTCCAGAGTGGCTTACTGAGGCCGAAGAAGGGTCGGGTCTAGGCCCCCGTGGCCGGTGGGGCGGGGAAGGGTGAGGACTGGCTGTGGCCACCCTGCAGCCAGGAGGCCACCGGCCCGGAGCCCAGGCCTCCGTGGGCGAGGCAGAGGACGGGCTCCCTGGTGCCCTCGGCTGCTGGCGACAGAAGCGAGGTCACGGCGGTGAGCTGCCCGGTCGTGGTCGTGGCAGGGCTGGGGGGTCCTCACCGCGGGGGCCCCTTCCTCCTCTGCTCCAGCTCGGGCAGCCGCTGCTCCCGGGTCTGTGCATGCTGGGCCCCCACCCTGTGGGCTGCCTCAGTGGCCGTGATGTCGATCTGTGCGTAGCGGGAGGCCCCGGCCCCTGAAAGCAGCCCCGGTGAGCCGGCCGGCACCCCCACCCTCCTCCAGGGAGGCCCCTGGCCCCCGCCCCCGCAGAGCCTCAGGCTGGGAGAGGTGAGGGGATCTGGGACGCGAGCCTGGGGGTGGAGGGCAAGCTGGAAGGAAGGGGGCCCCGCCCCAGGGGGCACAGCTCAGCAAGAGCAGAGAATGGGGGGCCCGGGCCACCGGCGCCTGGAGGCAGCCCCCCCACCCATGGGGACGCACCTCGGATCCCGGCACCGGCCCCCTGGAGCTCCAAGCCCAGGTACAGCAGCTGCGTTTTGGAGGAGGGGCTGACGGGGATGTTCAGGTAGGGGGGCGCCTCGCTGCTCGGTCGCCCGGGCCCCGGGGCTCCTGCGCCGAGAAGGACAGTGCGGGTGGGCGACCCGGGGGACCCTCCCGGCAGAGAGCTCCACCCCCCCGCCCCCACTCTCTGGTCCTGCCAACTGACCATCTCTGGCCCAGCACTGCCCACCCTGGGGTCCACCTGCCTTCCCCCAACACCGCACCACCTTCTGCACCCCTTCACCAGTGAGCTTCTAGAAACCCTGGGCCCCTCTCCCCCCACGCCCCTGTCTGCTGCCACAAGCTAATCCCTGCTGAGCTGCCCTCATGGATGCCCCAAGGCCTGCTGCCGTCAGCGACCCCACTGTTCCGTCTTCAGCCCCCCTGCCACCCACCCTCACCCTCTCAGTCCTCCTGGGCCATCCCCATGCCCACCCCAGCTCTGAGCTCCCGGGACCACTCTAGACCCGCGAGTCTCCACAGGAAATCCCTTCCCCCAAGTGCAGGCCCACACCTCCATGCACAGTGACATCTCCTCCAGGATGGCCCCAGGCACCTCGAGTCCTCCCCTGTTTCCTAGCAGCAGATTTCATTGTGCACCCCTTCCCGGGGTATATGGGAGGTGCAGCAGCACCCAGGGCACCTGAAGACCTGGCCCGGGCTGGGCTTGGGGGGACCCCATAGTGGGCCACCTGGCTGTGCACCTGACCACACTTCCCCACTGGCCCGAGAGCCCAGCACACCAAGGCCACAGGGAAGGAGCCCAGCCATGGGGACCAAGGGTGACGTCCTGCTGGCTGTTCTCCAGAGGCTCCCCCACACCCCTGTTCTCAGGGTCCCCTGGGCACAGCCACAAGAGGGTGACCAGCTCTGCTGCTCAGAATAGAGGGTGGGATCAGATAGAGGGTTGAAGCTGCAGGGGACACCCTGTCTCTGAGCCCCTGCGCAGGGGTCAAGGGAGCCGAGCCCAGGGCCAGGACCTCAGGATGCTCTGGGCTCCCGGCAGGCAGTGACCCTGCCTCCTCAGGTCCCCGTCCCACCACAGGGCACCCGCTGCCAGGGGGCATCTCCTGAAGGTCCTCACCTGCATGGTGCCTTCCCCGCTGTGCCCTTAGCTGCCGCAGCAAGGCCAGGGGTGCAGGGTACACTGTACTGCCTGCTTGCTCCCGGTGAGGGGGTGAAGGCCACAGAGCCCACACCCCGGCCAGGGCCAGGGTCAGACGGTGGCCAAGTGGAGCCAGATCCCATGAACCAAAGCCAGTCACACGGTTCCTGCCCCTCCCAGCCTGGGGGCCCAGGAGACCCACCCCCCTCCTTACACGGTCCCTGAAGGGCAGGGCCCCGTCAGGATGCTGTGCCCACGTCCCTGACGTCAAAAACAGGACACCGATGCCCCCAGGAAACTGCTGTTCCCAAACATTCCTGCTGCTGACCCTGCAGGGAGACCCTCCGGCCGGTGCAGGGGTGTGGGGCTCCCAGGAGTGGCTCCGGACCCCGGCAGAGTCTGCACACAGGCAGCAGGGGTGCTCCAGGGGCACAGAGCCAGGGGTGCTCCCTGATGAGGAGGTGGCCCTGCTGCAGAGCGAGGGAGGGAGGTCCTCGAGGAGGGAGGCCAGAGGCTGCTGCTGGACACAGGGTGGGCAAGGCTGGACGCATTGACCCCAGGGAACACGGGGAGGGCCCTCTGGACACTCAGCTTCCAGGCCAGGCTTGGGGCCCTGGCTGCCTGTTCGCGCACGGCCCTGGCCAGCCAAGGCCCGGCGCTGGGCTTCTCCGATTGGCAGCTCAGCGTGTCCTGTGCTCTCATCAAGCCAAGAACGGGCTGCTTTCCGCCTCTCAGCTGTGAGGCGAGGGGTTTCTGTAGATCTACCGCACCTGCAGCGCCCCGAATGCAGCCTAGGACAGGAAGGGGTGCAGCCTTGGCAGGCAGAGCAGGGCGAGGGCCCTCTCCCCACCACCCCCCGGGCACGCCGTGTCCACCTGGGCTCTGCACACCCATCTGGACACCAACAGTGTGAGACTCTCCATCAAGCAGCCTGGAGGGGACCTGGGTACACAGAGGGGCAGACGCAGACCCTCGCCCATGTACCCCGAGGTGATAGGCAGAAGCACCCAAGGGAGACACTTAGACCAGTGAGGCCAGGGGAAAATCCAAGCAGACTGCCTGGAGAAGGAGGCATGTGCCAAGGGATAGAGGACCAGAAAGAAGGAAGGGCAGAGGCAGAGGCCCGGGTGCATCTGGGAGAGCCCTCAGGGGCGGAACCAGGAGCTGAGGGGAGGCTAGGAAGGACGCCTGGAGCTGGTTCTAGGGCTGGAGCCATGTCTTGCCCAGTCCACAGCCGGCAGGGGAGGAGGAAGCAGGGGAGGGGCTCCCTCCTGGCCTCCGTGTCTAAGCAGTGTTCTTGGGGGGCAGATACCCCTCACCCTCCACCCTCCGGCTCCTTCAGGTAGAGCTGCTCCCAGCCTTGCTAGAAGCCGGAACAGAGCCGAGAACGGAGGAGCGCAGCCTGACCTCTCCTGCCTTCCCGAGGCGCCCCCGCCGTCACCAAGGCTCTGGCCGCACCGCCCCAGGCCCAGTTCATCCCCGTCTCTGCCGGACTCAGGCCCCACTTCCCCAGCCCCTGGCCTCAGTGGAAAGAGAGGGTCTGTATCCTCCAGTAGATCCTGACACCTGGGCCCCCGTCCCCTCCTGTTCCCGGGGGCCCACCCGCTGTCTGGGTAAAAGACGTCCACAGGGCCCTAGGGGCAGCTGAGTGGACAGCAGGAGGAGGTGTCTGGGACCATCCGGAGTGGGCGTCAGGGGATAGGTTGTCCTGGGGTGGAGCTCAGTGCCCCATCCTGACCCAGAGAACCCAAGAGCAGCTTGCTGGGGCTTTCCTGTGGACCCGGCCTGCCCTGCCCGCCCCCTCCTGCCCCCAGAGGTCTACTGCAGGTCAGCCTGCAGGTCTGGCCCCAACAGGTGTCATGTGTCTCGAGAAGGACAGAGGATCTGAGCTCCTTAGGGCCCCCAGTCCTAAGGCTAAGGCCCAGAGCTAACCCCTGAGCCTCCCGGACCCCTCCACCCTGAGGCCAACCAACCTTCCCCAAACTTCAGCTTCCCTCAACCCTCTAGGCCCTCCCCTGGGCAGCAGCCAGCTTCTGCCCACCCTTCACCTTCTAACTGAGCTTGGAGACCTCAAGTCTTCCCCTCACTCCCTGCTTATCACCAGGACCCCTCAACCCTGTTCTCCATCACCTCAAGGATGGGGCTCCCCCCCGCAGGCCAAGGCTCCGAGGCAGCCTGGCCTTGCCCGCTCCCTGCACACAGCCTTCCGGGGTAGCTGGCCCGCTTAGCCACCCTGTCCTCATCCTCCAGCTGGGCCTGCCCCGCCCCTGCCAAGGCTCCTTCCGGCTGCACTCTGTCCCCCAACCCCACGGCCACCCCTCCCCCGTCCATGTCACCCTCTGCCCATTGTCTCCATCATGGCCACTAACACCCACTGCCCCATCTGCTGCAGAGCCTCTGGCTAGGCCATGACTGCAGTCGCCATGCCCCCCACCTCCCTTGTCCCAAGGCCGCACGGGAGCTGGTCCCAAAGCTGGGGCCTACCTGAGTGTGTCGTCAGAAGGCCGGGGGGTGAGGCAGCTGCTCCCTGGACCAAAGAGAACACATGTCAACCTGTCCATCTGGACCCCATTCCCCTTGCCCCAGCCTGACCAGCCTGATGCTAACCCAGCTACACCCAGGTCACTGGGGGCCTGGCTGCCTCTGGCAGACCCCAGCCCAGACTCCTCATCTCCCAGGGGGCCCCGTACCCACGTGTCCCAGGACCCCCAGCTGGCAGCCTTGACCCTTGCTTGCCCTCTTCTGGGCCCTAGGCTAAGTCTGGTCCTCCAAGGTCTACTCAGGGCTGTGCAGAAGGGGGTGTGGCTGTCAGGTACTCAGAGGTTGGAGCAGGTGCTCCCTGGGCCCTGCGGGCCCCGCCCCACCAGCACCTGTGGAGGGGCCCACAGAGGCCATGAAGATGAGCCAGGACCCCCTGAACTGCACAACGGCCTCTTGGGGGGGCCCTGATTAGAAGTGCAGAGGGGCCTGCAGGAGTATGGGGCCATGGGGGCCTCAGAGCTGAGGACAGGATCTGATCAGGAGGGAGGGACAGTGGCCCACGGCCAGCAGGTTCATTGTCACCTGGGCCTGGGCCTCCCACAGCCCTTGGGGGATGCCTCCCTACCCCCGCCCCTGTCCCCACTGGGGCCCAGGGCAAGTGACTGAAGTGGATCAAGCATCCCCAGCAGTCTGGGGATCACAGGCTGGCGGCAGGGCCTTGTGAGGAGCTGGGAACTGGAATGGGGGTGTGGAAACCCCAACCCTGCCCCGGGGGCCTCTGCTTGATGCCCCAGACTCAAGACACAGCAGCCTGACCCAGGTCCTGGCCAGGCTCAAGGGACACACTGAGCTGGTCTAACCCATCACCCTCTTAAAGGAGCTCTTGTGCAGGCCCGGGACTTGGGCAGAGCGTGTCTGGCCCCCCAATCCCCCGACCCCCGACCTAAGGGCCCCCAGTCTGGTCGCAGACCAGAGGCTGGCTGCCCACCGGGAGCCCTCACACACAGGCCTCTGAGGTACTAGAGGAGGTCACCGTCTGCCCACGGGAGCCGCGGAGCAAGTGCCAAGGGCCCACGGCCCCACCACAGCCCGCACCTGCTTCCAGGGGCCGCTCCTGCGGGCACAGCATCAAAGCCAACGCTGAGCGTGGGCAGGGTGCAGCTCAGCCCATTCCCCCTGCTGGGGGCCAGGACCCCAACCTCCAGGTCTGGGCCAGTGGGCTGCACACGCCCTGGAGAGACAAGGCGGCAGGACTCCCAGCATGGATCTGCCCACTCTGCTTGTGCCCTGCCCCACCAGGCAAGGCCCCGGCGCCCGGACAGCGAGGGGCCCTGGCAGGGGCAGACGCCACCCCACCTCACTCATGGCGCTGGCAGCTCGCAGCCTTATTACTTTTGCAGCCAGAGGCTGGGGTGCCTCAGGGGTGGAGGTGACAACAGTGGATCTAATGACCGCTGCTGTGAATAGACATCTACTGCCCACGCGCATCTATCACCTCATTGGATCCTCTCCGTGTGCCCAGGGAGGTAGGTATCCCCGTCTACGCAGGAGGAAACAGAGGCTCAGAGAGGTGTAGAAACTAGCCTGAGGCCACCCAGCTGGCATGGCGGGGTGCCGCTCAGCCCCCAAAGCCTGGCTTTCCTCACATTACAGTTCACAGGCACCGCACCCAGAGCTCCCAACTCGGCCTCCACAGAGCTGGCCCCCCAGCAGGGTAAAATGGGAGTGATAGGGCAGGGCAGGGGCCCCTGGATGTGCAGGAGATGGGAGGTGGGATCCCTGGAGCTCGGCCACCCAAATGGGGAAGATGGAGGGGGGCTCCAGGCTCAGAGCCAGGACTCTCATTGGCCCAGAAAGCAGTGCCCACCCTCACTTGGACATGGGAAGCCACCTGCCTGAGCCCAAGTGACCACCGAGGACCTCACTGTGGTC
The DNA here is from genome assembly GCF_048418805.1 of Vulpes vulpes. NCBI lineage: Eukaryota > Metazoa > Chordata > Mammalia > Carnivora > Canidae > Vulpes > Vulpes vulpes. The sequence goes on from NC_132793.1 coordinate 108,964,004, forward strand.
TCCAGTGAGCAGAGAACATGCCACACATGTGCACACACACAGACACACACACACATGTGCATCTGTGCAAATAGCATACACACGGACATCACACATGTGCGATGCACACACCACACACAAATGTATGCATATGCACAAATGCACATTCCTGTGCACACACCACACATGCACACACGTGTACACACACCGTGCAGATGAATGCAGCATCTGTACACACTACGTACACACGCACACAGGTCACACACACCACGCACAGTGCACACACATGCAGCTGAATGCACACGTCACACGCGAATGCAAGTGCGCACGCACACACGTCCCATGGGCTGTCGGGAGCTGCCTCTCCTGCTTCAGGCCCCTAGTGCGTTGAGGCTCATGGCAGGCTTCAAGGCAAGGCCCCGTGCTGCCCCCTGAGACCCACAGGCTGGAGACAGAGGCCCCGCGGGGAGGGCCTGGCGGGAGGTGGGGAGGCTAGCAAATGGAAAAGGAGAAGATGGTAAGAAAAGAAAATTTTATTTCCAATCTAAGAATGTATTACAAACAGGTCCGATTTTAAAAATGTAAAAGAGCAACAAAGGTCTTTAGCCGACAGTAAAGGTACAAAGCAAAATATTTACAGGTGAGCCGTTGGCCCCCTGGATGGGGGCGGGTGCCAGACAGCGCAGGACGGCGCCAGCCCAGGTCCTGAGCCGCACGGGCACCGGCCCGCCTCTCGGGGTGCACGAAACTGCAGAACAGTGTAGGAAACCAGGCAACGCAGCTGCACCCCATGCAGGTGAGCAGACAGGCCACGGAGGGTGCCGGAAGCAGCTCTACCCCGGGCGACCCACGTGCCTCCAAACGCAAACGGATGAGCCTTGGAGCCCCAGCCCCTCTGGTCCTGACCCCTAGCCTTCCAGCTCAGCCAGGAGGGTGGAGGGGGTGAGGCGCAGCTTCCAGAGCTTTCCCAGGGACCTCCTGGCGTCACCACCTTGCTGCCTGCCCACCCCTGGCCCGGGAGCCTGCAGGTTGAGGAACAGGCTGGTGGGTGAGCATTGGAGGTTCTTGAGTCATGAGACCCAGACCCCACAAGTCCCTGCGCCTCCTGAGCCTCAGTTTCCTCCCCTGTAAGACGGGCCACCCGTGGCGCTGCTTCACAGAGGAGGTGTGGAGTGGACAGGTAAAGCTCGTCCTACACGCACCGCGCCACGCTCCTGTCCTGGGAATCTGGGTCTGCAGCTGCTGCAGAGGAAGCGAATTTTTAGCAGATGACCTGACTGTGCACCACGGAAGGGATGTATCTGAGAAGTAAGAATGGCCATCTACCGGGTAGGCAGGGGAACTGGGCGGGGAGGTGGCTGTGGCCCGCGAGGGGCCTCCCAGCCCTGATCACCCCGAGGGCCTGGCTAAAGCCGGCTGGGACACAGCACCGGCTTGTGTCCCCTGCACCCCATCCTCAGGCTTTGGGACTGTGCACGCCCCCTGCCTGCTCCACCCAGAGCTTCCCACTTTCCAGAAGGCACTTGGCTGCAGGCTAGTCACCCTCTCCATGTCCTGGGGGCCCTCCCTGCAGGCTCCACTCCCCAGAGGGCAGCCTCTGGGACTGTCATCCCTCCCCCCAGGCCCTCCCCACTGTGCCTCACCAACAGCACCAAGGGCACCCTTTCCCCTCCTGCCGAGAGGGACAGAACCCAACCCCCGCAGCAGCGAACCTGAGCTGTGGCTCTCAGGGAGGGGGGTTTACCTTGAGTCCTCCACAGGCCGGACAGGTGGAAAAGAAAGCTGGAGGAGGCCCTGCATGGGGGCTGCCTGCCTCCCAGGTCTCGACAGGGGCCTCGCTGCCCGGGCCCTCCGCCACCTGTCCCCGCCGCCTCGCGCCCAGCCAGCCGGAGGGACACCCCGCGGACATCTGGCCACCCGAGTCCCCGGCCCCACCATCGTCCAGGCTGCCCTGCACAGCCGAGGTCTGGTCCCCGGGGGCCTGGCGCAGGCTGCGCGGCGTGTCATAATGGTGCCGCAGGGCCGTGGGCACCTGGTACTCGGCTGTCCCCGGTGGGCAGGCGCACAGGCTGGGCTCGGACACCCCGGCTGCAGGCGGCAGGCTGAGCAGGGAGCCGAACTCGTCGCCCGCGCGCCACACATCCAGGCTGCTGCCGGCGCAGGAGGAGAAGCTGCCCGAGTACGAGGAGTGGCTGCCCGTGGCGATGCCGCTGTCCGATGAGCTCTGGCGGCCGACCTCCTGCAGCTGCCGAGGCCGCAGCGGCTTGGGGGGCGGCCTGGAGGTGCCCGGCACGGTCTCCGCAGAGGCCTGGGCGGCTGCCAGCCCTGGACCCTCCTGCGACGTGCTGGCCGAGGACGAGGAAGGCTCTGGCCATGCCGTGAGGCGGCCGCCGGCGCTGATATCCGAGTGGCTGGCCTCTGAGGAAGAGCTGGACAGGCTGCGGTCATCCCCTGAGACAGAGCACAGGGCGGTCGGGGTGTTGGCACTGCTCTGGGGGCTGGGGTGGGCTCAGGGAGGGCTGGGGGCGACATCGGCCGAGGACCAGCACTCTCCAGGCCCCCCATCACCCCCTCCCCAGCATCCCCCCACCCCCACCCAGAGGCCTGTGCACAAACCAGCTCACCAGGTCAGGCCCCTCCTTGAATACCAATCTTTCACACACACACACACACACACATACACACACACTGCACCACCACCACCACCCTCCCACCCCTGGCCCTCTCTGGAACCCGCGTCCTCCAGCTGCCCCCTTGGTCACTGCCCTCTGGGAATCAGAGGATCACGGCTCAGTGCCAACAGAGGCTCCTTACTTCTGGGGGCAGGCTCACAGTGCACCCCACCGGACTGGACTGGCAGCAGTAGAGAGGACAGACAGGCCCCACAGCATGGCTCCCCACCCCCACCCCAGGCAGCCCCCCTCCCCTCCCCCCCCACCTGGCAGCAGCTCCTTCTGTCCAGTTCCCAGCAAATGGAGAGTCCTCGGGCTCCTGAGGAGGAGCCCTTTTGTCTGGGCACCAAGGGTAAAGCTGAAGCCCACAGGAGCCCACAGCCTTACCCAGGCCACAGGGCTGCTGGGCAAGCAGAGTTTGCACCCAGGTCTCCCAGATTTCCCATCTCTCCCAGCTCTCCCAGCTCTCTGGCAGCACCACTCATGATGTTTGTGGCATCATGAGTGAGCGAAAGAATGAGTGAGCAAAGAGGAGGAAGGAAGGAATGAGTGAGTAGGAAGGAAGGAATGAAGGAGTGAGCAGGAGGGGAGGCATGACCAAAAAGCAGGAGCCTGGCAGAGGCGGGGGCCCCTCCCCACAGCAGCAAGGCAGCCCACCTACCTCCCCCTCCCCCTCCTCCCCCACCGTCCCTCCTCCCCTCCTCCCTCTCCTCCTCCTCCTACCCTTCTCTCTCTTCTCCCCCACTGCACCCTCCTCCCCCACCTCCCCCACCTCCCCTACCTCCCCCACCTCCTCACCTCCCCTACCTCCCCCACCTCCCCACCTCCCCTACCTCCCCCACCTCCCCACCTCCCCTACCTCCGCTGCCCAGACGGCCCGCGTGTGACAGGAGGCTGAGCCGCTTCTCCAGCCTCAGGGCCTCCAGGGCCTCCTGGGCCACGCGTTCCTCTGCAGCGGCAGGACCCCCGGGGCTCGGGTCTGCAGCAGAGAGGAGAGTCAGGAGACTCCTTGCTCCCACCCCCAGCCCTCGGCCGCAGGCGCCACCCAGGTGTCACAGTGAGTGAATCCAGCACCACCAGGGCCACACATGTGCTGGGGGTTGGGGCTCAAGGCCATGGCAGGGCCCCGGGTGGCCCCCTCCCCTGCAAGTCCCAGCTCCTCCCCAGCCACGGGGCACCAGTCTCAGGGCACCTGCCCCCTCCAGATCCCCCAGCCAGCAGCCCATATCTGGTGCCCCAAAGCCAGCAGGTGATGCCCATGGACACTGGCATTGGATGGACTCCCTGAGCCCCTTGTCCACATCTGCAAAGTGGGGGTGTGGAGAGAGTGCATCCCAGTCAGGGCAGGACCAGGATGGGGGCGCGCAGGGTTGTGCTTAGGGCAGAGCGGACGTCGGAACTCTCATCTCTCCCCTCCTGACTGTCTCCCCGTGGGTCCGGCTGAGCAGGCGTGAGCGCAGGGGCACCCCAGAAAGCCCGGGGTGTGAGGCTGCTGACCCAGGAGAGGCCACCTCGCAGGAGAGCCCGATCATCACAGGGCCTAGACCCAATGCCACCCAGAGCCCCACCAGCCCGTCCACACTGGTCCGTCCACACCCTGCCTTCACACCTGTCCCACTGTGCTGTCCACACCCTGCTGTCCGCACGGACCGGTGGCTGCCAGGCAGGAGAGCGCCAGCAGAGGGCGCCACCGCACCACCCAGCAGAGCCCAGCTGGAGAAGAATGGGCCACAGGAGCCACCTCCTCAGTCCCCAGCCCGCCCCCAACCCGTCCCCCCAGGGCCCCTGTGGGGTGTGGAGGTGGGGGGAGGGATCTGCTGAGCAAAGGTGGACCCAGTCCTTCCCAGGGGCCCTGAACGACCCGCCCCCTGGCTGTGGCACCGGTGCAAGGAGACCACAGGCGCAAACTCACTGACCACTTGCCACGTCTCCCACCTGGACACTGTGACAAGCACCACCTCCCTGCGCTGCGGGGAATACCAGCAATCCTGGGTACCACGCACCCAGTGAGCCTCTAAGGAGGCTGTGGGGACAAGAACCAGCCTCTGTCCCTCCTGGGCTATCCCTGAGGGGCCAGGACCTCTGGGATCCCGCCCTGCTGGGGCCCCACAGTGCCCAGGATCTCGGGGGTCCCGCCCTGCTGGGGACCCACAGTGCCCGGGGTAGGGTGGCCCCTCCGGCATCCGGCTCTGTCCTGCCCAGGGCTCTTGAAGAATGCGCCCCAGCCACAACCAGAGAGTGGGGGCAAGATGAGGGGAGCTCAGTGCAGCCTCACACCCACCACCAGTGAGACCCCACCCGCCACCCACCAGGCAAGCGCACATGGCCGCTTCCAGCCAAAACACAAACTCCACCTGGGACCCAGCTGGCTCTGGCCCCAGCCCACAGTCCCAGCCTCGTGGGGCAAGACCCCACACCAGTCCAGCTCAGAAGGTCTCCGTGAGCCCCACTCGGGGTCTCTGGCCTCCTGGGGCCCCACCTGGTACAGCCAGTGTGTGGGTCCCAGGAGCTGTGACCCCATGGAGGAAGGGCGAGGACGGTGTGTGCAGTCCCCTCGGGAACCCGGCGGCCGATCCCTCCCCATGGGTAGCCTGGCTGACCCATCAGTGCCCCCCCCCCACCCCCGGCCCCTCGCCCGCAGGCCACACTCCCACACGCACCTGGGAGAACCGGCCGCAGCCCGAAGGGGCCCTTGGTCGGGGAGATGCCGCGGACAATGCAGTCGAACAGGAAGCTGATCTGCTCTCCCTCGGCCGAGGACAGGAAGAAGACTCCGGCCCCTGCAGAGGGAGGCCAGACCCCGTGTCGGCCCGGCCCCAGCATCCACGGGGCCAGACCGCTGCAGAATGGGCCCAGGGGCCACCAGATGGAGAACGCAGAAACCCCGAGCGAACCCTGCACACGCGGGAGTGGGGTGGCGTGAGTGTCCCGAGCGCCCGGGAGGAGCCTGTGCCTGGCCTGGGGAAAACCCCACTCTGTCCCTCAGGCCCACACAACTTGTCGCAGCAGTTGGGCACACGTCTGGCCATCGGGCCTGTGCGCACCAGCCCACCCAGGCAAGCTTGCTGTGCGCCAGGCCGGCTGGGAGGAGGCGTCCCACCCTGCTGGCCCTCGGTCTTCTCCGTGGGCCTCCACTGGCCAGGACGAGGAGCCGGGGTGCCTCAGGAGGCCGTGGCCCCAGGAGGAGGCCGGGAGGGGGCTCCAGCTCTCTCACATGTCCAGGCTCATCAGAAGCAAGGAGCAGGTCCCCTAGCGTGAGGTTCGCCTGCCAGGAAGCAGCCAGGGGGGTCTGGGTCTCAGTAGGTGCCCCCCGACCCGGTCTCCTGGCTCGGGGCTGCTCCGAGGGTGAGTGTGTGTGTGAGGTGGGCCTGCCCCCCACAGGAGGTGGCCGCGGGCTGCAGTCAGTGATGCATAGTGCCCACCTCACAGACCCCCTTCCGGGACCTGTTTTCGGGTGGGAAACGTGCCCACAGGCCCTGGGCCAGCAGAGGGCAGGCCGCGTGAGTCAGCACAGCCCGGGGGTGGAGGGGGGAGGCCTCCTGCTGGGCCGGAGCCCCGCCAGGGTGAATGAAATCCCGCACCACCGCCCAGTGAATGGGGACACCGGGCCACGTGGGGCTGCATGCTCGGCTGGCGTCACCACACAAGAATGCCTGCGAGCCCTGCCCTCCGTCCGTTGCCCAAAGAAAGGCACGCTGGCTCCCGAAGGGCAGGTCCCGGGGCGGCCCTGCAGGCGGACGGGGCTGCAGGGGGAAGGCTTCCCAGTTACACCTCTGTCACCGGCCAAGGCCACAGTGACTCTAGTGACTCTCCTGGGGTTCTCGGGGGTGCAGCACCCTGCCCTCTGATCCACCCACTCAAGGCCGCCCAAGGGTGTCCGCGCCTGCTTAGAGACCCCAGAGGGGGCCGAGAGGGACAGCAGCCCAGCCGGTGGGCCGCCCGGGCATACCCCACAGAGCCTCCGCTGCACGGAAGGGCTGGGAGCTGCTGCCCTGCGGTGGCGGTGGCGGGAGGGCAGGGGAGGAGAGGGCCGCTCCCCGCCGCCCCGCGCCAGCAGCCGCGCCAGCTCGCACAAAGGGCCGGGCCTCTAATCCCGAGCTTACAGTCAGCTGGCAGAGGCCGCGGCACAACCAGTCCCCCGACTATAAAAAACCACATTACGAAGCAAGGGGAGCCGACAGCATTCCACCAGGCGTCTGCTGGACGTCATGCTCCCCAAGACGCAGCCGGTGAGGCCTGGGAGCATGGTTGCTGCCCCCACGCAGACCCGCGAGCTAACCACAGAGGTTACCTGGAGACGGGTGGCCCGAGCCCCCACGTGAAGCCTCCAAGAAACAGCTCGCTGACCACTGGCCAGCCCTCTGTGGGCTTCCCTCCTGCACCCCAGGCTTTGGGGACACTGGGAGCTCCCTAAGTGGGGGCAACTCACCCAAGCTCTCCACCCAGGAGGCCACCACTGGTAATGTCACCTCAGCTGTCCAGACTCCACTCACCTAACATCACTATTCCCAGCCCTGACCCCTGATGGTTCATTTGGTGCTGCTAGGAGGGAGCACCTCCTCTGAGATGTACCCTGTGATCCTTTACTCTGCATGTCCCTTAAGTGGATGCTGTCCTGGCTGCCAGGCCGGAGTCTTATAGGCAGGCCACCTCTGAGGCATCCTGGCCCCAGTGCCTCAGCCAGGGCCGGGGGCCTGGGGGACCCAGGCACTCAGTGTGGTAGAAAGAGGGAAGCAGAGGCCAGCGGGCCTTCCCCCAAGAGAGTGTTCTTTGAATTTCTGTTTGCTTGCCTGTTTGCAGGGCCGGAGGAAGTAGAGCCTGGCCCACTTTGCCACAAGCTTACCTCCTTCCATCCTGGTTCATAAAGCCCCACCCTGGGGTAGGATCCATGCCAGAGGCCATCCTCCAGGCCACCCACCCACGCCACTGACTGAGTGACCCGTCCACCACATTCAACAAGGACGAGCCATCCCCGCCCAAATCCCCGACCCACAGAACCATAAGCAGTGAAACAGCCGCCAAGTGCTGCACGATCATGACATGGGGAGACAGGGATACAGAGGAGCCAAAGTCTGCTGAGCAGGAAGCCAGCGGCTGGTGGGGTGACAGCCACCTTTTGCTTGGGGTAGATGCTGTGGGTTCCTGGGAGCTGCAGGCAAACCTCATGGGCTTTATAAATGCAGTTAGTCCCTAGGAGAGCATCTCCAGCACAAAGGCCAATGCACCCCACGGAAAGAGTCCCCAGCCCTGAGAAAGAAGCACTTTCCATCCGCACGTTCCATGCACCCAGTTCCTTGGGTAGATTCCTGTTGCAAGTTAATCCTGGTAACCTCCAGCGTCCTGAGCTCTGCCAATGCTCAGTGTCCCAGCTCCGTGGAGACTGAGACCGGATGGTGAAGTCCTAGTGGTGACCGAGCGCCTGCAAGCATCTGGAGAAGGTTCTAGAAAGCTCTGTCCAGGCAGCACCAATCTGGCTGGTGCTGGACTTTCACTCAGAATGCAACTGACCCGGGCCCCTGGGGTATCATTTTGCACAGGGCTTCCTAACGGAGCCAAACATCGACCAACTGGAACTTCATTACTCTCTGCCCTTAGTTTTCAAGAAAGGACCGACGTTCAAGGAAACAAGTTCATTCGAAATCAAGTTTTAAATTTCACCCGATCATCTCTCCCACCAGGAGGACTGACTGAAGACCAAACAGCAGGATGCAACAGGTGTCAGCGAGGACATGGGGAGAGAGGAGGGCCAGGACATGGGGAAACCAGAACTGAGTGGTTCTCAGGGTGCGCTGCTGGGGGCCCACCGAGGAAAACAGCGCGGAGGGTCCCCTAGAACTCACAAGCAGAGTCACCCGACGACCCAGCGACTCCAGACCTGGGTAGGCGCGGACAGATACCATGTGACCCCACCTCTGTGAGGCCCGCAGAGGCGTCAGATCCTAAATACAGAAGGTAGGCAGTGGGGGTCAGGGGCCGGGGGTCAGGAGGGTTGTGTTTGCTGGGGACCGAGGGTGGGGACAGCTGCAGGACACTGAATGCGCTTCAGGCCTCTGAGCTGTACTCTCAACAACGAGTAAAAAGCAGATTCTCTGCCTCATATATTTTACCACCATAGACACAAACAAAGCGCCCTCTCGCAGGCACCACCACACAAAGCAGCCCGCACTGCAGCCTTGCAGCCGCCACCCCTCCGCGCCCGGAACATGCCCCAATCTCTGTGACACCACCCCCTGTACACACACACACACACACGTGTGCACACACAAACACACGGTGGCTGGCATGCCATCATGTCTGGACCGTCCCTTGAGGCCACACTGCCCATTCCCCAGGGGCAGGGGCACACGGAGCCTTCCCCTTGGGCCTTCCTGCCTGGGAGGAAACAGAGCAGAGCAAAGCCCCCTAAGGAGGAAGCCTGGGCGCTGCTGACAGCCAGTCCCATCCCCACTTCACCTGGTGCTGGGCTGGCCCTGGGCTAGCTGGCGGTGCAGTGGAACACGGAGTGCCAGATCCCAGAGAAGTCACCAGTGGCTCTGTGCCTCGCCTTCCCCATCTGCAAAATGGGGCTGGTGCCCGTACGTCATGGTTGGTGTGAAGACAGGGGAGCACAGAGAACTTCAAGCGTGGGACCCCTGCGGTTACTGCTCTCCACGCTCTCCCCGCCCAGCCTACGCTCTCCCACTGTGTGACCTCCGTGTCCAGGTCGTCATCCTGGACACTCAGGGCACCCAGGACCAGCCTGGAGGCCAGCCCCTAGTGAGTGACAAGGGATTGACGGATTCCAGGCTCACTCCCTCCTCCAGAGTGGAAGATTCACAGCAGAGGGGTGGAATGGACCCCAAACCACCTGAAATGTGACTAGTGGTCTAGACCCAGAGGGCAGACTTTGATCTCCTTGTAGGAAACTGAAACCACCCCCATCAAATGACCCCAGTTCATAAATGTCCCTGAACATGCTGCCAAGTGGAGGGGAGCCCAGGCCTTTGCTGTTCCCCACCCCACCCAGGATGCCTCCCCGTGGGCAAAGCACTGGAGCAGGCCCGGCCCAGGGCAGGGGCTCCATCCTCCTGGGACCCTCACCCCAGCAAGCACTCTTCCTTCTCCCGCCCACCCTAGGCTGGCCCTCCTTCTCTCCCCATTTCAACCACCACCTAGTTAACATTCCTGCAATTCCCAGTGACCCCCCTCTCACACATGCTGCTGACTCAGCCTCAGGCCACATCCAGAGCTTTCTCACGGCTGCTTTCATGCCCCCCACTTCAATCCCCACGGGCATCTAGGGCCGAAGTCATCACCCTGAACACAGATCTGCTGGTGGCACTGTGCTGCTCAGGCTCCCTGCTACTCTGGGAAGACAGAGCATACTCTGGTCCTCATACTGGGCTTCCTCCTCCTGCAACCTCGCCTCTGCCACCACCTCCTAACAGGGTTCCTGCACACGCCATGCAGGTCACGCATCTGTGCTGGGGTCAGAGACCAGGGCTTCGGTCAGCTCTGTCAAGACCACCCAGCATTCAGACCACAAAGTCCAAAAGAGGCACCAGAGGACTTGTCAGATGTGGATGATGCAAGTGTTTTAAAGGCGCAGCAAGAGGGGTACCTGGGGGGCTCAGTGGGTGAAGCATCTGCCTTCGGCTCACTTCCATGGCTTCCTGGATCCTGGGATGGAGGCCCACATCGGGCTCCCTGCTCAGTGAGGAGTCTGCTTCTCCCTCTCCCTCTGACCTCCCCCTATTCATGTATACACATTCACTCTCTCTTTCACTCAAAAAAATAAATAGATATAGATAGATACGCAGCAAGAGAGTTCCTCCTAGCTTATGGCGTCATCCTTTACTCACTTAAAAAAAGGCATTTAAAAAGGCCCACCATGGACAGCCTGGATGGCTCAGCAGTTTAGTGCCGCCTTACGCCCAGGGTGTGATCCTGGTGACCTGGGATTGAGTCCCACGTCGGGCTCCCTGCATGGAGCCTGCTTCTCCCCCTGCCTGTGTCTCTGCCTCTCTCTCTCTGTCTCTCATGAATAAATAAATAAAATCTTAAAAAAAAAAATGCCCACCATGTCCCAAGAGGCTGAAGTGATGGACTGCACCCAGAGGAACCGGGCACTAGTGGAGGAGGAGCCAGCACAGATGGCCGGCACATACAACGAAGGGGGTACATTTTTGACAGCCACTGTCCATGACACTCCTCTGCCACAGGCTTGGGGACCTTTCCACCACCTGCTGAATTCCTCAGCATGCCAGGACGCTGACCTCTTACAAATGCAGCTAGCTCATGTAAACAGGGAAATGCCCTTGAAATGCCCTTGACAGGAGGACCAGCCAATGCAAGAGCCAGATCTTCTCTGGGCCCCCTCTTAGAAACTTCCATTCACCCTTAGGCCCAGCTTGCATGCCCCTCCCCAAAGCCTGCCCTCCCGGGGCTCTGGGCGGGGACTGCTTCTCCCATTCTCTGTTGGTGCCCCAAATCCCTAACCACACACAGTGGGCTACCACCGACCCAGAGACAGAGGATCAGGCCACGCTGGGAGACCCTGGACTCCCACCCAGCAAGCCTACTCCCATCTGACTCTGAGCAGGCCATTGTCCACATGGAGGCCACAGAGAGAAATGCCTATCTGGGAGGGACCCAGATCCACCCCAGGCCCCCACATACCTGGCCAGGCCCTGAGAGGACTTCAGCCACACACAACCCTGGTCATACCCACCCTGATGCCACTTCCACACCTACCAGGGCCATGACCCCTCTGCCTTGCCCTCCCAGGTCCTAACCCCATCTCCACACCTTCTAGGCACCCTCTTTACACTCAGGGTGGGCAAAGGCAGCCAGGGACCATCTCCTGCTCTCAGGAGAGCTGTCTGTGGCCAAGAACCAAGGGTGTGTGGTTCTGGGGGGCACAGGGGTCAGGCTGGGACTGTGCCAGGGGAGGGAGGGGATGCTGATTCTTTATGCCCCAGACCTGCCAGGGCCTTCTGATGATCCCAGCCCAGCTCTCTGTCCTCCAGATGAAATGTGCCCAGGGCCACAGGCCCATCATGATCCAAATTCTAAAACCTTCACAGTCAAGGTGACCCACGTCATGGGCTAAATGGTGGTCCCCAAAGGATAGGTCACATCCCAAACCTGTAACTGTGACCTTATTTGAAACAATGGTCTTTAACCAAGTGAGATGAGATGAGGTGATCCTGGATTATCTGCGGGCCCTAAATCCCACAGAGTCGGAAGAGAAATCACAGGGAGATGGTCTGTGACAGCAGAGGGCAGGCTGGAGTGGGCAGCCACAAGGCCAGGGCCATCTGGAGCCACCAGGGGCCAGAAAAGGTGGGAAGGGGCCTCCTTGGAGGAGCACAGCCCGGCCCACACCTTGACTGGGGATGCACTGGGAAGGAATTGTTTTTATTGTTCTGAGGCCTCAATTTGGGGGAATTTGCTACAGCAGCCCCAAGACCCTGACTCACATGCCTGCGGGGATGCCCAGGGCCTGACCCCCCGGTGGTCCGACCACATGTGCAGGGGTGCACGGTCCCTCCACCCCAGCCCTGTATCACGTGGCGGAGCACCCCACACCCCTCCCCCATGAGAGCCTAAAACCCAGCTTCTGCCGGCAGAGCCCTGGCAAACTTGTCCTTGGAGAACAGAGCCCAGCGGGACCCACCATGGGGCCACCCAGGGTATCTTCCACGGTGGCCTCTGGGGCGCACAGGGAGCAGCTGGGAGACTGAATCCCAAGGCACCCACACCCCCGGGCCCGGCCGGCCTAGCTAGCACGGGAGCAGCACCCGGCCGGCCCCACAAGGGCTCCCTGGGGCTGCCGGGCCTCCCGGAGCCACGGCCCATGGCCGCAGCGTCTGCAGGAAGGAAGGAGCCCACCCACGCCAGCTCGGGATCATGAACTCCGAGGTCCTCTTACATTACAACCGGCAAATATAAGGTGTCTCCGAGGAAACGGGTCCTCCTGACTGGCCTCCCTCAGGGCACAGCCGGTGCCACCCCCAGGAGATCTGCACCCCGTCTTCAGGTGGCCGCACGGGGGAGGGCTGCCCCAGACCCAGTGCATCGTGGCCCAGCTCCAACTGTGCACATGGTTCGGTGCCCTGCCCCCTCCACTGTTCTGGACCGCAGACTGCTGCCACCTTGAATGTTCCAGAACAAGGTACCCCAAGGCCACATCCCGCGGGGTGGGCGGAGGGGGAACTCCAGCTGGTGCCTCACCCATCCCTCCACCTAGCCCAGAGCAAGCACCCCAGCAGCTGTGCTTAGGCTCCCACTCGAACACCCCGGGGCCTGGCTGTGCCCCCCCAAGGCTCCGGGGCTCCCACCCCACAAGCCCGCTGCACCCCACCCCATCTGCCTGCCTTTGCTTCTTCAAACAGCCTCCCCCAAGCCGAGGACCCAGCCCATCAAAATTCAGCCGGCTCCAGAGGTCTTGCTGCCTTGAGCAGGAATTCAAACCTCACTGCTCACTCTTTGCATCTTCATAGCTAATGACTTATGTCCTCAGAGGCAGGGCCCTGGGCTGCCCCCCAAGGCTGACCAGCTGGCACCCTGCCCATCCTTGGCAGAACAAGGGGCCCAGCCAGCCAGCACGAGCACGTGCTCAAGCGCAGGGAGACCCAGGCAGGGCCAAGGTCCCAGAGTCCCGTGGGCGCCCTCCCAAACCTGGCCGCTCCAAGCACATGCCAGACTCTGCGATAAGCCCCTGCCACTGTCCTCTTCCCGGGAGACTGTCGGTCAGGGGATCAACAACCCTACGTGGAGGGGGCCATGACCCCCATCTGTTGAGGGTCCCAGGCTGAACTGAGATGGGGGTTCACGGCTCCCACTCAGGTCACCCTGGCCATGGGACAGGTCATCGGGAGGCCACTGGGCCTCACTGCCAGCCCTGGGCAGCAGCAGAGATGGGCACGGGCCCTTCTGGGGAAAGAACAGAGGGTTCGTGCCCTCAAGCCTCCACAGGCCCAGATGTGTGCACACCCCCATGCCTGGAGAGCAGTGGGCAGGGGCGCTGGCACACCCCTGTTCCCGCAGTGGCCTGAGCTCTGCATTCCAGGGACGGGCCGTGCCTCTGCTGCCCTGCTCCCCCTGGGGCTCAGCTCGCCAGCACCCTTCCTCCCCTGCACGCCTCACCCGGGCGTCCCCACGGCCCTCAGACCCCCCTCCCAGAGCCTGGGGGGCCCAGCGCTCAGCCTTCATCTGCAGCCTCAGGGCAGCTCCCCGCCTGTCCTGAGGCTGGTGTGGGAGCTCAAGGACCCCGCAAGCTGGTACACTCATGAGAGATCCTTGGTCTATGCACATCCTTTCCCCTTTTTTCCTTTCTCGTTAAATCCTACCATTAGTGGCTCTGAGGCTCTGTGACCAGACACAGGACCCTGCATGGGGTCAGGCAGGCCTGGCTCCGGGGGTCCGGGCACCCCACGTGTGGGCTACGTGCTCCTCCTCCCACCCTTGGAGGCCAGGACCAGACAGAGGCAGCCGGAGGTCTGGGCTCAGCTGAGCGTGGGGTCTTGGGAGACACAACCCTTCCCCGCCACGCTCCCCAGATGCCTGAGAAGCTCCAAGGTGTGGGTCTGGGGGGAAGCCGAGCCCGGGAGCAGCCTGAGGTCTAGGGCACCCAAGGCCCCACATACTTACAGTACCCACACCTGGTCCCGCCTTCAAAGATGAATCCATTGGGCACAGCCCCGTAGCGCCGGAGGTCGGACAGCTTCCACTGCCCCATGACAGCTGGAGGGATGTCCCTGGCCACGACAAGGACATCGTTGCAGAGGTGAAGCGTGGCAGGGCCGCTTTCCAGTTTGGTGCCAGGCGCCACCGTCACGTGGAACCTGTGCACTGAGGGCAGGGGTGGGGCGAGAGGGCATCACCAGGAGCAGAGGCCCCAGGGGTAGGAGGCAGCTCCCAGGGGTCTGACCCCAACGCAGGGCTGCCCTGCCCCCCCGGCCGGCACCTGCTAGCCCCTGGAGGCTGCATCCAGCTCTCCCACGAACTGGACACTGCTCTGCTTCAGAGGCAGGCAAGTGCCCAAAGGGGCCGCCATGGCCACCCTCCCTGTCCTAGCCAGCCGGGCCTGGCTTCAGGATACCCCCGGAAAGCCCCCACTTCAGGCAGCAAACACTCAGAGGTCGAGGTCAGTGATACTGTAATGATTATTTTCAACAAATAAAAATTAATGCAAAAGTCCATGATGAGCGAGGTATCAAATGTTTAAATAAAAACAAAGCTGGTCAGGGTTGCTGGGGTTGGGTCTGGAAAGGAAGGGGAGGGCAGGGCAGGCTCGGAGCCCGTTTTTACCCTAAATTTCAGTATTTTGCTCATCACAGGCTTTGGGCATTGATCCTGAGGTTTTTAAAGTGGGTTGAAATGTTATTGATCTTGATGGGTGTGTTTTTTGGCGTCTGATGCAAGGGCCACACCCCCTCACTCAGGTCCAGGCCCTCCTCCTCCCCAGCTCACCCAGGGTCACCCCACCCCTATGCCTGCGCCCGGCCACCCTGCAGGGCTAAGTGTTCTGTCCTCCAGAACAAACCTCCCCTGGTAGCACCAGCCCCCCTGGCCTTCCTGGCTCAGGCACAGAACCCATCCCACCCCTGGTGGGATGAAGACTCTTGGCATTGCTCCCCACTAGAGCCCCAGCTTGGGACTCGGGTGGACAGGGTACTGAGCAAAGGACAGCATTTAGGACAGTCACTCTGCTCAGACAAACCCACTTGGGGTAATGGCTCTGGTTCCAACTAAAACGTTGGAGCCAGGGAGCTTGGAAAGCCCTGGGGCCCTGACTGCTCCCCGTGCCCCTCCAGGGCCCAAATGTCTCCAGGCAGCGCCCTGCCCTCAAGGACCACACCCTGATCGCAGAGCACAGCAGGAGAGGCATCCCTATTGCATCGTGCCCTGGAGTCATGTCACGGTTCCCACAGCCTGGGGGGTGAGGGTCCTACTGGACACTTGAGGTCGTGGCCTGTAGCGCTGGAGTCCCGTGCCCTGGCCTCACTCACCCTCCCCGAGGGCGTAGCGGATCCGGGCATCCCAGGCGCACATGGCCTCACGGCTATCGAAGCCCAGCATGACAGCCTGGGACAGGCAGATGATGGCCAGCGTGTGGGCCAGGCCTTCGTAGGGCAGGCCGGGCTCCAGGCCACAGATGTCCTCCAGCGTCAGGCTGCTGCGCTCCCTGAGGCCCTTGGCTCGCTCCGACTTGTCCTTGTAGGCCAGCATCAGCAGGCAGTCTGCGGGCGACACCGGGCAAGACACAGTAGAGGCCGTCAGGGACACCAGGCCAGCATAGACGCCACCCTTAAGCCCACAGCATCCTCTGCAGAGGCCACAGCAGCCCACAGCCCGGGTTTTAGCTGTGACCCCGAGCAGGCCACCCGGCCACTCTGAGGCCATGTCTCATCCCGTGCAAAGGGCATCCCCCCGCCCCCCGCTCAGGGCATGGGCCATGTGGGCAGAAGTAGGCCTGCAACACTTCGCAGGTGGACCTGCCCACCTGACTCTGCCCCACGCGGGGTCCCGTCCCCCACCCGTGCATTCGCCCTGCCCCAGGCTCTCCGGCCCACGTGGGCCACTCTTGAGGGGCTGTAGGGCCCACAGAAGTGGTGGTGGGTGGCCTGTGGGGATGGGCACAAAGCCGGCCACGTGCTCGGACCCCTTCCTGCCACATCCAGACACCCCCTCGCCTCTTGGATCTCTCCTTCCCCAGAGTGTGACCAGGACTCTAGCCCTGGGGGCAAGCCACTGAGCCTTGGGTCCCATTGTCACCACCAAGCTGAGCCACTCCAAGATGCAGGCCTCTCTTGCCTCACTGCAGGTGATGCCTCTGTCCTGGATGCAGTCACTGTCCCCGTTATCCCCACGGGACAACGAGCCAGAGCCTGCAGCCACACTCAGCCCTGGACGCGGCCCCAGCGCCCTCCACCTGCACCGCCCCAGGCACAGCGCAGCCGGTTGGATGGCACCTGTCCCTCCCTCCTACGAGCCTGCCTTGCCGTCCCCGTGCCCACTCAGGCCCTCGGCAGCATGTGCGCCCCGGGCATCCAGCCTTCAACAAGGGTGTGGGGCTGGGGGCCCCACGTGAACATCTAAGTACGCTTCTGTGTGAGACCACTCGGAATCCCACCAGAAAGCTGGAGATGTCAAGTCCCTGGTGTGAGCCAGAGAGGTCGGGGGAGGAAGCCCAGGAGGCCCCGTGGAAGGGGTGCAGCGATGCTCCCACTCTGACCCTCTGTGAGCAGGCCCTGAAAACCCAAGTGACAACTAAATCCCACAAGAACTCAGCGCACACTAACTTTTGCCACAGAATCAAGGCCACGTCAGGGTGTTGTAGCTGGGCTCTCTGGCCCGGCAGGCCCCACGGTGACAGCTCCCCAGAGGGAGTGGGACATTCAGGGTGCACTGACCTTCCCCTCAACTCCCCTCTGCCCTCCTGGCATGAAGCAGCCACAGGCAGAGCACAGCTGTATTTACACAATTGGGGACCGCAATGGGGTCTTCACCTCCTTCCTCCCACCTCCTTAGCGTCTGAAGTGTATAGAAAAAAGCAAAGCTGTTCCCATTTGAGGGGGGAAACTCAGAGCCCACAGAAACCCTCGTGCTCATCTTAGGCTTCCGTAATGTTCTTTCTCAAAAACAACCCAGAAAGAGGCTGTGGGTTTAAACAACTCCCTTTGGAAACCCAGACCAGGCCAACAAGAAATAAGTCACAGAGGCAGCAAAGGGCACGTGTCATTATGGAAATGTCCCCACAAGTCACCAGAGGCCTGTGGCACAAAAAGAGCCGCAGGAAGGGGCCCCCACACAGGACAGAAGGGCCTCTGAGGACTGCAGGACAGCCAACCGCCCCGCACTTGGGAAGGCCGCCCCCACACTTCCAGGCACAGTGAGCATAGCGGCCACCTGGCTCTGGGACCCTCCACAGCGGGTTTTCTGTGTGTAGTCCGTGCCTTGTCTGTTTGCTGTGTCCACCCCCACGGACCCTGAGGGTGGGCCCTTGCAGACAGGCCCCCATCTGCTCCTACACAGTGACAGCCCCATTGTCCTGCACCGGGTCGGCGGGGCCAGAACTGTGCCCTGCAAGGCAGAGCAAGACTGTCACCTCCTCTGTTCTAGTAGTCACGCTCCCAGGAATAGAGCCACTAGCAGGGCCAAAACACTTCTCCGTAAGGAGCCAGACAGTAACCGTTTTTGGTCACAGCACCTGACTATGACAGCAGCCAGACTAACACAGAAGCAAACGGCTATGCTCCAATAAAACTTTATTACAGCAACAAGCAGAGGGCCAGATCTGGCTCAGGGCTGTGGTTTGCTGACTCCTGGTCTAAGAGAGCAGAGTGTGCCAGAACTGCCACCGTGCCCTCACGCCTTCGTGGTGCCTCCTGTGGCCGGGCGAGTGTTCCCGTCTCAGACGTGCACACTCGTGAGGCCGGTTTGGGGGCCTGCACGTGAGAGCCAACCTCTGTCCTTGAGGCCCCCCTCCTGCACCTGTTCAATCATTCTGGACTCTGGCTACGTGCGAGATGCAGCCCACATCCCACTCCATAAGAGAGGAGCAGCCCCGAGCGCCGTCATGAGCCAAACAGGCCCCAAGATGACATGCCCATGCGCTGCCCCCAGCACCTGCAAGCAGGACCTTACTTTGAGAAGGGGTTTCTGCAGATGTAATCAAGTTAAGGATCTCAGGGCAAGGTCACCGTGGATCATCCAGGCGAGCCCTAGCCTAACGGCGAGCATCCTACAAGACAGATGAGAAGGCACCGCACAGAGAAGGAGGCCCCACGAGGACAGCCACAGAGCGATGCGGCCACAGGTCCGGGAGCGCCTGGAGCCACCAGGAGCTGGAAGAAGCCCTGTCCACACCCTGATCTTGGATGGTGGGAGAGCAGATCTCTGCAGCCCCAGGACACTAGCACATTATCCAAGCCACTGCTTGTGTTTCTAGATGTGAACAAAATGGGGTGAGGGCCACGGCTACGACATGCTCCCACCCTCCACACCGTAGAAGCTGACCCAAGTCACGGCCTGTTTTCAGCTGGAGCAGCTGCCCCCAAGCCCCAGCAGCATGCGTGGGAAAGGGGTTGTGGGGAGGGGGCAGCAAGTGTGGGGCCCCGGGTCCCTGTGACCGCAGCTGCTCCCACCCCTCTTCCCTCTACAGCACCTGGGACAATAAATTGATCCTATTTTTAAAACCCATTCCATGGGAGAGCTATTTGCCACAAAGCTGCTATACTGACAGGCATCATAGGGATGGGAACTCTTGGGTCAGGAGCCTGACACAGCAGGGTCAGCCCAGGAGAGACAGCACCAGGGCTCCCAGCAAGCAGTGACACCACCAGCCCCTCTGGGCCCAGCACCCCTGCAGACACCCCTCCTGGACCCCAGCAGCCCTGCAGCCCTCCTGGGCCCCAGCACCCCGGCACCCCTCCTGGGCCACAGCACCCCTGAAAACATCACCAGCCCCTCCTGGGCCCCAGCACCCCTGCAGACACATGGGGCCAGAGACACCGGAGCCTGTCCCAGCTGGACAGCTCCACCGGGTACCCTAGGGCCTCGCCACTCCCAGGAAGCCCAGCAACACTGGTCATTTGGCGAGGTTTCTGGGTTGGTGACTCAGGAAGCACACCGAGCCACCCCACTCAGATGGCCTGTCAGGCTCCTCTCCGTGTGGTTCTGTGCGCGCTGCTCACAGTAGCAGGGCCGAAGGGTGCAGCCAGACGGCACCACAGCTCAGGGATGTCCACAGGGCCCAGAGAGGGTCTGGGCCAGGGCAGCTGGAGGCTGGAGTGGAGGAGGGGGCCTCTCCTTGGCAGTGAGATAGACCAAGGCAGCAAGGACCAGCAGGTGCACACACAGACACACACATGGACACACACCCATCTGCACACTCACCCCAGCGCATGCTCACACACATATGCTTGCCCACATACCTGCACACACTGCACATCACTGCTGCGGCCACTGAGCCCCTCCATGGGCACGGGTGCCACGGTGGGAGAATGCACCGGAAGCCTCAGATGAGCACATGGGTTTCTGTGGTCTCTGGGTTTTTCAAACCCCACTCAGAGCCTGCGTCCACCACTGTAGCCCACCCTCAGCCTGCCTTCTGTCAGCCCACCATCCAGCCTGCCCTGGCCAAGTGCTAACACAGCCCCGGCCTGGCACACAGAGGCCCCTGGCAAATGCCACCCTGCCGGCAAGCACAGAGCAGCCCAGCAGACCTCAGTGCAGGCCTGGGACGGCCTCACATCATCACTCCGCACCAGGGAGGTCACTTGCCCGAGCGCACCCCTGCCCTCCAGCGTCTGTGCCCTGCAGTGAGTGAGGGCAGGGCCCAAGAGGTAGGTGCCCATTTTGGAACTGGCAGCCCTGCGTAAAGTCCCGCTCCCTGAAAGACCCCTTGCTGGGATCCCTCAGAGCCCACCCATGTCTCTGGCTTTGCCCCACAGCCTGGGCACCTCCCCTGCATCCTCCACCCAGGTCATTCTGCTCCTGAGCAGCCACAGGGCCCAGGGGACAGAGCCCAGGACAGAGCCCAGGACAGCTGACACCCAGGACAGGAGATGGTCAGAGGAGGCTGCTATGGGAAGTAGTGTTCAGGGGATGACAGTGGCTGCGGGGGCCTGAGCGTGGGGGAGGTGGGCACCGAGACCCTCTCAAGTGATGCAAGAACCCAGTGTGGCAGCCCCACAGGGATCAGTGCTATGCTGGAGGGAGGAGGCAGTGCAAAGGCCCAGAGGCAAGAACCAAAGGGCCTGCGTGCAGTGGGGGGAGGGGAAGAGTGGTGCAAGGTGTCTGTCTGGTCAGGGTCGCTGGGCCCAGGGTAAGAGCAGAGGCAGGTCAGCCAGAGGGGCTGTGGCCTGGGCAGGGGCCAGGCTCCGCAGTAACCATGGTGACAGATCGAGGGAGGGGCTTCCCCACAAGCCAGTCTCCCTGGGCGGGGGTGGGGTGGTGGGGGGTGGGGGTGGGGCGGTGGGGGGGTGGTGCACCAGGGAGGGGGCTGAGGGGCGGGGCTCGGCCAGGCCCTTGGGGACACGTGAGTGGCAGAGGCCCACCGGATACAGCACACGCAGGCGGCTGGACACGCGACGCGCGTCTGCAGATGTAAAAATAACTGTGGGGTCATGAGCCCTCAGAGGCGCTCCCAGCCAGGGCCGCGGGGAGCCTGGGGGAGGGCGGGCTGCAGGGAGGCCTGGGAGGATGGAGGAGGATGGAGACGGAGGTCCACGGGGTGGACCAGTGGCTGCTGGAGGGTCCTCCCTCGCAGTGACCTTGACCCCATGCCTTCAGCGAGCGAGCAGCCAGAGCCCATGGGGACCCTGCTGGAGGGTGGCAGCTGGGGATGGGGGCTGTGAACCAGGCCCAAGCAGGGAGGGCCTTTGCTGACCCTGGGCCAGGATCGGGTGCAGGGCCAGCCCGGTCAGGATCTGACCCAGTCTACAGTGTTCGGGGGTGAGGGGCTGGGGGGCGTGTGCAGGGCCGAGAGGCTCATGGGATGCCACCCCCGGGGCACAGACATCAGAGGCGGCACACAGGCTGTGGGGAGCTCAGCCCTTCCCCCGTAGGCCACCTGTCCACCCCGGCAGGTTCCATGGCGAGCCCCACCAGGACTGGTCCAGGTCACAGAGAGCATGTGGCAGCACCGAGATCCCAGCCTGGCTGTTCCCACCCCCAGTCCTGAATCCAGCGCTGCGAGGAGCCCAGGTCCTTCTGCCAGGTCCCCAGGAGGACGGAAGGCCGGCCACTACTTGCACTCCATCCTCAGGCTGCCTGCCCAGCCTGGGGCTAAGCCGTCAGGCCCATTCCCACGGAACACAGACCCTCCCCATCACCAGCACCTGGTGCCCAGCCCTCTTGGAATACGCCCACCTTAGGGAAGCTGCCAACCGCATGGGGTGCTCGCCCAAGGCCTGCCCCCCGTGAGCCTGCGTGTCCCCAGGTGTTGCTGAAAGCAGCTGGGCTCACAGCCCCCACCAGGCTGCCTGCAAGTGGTGATGCAGGGTCCTTACTCCCCAGGACTGAGGGCAGGAGTCAGCAGAGGCTCTGGGTCCAGAGACAAGAGGCGGTAGGGCGGGAGCCTACCTTGCACTGCTCCTAACCCTAATCCCCTGCACCCTCCAGGGCCTCTGCGGCTTCTTCACACAAGATCCTGCCTAGAACGTCCTTCCCCGTCCCTCCAACAACCCCACAAACCCAGTCCAGTGCGTGAGGCTTCCCTCCCCAGGCTCCTGCAGTGCTCCCCACACTGGGCCGGCTCTGTCTACTGCTTCTGCACACACGGGAAAGCCAGGAAAAGCCTGCTGACCACCAGGTCCTACAGATCCAGATTCTGGGTGCCGGGAACCCTGGCCAACCCCTGGCGATGCTGAAAGGCCCTTCCTGGGCAGGCAGGTGCTCTCGGGTCTGGCAGGGAGCTCACCTCTCAGGTAGCTCTCTGATGCTGAGATAAAATCCACCCCCTGGGCCTATAAGAGGGATAAAGACCACATCTGGGGCAGCCCTTCAGGTGGGGCATCGGCCCCAAGAGCCTGCTTGGAGGCCTCCCCAGGCCCTGGCTCACGCTGTCCTGCCCAGCAACACCCCCAACCTGCAGCCAGCCCTTGCCTCTGGCCATGCTGGCCATAAGCCCTTTTGACATCACTGGGGGCCTCTGCCCTGCTGCCCCCTGCCCTCAGCCTGGGCTTCCTGCCTTCTGGGGGCCTCTCAGTCTCTGCAGCCCCTACACCTTCTCTACCAGGCCTTCCCCTGGACCAGGGCCCCCAGGGCACTGGGTGCCGGGTCTGGACACGAAGAGGTAACTAGCTGAATGAGCAGTGTGTGGAGGCTGGGCCCCGGGGAGGGGGAAGCTGAGGCCAGGCAGGAGGTCTGTCCATGACCAAACGTAGGCCCTTGGATTAAAACTGGAGCAGGCTCAGCAAAGGGCAGGAGGGGACCCAGGAGAGGGAAGAGGGAGCACGGCCCCCACCCAACCCTTCCTAGGGAATGACAGATACCCCAGGCGCCCCGGAAGACATTCTGGCAGCCCCACACGTGTGAGGCAGTGCGTGCTCACACCCCCAGCACCCCGCACAGACCCCGGGTGCCTGGGCCTGCGCCAGGGCACCTGTCCCCTGAAACAGCTGCAGGCATGTGGCTCCCAGCCTCCCAAATGCACAAGCACAGCTCACAGAGACCAAATGCCCAACCCGGAGGCTCCTGGCCGCCTCCTCCCACGCGGCGAGGTGCCCACCCAGGTGAGGGGAGCTGCGTGGTGCCAGTACCTCGCTCCCCCACACACAATCAGACAGGCCTCCTCCCAGACACAGAAGCCACACTGCTCCTACCTGGTGGCGTAGCCTCTGTCCCCCCGCACTTCACCCCTCCCAAAGGTGGGAGGGCCACTGGGTCAGCACGGCCTGGAGTGTCCCATCTGGATTCGGGTTCAGGGACACCACCCGAACCCCCCAGCTGCACAAGGGGGGCGCCTCCCGGGTGCTCCTGCTGCCGGCTGGGGGAGGAGGGGGGGCACTCCTGCCCCGGAGCTCCTGGTCCCTCCCGGGCCCTGGCTGCCCCGCAGGCCCCTGCGGCCTGTCTGCTTTTCCAGGGGGTGGGGGTACGGAGGGTCCCCGCGCCGGGCCGGGGCCGGGGCCGGGGCCGGGGCCGGGCTCGGGCAGCAGCAGGCCCGGGGCAGGGCAGGCGGCGCTCGGCGCTCTGGGCTCTGGGCTCTCCGGTTACCGCCCGCCCGGCGCCGCCGGCTATTTCGGGCGAGCTGGCGGCGCTCCGGGGCCGGGCCGGGCGGGCCGGGAGGGCCGGGAGGGAAGACCGGGAGGGAAGGCCGGGAGGGAAGGCCGGGAGGGAAGGCCGGGGCCCGCGCTCACCTGCCACGGGCGACGGCCTGCGCAGCACCAGCCACCTAGTCTTCCACTGCGGGGACAGAGGGAGCGTAAGCGGCCGCCGCGCCCCCGCCCGCCCCGCGCCCGCCGCGGCCCCGACCTTCTTGCCGTCCCGCAGCTTGACCTGGCCCTCCACCAGCGCCGCCTCGGTCATCTTCTGTCATGGTTCCCGCGGCGCCGCCGGCTGCCCCGCCGCCCCGCCGCGCAGCCGGGGTCACTTTCAAAATAGCTCGGGGAGGGCGCTGCGCGGCCGTGGAGGGGCGGGGCGGGGCGGGGCGGGGCGGGGCGGGGCGGCGGGGGCGGGGCGGGGCGGGGCGGGGCGGGGCGGGGCGGGCGGGGCGGCGGGGGCGGGGCGGGGCGGGGCGGGGCGGCGGGGGCGGGGCGGGGCGGGGCGGGGCGGCGGGGGCGGGGCGGGGCGGCCGCGGAGGGGCGGGGCGGGGCACCTGCGGACACCTGAGCCCGCGGTGGAGGGGGGGGGGCTCGTCCCACGGCCGAGGAGCCCGCGGGTGCGTCTTGGACCGGCACCTGCGGATCCCAGCACCCCGGGGCTGCCCGCAGACACCCTGACAACCACTGACCTCGGAGGACCCTGGCCTCCTCCTCCACGGGGCAGGGGAGACGGAGCCCGCTCCCCGCGCGCCCAGTGCGGGATGCTGCAGGGGGGCGGGTGGGAGGGGGACCCCGTGTGCACCCAGCGCAGGGGCCGGGGGCTCCGCGGCCGGTCTGGTCTCTCTGACACCCGCTAAGAGCCATCCCGCCGGCGAGGTGCTGTGCTGCTCTTCGAAAGGCCCACCCCGGGGGCAGCCCGATGGCCCAGCGGTTTGGCGCCGCCTTCGGCCCAGGGCGTGATCCTGGAGACCCCGGGATCGAGTCCCATGTCGGGCTCCCTGCATGGGGCCTGCTTCTCCCTCTGCCTGTTCTCTGCCTCTCTCTCTCTCTCTCTGTCATGAATAGATAAGTAAAATCTTGAAAATTAAAAAAAAAAAAAAAAAAGGCCCACCCAGAGCCACCTTCACAGCAGGAGATAGGGGACTCTGAGCTTCTGGATGTTTCCTCCCCCACCCTGCAGATCCAGCCCAGCTGCCCCAGGTTCTTCCAGAGCACATGTGGGTTGGGGCACCTGACAGGTCTACACTTTGGACATCTGCCCCATTTCTTTCTTTCTTTTTTTAAAGATTTTATTTATTTATTCATGAGAGACACACAGAGAGAGGCATAGACACAGGCAGAGGGAGGAGCAGGCTCCATGCAGGGAGCCCAATGAGAGACTCCATCCCAGGACTCCAGGATCACACCCTGGGCCAAAGGCAGTGCTAAACCACTGAGCTACCTGGGCTGCCCCATCTGCCCCATTTCTTTCTTTCTTTCTTTCTTTCTTTCTTTCTTTCTTTCTTTCTTTCTTTTTTAAGATTTATTTATTTATTTATGATAGACAGAGAGAGAGAGAGAGAGGCAGAGACACAGGCAGAGGTAGAAGCAGGCTCCACACAGGGAGCCCAACGTGGGACTCAATCCCTGGACTCCAGGATCACGCCCTGGGCCGAAGGCAGGCACCAAACCGCTGAGCCACCCAGGGATCCCCTATCTGCCCCATTTCTAAGACAGCTTCCAACACCCATGCCTTCAGGAGCTTCCAGCAGGATAAGGGGACAGTGGCAGAGGTGGGGGGCAGCACCCTAGAAACACAAGGAAAAGCAGTATGTCCTACTCAATGTTCCCAACCTTGAGGGGCTTCAGTTCCATCAGGGAGAAGAGGGAAGGTGTAAAACCCGCGCAGGCAAGAAGGCTGATGCTCATGGGGCATGGGTAGGAGTCTCCACCCTTGGGCTGGGGCTTGCCTCTCACAAAGGAGGACCTGCTGCTCAGAGTGGCAGGCAGGGAGCGAGCAGGGGATCTCATCAGGGCCCATCCGTGTCAGCTGAGCCTGCAGTGGACTGGGGAGCAGTGGGGGCACACAGAGCCTTGGTCTGGAGTGCAGACAGTGCACACTGGGTGCAGAAAGCCAGGTTTACCCCCTTTGGGCACACCCTCCCCACTATCCCTGGGGATCTGATTAGGGGGTCCCTGCTGGGCCACAGGCTTGAATATGGGGCTAGGGCGATGTCTTGCTGGGGCCTAACGCAGAGCAGGATCACAGCAGGCCCAGAAGCGGCTCTGGTTCCCCCACATCCCCCACTCCCCCTACCCCCACATCACCTGTGCAGCCACCAGCCGCCTTCTGCAGAGCAGTTGCCTGGCCACAGAGCCCCATTCATGCCCCCACACGTCTCAGGCCCCCAGGGGCTGGCATGGGACAGCCGGCCTGGAGCCGGATGGTGGCTGGGGGTTGTGGCCAGAGACACATCCGCCGCCCCGGGCGCCTGGCACTTAGTCAACCCCGCAGGGAGGGGCAGTGCCCTGCTGCATTCCCAAGTGCTGGCCCTGACCCAGGCTCCTGCCACGCCTGGCAGCTGCACCTGCTCTCACACTGGTCCCAGAAAATGCAGGCTGGAGCACGGACAGACGACTCTCCTCCCCTCCATGTGGTCACCAGGCTGCTGAAAGGCGGGGAAAGCTTCCTGCCTACCTCCTACCCCCAGACTTGAGGCCTCTCTGCTCCTCAGCTCCTGCGGTGGACCAAATGCTTGTGTCCCCCCAGACTCATGTGTGGAGATCAAGCCCCACTGGGATGGAGTTGGGAGGTGGGGCCTTCAGGACATGAGTAGGTCATGAGGGTGGAGTTCCCATGACCCAATTATAGATGGCTCGATTTATGATTTTTCAACCTCAGGATGATGGGTAAAGGACACATATCCAGTAAAAACTGTACTTGGGATTTTGACTCTGGATCTTTCCCCAGGTTAGCCATCTGTGGCACACTCTATGAGGCCAGGCAGCTCCTGGTCAGCCCCCTCGTCACCAGGGTGAATGATTGGTACACTGACAACCATCTGTACCCACACAGTTGTTCTAGTTTTCACTTTCAGTGAGGCACATGCAATGGTCAACACTTTGTTATAAAATAGGCCTCGTGCTAGATGGTTTTGCCCAACCATAGGCTAACGTGAGTGTCCTGAGCACATGGACAGCGGGCCAGGCTGAGTTACGATGTTTGGTAGGTTAGGTGCATTCCATGCATTTTGGACTCAGGATATTTTCAACATAATCTCTTCGGAAGCTGAGGAAAAGCTGTTGTGCCCTTACAGTGTCCTTGTAAGAAGAGACATGAGAGACGCTCTCTGCTGCATGAGCACACCCAGAAGGTAGCCGTCTGCAACCAGGAAGTAGCTCTCACCAGAACCTGACCATGCAGGGCCGCTGATCTCAGACTTCTGGCCTCCATTTGTAAGGAACAAATGTCTGTGTTTCAGCCACCCAGCCTATGGTATTTTGCTGTAGCAGCCCAGTTGCAGTAAGATTTTCTCCAGCTGTTATGGCCAGAGTTGCTGGTTGCAAATGGCAGAAACAGACTCTGGCCACTGAAGCAGGAGGAAGGAATGTGCTGGAAGCATGTGAGGCCTCTAGTAGAACCCAGGAGAGGCTGGAAAGCCAGCAGGAATTTTGGGAAGCACAGCAGAGAGGAAGCACAGCCACGTTCCTGAGACCGGATGCCACCCCGGCCTTGCACCACCACACAGCTGGACTCCACAGCCATGAGACATGGCTGGCATCTTCCAAGAAGCCCATGGCCATGAATGACAGCTGCACCCCTGACTGACTAGACAGTCAGGGGTACTGGTGCTGGACATCATGGCCAAGGACACTGCCACTGCTACCAGAGTCTGTGGCCAAAGGGCACCGTTGTCCCATCAGTGGCTCTGCAGCCACAGCACCTGCCACCAGACTCTGCACCTGCCACTCACCACCTAGTGAACTTGAACCTTCACATGATTTCCTGGTGTCAATATCCTCTTCTTGCCTCGTTATGATGCCAGGGTATGAGGCTGTGGCTGAGGGTCTCTGAAAATGACCCTGGCTTCACACACATAGGGATGCTCAGGACCAGGGCCAGCTGCTTAATCCAGACATTCAGGTCTCCGCGTGGCTGGAGAAAAACACATACCACCTGCCCGTGGCAGACACTGCACCCCATGTCCACCCACCCCACTCACTCACTCACATTTCACAGCACCCCACAGGTAGGTGGGGCTGCAGGAAGGAGGCCTGGCCAGAGGACTGTGGGCAGAAGGGATGAGCACCACTCCCAGACCCATCCAAGGGTGCCCGGCAGGAGCTCCCACATACATCACACGGTATGGGAAGGTGTCATAGGCTGAATCATGACCCCCAAACTCATGGGTTGAAGCCCTCACTTCCAAGATATGGCTATCTTTGGAGACAGAAGGCAAGTAAGGCTAAATGAGGTCATGAGGGTGGGGTCCTGATACCACAGGACTTTGGCCTTACAAGTAAAGGGGGAGATACAGCCATCTCTCCTTTCTCGGGTGTACATGGACAAGGGCCCTGGAAGGACACGAGAAGACAGCTGTCTCCAGTCTGAAGGGAAGGCCTCACCAGAAACCAGCCCTGCTGGACCTTGATCTTGGACTTCAGCCTCCAGAATAGTGGGAAAATCAATTTCAACCCCCAGTGGGGCAGCCCTAGCCAATAGAGAATGGGGTGACCATTTGAAAAGATGGCTGTGATAATGCCCCCTCTTCCCACAGCCCTGGAAATGAGGCCATATCCCCCTCCCACTGAGACCGAGTCTGCCTCTCTGCCTGGAATCTGGCTGGCTCTGACAAGTGAAGCACAATCAGGGGTTCACAGCCACTCTGCTCTGGAGCCCGGCCTCCACCCTGTGAACAAGCCCAGGCCAGCCTGCTGGATGAGGAAGTACATGTGGCCCCGGCCGACAGCCAGTTGGGCCCCCAGGAGGAGAACAGCCCAAGGCCCACCGATGCCTCCAGCGATGGAAGGAGCCAGCCTGGCCCGGAAGAACCAGCCAGCCAAGTGCAGGCCAAGGTGCCAACCCACGGAACGGTGAGCTCAGTGCCTGGCTGTCGGGCTTCAGGGTCAGCTGTGACACAAAGTGTTCTGACGTAGTGTCAGGGGTGAACCCCAAGTGTCATGGGACATGGGGAGCTCCAGACACAAGGAGGCTGGATCCCAGTCATCACCAGGAAGGGCACCAGCCACCTCCCAGCCAGGCGAGAAGTCTCAGGGACAGCAGGCAGGGTGGGAGGAAGGAAGAAACCTACGTCGGCACCAGCATCATGGGGACCCCACAGCACGTCGCAGAGATGGAGGGAGAAAAGGTATTTAGGAAAGAACCACCGGTGCAAGTAGGCTCTCCACAGCAGCCCCAGAGGCCCGAGGCAGTGGTCTCTGGCAGAATGTGGGGACGCTGGCATGTCTGGCGTGAAGTGGTGGGAAATGCCGTCAGCACCTCTGTGCACAGCCCACTGTGAAAGCTCAGATCATCCATAAAAGTGCAACTTCCCAGGACCAGCCCCAGAAGACACAGAATTCTCGTCGAGTCCGATGACTATTCAGGAACCCACCCAGTTGTTAAATGCTGTCCTAGAAAGAAAACACCAGGCCCAGGGAATTTTATAGAGGGTTCTACTGAACTTGCAAAGACAGGTCATCCCAGCGTAATACAGAGTCCTCTAGGGAATAGTAGGGATACTCTTGAACTCATTCACAGAGTGCAAGAAAGGCCAACCTCAGTCAGAAACATAAATGTAAAACCCTGAACAAAACACAAGCAGATCCTAAAAAGCTTGTACAAAGTAAGAGAGCGTGGGTCAGCCAGGGGCCCAACAGGGACATAATATCAGGACAATTCAGAGAGGTGGTCTTGGAGCAGAGCCCCTGGGGATAAGATGGGGCCCCCAGGCTGGGCAGGAGGAGTGGTTATACCTCTAGGCCCGAGGGAGAGGTCACCGAACCCCGAAGGAGAGAGACTTTCCCATCGTGGGAGGAGCGGTGACCTCAGGGAAGGGACGTGGGAGCCAGAACACAGCAGCTCAGACTGGAATGTATCCTGGAGACCAAGGGCTGAGACCCAGATGTGGGCAGGGTGGACTCCTGAGACTGACAACCACCTGTCCCAGGCCTCTGCCCTTGGCTTGCCGATGGCCATGTTCCCCTGCAGCCCTGCCACGTGCCGTGCCTGTCTGTGTCCACATTTCCCCTCCTTCTAGGGACACAGTCCTAGTGGATCAGGGCACCCAAGCGACCTCATCTCCACTTGATCACCTCCGTAACGCCCCTCCCTCCAAATAAGATCACATTCTCAGGTCCTGGGAGTTAGGACTTGAACATTTGAATTTTAGGAGGACACAGTTTCACCTATTCCAGGGAGATGACCCCAAACGGAGGGAGCCAGGGAAACCAGTATCCCAGTCGCACCTCCTCCCTTCCCTGACCTGCTGCGGAGGTTCCCCGATGTCCTAAAGAACCCAAGGGCACAGGGGCCCTTTGATGCTGTCCGTGGAGATCAGCCTCCTGGGGCAGAGCTCAGGGTGGAGAAAGCAGAGATAAACCCAGAGGCAGAAGGCAGATGCCGGGCTTACTCCAGGCATGAAGGTGGGCTTGGTGCCAGGCAGCCACCCCTTTACCAGCCCCACAGCCACGGGGGAGCAGGCCCAGCGGTCAGGGTGGGGCTGCCGGGAGCCACTCTGCCCTGGCGCTCCTGTGGCAGTGGCACCAACCCCGGGTGGCCCCAGAGGCCCTCAGCCAGCTCCAGGGCACGGGGACTGCCCACCAAGGTCACCCTGCACACCTGCCTCACCTGCCTGTCCTCCCCAGGATGGGGCTCTGTCCCAGCAGAAGGGGAGCCTCCGCCCAAAGCTTAGTGCAAGAACCCCAGGGAGGGGGCTCCGGGTGGTCGTCCTCTCCTGCACAGGGAACAGATGCAGCCGGCAGTCCCATGTCGCCGAGCTGCAGAGCGGCAGAGCGCCAGACTCCCCCTGGGAGGGGAGGGGAGAGAGCTGCCCTTGCTCTAGCTCTACGGGGCCGGTTTCCGGACGTAGTCGGGCTGAGGCGGGCTGAGAGCTGAGGCACAGGCAAAGCCCATGTTCCCTGTGCCATGTGCATGTGTGCCAATGGAGAGAATGACCAGGAGGGGACCCCGCTAGACTGGCCTCATGGGACGGCCTCCAGGAGTGGCCTGGACCCCGCCAAGTGAAGGGGGGAGGGGCGGTATGGGAGAGAACATTCCAGAAGCAGTGGGAACAGTGTGAGCAAGGGCTCTGGTCGGTTGCATGGACAGGAGGCCAGAGTGGCCAGAACACAGACTGGGGGTGGGGGAGGCAGAGCGGGACAGAAGAGGGGCTGGAGGCAGGTGGGGTCCGACTGCAGGGATTGGTGGGGGCTCCGAGGTGGGGGGACAGTGACATAGAGAAAGCCTTGGCCTGTCACCTCAGAGAGAGGGGGCTGTGGAGATGACAGGAGAGAAGGGGGCCTTGGGGTGGAGGAGGAGCAGGAAGGTGGGTGGAGACTGTGCAGAGGACCCCCACCCTCCAGGCAGCTGTTGGAGGAGGTCCCCCTCCTAGAATGGGATGGGTGGGTGTGGGTCTGGATGCACTGAATGTGGGGCCGTCTCAGGCCTCTCCCTGAGACCAGCCTCCCAGCTCCCCAAGGCGCCCACTGCTGGGCACGGGGAGCTATCTATGGCACCTCTCTGCCCGCTCCCACACGCCCAGGCCTCTCTTCCTGGCTGCACAAGTCCACCCTGCTGAAGCCCCATCAGGGCTCCCTGGGGCATACCCAGTACCTCACGCAGCGCCCCCCTCCCACACCTCCATCCCTGCCTTCTCTGGCATCCAGCCAGAGTTCCTTATTTGGATTCATTAAACCACACCCTGCTGCCCCAGGGCCTTTGCAGCTGCTGCTCCCTGTGCCCACTCCTGGGCTCTCGAAGGCATCTAGGACTCCACCCCCCACGTGTGCTGGGCAGCTGGCTGCAGCAGCATGGCTCTGGGACATACACGCCAGTAGTGGCCACTGCCCTCGACTCCCCGGACACCTGGGCCTGCTGGTTTCTTTGAGAGGGACTCTCTGGCCTTCTTCTAGGAAGCCATGCTGGGTCAGGGTGCCTTCCTGAAGCAAGACGAGGGCCCATAGCTATTTCCAAACAACCTGCTTAAGTCCTCATGGTCCATGTGCTGCTGGACTCAGACCCTGCCAGGGTGCCTGGGCTCCAGCCCCAGCTGCCCAGGGTGGGGGTAAGGGGCCTAGGGGAGTAAGTTCACCACAGCTGGGGCTCTGGAGAGAGTCCAGACTAGGTGCCCTATCCTGACCCCTGAGCCTTGGGGCCAGACCCTCCCTATGGGGGTGCAGGCTGCCTTCTCCACTGAGAAAGGGAAGGTGGGGAACTGGCCCTGGCACCCCTGGCCACACCATCTACAAATGTGGGCCAGGGGCCTTGTGGGTAGCAGGGGGCAGGCACAGAGGCTTGGGGCCCTGTGGACTGGGTCCTGGTAGGTGGTGGGGGTGGGAGGAGCGGGTACAGAGGTTGGGGCTGAGTCAACCGGGTTCTTGGAAGCATCTTTATTATTAGGAATCTAGGAATGGTGGGAAGGCAGAGGCAGGATGCCCCACCCAAGGATGGGTGCTGTCTCAGGAGGGATCCAAAGGGCGTTTAGAGGGCCATATCCGGTCTTTGATCCAGTCCACGTACTTGGCTACACGGGTATAGACGCCAGGTTTGTTAAGCCTCCCACAGCCGTCACCCCAACTGATGATGCCGTACAGGTAGGCCACGCCGTTCTTCTCACAGGCCAGGGGCCCGCCTGAGTCCCCCTGTGGCAGAGCTGCTGGTCAGAGCCAGGCGCTGGCTCAGCTCCCCCATAGCCCAGGAACACTCTACCACCCACTCCTGCTCCGCCTCCCTCACCCTGGCCTTGAAAATGTCCCCAGAAGGGTCTCAGTGCACACCCCCCACCATGAGGACTCCCCGGGAACTCCCAAGGCAGACTTCCTGACAGCCTGGGGACAGATGACCAAGGTATTGCTGAGGAAAAGAGCTACCCCACTTTTTCCCCTGCCTCCTAGACACCAGCGTCTGACCATTCACTCCAGTTACTGAAGCTATGCCGTGGATTCCTCTCAGCTCCGTGACCAGGAATGTGCTCCTCAATCTGGCTCCCCAAGCCACCCACTGGCACACACCCTACGTGGACCAGGTGGTCCTCATGTCCCAGGCTAATCTCCCCAGCTGCCGGGCAAACTCCTATTCACCCCTCAAAATAAATGCAAATGCCCCCTCCTCCAGAAAGCCATCCCTGACTCCCCACCCCCCCGCAAAGTGTTTGTTGTATCATGTAGTCCAGTGTCAAATCCCCTTGCCACTTCTGAGTTGTGTGACCTTGGAAGAGTTACAGGACCTCCCTGGGCCCCAGTCTTCCCATCATGTGAGAGGGAGTCCTCTCCTCTGCCAGGGGAGTTTGGTGGCAGTGGCCAGGATGGCCTCTGGAATATGTGGGTGCCCATCCTGGGGGTGTAGACCGCCGACTAGCAGGGGCACTCCCTGCCCTGGCTCCCTGGCTGACCATGAGGGTCACGATCCCTCGTAGGCCTGAGCCCCCAGAAGGGGGGGGGGCAGGTGGTCTTGAGACCTGGGACAGCCCTGGCTTACCTGGCAGGCATCGGACTTGCAGTCGAAGTAACCTGCGCACAGCATGTTGGGGCTAATGTCTGCTCCGTACACCTCGGGGCTGCTGCACTTGTGGTCTGCGACCAGGGGGACCAGCGCCTCCCGCAGGGAGCTGGAGTAGCCACTCACATCTGCAGACAAGGTGCTCTCAGGCTGGGCAAGGCTCCCCGTGACCACCGCCCTGGGCCCGGCACCCCCACCAGACTCACTCTCATCCTGGTGGCCCCAGCCAGCAATCTGGCACTTGTGCCCAGCGGGGAAGGGGCTGCTGGGCTCAGGCAGGCAGATGGGCTGGACAAACTGGGAGCGGATGGCACAGCGGTCCCCCTTCTTCTTCAGCCGGATCAAGACTGGGCAAGAGAGAGAGCAGAGGTCAGCCCAGGGCATGGGGATCCCTGCTGGACAGAGAGTGGCCGCCAGGGACAGAGGGGCTGTGGCCTGGGAGACCCAGGTCGGAGCAGGACTGGCCAGCCAGGTCTTCCTCACAGGGCGCCACTCAGCCTTACCAGGTTCCCTTGCTGCCCTGCACTAGACTCTCCTCCCCTCCCCTCCCCCACACCTCTATCTCTCCTTTCCTGCTCCTCCCCTCCCCTCCCCTCCCCTCCCCTCTCCCACCCCTTCCCTTCTCCCCTCCTCCTGCCCCTTCCCTCCCTTCCCCTCTCCCTCACCCCTCTATCTCTCCTTCCCCATCCCTCCCCTCCCCTCTCTGCCTGGTGCCTACCCACCCCACACACAGACACACAGCCTCTCTCCTGGCTCCGGCCTGGAGTGTGCAAAGTGTACACACATCCCTGGCCCTGTGGCACCCCAACATGTCTAAGCCTTACCCAGGTCATGGTCACTGGGGTTGAACACTGAGTACATGGGGTACGGGATATACTTCTCGATGCCAAACGTCTGTGTTACATCCGTTGTTTGGTTGAAGAAGTGTTGGCCTAGGACCACTAAGACACTTTCCCTGCGGGGGCTGTGCAGGGAGGCTGGTGGAGGCAGGACTGGGCCCGCTCCTCAGGCCCCCCACCTCAAGTCCTCCCCAGCCCCACCCCCAGGTCCCACCCTCAGACTCCTCCCCTCGCCCCCCACTTTCCTGGCAGTGGCTCTAGCTTCTCGGAGATAGGAGATAGCCCCAGGAGGGCAAGGCTGCAAGGCTGCGCAGGCCCCCTGCAGCCCTGGGGAGAGGCCTGGGCAGGGGGCAGGGAGTGGTGGGCTATGGCCCCACGCACAGTCCTGGCCAGTGCCATCTCTAATGCTCCCCTTTAGTCACCTCTGGGGGCCTCATGCAGGTGGGGTCCTGGCTGATTGGGGCCTGAGTGGGTGGAGACCCTAGCCCTGCCTGGCGGGCCTGACCCAGCAACTATGTAGCCCGGTCCCCCACAGACAGCCCCTCATGCCTGCTGGGTACAAGACTTGGGCCGCCCCAGCCCCCATCCCCACCCTGGGTCTCAACAGAAGCCCACCCTGGCTTGGCCCTCCTTCCCTGGATTCCAGCTCCAGGCCACAATGGGACCTCCCAGGCCTGAGGGCCTTCTGGAGAATGGGCTGCTACCCCCATGGGCACCAGCCAGCTCAGCACACAGTGGGGTTGGTGCCTGGCCTCTGGACATAGTGAGCAGCCCAAAGCCAGGCCCAGAGCTGGCAACTCGTGGGTCTCGCTCAGGTGGCTCTCAGGGGGACGGCCAGCACACTCCAGGGACAGGGGGAGGACCGGCTGGCTGAAAGGCTGTCTGAGTGTGGGGCAGGGCAGGGCGCCCCATGCCCCTCCTGGGGGGCCACCGGGGAGTCCACCTGTTCACCTCTAGCACCCCTGCCTGACCCCCCAGCCCCGCCCTGGACGTGAGGACTGGGTGCCTGCCCCCTCCCCCAGCCTCTTAAGCCCCCACCCATCTCTGTACTGGGGAGGCCTCAAAGGTCCCATTTCCCAGGCCCCGTGGGGAGCCTGCTACAGGTCTTGGCTCCGCACAGGGCAGGCCTGGTACCCACTGCCCCCACCCATGCTGTGGTCCCTGGGTGACCAACGGAGGCTCAAGGCCAGACTCTCACGCTGCCAAAACCCCAGCCTCTGATCCCTGGGATGCCACCGTCAGGCCTATCCTCTCCCACTGGACCCCAGACAGGGAACCCTGTGCCCATCACAGTGGAGGAGAGGCTGGCCTTCTGGGTGCGTGGTGGTGGGCCTTGCATCCCGGACTCCCACTCCCTTAACTGCCAGACCAAGCCTGACTTCCCACAGAAAGCTCAGCTCGCTGAGTGGGCAGGGCCTGCTTAGGGGGAGGAGGGGACACCCCCACCTGGGCAGTCTGGGGTCTGGGAGGGGTGGGATCTTCTCAGACGAGGTCCTGCCCATCACCCTTCCCTATGGCTCCTCTGAGAGCCCCCCTGCCCCGCCCCAGAGCAGGACTGGTGGGCTCCTGGGGCAGGGATTGGAAGGTGACCCGGGGCAGGGGTGGGGCTGGTCTCTGCTGCTTCCAGGCCCAGCGCCAGGCTGAACACTGAGCCCCTCCATGGTCAGTGGGGCGACAGGAAAATGAGGGACCAAGGATGAGGGTTATATGGGTAGGTGGGGACATGTAGGGACACAGGTGATAGCCGGCTTGTAGAGTGTGAGGACAGGCAGATTGGGTGGGTGGGAGGATGGTGATGGGGGGTGGGTGGGGCATGGGTGAGCAGTTAGAGGGGAGGCAGAGGGTGTCAGGGGACAGACACAGAGATGTGGAGTGGATGGTGGGTGTATGGCCAGGTGGGCGGGAGGAGGTGGGAGGCAGACCAGTGGATGAGTTGAACCATGCCGTGGAGGTGGTAGGGAGAGCCCCTCACCTATTGGAAAAGCAGTGCGCTGCGGACACCACCCAGCAGGTGTGGACAAGACTCCCTGCACAGAAGCTGTCTCCGATATAGATGGCGGCCAGCCAGGGGTGGGAGCCAGGCAGAGAAGATGAACCACCGATGATGCGTGGCCGTAGGAAGGTCCTTTTCTTGTGCCTCTTGCCACAGGTCTGGCGCCCCACTGGGGCAGGCTCAGCCTGGCTCAGCAGGACCGCAGTGGTCAGAGATGGAATTCTGGCCAGGGATTCTGGGAGCACAAGTCACTGGGTCAACCTCCAGGGCCCCTTCTGCACACCCCCACCCAGAAGGGGCCCTGGCTGCCATCCTCAAGCCCCCAGGCGGTTCACCCGGCTTCTGCCCCACCCCAGGCAGCTCCTCTGGCAAAGGACCCAGGGCTCGGCCCCAGCTCTGCCCTCACAGGCACACGGTCTACTCTGAGCCCGGTTCCTCTTCTGTACAATGGGGAGAACGAGACCCAATCAATCACAAGGCTTTGTGGGAACGCAGGTGGTGTGGCATACCTGGCAGATGTTCCTGTCCCTCTCAGCAACCTGGGACCTCAGAGTCCCGGCTGGTCAGGTGGCCCAGGGGGCACCAGGGCCAGAGGGCTGGCTGGCCTCGTGGAGCTGGCCACTCACAGGGTCCAACTCCAGGGGTACCTGCTGGACCTCCCACCCCCATTACTCACCCCTAACCAGCACTTTCCTGCCTCTGGGAACCATCAGGCTGTGCTCAGGCTGGGTGGGAGCCCCCCAGAAGACCTGGTGACTGGCTAGCCTGCTCTGACCCCTGGTGCCAAGGCATTGCATGCCCTTGCATTAGCCCTGCCTCAGTGAGCCTGTTTCCTCATCTTTCAGATGGAGCAGTGGTCCTCCAAAGAGGGGAGGCCAGGCATGGATGGAGCAGGGAGGGCCCAGGGAGAAGTGCAGGGACCCCCATGGGAGTGGGGACAGCGCCGTCCCCTGATGCACACTTTGCGCACCGCAGGCGGCCAGGCGGCAGTACTCCCAGGAGAGCGCACTGTCCTTGACCACGTAGCACCAGGGCCTCTCGTCCTTGTCAGGGTTCCTGGAGCGCAGGGAGAGGAGGGTGGGCCGGGGTGGGGGGAAGGGGAGAACCCAGCGGGGCAGCACTCCTGATACCCGCCCCCCCAGCAGCGTTTCATTCGTTTTGCTGCAGATGGACATAGTGGCCTTGACCTCTGGCCCCAGGACAGACCCTGCCCACATTGGGTGAGGTGGCCTGGGGTAGGCCCAGCCAGTGCTGACCGGCAGTAGGCGTGGGGGCCCAGGCCGAGCAGGGCCGCGGCGCCCACCGAATCCACGTGCAGCTCCTGGTAGAGCAGGTCAGAGTTCCAGGCCAGACAGCTGAGCCCCGAGGCCGCCGTGCTGGCCACGCCTCGATACTCGGTGCCATTCCCCACGAAGCAGCGCTGGCTGGGCACTGTGGGCAGTGTGGTGCGCAGTGAGGCTGCGTCCAACACTGCGTCCACCTTGACACCGGCCCCAGGGCCCAGGGCCCAGAGGCTGACCCACTCACCAATGTTGCAGAGTCGCCCAGCGTGGCCCGGCGGGCAGGAGCACACGGTGGTCCCAGTGGCCACGATCAGGTGGCAGGTGCCCCCGTTCAGGCATGGACTGCTCAGGCAAGCTGGGGAGAGGGCTCAGAAGCTAGGCCTCAGGCTTTGAGGGTGTCAGCCGTAGGAGAGTGGGGTCGGGGCCTTTCAACCTGCTGCCTGTGGCTGGGGGACCCCAAGAAGCCCTCCCCTGGCCATGGCCTACCTGTGTGGCGGGTGCCCTCGCAGCGGATCTGGCCCCCAGCACACTCACACTGTTCCACTTGGCCCTGGCTCACTCGGGCCCAGCGATCGCCTGCCTCCAGGTACTCATAGCGTGTCTCATCAAAGCATTTTTCTGGGGGTCACAAGTGCCCTGTGTACCGCTGCACTGGGGCAGGTGTCTCCCGTGCCCCTGTTCCCAGGCCCCAGCCCGGCCCCAGGAGCCCCAGCTGCCCTGCTCACCTGTGTCGCAGTTCCTGCCTGTGAAGGCCATAGGGCAGGTGCAGTGGTAGGACCCGGGGTCCTGGGTGTGGGAGCATGAGCCCCCGTTGAGGCAGGGGCTAGAGGCACAGGAGTCCAGGACAGCTGGGGATATCCAGAAGGGGGCAGGTGTGAGAGAGCCCGGCCCACCGGCATGTCTCCCCCAAGTCCTGTCTGCTTGTCGAGGCCCTGCGGAGCCTCCATCAGACCTGCTGCCTTCAAGCTGCCCCTTCTGGTTTCCTTGGGGTGCATGTGTCCTAGGGAGGGGTACAGGCCTTCCTTCTCCTCCCAGCACCCCCTGCCCAGCACTCAGACCCTGGGCAAGCAGGCCTCTGGCTTGGTACCAGACACCCCGGAAGCCCTGTCCCCATCGGGGAGCACGGTTCCCTCCTGTGTTCCCTGGGACCCTCAGTAGGTAGAGCTGTCCACATCTCACTCTGCGGGCCCTCATCTCTGTCCAGGGCTCTTCCCATGCAGCTACAGGGCCCAGCCTGACCACCAGGGGGCGCCTTGGCCCCAGCAATGACCCAGGCAGCCCCGTGGCTCCAGGAGAGGGCAGGGTCCTGCCTGGGAGGGGGCCCCCAGGGCTGCAGTGTGTAGGGTCAACCCCAAAGTCCCCTCCTGCACTCCAAGCAGGGACCCCTGTCCCCTTGGCTCCCACTCCCATAAGTGCTCCCTTAGACTCGCTCCTGCCCCAGGCCCAGCTGGCTCCTAGCCTGGGCTCAATGCCCCCCAGCACACACCCCTCCCCCATCCAGCACATTCCCCCCCTCCCCCGAGCACCCACCTGGGCCCTCCCTGGACACCGGAGCCTGCACACAGTAGCCCCAGGCCCTGTCGCGGTCATAGTTGTGAGTGGTGGCACACCTGGGGGTGATGAATCAGGTGGGGCCCATACCAGAGACCTGCCCACCCGGCCCGACTCTCGCAGGGCACCTCGACTGCTGATGGCTCTGGAGCTCTGCCCTCGTCACGTCCACCCCCACATTCCCTGTAGTATACCAGGCTCAGGCTGGAGTAGGGAGGGCAGAGGGCAGGAGGGTCTCCAGGGTGGACAAGGGACCGTGGGGACCTGGAGGAGGGGAGGCCGATGGTCTGTGCTTGCGGGCCTTGCCCCAGCCCGGGACCCACCACTTCCTGTGGGCGCTTCCTTCTGAAGTGCAGGCGTGGAGCATGCGGCCGCCATAGCGGAAGGGGAACCTGCAGGGCTGCCCATCCACTGTGAGCACTGCAGGAGGGGTGAGAAGGGTCAAGGGGCTCCCACGCTGGGCACCTCTTGACCCCACATTGCACACCCCGCTCCCAGCAGCCGCCTGCGTTCCTCCCCACCCGCCCATCCAGGTGTAGCCCACCGCCTCCAGGAAGCTCTCCTGACCCACCTGGGTCCCCAGTGCTGCCGCTGGAGGGAGCTGCCCTGGGCAGGGGGGTGAGCCCCCTACCACGGGGTCCCTGTGCCTCTGGAGCACTCGTGGCTGGGGTCCTAGGGGTCACCGAGGTTACAGGGATCATGGGGGTCCCAGGGGTCACTGTGGCGTTAGGTTCTGGGGGTTCTGTAAGTTTCTAGGAGGAGCCAAGAGGGCTGTGATGTGACACCATCACATCAGGGTGGGACGGGCCCCCCCCTCATGCTCAGGCCCCACTGGCTGGGCTGGTCACAGTCCCCAGCCTCAGTTTCCATACCGGGGCCCATAGGTCTTAGAGTGGAAACCCAGGGGCCTCTAGCCACTGGCTGTCCCAAGGCCTCCTGCCGAGCCCACAGGGTTAGATAGGTTGGGCTGCGTGTCTGCCCAGGCTGGGGCACCCCTGCCTTCTAGCTCAAATCCTGGTGATCTGTTCTTAGGGTGGACGAGAGCAGCTGAGGCCCTCAGAGGTACCCCCGCCACCCAAACAATGGGACCTAAGAGCAGCCCAAAGGGAGGGGAGTGGCCCTCATGCCCCCGAGTGGGGGCCCAGGTCAGACCCCCAAGCCTCTTGTCCCCCAGGCCAGCACAGCACCCCCACCTCCCCACCAAAGGCCAGGAAGCTAGCTTTCACCATGTTGGGTCCCCCTCCTACTCCACAGCCCTCCCTGGCCCCGGGCCCCCACCCCAGAGTGGGCACAGGGAGCCCATGGTCACAGCGCCATGGGGTCAGTGCTCACCCCACCAGCCTGGGGCTGAGCCCCGTAAGGCACCAGCAGCAGCAGCAGGAGCAGGAGCAGGGCCATTCCCGGCAGGGGGCAAAGGCTGGGACCCCAGGCCCAGCGCCCCATGGCTCCTCCTGGGCTGGCGTGAGGGGGCAGCAGGAGGCCAGAACAGCCACCAGGGCAGGGGGAGGTCAAGGCCGCCTGGAAATGATTAACTCTGGCCGCCTCCAGTGCCGGGCCCACATGTCCCCATGTCTGCTGCCCAGCTCACCCCGCCTGGTCCAGGTGTCTCCCTCTGGCATCAGCCACACGGGCCTTGGACCTGACAACATCCTCAGGTCTCATCTTAGAAGCCATCTCCAGGAAGTCTCCCAGGACACACAGCCAGTGGGGGCTTGGACTCCTGGCCCCAGCTTCCGGCCCCCACCTCTCCACAGGGCTGGCCACTATCTCTCTGTGAACTATTGGTAACCTGAGTGGCTAAGAATGCTGAGCCTCCTAGGCCTGGAAGGTGGGTGCTAGCCCCATAGCCAGAAAAGGCCAGGCACAGGGGAGGGTGTGCTTTCCCTGCTGCTCCCAGGATAA
Source organism: Vulpes vulpes (assembly GCF_048418805.1). Classification (NCBI taxonomy): domain Eukaryota; kingdom Metazoa; phylum Chordata; class Mammalia; order Carnivora; family Canidae; genus Vulpes; species Vulpes vulpes. Next base: position 109,004,673 of record NC_132793.1, read on the forward strand.
GCCTGGGGTGGGCACCCTCATGGGCGTACAGCTGGGGAGGTGGGCAGTACCAGAGCTGCCAGTCCACCTGCCCTAAGTCAGCAGGTTGCCCAGGAATGTCCCCTCCTCCCTGGGAGGACTCCCTTGGGCATCTCCTCCAGGACGCCTCCCCCCCCCCGGACCCCCTCAGCCCTGGGCATCCCCCCTCACAGCTTGGACAACCTCTGTCCAGGGCTGCCCACGCTCCACCCTGAGCCCTGGCCGGGACCCGCTGTCTCTGGGTAGCTCTGGTCCCCAGAAGAGCCCCAGCCAGGCACCCAGGCACCCAGGCCCACCAAGGGCCACAGAAACCTGGCTTAGAGTCCTGCCCAGGTCTGCATGCTCTTTCCATCTGTGACCTGGAGTCAGGACACAATTACAGTAGGCCCACCCCCAACTCCACGGGTCCCGGAATGCATGATTGGGGGCTGCGGGCAGAGCTGCCAGGGTTCCCCATGAATTAGCTCAGCTGTCCACAGGCTGGCCCTCACTTTGGTCAAGGGATCAGCCTGGCTCTGCAGCTACCTCACTGCACACCCCATCCCCAACACCACTCTCTCTCTAGGCCCTTGTTTTGCCATCTGTGCAAAAGAAAGGAGAATGGAAACTGGGGCCACCTAGCTTGGTCCGTGGTGGGTGCAGGGTTGGGGAGGGGCCTGAGCATCAAGTGTGGTATGGGGGACACCATGGGTGCAGGTAGGGGAGCATGGTGGGTGCCAGGAGACACGATGGGTCCTGGGTGCAGTAGGTGATGGGTGCCCCCCTTCCAACACCTCCCAAGGCCCCACCCAAAGCACTGCTCACTGGGGGTGGCTCCCTAGAAGCATCTGGAACCACTTCAGTGGCCTGGCCCAGTACTTGCAGGTTAGGCCCCTCCCAGCACGGGGTCCCTCAGCGCTCAGCTACTCGATGTTGGGGTTCTGCTCATCAGCCCTGACAGGAGGCTGACCAGACCTGCTCCACCGATAGCACACGGTGGCCCTGCCCCACAGCATGGCCTGACATGCCCCCTCTTGCCGAGGCTGCGGCCATTCTGTGATCACACTAATTGCAGCCTCGGGGCCCAACCCCGCCCAGGCCCTGCTGCACCCCATCCCCCACATGAGGCAGAGCACAGGGTCCCCACTGCCCCCAGAACCCAGACAGGAGAGCACAGGGAGCCGCGCGGCCGGGGACTCCCAGCCGAACCCTGCCCTCACGGGCGGCCACCCCCAAAAGGGGACCCTGCCCTGACTTGTCAGGCATGCCACAAAGCGGATGTGACCAGGGGCCTTGATCGAGAAGGGTCACTTCCTCTCACCCTCCAGGGCACCATGGCTGTGAGCCCTGTTAGGTTGGCTTCCTTCTCTGCCCACGCTGACCTCAGCCATCATCTCCTCGACCCCTCTCCTTGATACATGGGCCAAAATAATGGCTTCCCGAGGGCAGGGTCTCTGACCCCAGCACCCAGCACGAGGCTGACACTCGGGGGGGTCCCCAAAGTTGATTTATTGAGGGAAGGCTAGAGGCCGAGGGGCAGCAGGGCAGGGTCTGAGGAGCCCTCTGAGCCAGCCATGGCGAGCGTCCAAGGCTAGGCCACTCTGCCCTCGCCTAGTTTGGCTCCCAAAGGCGTGGTGGCCAATATGGCCCCTCCAAGGCCCTCAAGGTGATATGGGGCTGTCCCCACGATATCACAGGCCTCCACACGTGTCCAGGTGAGGCAGCTCAGATGCAGCGGCAGGAGGGACAGCCAGTGGGGATGGGGCTTCAGGCGGCCTCAGACGAAGGTTGCATGGTGCGGGCTGGCCTTGAGCTTGGTAGGCCCAGCTGGGATGGGGCTCAGGCTGGGGAGCTCTGATGTCAGGGGCCCACTGGCCTGTGACCTCTGGGGACCTGTCCGCACCCTGGGAATGCTGCTGACTTGCCCGGGTGCCAAGCCAGCCACACGGTCCACGTCGATGATGGTGTTGACTGGGAGGCCTTGGCTGCCTCTGGCCCCGCCTCCTGTCCAAAGGAGAAGAAAGAGACTGTCACCTGTCTGCCCTGCCCTGGGCTCTGGAGCCCTCCAAGCACCCAGGGCAGGAGACCACATCCCACCCTCATCACTCAGACACAAGTGATCTCTGTCCTTGGGTGCCCTGGGCCTGGGGGAGAGTGCCCGACCTCAAGCCTCCGGGTTGGCAAGCCCCCAGACCTTCCTGGGCCCCACCACCACCCAGAACAGCAGAGTGCTCTCAGCAGGTGGGCTGCACAAGGCAAGCAAGGCCCAGCCAAGGGGGCTTTGGGCAGGAGTCACAGAGGTTGGTGTAGGGTGACAGAAGGTGGGGGCCCTGGGTAGGGTCACCCATGCCCCTCAGAGCCCCCACACAGTGGAAGCCACAGGCTCAGGAACAGAGCTCAGCTACCTGCTGACCCACCCTATCCCAAGCTAGTATGGCCCCTGGTTCCTCCTGGTGGGGCTAGGCCAAGGGGTCCTCAGAGAGGTAGTAAGTGGGATGGGGTCCTTGGCCACGCCAGTAGACTGCAGGGGAGGTACCTGTGCCTAGGCTGGTGGGGGTGGTCCTGGGGGGTGGGTGCTGGGCCCTCGGAAAGATCTCTCCTGGGGCACTCCAGACCTCCACTTACAGGCCTCAGTGGGCACAGGCCCCAGCCTGGCTTCTGGCTACCCTTCCCAGCCCTGGCTACCTGCTTGTCCTCCTGACTGTTGCCTCAGGGCTATGCCTTCACCCTCACAAACTCCTGAGTCAGGCACCCCCCGACACCTTCCCTTCCCATCATGCACACCTTGGGCCAAGTGCCCCTTCCCTCCACCCCAGCCACACTGCCTGCCCCTCTCACAGGCCATTCAGTAGTCAGCTGGGCATCTGGCTCCAAGTTCCATACCCGCCCCCCCTGCAGCCCCCTGGCCCAGAGGCCCTGGGCTGCCTGAAACTGTCTTGGAAGCTTCTAGACCCTGGGGAGGGCCATTGCCATCGTGTCTCCCAGCAGGGCCCATGTTGGGCAGAAATGTGTCTTCCAGATGGAGTGTCCAGGGACCAGCTCAGGGTGGGCATGGTGTGCACTCGGCCCTCTCCCTGAACTCCCTGGCTCCCTAGAGTGGGCAGGAGCCCTGTCCTATTTGTAGGCCCATGGCCCACAGTGGACAGGCTGGAGGAGGAGTGCAGCCCTAGGGACACTGGGTCCTGCCCAATGACAACCTGTCCCTAGGCCTCAGTTTCCCCAGCCTTGCTGGTGGAGGGGAAGACTGCTTCCTCCCTGGTTTCAAGACCTATAAGAAGTGGGGGTGACCATGGAGGTAAGGAGTCTGGGCTGCTCCATGGCCCCAAAAGTGCCCCAACTCCACCACACCCCACGCCTCTGAAGGTGCCTCTACACGGCCTCCCCAGGCCAGTCTGGGCCTGCAGGCAGAGACAAGCACCCTGTCCGACAGTGGCCAGCCGACCTCTCAGCAGCCAGTCAAGGAGGTGGAAGGGTACCTGGCCTGCAGCAGGGCTGCTCAGGGCCTGACCCATCCAGGCAGGTCCACGGGTGGTGGAGCCATGTTGGGGATGGGGTCCAGGAAAGGCTGCCCTCCCGAGGTCCACATGGCATGGCCCTTCAGGCATATTGACGGCCGTCCTGCCAGGGCATACTGGGATCCACCCTGTCCCCCATGCATCACTGGGTCCCCACAGTCCCAAATGCCAGGCTGCAGGGCCCAGACATGGATGGGGTAGGGTTAGGCCTCGCCTGGGACACAGATGTGCAGAGAGGCAGGGATTTGCCCTCTTAACCTCTGTCCCCGTTTGGGGCACCTGCCTGGAGCACTGAAGGGCCAGTGACCCCACACAGGTTCCAGAGCCCAGGCTTCTCCCATCCAGCTCCACAAGGACCCCTGGGAAGACAGGGAGCTGAAGGGGGCACTCAGGCCTTGGCCACGGGTCCCCTGGCTCCCAGGGGCTAAGGGGGCTCAGGATGGGGAGGAATGACTGCTTCTGAGGACAGGGTAGAGGGTCAGTCCATGGGCCAAGGATGTGAGCAACACAGGGAGGGTGGCTGCAGTCTGGGACCTTCCTGCCTGCCCTGTTCAGACTCGCTCTCCTGAATCAGTGGCAGCCCCAGACCTGTGACTCAGTGGCAGGACCCAGCCCTGTGCAACAGGCATGTGTCACAGCCCCTGGGCCAGGGCCCGCCCCAGAGAGGCCGCCAGCCCAGCCTTCCGAAGCACTCATCAGCACTTCCCCAGCAGGGCTCCAGGGGCGGCCACTTCCCAAGGGAGCCTGGTTCTGCTCTACATGGTTCACTTAGGGTAAGGCTCGTTAAGGTCCTGTCTCAGGTCCCTAAAACACTCACATGCTATCCTGCCCAGTTGGGCTGCTCTGCTGGACCTTCCTTTTCCTGGGGCACCACAGACCCTGCCCCTTGGCTGGCCCTCTCCGAACATGAGCATGACTGTGCTGGGGCTTTCACTGCAATCTGGAACCCAGGGAGCTCCTCCTGCTCCTTGCCAGCTGTCTGTGGTCCATCCATCCCTGGGCTACCCCTGCATCTGGCCACTAGCATTCTCTGAGCCAACTGCCAGGTCTGTTCTGGTCATTAAGGGAGAATGGGATGGCAGAGCCAGGACCCCCCTGTCAGGGACAGCACAGTACAGGGCTACACTGGGGGGACCAGGTCCCGGGGCATGGCCTGACCCCTTGACCATCTCCAAGCTCTCTTTCAGGATCAACTCCAGCTGCCTGTCCCATGGCCCTTCCTGACCAAGAGGAACCCTCCCTGTCATCCAGCTGCTTCGCTGTGACTTATCCTTCATGCTCTGGACTATCTGTGAGGCCAAATCCTGGGTGTCCTTTCAGGCCATCCCGACATCTCTGTGAAGCCTCTGGCTGCCCTTGGGAAGCTCCTACAGCACAAGGAGGTGTATGTACCGCTGAACTAGAAAATTGGGGAAGAGGGGTGGGGACCAGGGACAGGGACCCCAGAGTCTGCCCTTGGCCCCTGGCCCTTCCAAGGCCCTTCCTGACCCTGGGTACCCCATTCTGCATGCTTTCACAGAGGCTGCTTGGGTCCCCATGGGAAAGAACAGGGACAGCCCCAATCCAAGCCTTGGCTCCAGTCCATCAAATGTACAAGGGAGCTCTCCACTTGGATCCCCAGACCCACTGGGCTATGTCTGGACATGGCAGGGGGTGGAGGGGTTGTTTACTGGATTAAAACCCTTCATTAGTAAATCTGTACTGAGCACCTACTAGTGCCAGGACTACAGCAAAGGGCAGTATGCAGTGAGGGCAGGGGATGTCTTCAGGGAGAATGGGGACCAGGCAATCTCAGGGCCACTCCAGGTGCAGGCATGGATGTGGGGGAGGAGCCACAGGCAGGAGCCCCAGTGCTGGGGTCCAGAACAGCAGGGGACAACAAAGGTGGGGCTGGGTCACGCTGTGGGCCAGTGAGCCTCAGAAGTCAGGTAGAGCAGGGACAGTGGGCAGCATACACAGAAAAGGTCGGGCACGGAGCGTGGCTGTGTAGGAGACACAGGCTGCAGACCTCAGCAGCTGGGAGGATGGGGTCTGGGGAGGGGGCCGGGCCAGCCCCGGGAAGCCTGTGGAGGCTCCCAGCCAGGCATCTAATGGGAGAAGGTCTGCTCAGGTCTATTCCAGCAGAGCCGGGCCAGGGTGCCAGAACATGCGCTGTGGGCAAGAGGGCTCCCATCGAGGCCCCTGACACCTATGTGTCCCTGAAAAAGCCAGCCACCTGTGTGTGTGCTATGGTTGGTACTGGGTAGGACTGGGTTGTCTCACCCAAGAAGGTAGATGTATGCTCGGGGTGGGGACACCTCGGCCACCTAGATGGATTGGCCAGGCATCTGCTGGAGAGAGAGGACACCTGAAAGGATGAGTGAAGATGTGGGGAAGGACAAGGGAGTAGGAGGTGGGGCCTGGGTTGGGGACACCTGCGTGGCTGGCCCTGGAGGCCTCTCTATGGCTATGGTCCTGGCTTCCCCATTAACTGGGGCCGAGCAGGACACGCCAGGGCTGTGGCCGGGGGCAGTGGGGAAAAGGGAGGGTGGGGATGGGGATGGGGGCTGACCACTGAGCAGCTGGGTGCAGATGGGCTTCCAGAATTGCAGCCACACTGGGGGTGTGCGGTCTGGCTACCTTCACTGCCAAGGTCAAGGCTGTGGCTCCTCCAAGGGCTCGTGGCCTCTGCTTAAGGCTCCAGTTCCATTCCCATGGAAGCCACAGCACTAGGCCATAGCAACCCCCACTGGGTGGGCTATGTGTGAGGGGCCACGGGCTACACATGTCAGCTAGGAAGCCATCTGTGGGTTCCCAAGAGCCGCCACTCTGGAAACTGGGTGTGGCTTTGGGGCATAGTTGGATGAGGTCTCCAAGAGGGGAAAACTTCTGCCCTAGCCAGTGAGCAGCATCCCCTTGCATCTGAGCCCCCCCAGACCCTAGGCTGGAACAGCTCTGTGGGGATTCCTTCTAGGGAGCGGTGCTGGCAGCTGTGCCCATGTGGCCCCCAAGGGGCCCCACAGTTGCTAAGGGCAGCTGGTTGGTGGGGTCCCCAGGAGCCTGGCCTCCTGAAAGGGCTAGGAGCAGCTCAACCAGGGACCCTGACCCACACCCACAACGCCAGCGTGGCCAGACCAGTGAGGAAGAAAGCCTGGCTCTTCCCAAGCCTGCCTGGAGCCTGGTGAGGGGTGGGGGCATGGGGCTCTCCTGGCCCTCTTTGGCCCATCCATCGCTCGGACAGAGGGGCAGTTGAGATTTCTTTGAACCCTGCCTTTGGGGAAGGGCTCCATGTGACCCCTTGCAAAGACCTCTCCGAATCCCACATGGTCAAGCCCTATATCCTGGGGTTCCTAGCCACTGACTCTTTACTCACAAGTGGAGCCCAGCCTCAGGTCTGACACCAAGCAAATGTTGGGCTGGGCTGAGGTAGGAGCTGCTGGGGCCACCAGTCAGCAGTGAATGTGACCCCTTCTGCTGCTCTGGACACGTTCATCAAACATTCAACGCAACAGATGTGTTCTGCTCACTAGGAAGCCAGTGCTCTATAGGGCATAATTCTTACACCCTCTCTGAGTACGTGGACGTAGGCATCTTCTCACACAGTAGAGAGACCAGCACCACGCTGGGCATGGGCCATGTGCAGCCCACACTCGTAATTGGACTCTTGTTCTGCTGGGACCTGAGGACACGTACCTCCCCAGCTGGTCCTTCCCAGGACAGGAAATGCCAAAGGGCGCCCATGAACTCCCGGCGTGTCTTTGGAAGCCAAAGAGATAACGATGGAGAAAACAGGTGGCAATTAGGATCAGAGCAACCACAGGATTCATTTTAAGAGTGTACCTATGTATGGAAGGGGCTCTTTGCACTGGAGTCACTTCTTGGTCCACAAATCCTTTTGAAAACCTCTATCCTCTGGCCCTGAGGTTGCTGATGAGCCTCTTTGTACATGGACACTGGGGGTGGCAGACTAGTGTGAGTGAGCAGTGTGATCCTCGGGAAGACACCCCTGTCACCTGGGGGCTGTCCGGTGGTAGCCGCCCAACTGGCTGCATGGCCTGGATGTGACCATGAGCTGCAGAGCCCGAAGCCCAGGGATATCAGTTCACCGTGTTCCCTACCCTGAACTGATCCCCAGTGGCCGCCATGTAGCTAAGAAATATTTCACGGCAACTGCTAGAATCAATGAGGGTAACTTTGGGGGAGACCTGCCTTCTAAACCCTGAGAAATAAAATTCAGTGCTAGGTACAGATGTGCTCCAGCCTCAGGGGTGTGAAAGATGTTCTTCCCTCGCTTGATGGAGGAATCTCAGGGGTGGGTTCCCTTTCATTGCAATGTGGAGGTGTCCGACACATTATGGGGCCAGTGATTCTCCCACACAGAGAACCACAAAGACCCCGCCAGAGGCCTCAGGCTGCCAGCCCTCGCCGAGTTGGGTCATGGTGTGTTGCGCAGAAGGACACTCAAGACCGAGGCCCTTCCCATCAAACAAGCTTGTCAGCTCCAGGAAGATGGGGGATGGGGGTGGGGGTCAGAGCCTATGGCCAGAGCCCCTCCCTCTCAGGACAGCAGAGAGCCAGGGGCCTGGGGCGCTTGGGCTGACCATGGGACCAGTCTGGCCAGGAGGAGCCTGCCAGGGTGCAGGGAAGACCTACGCTCCTGCACAGCTGGTGCCAGCTGCCCTCCACGCTGACAGGCCAGAGACACCAGCATGCAGCAGGTGCGACATCCCCAAGGCACAAGCCTGGGTGCACTTCCCAGGCTGATGGTCATTCTGTGGGAAAACAGCCCCCAGGGGGTGAACCACATGGGCCAGACAGCCCGGTACAGCCCCACTCAGGGCTGCCAGCCCCGAGGGCTCCAGGTTTGGAGGAACCAGCTGCTGATCTCAGCCAGGCAGCCTTACTGACCACCACCTGACACCCAGAGTCTTCTCCCCTGGAGGTGACGGCACACAGGGGAGGCCTGACCACCAAGGCCATCGGTGTTCTCAGGGAGAGGAGGCCCCTTACCCATTAGGCCTCCATGTGGCCCAAGCAGGGTGCTGCATCTTCCCGTTCCTGTCCCAGGGTGGCCTCCCAGGGTCATTCAAGCCACCCCCTCACATCGCTCCCCATTACACAGCTGTGTGTGGGTACATGGCAAGTGCTCAAGAGTATCTCTTGAGTGAATGGCACATCTTTGAAAGCCACTATACTAAGGCAGACCCATTGAAAGTAGAAAGAAATTTTCAAAAGAAAAAGAAGAGAGCTTTAAACCAGTCCGATGACAAGATCCAGAGTTTATTACTCTTGGAAGCACACAGACTCAGAACACAGGTGGACCTGCGTACAGGTGTCTACAAAGAGCAGAAAGGGAAAGTCAGCCACAGCGCAGACGTGCAAAAGCGCGACACACGGGAAGACCACGGCTTCTCCCGGTTTGAGTCCGTGTGCAGTCTCAGTGGGAAGGCACCAGGGAAGCCCGCCCACATGGCATGTGTGCTCCAAAGTGCCCAGCTATGTACATATGTACAGAACACATAGCAGCGACGGCTTCCCTGGCCCCCCGATCCTGGGGTGTACTCAGACTGCCATTGGCACCTTGGGCGGGGGCCTGAGCAAAGGTAGGCATTCATGTCATCCCTGACAGCAGACCACATGTCTGGTGGTCAGTGTCCGCGCATCACAGAGCACACAGAGGAGAAAGGATAGCCACCAGCGGCCTACCAAAGTGTCCACTGAAAAGGCTCCTTGTCTACGGCACAGGGACGGGACAGGGATGGGGGACAGGGGTGGGGACACAGGCACACATGTCGTGACACTGGTTCAGAGCAGGGCAGAACTACTCCTGGAAGGCCAGGAGCCTTGCTTCCACCTGTGGCATCTGCGGCTCTTGGGCAGCTGGACCGTTCAGCCCCATTCCTATTAACCCGAGCATCTGTCTGGAGGAACGCCCAGGCCTACTCCAGGCCAGGGAACCCCAGGACTCCCTCTGGCTCCCTGGGAACCGAGCCACGGCCCAGCCCACATGGAACCAGACGCACCTGCAGTCTACTGGAATGGGGCCGGCGTGTGCAGCCCTCCCTCCCTATAGTGGACCCGGGGCCAGAGAGCACACTCGCTCTCTTCCAAACACATGGGACTTTACCAGTTGCTCAAGACAAATGCTATTTTTTTCAGTCTTGAGACTACAACACTAAAAATGCTAGCTATCCAAGTTTTAAGAATAGCACATACATCTTCAGAAATTCCCCAGGCCTGGCTGGGAGGCCTCAGTGGACCCAGGAGGGAGGAAGAGGCTGGCAGGGGAGTGCCACTGTCTATGCAGGGGTGGACACCACCCACGTGCACCAGCCTTCCCAGAGCATTGCATGGCCTGAGCCCCTCTGTGACCTGTCCTGGCCACACGCAGAGGTGCTCCTTTCAGAAAAGGCAGAGGGGGCCCACAGTGAATAGGACACCAGAGGTCACGTTGGAACCTTGACAGAGTGATTATTATAGGTAGAGGGGGACTTACCATAGCTGTTTCTTTTTTTTATTGGAAACTGAGTGGATAACACCGGGTGGACAGTGGAGTAGCAGAGAGTCAAAGGTGTGCAGGGGGGTCAAAGCCGGAGGTACCTGGTCTCGGAGGTCCGGCCGAGTCCTGCGGGGTGGGGGTTGGCGGCAGTAAAGTGCTGTTGGGGCTGCTCATGTCCCCCTCCCCCGTGAGCGTCAGGTCGGCCACGTGTTCGCCCTCCAGGGTCTGGACACCCCCGGCCTCAGCTTCCTGTGTTGGGGGCGAGGGGGTCAGGGGGGCGCTGAACGGGGTGCTGTCGGCCGAGCTGGGGCTTGTTGCCGGGCTTTCGCGGAAGTCTTGGCCGGGCCCCCATGCCTCTTGGGGCTGGGGAGCCTTCTCCTTGCCATTGCCCGTCAAGCTCCTCTTGCCAAAGCTCTTGGCCGCGCTTGGTGAGGAAAGGGCAAGCTCCATGGGGCCGGGAGGTAAGCGCAGAAACTCGGGTAGCACCAGGTCCTCCTTCCTCAGCAACCCGCGCTGGTCGTCTGCTCTGTTGCTCTGAGCTTTGGAAATGAGCTCAAAAAACTCTAGTGGAAAAAACCCCACAGAGTCTTAGAGAGTTTCCCACCTAGGCCAACACAGCAAAAAGTTCACCATCTGGAAAGCTCATCCCACTGCCCTGAAGCTACAGGCTGCGGGGCCCCAGGTGCTCATACCTGGCACCCTCTCTACCCTCAGGGCTGCAGGGAAGGCCCTGCCCTGTGAAGTCCTAGGAAGCCCAGACTCGAATAGACCAGAACCCTTGCCTGGACATGGTTGTGTGGGGATGGTTCGAGAAGCGTGTTCGTGGGCCGTACTCTGGCCCGGGGTTTCTGATTACACTTGGCAGCCCTCTGCTGGAGTCCTGGCTCCCTTCTGATGGTTACAGGGAAGCTAACTGAGGCACAAGGGAGCCCGCAGTACTTACTCCAAGAGGGCAGCGGGTGAACACAGCGCCTCGCAGGGTCAGTGCCCCTGGCTAAGTGTGGTGCTGGTAGGGCCCCCCGCCCTCTCGCTGGCTCCCCCAGACCTCCTGTCTCCTTACCTGGGCTGACCAGCAGCCATAACTGCAGTTCACTGTTCAAAGCAGGAGTCTAAGCTGAGCTTTCTCTAGCATTTAAATTACACTTTTGGTGTTTGAAGGATGACAAGGACTTTAAAACCTCAAATCTTGTGACTCACTTCTGCCTCCATGGTGGCCAGCAATGGCCAGGGGAGGGGGTGAATAGGAAGGCCTCACAGGGAGCTAGCTGTGGGCCCGGCTGCCTGGGGAGCACTCCTTGCATCAAAAATTCAGGTCATGCTAACAGCTGTTAGTTTTGATTCTGCTCTTAGAAGCTTTCAGAAAAAAAAGAAGTTTCTGTAAGAGATCACCTCTCTGGGGGTCTCTCGGGCCACCCTGCCTCTCCCCTGCAGGTCCAGGAATAAATCTGCCTCAGGGCCCCCGCCCTGCTGGTGAGGACCCTGATATGGGCCCCCTGACACTAACTGAGCTTTATGTGAGCCAGGGAGAGGGGGCATGGGCAGACCCTGGGGGCTGCTTGCTGCCCATCTCGAGGGCACTCCCGGCCTGGCCTGCAAGGGGCCCAATGCTCAGTCTGACAACTGAGAGGAGCGGCACAGACAGCTGCAGGCTGACCCAGGGGTAAGGGGCATGCTTGGTGTGACAGGGATTGCATCCTTCTGATGTCAACGGCTCAAAGAAAGTCCTAATGATCGCTCTGGAAAACTGACATCGCATTCACTAGAAAACGCGGAAGTTGTAAAAAGTACACATACCCTCTGCTTCGTCCAAATTAATTTTCTGATATTTTTTTTTCCCAATCTTTGCAATAGATTCTTCTCTCTTTGAAAGCCGGGGATCCCTAGCATTTTTTCCATTTTCTCCTTTTATTTTAATAGAATTAGACTTGCCTAGCGTTCTCTCCTCTCCCTGCATTAGAAGGAAAGTCAAAGTTCTGCTTACATGTCAGACACATGACAACACACAATCCATCAGTTAGAGACAAAAAGGACCTTTGAAATACAGATCACATTGACACAGACGTCCTGTGCCTTGCGGAAAAAATCACAGTGACACAAGTTACAAGAATAAGAACGTGTAAGGCACAACCACCCCCAACACAGCAAACGGGAAGCCAGCAGTTCATGGTTAGAGGGAGCCAGGCATCAGAAGGGGGGACAGGGTGTGGGCTGGCTCTGAGCAGACAGCCAGTGGGCACTCCGGGTGACAGAGGAGCGTGGGGGTCCCAGCCCACCCCGGCACTGCACCAGTCAGCGGCAAGGAAACTGTGCAGAGGGAGCAGAGGGGAATTACCGTAGCCGAGTGATTTCTGGAACTGGAATTTACAGCTATATTCTGTTTGGCTGGTGCACTTTTCTGTTTATCTGTGGATCCTAAACATAATGAAATACGCTTTGTAATGACAGTAAATCGAACATTCAGACATAACCACATTTATATTGTTTTTGAGAGAAAACTGTAGAGAAGCCCAAATATTAGAAATCTTGTATTAGATATCTTGTATTAGATATGCACATACAGCCCAGAGCCCTGGTGCAGGACAAGAAGACAAAAGATCGCCCTCCCCCAGCTGCTGCATCTGGGGCAGGAGACGCTGTGTGGAGCGGTGCAAGAGGCATGCCGGTCCTACACCGCAGTTATGGGGACTTTCTGGAGGCATGGCAAAAGAAAAGCTCATTTCAGATTCTATCTGGCAAGAATATTCTTTAGAAAGCAGAAGAGTCTCAGACTTAGGATATATGTTTTCAAATACGACTGTTGCTCCAAGTCAGGGCTGCAGACTAGCCTCTGCCGACACCAGCCATACAAAGACCACATGTCCAGGCCAGAACCAACAAGAAGAATAACAGCACTCTTGCCTATACACAGCTTTACAAACACACTGAAGTACCTGCCTGAGGTGCCATACTCAGACTCACCTGTGCACAAACAGGCCAGAGGGAAGCCATGCCCTGCTCGGGCCACTCACCCTGCCGGGCCCAGTTACCAGGTCCCAGAAAGAGAGCACAGCATTCTATTTTTTTAAAAGATTTTATTTATTTATTCATGAGAGAGAGAGAGAGAGAGAGAGAGAGAGAGAGGCAGAGACACAGGCAGAGGGAGAAGCAGGCTCCATGCAGAGAGCCTGATGGGGGACTCGATCCCGGGTCTCCAGGATCACGCCCTGGGCTGAAGGTGGCACTAAACCACTGAGCCACCGGGGCTGCCCAAAAGCATTCTAGAACCAAGGGTGGGCCCAGGAAGACTTCTCCTCTGCAACAGGGGGGCAGAGGGGCAGGGACTGGAACCCTGAAGGCATCCACCGGGACAGAGAGAAGTGAGCCCAGCTATGCTGAGGAGCAGAGACAGTCCTTGCTGGGTGGAAGGCCAGGAAAGGGAAGAAACAGCCCAAAGCTGCACCCAGCCGTTCTTTACAAAGTTATCTCCTGGCCAGGGTACTCAGTAGGTGGTTCCAGAAAGCCCTCTCCAGAGGACCCACTTCCTACTGCCCTCCACCTAGAAGGGGGTGGGGTGTTCTGAGGAGGAGCATGGGCTCTCAAGGCATCAGAGTGAAGCGTGGGGGACTGACTGCTGGCCCCAAGGTTGGGCACCTGGCAGTGGGCACCTCAGAGTCCCCAGGGCAGGTCTGTCATGGCAGAGGCAGCAGGATGGAAAAGGCTCTGTAAACCTCCCAATTTTCCCCACACGAAGTAGTGGGGATGTGCCGGCACCCAGTCCACTGCCTCCTCTACTGCAGGGCCTGTGTCCCTTATGTAGGACATCCTGAGGCCCCTCAGAAGGGATCACTCTCTGGCCAAAGCCCTGGACACAGGGAGTGTTGGAACCTCAGAGCAATCCTACCCTGGGGGGAGGGGGGTGTCCAGCAGGCCCATCGTCCCTTGTTACAGCTGAGAGGACACTGGCCCCCTTGTCAGCAGGCATGTGGCTCCTGGAGCGAGGCCCCTGAGCTCTTGGTCCTGCTGCCTCCTGCCCACAGTCAGGCCTGGATCAGGCTGGGCCCCTCAGACACCCAGCTGGGGTTGAGTTATGCCATGGCAGGGGCTCGCCAGGCCCCATAAGACCCTAAATGAAACCAGGGGGTTAGCAGGGCTGGGGGCTTCCAGGAGGCAGAACAAAACGGACCCCAGCAGGCCAGGGCGACCAGTGGAAGCCTCAGGGCCTCACTCACCTTTTACCCTGGAAGGCTCCTTCTCCTCCAAGATGACCCTCTGCCCATCCAGACTTGATATGGGGGCGCCAAGGTCCAGGGGCTCCTTCTCTCCACTCTAGAGACAGAGATGGTACATTGAGTAACTCAGTGCTCTTGTCACTCGGCCGGCTGGCCGAGCAGATTTGCAAATGACAGGAATATTGAAGGGGTTTCTAGTGCTGTGTTTCTCATTCTGGTTTCCCTGGACCAAAACCGCATCTCAACTATCACCCAGAGCCTGCTGGGAGTGATCAAGATATAGACAGACAACAGGACTCCCCTCGAGTGAAGCTCTCCCCCACAGGGCCTCAGCATGGCCTCTGGTTCCACATGCTCCCATCTGCAGAGCATCAGAGGCAAGCAGGCCTCTATGAGCTTGCTTGTCTGTGCAGGGAGCATAGCCACGCTCCCCCCACAAGACACTCACCAGCCTGGCCACCAGCTCGTTCAGCTGCAGGCCATACTTGGCTACCACGGGCCGCAGTACTTCTGTGACGGGCTTGGTCGGCTTGGCCTTCAGTCCCACTGACCGGTTAATTGGAACTAGATCCAGCCTGGTTGGAGGGGGAGAGACATATTTGCTGCAAATATAAACTTAGCTATTCCTCCCTGTGGGCACAACCATATAGTACCACGGGCCACCCTTGGCACCATGGGGTCAGCAGGTCAGTGCCAGGCTGTGGCTGTGGAACAGCTTCGGCACCAGAAGGAAGCCACAGGGGGCTTTGCTAAGGTTCCTGGTGGGCCATCACACGCAGCAGATGGGCCGCTCCTGGCAGATGGCCAGCACTCTGTCATCCCGCCTGTGCATCCCAGAGTGCGGCCCTATGGTGGCCACGACACAGGACAGCAAGTGATCCCCTGGCCCCATGGGTTCCTGGGGCCTCCCTGTGGCCGCTGCCACCCCCCAGCTCATGAAGGGGGCACCAGCTTTCTTTTCCCTGCCCAGGCTGCAGGGCTCATGGGGACATCCCCAGACACCTCACTACACAGCCGTGGCAGTTTTCATACCGAAACAAAGTCCGCTTTTCTAGCCGCAGGTCCCGAGATTCCAAGATGCTACTGTCTTGATGCAGCACCAGAGGCTTTGCAACCCATGAAGAAAATAGAGACTGACATCAGAAGGCAGATGAGATCCCTGAAGTGCTCCCCAACCGCTGTGGGATGCACAGCTCCACCAAGCAAAGGAGCAGCTTCAGAAACAGCCACCCAGAGGAGGCCGCGCTGCAGACAAGCTAACATTAGCGTACTGAGAGCCCCTTGCACGGGCTCTTGGGCTCTCAGGGTCGGCCTCCAGTGGCAGAGCACAGTCAGCCTGAGGGCCTGCTCCAGGCAACAGACTCAGGTGACTGGGCAGGTTTAGTTCACAAGACAAACAGACCCGCCATCCCACCACCCCAGCCCAGGTGCAGGATCCCCCATGGGAAGGGCAGCCCCGTACCTTGTCCCCGCCCACCAGGAAGAGGTCTACAGCAGCCCCGTTGATGCCATGTCGCTCGCAGAGCCCAGCCAGGACCTCCTTGATGGATAAGCCTGCCTTGACGACCACCATGCAGGACGTCCCATCGGGGAGCTGGATGCAGCAGTGCTTGGCGGCCTTGTCCCGCTCTGGCATCAAGGTCCTACAGGCATCCGACTGGGAAGCCGGGAGACCAGTGTTATGGGCAGGTGTGCAGGGCTGCCCTAAGAAGGGTTCTCACTAGCCTGCATGTGCTCAGGGAGATCATACAGTGTGTCTCCCTGTCCTACATGCAGCTCTGTAAATGCAGAAAGGCTGCTGTGTACAAAAAGCCAACAAAGTTGCTGGGGCTTCTACAGAAACACAGGAGAGAAGAGAGCAGGTCTCTCTGTATCTCTGGTCTTTTCCTCTACTCTCTCATCAAACCATTTACCAGGGTCGTATTTCGTGAGCTTTTCCGTAAGAATAGGAGGGGCCCTTCCCATGTTGTTTTCAGGGGTCTTGTCTTAGCCTTCCTGAGCTGGAAGCAGAGGGAGTCATTCTGTGGAACCCTGCCTCTCCCCTGCAGCACTGGGGGCCCACCAGGCAGGCTGGCTCGCCCTTAGAGGGCCTGAGGCCCAACCCAGTCTGGGAGGCCCTTCCACTGCTTGTCCTCATCTTCCTGGCTCTTCCCACCAGAACTTCCAGGACTAGAGGTCTCTCTGAGACACCTGGATTGTGGACAGCAAGTCAGCCTGAGGGACACAGGCTGGGAGAGGGAGCAGGGAGCTCAAAGGCCAGGAGGCAGGAACATCACCTGAGGGGTAAAGACCCCTGGCGGGGCAGCAGCCATTGGGTCAAGAGAAAGCTGTGAGGGGTGGGGTTTTGTTGTTTTCGACCATTCTGAACTTTACTCAGTGCTCAGGATGGCGAGTGTAGGGAGCGCAGGGCAGCGATCCTCCTTAGCTGCTGGCAGAGGGTCCACCCTGACAGCACCAGGGACAGGCTGAGGCCTCAGGTGCCCTTTCTGCCCAGAGGATGCGCAACAACTCTGTCTGGGTGAGGACACGGCCCAAGTTCACCTGCCCCCGTCCCAAGGCCTCTTGGCTGCCAAGTACTCAGCAGTGAGATGCACCTGCAGGACGGGGGAAGGTGGACAGGGAGACAGGTAGGCAGTGGCTCCGGAGCACCTGTCATCAGATCGTCCACATTATTCACGGACTACAGCAGAGCATAGGAAACTGCTATTTAGCGCTTTGTCCCAGCACCACGACCCCAGCCCAGACATGGGGGCTCCTGGGCAGGTAGGGCACCAACCAAGGGGCCAGCCAGGGCTCCATGTGTGCAGCACCCCTCAGGGTCTCTCCAGGACATCTCCTGTGGTCTCTGATTTACAACAGCAGCCACTGGCTGCAGATGGGGCCCCACATGTCTTCATGTGCAGCTTGCCCTGGATGGTGCTTCCCTGTCACCATCTCCTCCTGACGGTCTAGAATTCTCTACCACCCCAATAGCATTCCGGAAAACACAGTTTGTAGGTGGTAGGCTGATTATAAGATGGCCCCAACTATTCCCTTCCCATGGACAACAAGGATGCAGGAATAAAGGGTCTTTGTTTTAAGCCAGAGTTTTGGGGTGGTTGGGCCAGCAGCAACAGCGAACTGACACATAGTTAAAGCCCTCCAGCTTTTAACTGCTACACAGCATAACTGAAAAAGGGATAATATGCTACATTGTCACTGGACAATGACAAGTGACTAGGATGTTGCTGTTCAAGGAGGGTTTCCAAACCCTATCAGACTGACAGCTGACAGCCCGCAGGCCCCCCAGCGCTGCCCCCTCCCACCCCCAAATAGAGATTGGGGCCTTGTGGGCAGGACGCGAGGGGAGGTGGAGCCCCTGCTTCGGACGGGCCCCTGCCAGCAGAAACACAAACACAGGAAGGTTTGCCTTAATGGGCTATTCCAACTGTGACACAAACACAAAGCACCTGGCTTCAGAGCCTTCTGTTTGCTCTTAGCAGGAGTTCAAAACATGGCAACTGAATGAGAGCAATAAGACATCCACAGTAAATTCAGAAATATCTTCAGCACTCAAGGAGCAGCCCTCCCCCATCTGCCAAATGGGTCCCTATGCGGCCAAGAGTGCTGGGCTGGCAGGCGCCCCGGCCAGAGCCCTGCTCCCCACGTCCAACACACACTTTCATTGGGCTTTGTAAGTGTGGGCTCTGCGTGACTCAACACTGAGGGGGGTTTCATCAGTCTGCTGTGGCCTTTGGGGAGGCGGAGGCGGTGACTTACCAGGTCCAGACTCCCCGCAGAGGACACGGAGCCCTGCGACTCGCGGCGGCCCAGGCCTCCATTGGCATGCAGGGGCTCTTGATGGGGAAACACAGTGACTCAGAAAACCAAACAGCACCGTCTCCACTTTTCCACACTTTCTACCGAAACCTCACTTACTATCACATCTCCCAACCCCACCCTTCAGGCTGAGCAAAGGGTGCTGAGCCATGGCTGGCAACTGCAGGCCAGGGTGTGAGGAGACAGCAGCCCCGGTTCCCCCCAACCTTCTGAACCACTGGCCCACCTTCCAAAGCAGATTCCCAGTTGACCAGGTCAGAATTCCTGGGGAATGCCCTGGAATCAGGATTTAAAGCCCATTCCAGATGTTTCTCTAATGATCTGCCAGGGACAGGGAGCCCCAGCTCCTGGGGTCCTGCTCTGGTAGACAGGCTATTCAAGGCAACCGTTCCTGTCTCCCCAGTACTCAGGGGTCCCTGAACCCCATGGTGCTCTCTCATTGACTGAATTCTGCAAATCTGTCTGCCTCTCCTTTTGAAAGAACACTTGTTTGTTAACCACCCATGGCACGACCCAGGAGCACTGCCATCTGTAAAGGCACAGGAAGACAGTGCACCCACTGCTCTAGGAGGAGATAAAATGTATGCTCTACAGACGGCTTGGCACAGCACAGGCCCCATCCTGGGAGCTGTTACCACCTCTCTCCCTGAGGTGCTCCCTACCTGTGCTCTCTCCATAAATGCCCCATTCAAACTTGGGGACCCAGGCCTAGAGCCTGAGGGTTATTTCCTGGAAAATAATTCCTTTCTTGAGAATCCCTTGAGAAGAAAATCCTTCCAAAGCCTTTTCACATTATGCTCTTTTGTGCATGGTGTCACTGCTATCCTTCTCTGCCTTACCCAGAAGGTGCTTTCATTCCCTCTCACCCACTCCCCAGGACGAGCCTGTCCCTCTCACACTATGTTCTGAGCTTTGCACAAGGAAGAAACCAAGGGAGAAAATATCTAGAACAGGTGACCTTTAACATTTACAATAAAAAGTGACAAAGGGGGATCCCTGGGTGGCACAGCGGTTTGGCGCCTGCCTTTGGCCCAGGGCGTGATCCTGGAGACCCAGGATCGAATTCCACATCGGGCACCGGTGCATGGAGCCTGCTTCTCCCTCTGCCTGTGTCTCTGCCTCTCTCTCTCTCTCTCTCTCTCTCTCTCTCTCTGTGACTATCATAAATAAATTAAAAAAAAATAAAAAAATAAAAAATAAAAAATAAAAAAAAAAGTAACACAGGCCCATTTAGCCCTATGCACACCTAGGAAAGTGCCTAGGAAGGAAACTGAGAGGCTGTCTAGGTGCACAGGTGGCAGCACACTTATATTTTAATTCCCCTCCCAGCTTCCTACCAAGAGGCCTGGAGAGGACCGGACATGAAACCACCCTTGCAGGGTCCCCTGGCCCAGGGCAAGTGGGCTGGAACACACCCTTACCCTCTTTTTCAAAAGCACTGAAGCTGGTGGGCCCACCCTCGAGGGACCACACCCCAGACACAGCGCTGCACTCTGCACACCCCAGACGTGCTCTCCCAGCCCAGCCTCTGAGCCTGGCCCCGCCACCCCGCCTGTGCCTGAGCCACTCCATCCACGAACCGTTTGTGTGGTCACCATGCTCCTTCTTCTTCTGGGACCGCCCAGTGCTCCTGGTCCTTGACCAAGAGAAGAAGGCTCCTTTCCGCTTCTTCTCACTATCCTCATCCCCCAGCTCTTCGTTCAGGGATCTTCCTGATTTCGATTTTCCACTCAGCTGCCGTCCAATGGAGACATTAACAGAACATTATTTCAACGTTACATGAAGCATGAAAGGAAGCTGAGAAGAGCTGTAAAGCTGTCTGTGGGATGGCACAGACCCTCCAGCAGCCACAGGGCAGCTCTGCCACCGTCTGCCCCCCAGCTGAGGGCAGAGGGTGCATCCCAGGAGGGCTGCATCCCAGGAGGGCTGTGTCCTAGCGGCATCTGCTCCACACAGCAGCTCCCCTCTGCTGAGAGGACGTGGCTGGATCTCAGGTACCTTTTTTGGCGTGGACACGCTGGAGTGCTCTGAGCTGACGCTGTGCTTGGAGGCCGGGCTGCTGGGTACCTGCTGTGCATCAGGGAGGGAGCGACCTTCCACTTCGGCCAGGATGCACTCCTGGTACAGCTGGGACTTGAGAAAGCGAGTGTAGCTATCAAACTTCATCAGGTTGAAGATCTACAGAGCACATGCGACAGGGGTTAACTTCTGAAGCGACAAGCTAACATGCAATCCTGGAGAAGCTTTTGTTAAAAAAGAATGAAACCCACAGTGACTGGAGACTTGAAGGAAGGGAGAACCGCCTTGAAAATACTTTCCTCCATTTTTTCCCCCCACATTATTCATATGATTTAGCAACAGAAGTCATCTCTGATAGGGCCAGCAGGATATATGCTCTAAAAAGCAGTAGGCCCCATGTGCCCTTTTAATCACAGTAATGTCCTAGGACTGAAAAAACTCCATACCTATGTGCACATCACAGCCATGCATTCGTGACATCACACACAGCCTAGGCAGGAGTGACCACAGAGAGGGAGCCAAAGGCGGGCCTGCGGGGCTTAGGGAGTGTCACCTCACTGCCAGAATGAAGCCTGCTCCCAGAGAGCCCTCCAGCTACACCCACACCCATAGGCACCTCCCTTCTCCATCGGGCAACAAGGAGAGAGCCCTGGTGAGGAGTCCCTGTGGGAAACTGAGGCATATCACCTGCAGCTGCTGCTCCTTGAACATGTCGGGGTGAGGAGCACTGAGAATGTCATCTGCCAGCTGGGCCTGGCTGTCAATGTTGACGGGGGTGGTGGCTTTGCTGCACAGGAACTTGCTAAAGATCTCGCGGGCCCTATAGGAAAGCTGAAGGACACATGCGTGAGTGGGACATGTGGGACACAGGCTCCCCTGTCGTGCATGTGTGCTGCTGGTGTCACTCCCAAATCGTAAATGCTGGACACAGGTCCAGGCACTAGAGATGCGTTTTCTTGAGACCCAATAAATATTTCTTGCTTGAATAAATAAGTAAAAGTCCAAGCCAGTATGAAACTTTTCACCGAATAGGCTCCTCCCTGAATTTTTTCAGTGGGCTATGTAACTGTTCAGGTGCTGCAGCCATGGGACACCGAGGCACACCATCCCATGTCTGGAGTTTTCTGCGCACACTCGGGGTGATGGGAGACCTCGGTCCATGTAGCACCAAGGGTACAAGCAGATAAGAGGCCTGTTCTGTGGCAGGAAGGAGAGCCATGGGTGGCCTCAAGTGACTACACCATGGAAAGGACTGGCACCAGCAAGGGCTAATCTGATGGCATGTGTGGCACATGCAGGGAAGCTGTACAAATGGATGTTCTCAGGGTGCCCCTCTGGGCATTTAAGCTCCCCTTCCAACACACTGAGAAGCAGCACATCTGCTGGTGACAGTCTACAGCAAGGGGACTTACACGTGCCATGTTCACACAAAACTAAGTATTGCATATGTTAAGAAACTTACTCTGAAAAAGAAGTGTTTCAAAACCACATGAGAACATTTTTACATCGACCTCAACTGCACTAGACACCAGCCCACAGGGCAGCCCGGGTGGCTTAGCAGTTTAGTGCTGCCTTTAGTCCAGGGCTTGATCCTGGAGACTCCGGATCGAGTCCCACGTCGGGCTCCCTGCATGGAGCCTGCTTCTCCCTCTGCCTGTATCTCTGCCCCTCTCTCTCTCTCTCTCTCTCTGTGTGTGTCTCTCATGAATAAATAAATAAAATCTTTAAAAAGAAAAAAAGAAAGACACCAGCCCACAGTGAGACCATCTCATTCTCCAGGCATGAACAAACTTACCTCTTTTTTATCGTGTGCAGGAACATGATTAAAATATTCACAGGCCTGCCAGAATAAAATGTTTTCTTCACTGAATTCCTTCCTTAGGAAATCCTAGGAAAAACACCATTGATAAGCCCTCACACACAGGTAGTCCCCACGGCACCTGCCTTCCTCCCAA
This sequence comes from Vulpes vulpes, assembly GCF_048418805.1. Classification (NCBI taxonomy): domain Eukaryota; kingdom Metazoa; phylum Chordata; class Mammalia; order Carnivora; family Canidae; genus Vulpes; species Vulpes vulpes. The sequence continues at coordinate 109,026,664 of NC_132793.1, forward strand.
GCTGCTACTTCATTCCCACGCCTTCCTGTGCTCACCTTTCACAGACACCAGGGGCTTCTAAACCCCCTTCCCTAACTTACCCAAGGCCCTAAATGACAGACAAGCTGCAGGCACTTAAGGACCACCAGGGCGCTCACAGCTGTTTCCTCAGGGCAGAGCACCCTTTCCCCCGGGGCCAGCCTTGCCACATGCAGCTGACCTCCAAGCATTTACAAGAAACTTCCGCGGCCCTCACTGCAGGGAGATCCTCGACCCTGAGCCCAGGCCAGGCTGGGCAGAGGCCCCCCCTCAACCTCTTGGTCTTGAGTGTGCCGAGCATGTGGGCAGGAGGAGAACCCTGTGGTAGGGCAGCCTCTGTCCTTGGGGCCTGGAGCCCCTGGGCCCTGCCACAGCCCCCCTACTCACAGAGAAGTATCGAACACCGAGAGGGTCCTGCAGAAGGCGCTCGAATGACACGGCCCAGCTGGCGGCCCTCCTCTCACGCAGGCGCCTGCAGCTCTGCACGCTGGGGAGGCTGGCATTGCTGCTCAGGCTGTGGTTGCTCACGCAGTCCTTCAGGTCAGTGCCGGTCAGCTCTGTGGGACCAGCATACACCTCACCTGCACGTGTATCCCCCAAGCCTGCCCCACAGGGCCCGGCCCAGCCTTCTGAGAGGCAACAGGGGACTGTCCCCAAGGCACTTTCTCTAATACACACATTCAATCAATGATCTGCACCAAGTGCAGACAGCACACCCGGCGTTATTCTGGGGGCAGGGAATGGAGCGTGGAACAGGACTCACGCCAGTCCTCACGCAGCCGCGTGCACATCCATGGAGCAGGGACAGTAACAACTGCAACCATGCACGCGTCAATGGCTGAGCAAGCGCCGCAGACACAACAGGGCTCCCAGTGATTCCACCTGCAAGGCTCGGGAGGTGCCGGGTCACCATGGGGGGAGCAGAGGGAAGTGGGCACAGACGGGGTGTCTGGGACCTAGGACGCAGCTCTGTGTCTGGAGGGAACGTCTGCCGTGTGAAAGCACACTCACACGTGTGCCCTGTTCTGCATGGGCAGAACACTCAAACGTCCTATTTAACCACACGTGTTGTTGTGACAACTGACTGGAGGCCACCCCAGCATGGAAAAGACCACATGTGCCACAGGAGGCTGGCTCCCCAGAGGCTATGAAATAATCCCAAATAGTTTGAGTTCACTGATCTCTTAGGCAAGTTCCCGAATAATCCGCTCCTTCACAAAGGGAAGGGGAGGGACTGAGGGAGCCCCATGTCACTGTCTCCCACCTCGTGTGAGGAGCATGCTGGGCCTCTCAGTACCCCCGAGGGCAGGCCTGGTCGGTGAGACCCAAGGAAAGACACAGGTGGTCCAGAAGCTGGACCAGACACATAATCTGCCATGGATGCATCCCATTCTTTACAAACAGCACGTCCCAATGTCCTACACGGAGCCGTTTCCTCCCCAGGTCCTAACACCAAGGAGATTAAAGGCCGAGCCACAGCTTGCTGACCAGAGGACACGGGACAGGAGCATCCCTAACCTGCATGGGTGCAAGGCTTGGAGGAACAAAGCTGACTAATGAAATAGGGTCCATATGCTCCATCCTGTGTTCTTTCAACGGGGCTGGTGGTGGGAAGGAGCCCAAGGGAGGAATTGGTTGTAGCTCTAGGCCAACCACTGTAAATGCACCTTCTTAGTGACATGGGGCCAACAGTGGGGGAAGTGGGGACCAGGGAGGCAGACCAGGGGAAGTAGGGACCAGGGGACCAGGGAGGCAGGGGAAGTGGGGACCAGTACCCTTTAGGCTGATGCCTGCAGTGCTGAGAGCACAGTGGGCAGAGGCCAGGCCTGAGGCTACCACGCCTACAAGCAGGAGCCCAGAGGGCCTCGAGGAGGCCACGGTACAGCCCCTTGAAAACAGGGAACAGAGGACCAAGAAAGCAGAGCCAGGAATTGGGTCAAATTGGACCCACGCTGTAACTAGAGGCCACTTGGACAGGAGTCATTCAAAGCTCAAAAAGCATTTAGATTGGAAAAGAAAAGAAAAATAGAAAGTCAAAGAGTAATCTAATAACTTAAGCTGCTATAGAAAAAAATTTAAGATCCAGAAGATTAAACAAGATGAGAGAAGAATAATTTTAATTCTCTGTGGCTCATTAGACTCCACCACACGGTACATGTTATTTTTGAGAAACTCTGGTGGTGGAATCTGCCACTACTACTCACGGAGGAATGCAGGACAGGCCCTGGCTCAAGACACCAAGTTGCCGCACGGTACAGACGCACCGCTGCTAAACACTTAGCACAGCACAGCCAGCAGCGAGGGGTCCGAGCAAGGCCCCCCGAGAACTTAGCAACTCTGCCATCACGCAGCTGGACCACCTGGAATCGCCTTGCCAAGCAATCCCCACGTGGAGAGCTCCCCGGGCAAAAGCTGTCATTTCACGCTCACACGATGCAGGCTCACACACAGACCCGCTCTCTCTGATTTGTGTCCAGTAACCGCAGCAATGAGGGGTAAAACCCCACAGATGTTAATTCTCCCTGAATTAACATGTAATCCCAACAGATTTCCCAATAGATGTTTTATTAGAACCAGACGAGCTGAAATGTAAAAGTTCACGTGGAAAACTAAACGTGAAATGCTGGGAAAACAAAGCAAACCAGAGCCAGGAGGTGGGGCCGGCCCCACCTGGCGCCACAGCACAAGGGCTCACAGCAGCCTCGTCCCCAGGACAAAAGGTGACAACTATGCAAGGCCAGCTGGAAAACCACCAGAGAAATGATCAAGTTGGGTCCCTTCTGGCTGAAATCAATCTCACCTGGACCAAAGGTTTAAATGTAAGAAAATCAAATCAGAGAAACTCTGGAAGAGAAGATGCAAGCTCAGAGCCCTGAGAGACAAGACAGATAAACAGCCGACACCAAACTGTGTGTGTGTGCGCGCGCAGGCGCACACACGAGAAGAGCCAGCAAAGTGGTGGGGGGGGAAGGGGGGGGTCAAAGGTACAGGCTTCCAGTTACAAGAGAAACAAGTCCTGGCATGAGGGGAGCCAGCTTACAACACTGTACTGCATACGTGACGGTGCCGAAGAGAATAGATCTTAAAAATTCCCATCATAAGAAAAAACTCATGGAACTGCATGTGGTGATGGTTTTCACAACGTATACAAACACCAACTCATTGTGCTGTGTACCTGCAGCCCATGTAACATGTCAACTGTACCTTGAAAAATAAAGATGAAAGTTAAAAAACACCAAAAGCTAGGTCAAAAGGCAAAATGTGGAGAAATACAATCCATTACACAGATGAAGGACTAATTCTTTTTATATTTGAGACTGCCTGCATATCAAAATGAAAATGATCCAGAAACCAAAGAAAACTGGAGAACAGTGTGGCTGGTCACTAAGTGAGCTTAAGATGGCTCCTAACCATGGGTTCAGTTTCACCTACAATGAGCTAAAGGTGAATTTGAAGAACGAGCCACTTTATACATACCTAAGGGGGTAACATCACAATCAGCAGGGTCTGAGGTACTTTCCTGCTCTATTTTATGGTTGATAAAGGAGGTGATGACAAAATAACTTTTAAAATACCCTGTTAAGTATGAACACCAAAACATTCTTCCTCGGGCTTGTTTTCCTTGAGGCAATAAAGGCTAAACTGAGAGCTGAGGGTGATCAGAAGGTAATGGGACTCAAAGGAACTGAAAAAGCCTTAGGTGAGAGGCCAGATATGCAAAGACTCTGGGGCAGCAGAGTTCACGGCTGGTATGTCTGGGTTTAGGGGGAAATGGAGGGCCAAGGAGCATAGACTGTGTCCTGGGGGCAGTGAAGAACAAGGGAAGGTAGAGAAGACACCTCTCCTTCACAGGTCCATGGGCCCTGGTGTGTGCAGGGCGGCCCTGAGCTCTGCCCAAGGGAGGGTGCAGGTGGAAGGGGCTATGAGGGCAAGGGAGCAAACAGGAAGACTGGCCACAAACTGCAGACAGAGCAGCTGAACCCCATCAAGGGTGGTGGTGCTTTTGTTTCTCAAATAAAAGGTGTTTGGATTCCAACAACGCAGCCCACAGAGTGATTCTGAGCACCTGCCCTCCCAGGACACACAGGACAGCAGCGAGGAAGGGCACCTGGCACCCTGCCCCAGGCCGAGCAGATGCTGTGGGCCGCAGCCTAAGCATGTAAGTGGGTGAGGGAAGACACTGTTGAGAACTTGGAAGTGAAAGGTGACCCATATGTTGACTAAAATCATTTTTTTTGAGACCTGGCAAATATTAATTTTTTTTTTAAAAAAAGACTGACACATCAACCACTGGCCCTTTAAAAGTCCAGTGGAGAAAGAAACTAAAATTAAGGAAGGAAACTGCTAGGGGCACCTGAGGGTTCAGTGGTCGAGCATCTGTCTTTGGCTCAAGTCATGATCCTGGGGTCCTGGGATCGAGTCCTGCATTGGCCTCCCTGCGGGGAGCCCGCTTCTCCTTTTGCCTATGTCTCTGCCTGTTTATCATGAATAAATAAATGAAGTCTTTTTAAAAAATGAAGAAAACTGCTGAAGCATCTCCCATTCCATGCATTGTGCCCTACCACGCAGCTGCGCCATGACCCCGGCACACCTCGGGGAGGCCGGGGTGGTCTGCCCAGCAGGAGGCAGGCCGAGATGCACAGTGGCCTGAGCACACACCAGGGCAGATGAAGGGCAAGGTCCCCGTGGCTGCAAACCCACTCTCCCTGAAGGCACGCAGGCCCCGGGTGCCGGCGCTCAGGGCCTCACGGGCCCCCCCAGAGTTGGGGACAGTCATCTTGCCCCCAGGCTCCCCACACTGCGGGATGAAAGGCTGAGGCTCCTTCCCACGGTCTCCTTTTGTTCCCTTCTGTTTTGTTTCTCATTGAAACCATGCGGATGGCCGCTGGGCCAGCGGAGCTCAGGGAGGGAACACGGGACACGAGGACCCCGAAGGAGCCGCTCCCGGACCCCGCGGGGGCAGGCCACACGCTGTCTGAGGCCGTGGACTCGGCCATTTCCCTCCTGACAGCCGGATCTCGGGGAACACGCACATTCTTCAAAGTGGGGAAATCAGAGACAATTGCTGGCTGCATGAAGCACGTCAAGCCATAAGGTCTCCTAGCAACTCTGGATGAAGGCTCGCTCCCGAGGGGCATTGCAAAGGCACGTGGTGCGCACGCAGCGCGCGTGCTGCTCCGGTGGGTTTCAAATCCCGGCGCCTTCCACACATCCTCGCCCTCGATACCCACCATCCGAGTCTGAATTTCCTAACTCCACCTTCCAACTCACTCTGGAATTCTTCTCCAACATGGAAAACAGCACATTTGCCAAAGGACTGATCTTGAGCGCCAGGGCTCCGACCTCAGCTCCAGGGCCAGTCAGGAGACCGGGAGGGCCTGTGCACCCAGCTCCCCGCCGGAGCCGCTCTCCCACTCTGACAAAGGAGGGAACAGATCTGCGGAGGCTGCGCACACGCCCCGTGTCAGCATCATGCTAGAGAATGTTCCCTGCGTCTTGACTGCTTTTGTTTTTTGTTTTCTCTTTCAATTGACCATTTTGAGTCAAAGAAATGCTTTCCTGGCGAGAAAAACTTCAAAGTCAGTTTCAGACTTGCTGAAGACTAGAAAAGCCACCACCTTTATACTGGCTGCATAAACATGCAGGTTGCGTGTTATAAATAATGTCAATACACCTTAAGAGGACAGTTTTAGAGCTAATTCTGCAATACAAAGTTTTAGCCCATTATCTCACCAGGACATCCCGTCGAACCATAATCTCACACACTTTCAGTATGTAAATCACACCTCAAGGTCAAAGTCCTGGGCTTCCTGGCCCCGCTGGGACTGAGCGCCCTCCACAAACATACCTGCCGCCTGCTCAAGTCAGCCAGACCCCGACAAGCATGACAAGGCGCACAGACCACAAGGGACTTTACCTGGGTAGAGCTGATAAGAGCCACTGTGATGCCACTTAACCAAATACTTCCAACCATTCACCGAAAACCACCCCTCTGAATCCATACCAGGGTCAGCCGGCACAGCCCCCAGGGCTCCGGGCAAAGGCTCGGGCCACACACAGAGACATTGTTCCCAGCTCACGCTCCCCAAGGAGGCCGGTTAGCACACTCCCCAGCGACCCCAGTCCGCAGCCACAGCCGGCGACAAAGGCAATTCTCCCCCTTCAGGCTCCTGCAGAGGAAACCAATAGTGTACTCAACACAAAGCATCATAGGAGCCGCATGCATAATTCACAGCAAGACCTTTAGCCCGCTGAGGCTCGGGGAACTTGAATTATTTAGGCAGGCAGAGCTGGGCTGCTGGAGCTGCTGGCTCACGGGAGGCCTGAGTGCCCGAGGGGAAACCCTCAGCAGAGGCTTCCCACCGGCTGCTCGCCTGGCGGTGCACTTTCTGAGACCAGCGGTGGGGAAGGAAACAGGAAATAGCTTTTCATGATAATTCTGAGGCTTTTAAACATGTATTTTCCGACGGATCTTAATAGTTTTTCTAAACCCCATAAACACAAAGGCCTGTCTTTTAAAAGTGAGAACAAAGAGTTCACCAAAAACTTCAGGCTATCAGGAACAAGTATTTAGTTGGGTCAGAAAGCACCACATTGTTTGGTTCCCCTGAAGCCTTATTTACAAAACCTGCAGAGGGCAGGGTGAGGCTGGGGCTGATGTTGCTTCCCCCCCCCCCCCCGCCCCGCCCCAAATTATGCTGGTGCACTGTCCCACAGGCTTCTCCAGCGCCAGTGACCACTCTGCTCCAAGAGGGCAGAGAGAGGAAGCCTGGCATAGCTGGTCCTGCCTTCCCGTCAACAGTCGCCCGTGAGGCAGCGGAGTGTGGGAGACGGCTCTGCTCGGCTCTGCTCCTGTCTGGCCCCCGTGTCTCTGGGCCCCGGGCTTTCACGCACATGAGGCCAGAGCAAGTGAAGATGCCAGCATCACCGGAGCCACAGCTGGTGCAGTGGGCTCCGGAAGGCAGAGCCCTCAGTGCCAATGAGTCAGATGGGGGGATGCCTAGGCTGCTGAACCCCCAGGTGCGTGCAAACCTCTTCACCTGCACTCAAGCTGCCCCCTTCTGCAGGCTCTTTGTGCTATCATCTGGGGGGCACCTTTTTATTTTCATACCCTTTCAAACTTGTAGAAAGTTTACAAGAATAGTAAAAGGAACTCCCATACATCCTCTACCCAGATTCACCAGACATCTACCAACATGCTGCCCTATTTGCTAGATCATCCTATCTCTCCCCCTCTTTCCCATCCTCTTTCTCGACACAGACACACACACACACACATTCAGAACTGTTGGACATTTAGTTGGAGATGGCACCTCTCTTGGCCCCAGATACTTCAGGGTGCATTTCCGAAGAACGAGGACATTCTCTTCCACAACCACATACAATTACCAAACTTGGGAAAAGCAGCACAGTCCAATGGCATCAAGGATGTCCTTCCTAGCTACCTCCCCAGCATGGCCCAGGATGGAACACAGGATCACAGAGCTGTTGTGTCTCTTTACAAACTCCTGGCCTTCGTGTTCCCAGATTTCCACCCAGGCCAGTTATCTTGTAGACTGCCCCTCAATTTGGTGGGAATCCTCAGGAAGTGACATGTCCTTCTGGGCACATCTCCTGAGGAAGCACATAACATCGGTTTATTGCAGTCCTGGTAATGTCTAGGTAGGGCACCAGCTTTCCCCTCCAGGGGGCTGCTGCCTCCTTTGTGGGATGACAGATGCATCTGGTTCCCCATCCAGCAAGCAGCCACCACCCCTCCTTCACTTCTAGTCGGTATTCCACCATGAGAAAGAGCTTTCCTTTCTTCCCAATTTTTACAAGTTCATTTATCTATATGAGGAGGTGCTCAGTGGAATTTTATTTTATTTAGTGGCTAAGCCACTGAATAAAATAAAAGCCATAAATATCTGGGGTTTTTTTTCTTTCTTCTTTTCTGTATGTTCTGCCTCCCTTCTGGCTGGCCCTGGTGTCCTTCTGGGGAGCCCGTATCACACTCTGAGTGTCTCCTGATTTTCCAGTGTGCTTTCCACACTCCAGCCCAGCAAGTGACGCTTGGCTCCAAGGATAGCTGGTTCCTTTAACTGAAGAGTGGTATTTAGGTACTAAGATCTGCACATGAGGGCTGCTTGCTGCTACTGGCAGGTTTCCCTGCTCCCAGGACTTTCTGGCAGACAGAGCTAGGAAATAGATACACAGGCACGCAGACATCCATGCATCTCCACATTTACCTGTATGTCCACTATGACCATGAGTTCATACTGACACCTGTGACCCAACCCCAAGTGCATTCTCCTTTCCTATATTTTAACTCCCTCTCAACCATGGGGAACTGGGCTCCCACTGTCCTGGACTGTATTTACTCATTTGCTCAACCAGAATACACCCGGACTCTCTACAAGATAATTTAAGAACTCACTCATATCACTGCAAAAACAAAACCCACTAACTAGGGTCAATCTTGTTTGTAGTCCTTTTTTAGATAGGATATAGAGAGTCAATTGCACAGTCATAAGTGTTTGACTGAATTAAAACTCAGTGAGTTTTAAAATCATGTCACCTATCTTTTCAAACCTGAGTTTGCTCACCAAGTGCACTTGTTCACTCTTCAAGCCAAGCAGGCCTTGAGAATGCCTGCCACCGGGTCAGTATAATGGTGAATGAAATTCAGCTGCAGGGAGGAATACAGGTGGAGACTCAGGGCCCCAGGAAGGTTCTTCAGTCTCCAGGTGGCCTGATGTGGTAACTGCATGGGTCCGAAACCTGCCTTGATTTTCTCATTAGGGCAGAAGCTAACATTTGCAGGGCTTGGGGCTAGAGTATTAATAAAGGACTTCATACTACGTACCTAAATATTGAAAAAGCACCAGGGGAGCTATCATACTCTTGAATAAGCTATATTCTTTTAGCCTAACTTCAAACAACCTGGAAGACCAGATCTGAATTTAGAATCTGGAACTTGCGGGCAGCCCGGGTGGCTCAGTGGTTTAGCGCCACCTTCAGCCCAGGGCCTGATCCTGGAGACCTAGGATCAAGTCCCACATCAGGCTTCCTGCATGGAGCCTGCTTCTCTCTCTGCCTCTCTCTCTCTCTCTGTGTCTCTCATGAGTAAATAAATAAAATCTTAAAAAAAAAAAAAAAAAGAATCTGGAACTTGCCTGAGTTCTACACTGAGATATAGCTGCATGGGGGTGGAGGGCCTGCCTCCCCCCCACCCCCCTGTCTTCTCTTCCCACCCCAGCTCCACCCCTCCAGCCATGCATCCTAGTCTGTCCCATCATCCCCACCATAGCAGTCACCCTTTGGACCTAGGAATGTTCACTTCATTCCCCAGTTACCAACAAATTTAAAGCAGCAAGGCCGTTTTTCTGGAAGAAATCAGACATGGAATCTTTTTGAATGGGCCGGTTTGCCTGGGGAAGGAAGAGGGGACAGACCAGATCAGGTGGGACAGAACCCAGGCCGGCAGCATTCTGTTCCACACTGGGCAGCCAGCCCAGCTCCTCTCTGGCCATTAACTGTGGAGCTCTACTGATCATCAGAGCACAATTTTAGAACCCCTACAAGTACTTCCTCAAGACATGTCTAGAAACTATAGCTCTAAGTCAATCACCCAGTTTACAGAGGAAGTTGCTGAGGTCAGAAGACCTCCTGTACCCCCAGACTGTGGCCAGTGATGGTGCCAAGCCCACGGGCCTGTGCTCCACAGTGAGGCCTCTGGTGCCTCCCCTGTCAGATCACATAGCTCTGGAGAGAAGGCAAAATGCCCCGCAATTCTTATGGAAGCTCGGGGGCACGAAGACATGTGGGCCCAGACAGGAGAAATCTAAATTCCGAGCCTTTCCTGCAGTCAGTACTAGAAGTCTGATTTATCACTGTTCTGGCAGAGCAGAGCAAGACACACTTTCCACGTCTGAAATGACACAAGTCCTTCTGGAGAGTGAAATGCCAAGCAGATGGGGTAAAATGCTGCAAGAGCTCGCGAGGCCACGTGAGTGGGCAGAGCAGTAACCGAAAAGGGTCAGTGTGGGAAGTGTGAGGCGACATGCGGAGATGGGCACATCTTGTCACTTGTCACACTGAATTTTCAGGATTCTGGTCTCAGAGCCTTCACTATGACCACAAGTGGCTGGCAGAATAAAGGTGGCATCTAACCATAGGGAGCCTGTGTCACCAAAAAGGGACATAGGGCATTTTCAAAGATTAACCCTCATCAAATTCATTTATTACACTGGCTTGAACCTGAAAAATATGCCTTATTCACTTATTAGGTCATTCTTTGTGAAATTAATTTATTTCACTCGAGTGAATAAAACATGTAGGCTTTATGAAGGTGTTCTTCTTTTATCTTTGTGCCAAGGGCCACACATGAAGGGCAGATCGTCCATCTGCAGCCTGTCCCTGTCCATAGGGCACTGCCCAACGCAAGAGCCCAAAGACCCTAGATGCTGCTCACCCTTCCCACAGCCGCAGTAAGACCACTCATGCAGAGTACTCGAGGCACAGCCAGGAGCCCTGGGCCTGTGCTGGCTGATGCGGGACAGGTGGAGACCAGGTGGGAGAACACTTCCCAACAGGCCAGGGGCTGGAGCACTGGCCCTCAAGGAAGCAAAAGGATGGAGCATTCACATTCCTGCAGCAGGCACCTCAGAGACAGTGCTTGGGGACCACTCCTGGGAGTGGAAGAAAGGTACTGGTGAGACGAAGGAGAAGCCCCACTTTCTAAGGCAGGTGTAAACCCTGCAACTGTAAGCCGGGGTTTCCTGGGGCAGTTATGGTGTCACATAATTTTAATGAAGATAGCAAGCATGGTAGATATAAAACTAAACACAATGGAATATCTACACCTCTTCTATGGCTTCCAAAGAAAACTAAAAAGTCATTTGTCTAAAATTGGGTTCCCAAAATCTGGTCACATGCTGGTCCCATGTTTCCTGGGGGCTGCAGCCCCCTGGTTGCAGAGAAAGCTGGGGCTTACTTGCTCTGCCTCCAGTAGCAGGGAACTGCAATGCGCCCAGAGCCGTGGCCAGCAGACTGTCCAGGGTACCAAAGCCTGAGCTGCCCACCTCACAGGCTGGCCTCAGGGAATCCGTCAAGCCTGAATCTTCTACAGAATAAGCAGATGACCAAGGCTACACTATCCAGCAAGCCCATTCTCTAGGTTTTCTTCCTAAAACTGGGGGAAACATTTAAGAAGAATAGGAGGTAAATGGGCCACTTCTGGTTCTCATTCATTGGACAGATATTTGTTGAAAGTCTACTCTGCGGCAAGCTCTGTCCTGGGAGCCAGAGTCTCTAGCCCAGCTCCAGTTGGCACAGGTGTGTTGGCTCACAGTGTGGGTTCCTAAGTCATGCTGCCTGGTGAATGAGAGCTCCAATCTTCCCAGCTGGGCAAGGGACTCACCCTTCTATAAGACTGTGGTAAAAGTCACAGACTGATATCACAGGGGTACTGCGAGAATGCCCTTCCTTACTGAGTTTTGTAACAAATACTGCCAGGCACATAGGAGGCATACAGTAACATTGGTTGGATAAGTGGGTCATGTATCCCAAATATGAGCTAATGATGTGGTACAGGCTAAAATGCACACAAGCTCAAATTATATGTATCTTGCGGTTTTAATGCACAATTCATGAAACATTTTTTCTTTTAGAAAATTTAAACATAAATCTAAAATCTCTATTAATCATTACCTAAAATCCCAGCCCTATCTCCCCTCCCCAGAGAAACCCCATCTTATTAATTTGGTGTTGATCCTTCCAGATATTTTTTTAATGCTTTTACCAGCATATATATGTTCCCACAGAAACAATGTGTATTGTTTAGGAAAACTACTAACTACCTTTCTGAATTCCATTAGTTCCAAAAGGCCTGGCCATGTGATTGATGTGCTTGAGGCTTTCCATTTTGATGCTAGTATCATTTAAGAATAATAGTTATTTGGTTTTCTCCTCTTCAAATTTTTTGAACTTCTTTCTTTTTCTTGCTTTATACTATTGGCCAGAATTCCCAATACAATGTTACATAGTTACTGAGATAGGGAACATCCTTGCCTTAATCCTGGCTCTCATGAGAATGCTTCTAATGTTTAACCATCAAGTATAATTTTAAAAATCAAGAGTGGGCAATTCTATCAGATACTCCTTTAGCTTCTACTGTGATAATCATATGGTTTTACTCCATCACTCTATTAACACAGCACAGTCTGTTCATATGCCTATGATATTTCACTACCAAATGTAAGCCCCACAAAGTCAGGGACCCTGTTTTTTTTTTTTTGCAAATGGATCTCCAGTGCCCAAAACCATTTTTAGAAGAAAGCAGGAGAAAGTAGCAGCTCAAAATATGCTTGCTAAATGAATAAATGGTTAGTTTCTGCTTTAGTATTTCCTTAATCTTAATTTACACTTATTTTTCTGTTGTGTTTTCCTACCTGATGTTGAAAGCTTAAGCTCCTGTATTTTCTAACTGTTCATTTTTATAATATATACATTTAATGCTATAAAATTTTCTCTTTAAACCACTTTGGCTATACCCCATGGTGTTAATATGTAGCACCATAATTGCGAAGCAGTTCTAAATTGTATTGTAATTTCCAGTTTAATTTTCTCCTTGGCCCACAGATTATTTACAAGCATAGTTTTGAATTTTCAAATGGGTGGGTTATTTTTTGTCTTTTTGTGATTGACATCTATTTAATCACAATGCTGTCAGGAGATGTGCTCTGTCTGCTATAAATATTTTTTAAATCTGTAACAATTACATCTTGGCATAGGATATAGTCAACTTTAGTGAATATTTAGGATACCTTTAGGGAAAAGTATATTGGGCACAAAGTTCTATTTATACCTGTTAAATTTTATTGTTTTATTTATTTATTGTTTTATTTATTTATTGTTTTATTTATTTATTTATTTATTTATTTATTTATTTATTTATTATTTTTACCAGCTTGATCTCTTAGCTTGTGAAAAAGGTATATTACAGTCTCTTCCCAGGAGTACATGCCCATTGGTATTGTGGTCCATCTAAGTCTGCTTCATAAATGAGATGCTCTATTTTTGGTGCATAGAGCCCCTCTACTTGCATTTGTTTTCACTTTGAAGTATTTTGTCTGGGAAAAAAAAAAAAAGAAGTATTTTGTCTGAGATTCATATTCTCATACCAGTTTTTCTTTCTTAGTATCTGCCTGTGCTATCTTCTTTCATTTAAGTATTTCAATCTGCCAGTGTTGTTTTAAAATTGGACTTTTAACAGTCTAAGTGGAGAGTTTACACCATTTGATGCTTGCTTTCCCATTGATCTTGAAATTGTCTTCAGGCCCCGTCCTAGGCTCCTTCTCTGCCCAGTCCCTCTGGGCAGTAATACTGAATGCAGTGTGCAGTTATACTGAAATGTGATCAGAATCACAATAGCGACACTAACAGCAGCAGCTGGGTTGTCACAGCTTATGATTACATGCCAGGTGCTGCTCTCAGTGCATGGTGTGCATTAACTCACTTACTTCTCATGAGAACTCTGTGCACTAGGTCCTGGGACTGCACCATGCAGACAGCAGAGCTGAGGCACACTGCCAGGAGCAGAGGCCTGTGGGGATGTGACCTGACCGCATGTCCCACTGCCTCTCCCACTCTAGCCCCCACTCAGCCCAAAGATTTGAGACTTGCCTTTCCTGTACTATCTCGAAGTCTTCAAACTTACCAAGGCTTTCAAGTCCACTGACAGGCTGATGACTCCTGAACTTTCTGCATTCTTTATCTGTTTATGCCATCTACACAGCATCTCCCCCAGGACATTGAGTGAGTACCTCAAAAATCCGAGGCCCAAAGCAGAACTCCTGTGATTGCCCCACTGTCCATTTCTCCCCATCCCACTCCTTCCCATGCCTGCAAATGCCATGAACATCCCATACGTGCCAAAGTGAAAACCCGGAAGTTGGCTTTGGGATGGTGTCTCCTCACTCCATGCTACCCCAACGGACACACAGTCATTCTCTCTCAGGTTCCCTGTTGCACCCAGCTACCTGTTCTGGGCCTCTCTTGTCTCCTCTTGTCTCGACAAACCCACTCGGGCTAAGCTCAGTTCACATGTCAGGCCCAGCTTTGCTTGGCCATGTCCACCTCTGCCTGGGTCGGGCCCTACACCTCTGCCACCCCAAAGGGCATCACAGCTGACCACAGTCAGTCAGCTACCCACAGGCAGCCGTGGCCTTTCCATTGGCTTCTCTCTGATGTGATGGGTCACCTTATACACAAATCCTCAGAAAGTTGAATACGTTGCAGGCTTCTCCCTCACCTTTGTTTGGACAATCGAACCCATTTGAGGGTGACATATTAGTCTCAAAAAATCTCAGTTAATCCTGGTTTTAGATATGGAGACCAGTCATCTAAAATCTAAAAGAAACAGTTTTTTAAAAGACAAACCAAGCCAAATTTAGTATTTACTCCTGGGGGAGTGACCTCAAGATTTTTATAGAGCAAGGCAGTAAGTGGCTACATGACAAAGATGACACACATATATTACAAAACAAGTTTTAAACCCAACAGTCTTAATGTCAATGGCTGTTTGTGGCTTTATAATCACATTTCCAGGGAAAGTGTCACACAGAAGTGCTAGATCTCGACTAGCTCAGGCAGAAGCGAAGATGATTGGAATACAGTAGTGATGTACAAACTGGCTCTAAGAGGTACGAGAAAATGCACGGGCCCTGAGAGCAGGAGTGATCCTGAAGATACACAAAACTGAGACTACACCGCAGATCTCACAATGCTCCAATAGTGACAGTAATTACAGCACGAAGTGTCGACCCAATGATAGACAAAGAGGCCAATGGAACAAAAGACAGAGGCCAGAAACAGACCCGCAAATATAGGATTACCTGATAAAGGCGCTGCTTCAATTCAGTGAGGAGAGGATCGGCATTGTAACACCTGGGGCGGGGCCAGCTGGACCTCAAGTGGGACAGACAAGGCTTGTCCCCTAGGTCACTTCATGCATAAGAAGCTGCCTCCAGATGACCCGAGATTTCGAGGGGAAACACTAAAACAATGGTTTTTACCCCCACAGTCAGGGGCAGGGCAAGGCTTACTCTAAAAGAACAAAGTATCATCAGAAAGGAAAAATGACAAATTGGATGATAGTAAGATAAAATCTTGGTCAGAAAAAGACACCACTAGAAGAATGAAGAGGGAAGCTGCAGAGAGGCTTACCTGCATACACAAATTCAAGACAAAACTTATTTCTAGGATATATTTTTGAAATTTCCTACAAATAATAAGGAAAGACAGACGATCTGATAGAAAAATGAGTGAAGGTCTTGCACAGGCACTTCACAAAGAGGATATCCAAGTGGCCAAAAACACAAAAAGGTGCTCAATTCATTAGTCATCAGGAAGCTGCAGGGAAGAGCTACACCACAACCCCATGCCCCATATTCCCTATTTGATGGCTCATCTGAAAACAGTGTGAAGAGCAGAGAGGATGTGGAACACCCAGAATTCCCACACATGCTGGGCAGTGTATATATAGGAAAACTGTTCTGGAACACTGATGTACTACAGCTCTATACACACCAGCACCAGAGCCAACCTGTCTCAGCAGCAGTGCTCATAGATGCTCGCCTCAAGGCCCACATACCACTGGCAATGGCCAAAAGCCAAAACCCACTTAAATGTCCCCAGCAGTCTTGTGGGATGGCGCATGGCAATGACAATGACCGGTTATTGACATGCACATGTATAAAACTCACAAGCCTCATATTGAATGACAGCAGCTGGACACTGAGGCGGGTAAGCAGTATGAATGCATCATGTTTAAGTTCAAAAATAGGCAAGATTAGCGGTGGACACGTGTCAGCCACCAGGCTAGGGGTCCGCTTTGGGGTCAGGAGCTGAAAGGGGGTACAAGGGGCTTCCAGGTGTTCACTCTGTGAAAAGTCCTCAGGCCATTTGCTGCTAGTGCGTGTGTACTGGCAGCGTGTGGCTGAAGATGAGTAGTAAAAAAAACACATCTGAAGTATCTGAATGAAATAGTATCATGAAATGTGAGATTAGAAGAGAGAGCAGCTTTTCTAAATTAGTATCATTTAATGTGAAATGTAACTTTGTATAATGAAATAAATTATTCTAATTAGACTGTGTTATTGACATTTCTTTCTAGAGCTGTTATCTACAGTTCATATTATTTCAAATTGGCCAAAACTGAGTTTTGGGACTTGTGGTTAGGAACAAAAATGGGGAGCTGTCGTAAGTGAGGACTGTCTCATGTGTCTTCTAAGTGGATGTGTCCACTGGGCGGGGAGGAGTTGCAGGTAACTATGCGTCTGTGCTCTTGCATTTCCCAGCTGGGGAATGCAAGTACTGGGGATAGTGACCAGCACACGCAAGTACTGGGGATAGTGACCAGCACACGCAATCTGCCGGAGGGGACAATGGTGTGCCCTGAAAGAGCACAGGTCTGAGAATGGAGAGGCCAAGTGTGAGCAAGGCTGGCAGAGAGGGCCGAGGGCACACTGCACACAGGGTAGGGGCTCTGGTTCCTCGCCTCCTTCCTGCCACCAGCAGGAGACACGCAGGGATCCTGGCCAGACCCAATCTGAGGCCAAGCCTTTCCTCCCAAATTCCAGCCATTTCTCCACAGTGAGTTCTTACAGATCAATCACTGCTGTGTCAGTGAACTGGAGTTTGGTTAATGTGAACTCAGAGGGGTGCCTTTTTAAAGCCGGGGAAAGAGGACGTTATGTCAGTACTGTCAGATATAGCCACACTTAAAACATACATAAGAGCTTCTCAGCACCAAGAACTGTGGCAAGTGAGGGCCACCCAGATCTGCTTCTAGCAGTAGCAAGACACTGACTGCTGATACACCTGAGCTGAAGCAAGGGACCACCCGTCCTGTCCATGTGCAGCATAGTGGGCGAGTGCACCCACTGCTGTCAGGCCATGAGGCTCAGATGACCTCCACCCTGGCCTGTCCACCTATGGGGCTGGCTGTCCACCTGTGGCCTGGGAGCCACCTGCTCACAGGGAGGACTGCACAGCTGCAAGCACATGAAGCACCCAGGACAGCCTATCCCAAGGGATGCACTCGGACCCCTGGTGTTGGTCCGTATGGTATCAGACAAGCCAGAAGTCCCTCCTGAGGAGGCAGGCTCCCCCAGATTCCCTCCAACCAGAGAAGGGCACTTCCTGGGGCCCCCTGTATTAGTTCCTAGAGAAGACTGGGTAGTGGTGGAGACACAGGATGTCCCCCACATGGGAGAAAAAGCCTAGTTATGAGGGCCACAGGAGACCCATTTCTGGTAGAGTCAGGGCAAGAGTTCCTCATTCATTTCACTAGTTCATTCTGCAGCCACAATAAATTCTATCAGAATATTACGTGAATGTGAAGGTAATTCAAGCTTCCTGGATTCCAGAATTAGGTGTTTACTCATTCACTGGCTGTTCTCAGTGCCTATTACTGAGCCAGTCCTGGGCACACCAGGGACTGGGCTGGGGTGATGAGAACCCACTCTCTCTAAGTTGTGAAGGCAGTTTTTATCCTAGAGGTAAATGGAAATCACTGAAGTTCTTTGTGCAGGAAAGAACTTTGATGTGATCTGAGTTTTGTTTAGAATTTTAGAGACACAGTGATAGGCCATGATGGAGCAACTGGGACCAGACTTCCTGTCGTGCCACATGTTATAAAAAATTAGGCAAAGTAGACCAACAATAGCTCTCAAAAACTGGACCATAGTCACTGTAAGACTCTGATTCCTGATGGAGAAGAAATCAGTGGGGTGAGTCCTGAGGCTGCCCAGCAACCTGTCAGCAGGCGCCACACACAGTGCAGCACAGAAAATGCGGCACATGGACAGGACGGGTGGTCCCTTGCTTCAGATTCAGACCTGAATCAACAACGGCTCTCTCACTGAGCTGAAGAGATAGCCACCAGACTCAGTGCAGCCTAGGGTGGCCAGGATCTGTAGGGGCTGCAAGAGTTAGTGGCAATAGAGCTGCAGGGAGCCCACAGGAGACCCTGGGGCCTGCTGCTGAGTTCTGGTTTGTGTGGGCATGGGGTGAAACCCCCACGAGGCTGGGCAAACAGTAGTCGGGGAGCTGCAGGCTGACCTGTTCCTATAGCTCCGGGGGTTAGGAGATCTCAGAGTCCCAAGGAGTTCTGGTTGGATACCTGCTCCACAAAGGAGACTCCACCTGTGTTAGGCTTATGTAGTGCAGCTAAACCACCCCACAGTAAAAGCTACCCTTAGACTTGCCCAAAAAAACCTAAAAACCAGCTTCAGAGGATCAAGCCAACCCATAAGTAGCTTAACTGCCTATTAAACAAGCTTCTGTACTCTTCAAAGGAAGATGACAAAATGTGGCACCAGTGGAAAATCTCTAGACATGTGAAGATGCAGAAAAATATGATTGGTAACCAGTCATCAGAGTAGACTCACGAATGCCAGTGATGGTGAGTTAGCAGCCGAGGATTTGAAGCCACATAGAGATGCTGCACACATGCTCACGGGAGTAAGGCAGGTAGGGATGTAGTCAGGACAGAGGGGAAGGGCTGGAGAAGCGACAGAGCCATTGCTGAGACAAAGTCATAGCCTTGGAAGCTGGGAGGCCACAGGACACACTGTAATGTGTGTTAGACACCGTGGAAGAAGAGATCAGGGAACTTAAAGATGGAGCCAAGGAATCTATCAACTGTGAAGTGTAGCAGAGAAAAAGTAGGACTAAAAATGAATGTTTTGCCAGGGTGGTCAGAAAAGCTCCAGGGGCCTAAAGCTTTTGTGATTAAGAGATACCCGATCCTGGGCAGCCCGGGTGGCTCAATGGTTTAGTACACCCTCAGCCCAGGGTGTGATCCTGGAGACCTGGGATTGAGTCCCACGTCGGGCTCCCTGCATGGAGCCTGCTTCTCCCTTTGCCTATGTCTCTGCCTCTCTCTCTCTCTCTGTGTCAACATTGGGTTGCAGGTGCCCCTTTGGATCACTGTTTGTATCCTTTAAAAAATTAAAAAAAAAAAAAAAGATACCCGATCCTCACAAACCCCAAGCAGCATGTACACAAACAAAACCAAATCAAGAGTCATCATAATTAAATTGTTGAAAACCAGCAATAAAATCTTAAAAGCCTTCGATGTGGTATGCCTGGATACTTGACCTTCTTACAGTTTCTCTAGCTTGGGGACGGGGGAGTTTTCCTAATTTGCACAAAAATTACTCAGGACAGCCCTTGGGAAAGGCCTTGAGTACCCCTGACCTCAAGGTCCATTTTCAAATCTTTCCTTTAAATTATTCTGGCCAACCAAGTTTTCGGCCCCATCTATAAAATGCTTTCTCTCAGCAACTTTATAAATACTCTAAGAGTGAACCTATTAAGATGTTCAGACAATTTTGAAAGTCCTTTGGTAAAAAACTTCTAACATTCAAAATATTATTTCAGTAGACTGTTCACAAAAGGGTAACACAGACTGAAAAACGCTCACGTTACAAGTGCATAGTTTTTCACAAGTGAATGCAGCCCTGGAACCAGCTCCCGGAGCAGCTCCTCGATCAAGAGGCAGGACCTGAGCAGCCCAGGAGCTACCCACATTCCGGATGCGAACACACAGCTTACAAAAACAGTCTGCACACCCCACTCTTTTTACACTACAGCTTCATAAGAGAGCAAAGTAATCAATTCCCTTGGGGTAGGAAGGATACACGCCTGCTGCCAGACAGGGCCTCTGGGGGGAGGGGGGAATAATACAGGAGGGGCACACGGGGGACCTCCACTGTGATTTTAATGCTCTAGAAAAAGGGTCTAAAGCAAATATGCCCAAATGTTCACATATTAGTTCTGGGAGGTAGGTCTGTGCTCACTGGCTTTATTACTTTAAAATTCTGTTCACTCAAAAAAAAATTCACAGTAGAAATAATTACTAATAGGGACGCCTGGGGGGCTCAGTCGGTGAAGCGTCTGCCTTCGGTTCAGGTCATGATCCCAGGGTCCTGGGATCGAGTCCCACGCTGGGTTCTCTGCTCAGCGGGGAGTCTGTTTCTCCCTCTGCCCTCCCCCAGCTTGTATTTTCTCTCCCTCTCAAATAAATAAATAAAATCTTTTTTAAAAAAAGAAATAATCACTGGGGCACCTGAGTGGCTCAGTGGTTAAGCATCTCCCTTTGGGGGATCCCTGGGTGGCGCAGCAGTTTGGTGCCTGCCTTTGGCCCAGGGCGTGATCCTAGAGACCCGGGATTGAATCCCACATCGGGCTCCCGGTGCGTGGAGCCTGCTTCTCCCTCTGCCTGTGTCTCTGCCTCTCTCTCTCTCTCTCTGTGTGTGACTATCATAAATAAATAAAAAAATAAAAATTAAAAAAATAAATAAATAAGAAAGCATCTGCCTTTGGCTTTGGCTCAGGGCATGATCCCAGGATCCTGGAATCGAGTCCCTATCAGGCTTCCTGCAGGGAGCCTGCTTTTCCCTCTGCCTCTGTCTCTCATGAATAAATAAGTAAAATTTAAAAAACAAACAAATAAATAAATAGTTGCTGGTAAAAACTCTCTCCAAATATCTTATAGAACTGGAAAGAAATAAGCACATTGGACAGCATCTTGGCAGAAAGCAAGGCTGCATGCTTCCCCAGACTAAAATCTACAGTCTGACTAGTGTTTACAGATATTTAGTACTTCATACCCTATAAATACACTATGTTATTCTGGGTATAATTTTTCAGTTCTAAAGCAAACCATAACGAATATGATATATTAAACCAAAATAAAGAGTTTTGGTTAAAACAGCCCCTCTCACACAGCAAATTACAAATTAACATTCCATCTCTACTATTTAGCAAACATTTCTGAAAAATGTTCAGTTAGGCTACACTGCTTTTCTGATGCAGATAATGTGAAATCACTAAAACTTTGTACAAAAATATGGCATTACTCTGAAACCTTTTACATCTCCCTTTCTTTTTCATATTGTATAGAATGTAGTTCCATTTGCCAGGAATACTAAAGATTACACCTTCTAGTCTGCATCAAGGTGGGCACAGGTCAGCCCCCAGCTACACCATCAGCAAGGGTCACCTCCCATACGGACTCCAGGCAGCCTGACTCTGCACCGCACAGCAATGCCCCAGATCCCCCAAATGCCAGAGGAGGACACAGACAGAGACATAGTTGAAGAGGGCATGCCCCAGAGGGCGGCCCGGGAGCTAGGCTAGCCCAGCCCTGGGGGTGGGAGCCCAGGGAATGCTAGTCATGGAATTCTGATACGTGTGCAGTTTCACAAGAGTCAGTTACTTCCAGTGAACGAGGAGAAGCAACAGGAGTTTATCTGTGAGTTGCATTTACTTTCATGCAGGATGATGTTAGGGAGAGGCTCTTCAAATCCCAAACACCTGAAATAATAAGAGTCACTTCTAGAAATTCAAGTTTACTACAAACTCAAAGCCTTGAGACAGACCCACAAGGAGAGCTAAAGGTTGGATTCTGGTGGGAGGAAGGAGAGAGCCCAGGCCTGGAGATGGCAAATGGAGGTTCTCCACTGGATCTGATCCAGGCCATGCCCACCATCGTTCACTGGGTGTCCAGCCAGAGTTAAAGAGGGGACATAGAGCCTGGAAAGACATGGCCTGGCAGCCCAGTGAGCTGTGCTTAGCCTCAGTCAGGTGTGTTCAAACTTCTGGGAGCAGAGCCCCTGCTGTGCCCTGGAGACAGAGCAGTCAGACCCACATCCCTCAGCACCAAGTGCCCAGAGGAGCAGGTGAAAAGGAGGATTGTAAAGCTCTCGGCTATAGCAACCTACTTTCCTCTTTCATCTCCTACTAAAAGTACTATTTAGAAACAAAACAAGCCCACACAGCGCAGCTTCCCAAGTAAGTGTGAGCATGTGAAGTAGGCTCCCAGGCTCCCCTTCCCCATACCCCTGCAGGCGGGAGTGGGGTGCAGACCACAAACCAGCCACCAACTTAACAAGAGAGCAACCCACAGGAGTCTCTTGCCATAAGCTCACAAACAGAGAAAGAAAAAAGAAGGGGAAAAAAGCCAAAGAAAGATTTTTTTTAAAAAGGGAGACTTTCTGAGACGTTCTCTGCATGACCCACCTGAGTCCTCCACAGTCGTCCTGGGAAAGGAGGTGACTCAGCAGAACCCTGACATTCTCAGTAAGGCAGGCTGACAGATAAGCTGGGGAGAGTGGGGATAAACCTTTGTGAGTACATCCCTAGCTGGCGGATAAGTGGATGGATGGATGGATGGATGGATGGATGGATGGAGAGATGGATAAGAGGAAAGATGGGTGGATGGGTAGGTCAGTAAGTGGATGGATGGGTGGATGGATAAGAGGATGGATGGATGGATGGATGGTGGGTCAGTCAGGTGCATGAACAGATGCATGGATGAGAGCAGGTACATAACAAGCAAAAGACAAACACAAAGTCTGGCCTGAAAGGAAACACAGCCTAAAGAGTGTTATAATCCTTCTTGTTCTATGACAGTACACAGCAGACTAAACAAATTGAGAACAAGAGCAATACTATTATAAAACCCATAAAGATGGGATCCCTGGGTGGCTTAGATGCTTAGTTGAGCATCTGCCTTCAGCTCAGGGTGTGATCCTGGAGACCCGGGATCGAGTCCCACATCGGGCTCCCTGCATGGAGCCTGCTTCTCCCTCTGCCTGTGTCTCTGCCTCTCTCTCTCTCTCTCTCTGTGTGTGTCTCTCATGAATAAATAAATAAAATCTTTAATAAAAAATAAAATAAATAAAACCAATAAAGAGGAAGTAAGAGACAAGATATATCTGAAAATCAAATTAGTGACATAGAAGAAAAGACTTTTGCAACAAAATTGTATTTTGAGTATGATGAGAACAGACTGGCTTTCCTGAAGAAGCAGAAACGTGAGGAATAGAGCACCTAGGGACTCTTAGAAACCTGCTAGTGAGTCCAAGTGAAAGAGCAGAGACAGAGAAGCCCAGTGGAAGGGCCTATCATGAGTCTTCTCGCCTCCACTCCACACAGAACCGAAGTTTCCAGCCACAAGGTGTGACACTACGACTGTGCCTTTGGTGAATGAAGTACATTCTGTGGCCATGACCCCAGGAGTGGTGGGAACAGAGGAGAGGCAGAAGGGGGCTGTTGGCCGAGCCTCCCTTGGCCATCTGAGCCACCAAGTAGCCTGAGTGCCCTGTGCCTGGTCCCCTCTGCCTGGTGGCACACTGCAGGGGACCCTGATCTGTATGGAGGACCTAGCGTGTTGGCCAGCATGGCTCTGACCTGCTATCCCCCTACATTAGCTTCACTATAAACACCTGTAGTGATGTTTGCCTATATTGCCCAAGGTTGTTGGATTGAGTTGATTTTTTTTTTTAAAGATTCATGTATTTATTTGAGAGAGAGAGCACGATGAGCAGGAGGAGGGGCAGAGGGAGAGACTATCAAGCAGACTCCCCATCGAGCAGGGAGCCCACTCGGGGCTTGATCCCATGACCCTGAGATCATGACCTGAGCCAAAATCAAGTCAGCCACCCAACCAACTGAGCCACCCAGGTGTCCTGGGGTTGATTTTTTAAAAGCCATTTTCTGCTTTACTTTTTCTTATTACTTAGGTTATTTATAGTACATATGTATCATTTTGCCCAAAAAGGCAAATATCCTCAAATATCAAATATGTACAACTAAACCAGGTATCAAGTGTCGGCGGCTAGAAGGAGAGATGTGGCAGGAAACTGGACACATCAGCTCCATGGCGCACCACTGCTGCCACCCACTGCACGGTCCTACTTCTCGGGGCCTCGGCTCTCACACTCTCAGCCTCTGGCATAAACGGAGTTATCATCCATCTCTGGGCTCTGGCTTCTCGAGCTGAGCACCATCTCTGAGGCTCCTCTGTATAGATGTGTGCAATTGCAGGAGGAGTGATCTCAGGGCTCTCAAGGGCTCCGTTGTGTGAGTATGCCAGTTACTCACCTTTCCTGCCGGTGACATCTGGACCTGCCTAACAGTGTAGCCATCAAAATTGAAATGAAGCACCATGTAGCATGACAGGCACTGTGCTGGCACACAGCATAGTTCGTAGGGGAGAGCTGTAGCCTCCTCAGCCCTCACCAAGCATGGCTGCAGCTGGGCCTCCTCCTTGGGCTCTTCCAGGCCCTGTGCCTCACTCAGGGCACAAGGCTGAAGGTCTAAACTGCTCAATGGTGGCCATGTGGTCAGAAGCCCCTCTGTAGAAGATTTGCAAATTATATCTGGTGAAGGAGTCATATCCAAAACATACAAGAAAATCATACAATTCAGTAACAAAAAGATAAATAACCAGATAAAAAAAGACCTGCACAGACATTTTTCCAAAGACATGCAGATGGCCAATAGGCACTTGAAAAGATGCTCAACATCCCTCATCATCAGGGAAATGCAAGTCAAAACCACCATAAGGAATCACCTCACTCCCATCAGGGTGGCTCTCATCAAAGAGACAAAAACCAACAAGCGATGGTGAGGACGTGGAGTAAAGGGAACCCCTGTGCACTGTTGGTGAGAAGGTAAGTTGGTGTGGCTGCTGTGTAAACAGTATGGAGATTCTTCAAAAAATGAAAATAGAAGTACCCTATAATCCAGCAATCCTACCCATGCGTATTTCTCTCAAGGGACCGAAATCAGGAAGTCAAAGAGAAATCTGCATCCCCGTGTTCCCAATGGTCAAGACATGGAAACAAGTGCCGGTCAGGTGAAGAGACAAAGAAATCACAAATACCCATATGGAAGAGTATTATTCGATCCTCAAGAGAGAATTCTGCTTTGAGATAACATGGGCAAACTCAGAGGTCATTACGCTATGTGAAATAAGCCAGACACAGACAGTCAAATACTGCATGTTCTCCCTTGTGTGTGGGATCTAAAGTATAGCTGATATTTGAACAGCATGGGGACTGGGGTGCCCTAACCCTAATCCAATCCCTGCGCAGTCAAAAATCTGGAAATCCATGTATAACTTCTGACTCCTCAAAAACCTACCTACTAACAACCCACTATTGACCGGAAGCCTTACTGATGACATAGACAGTCCATCAACACATGTTCTGTGTTCTGTGTTAACATATGCTGTATTCTTACAATAACATAAGCCACAGAAAAGAAAATGTTATTAAGAAAAGCATAAGGAGGGATGCCTGGGTGGCTCAGCGGTTGAACGTCTGCCTTGTTAAAGGATCCTGGAGTCCCAGGATCAAGTTCTGCATCCGGCTCCCTCCATGGGGCCTGCTTCTCTCTCTCTGCCTATGTCTCTGTGTCTCTCTCTGTGTGTCTCTCATGAATAAATAAATAAAATCTTAAAAAAAATTATAAAGAAAATACACCTACAGGACTGTCCTGTGTTTATCGGGGGTGGGGGGTAGACTCTGTGTCTAAATGCACCTGTGCAATTCAAACTTGTGTTGTTCGAGGGTCAATTGTAGTCAAATTCATAGCAGCAAGAGTGAAATGGTGGTTAGTAGGGGCTGGGATTGAGGGGGGTGGGGTCACAGGAGATGTTGGTCAAGGTCTATAGTTTCACTTATAAGATGAGTAAGTTCTGAGGACCTAAGGTACAAACGGTGACCACACTTCACAAACTTGTATTGTACACTCGTGATTTGCTAAGACAGTCAATCTTATGGTCCCCATCCCCTACATACACACACAGGTAACCATGTGAGATGATGAATATATTAATTACTCTTGACTGTGGTAATCATTTCACAACATATATGTATATCAAATCATCATATCATATACCTTAAACACATACAGTTTTTATTTGTCAACTATGCCTCAATAAATCTGGGAAAAATTAAAATAATTATTAAAAAAAAACCAAGAAACCCATGTGCAGAATATGATTACTGGTAACATGCGCCAAAATACACCCAGGCCAAGTACCAAGTGTGGTCAAGGATGCGTGGCCTGAATTAGTGGCCTTCCTCTTGGACGGCACCTTCCCCAAGGCCCAAGGTCCATGACACGTTTAATCTTAGTGGCTGGCTAAAAATGACATGTTTAGTTGCCCTCTGCTCTGATCACAGTTACTAAATGATCCTAACCTGCTAGCACAGCCTCTTAGCTGCCACTTACAGAGGAACTAACTAGCAGAAGATGTCTCCCCATCTCCTCACTACTGAGCGCTGACTAAGGTAGGACAGGCACTGCCTCAGAGTTTGCAAAGCCAAGGCCTGTGTGCTGGGTTGATGAGGCCAACCATCAGCTGCCTGGTGGCAAGGACCTCTGGTGCACAGCCTTCCCTGTCACTCCTGATGCGCCAGCCCAGGGACATACCCGCCATCTTCCCTCTTCCCCGCGGTTCACCTAACTTTGCACGCCCTTGAAAAGGACAGACAGAAAAGTAGGGTAGAGAGTAGACTTAAAATCAAAGGCCATCTGCATTCAGAAAACAAAGAAGAATTAAAGATCACAGGTCCTTCATCTGGTATTATTTCTGATTTCAAAAAGGTTCATTTCTATGTCAAAACACTAATCAAAACTAGTGGAAACGACAGCTATTGGTTTATGGCACGGAGCTTACGAATGACTTCAAAAATAGGTGTCTGTGCTAGTATGAGGTGGTGGATGGAAGCTTCTGGAGAAAGATAAGAGCCTGCCCACCCCTGCTCCATGTGGGCCGGCACATGGAAAGAGGCCCACCCACACTTGGGTGCTCAGGCCTTGGCCGCAGCCCCAGAATCCAACCAGACCTCTCTGCTTTTGTGCTCTACCAGATGGGGTTCTACTACTGAGCTTGTCTGCTTGTGTTTTAAGAGGGTTTCACTAAGAAATAAAAACTTTGAAAGCCACTGTCCCAACCAAGCATCCAGCTAGCAACTGCACATCCTGTGAGGGCCTTAATTCAGTCATTCATCCAGCAGACACCCTCTGTGTCACCTGCGGTGTGTGGCACTGAGGCCGCCACAGGGAGGCCACCTGCTAGTGGGTGGACGGGCAGGCCACACAGCCACCCAGATGAGTAATTAGGATGGAGGTCCTCGTCAGCAGTGCTGGTCGGAAACAAAGCCAGGCTGATACTCAGAGGGAAGCTGCTGGCGGGTGCAGCCCCCGTGACGAGCTGCCGCAACATGGGGAGCATGCTGGTGCGCACATGGCCTGAGGGCACATGAGAGCAGCGCAGGAGGACAGTGCCTGGCGAGGCACGGGAAAGGACTACCTCCACCCCTGGCAGCTCTGGGCAGGGGGAGGGCATGCCCGCTGGGTGTTAGTGGGGGAGGACAGCACTTTAGGAGATGGGAGCATGAGGAGGTAGAGTGGACATGCCCCCCAGGAGACAGAGGGGCTCTGGGACCAGCACGCTGGGGGAGCTGAGGGTTGGGGGGGTGAAGTTGTGCTCATGAAACAGCTGGGGTGGGGGCGTTGTGTGTGTGGCTCCTGCAGGGACCATCCCCGGGGCCGTGCTCCCCCTCACTCCTCCCTTTTCAACTTCAAAAGCCACATCTAGTAATGGCAGAAACCAGCCTAACCTTTTGGGGACGTAGGAGTTGAGTGGGAGGGGAGCCCTGGCAAAGCTGCCGGGTGCAGGGTAAAAAAAGGACAGAAATGAAATATGAGAGTGAGCTTTTATGACAGTAAAGCTGCACTGTTCCGAAACTCAGACTGGGAGAGCTGGACGCCCCTCAGGTGCCCACTCTGGAGGCTCATGGCTGCCACCTCTGCATTCCTGGTTTTTAGCTGTGGGCATTCTCTGTGAGCAAGTGTTTGAGTACCTTCCCTCACGGCAGACTGCTTCATTTCTAAGCTTTTCTATAATGCTAGAATGCTCTTCCTTTCCTTGAGACAGAATCTGCCCCTGGACTTCACCCTGGGTGGCCCTCCACAGAAGCTGACCTCTGACCCTGCCTGCACAGGGGTCAGACGAGCCCCTCTCCTTGTGAGAAAGTGGAAAATACTCTTCAAGTTTCAAAGATCACAAAAACAGCTTTGTCCACTTCCTTCAAATAAAGCCACACAACTAGATGGTGAGAAGCTGCAAGAGAAAGGGATGCTACATGAAAGGGAAGACAAGTTACCAACCATATTTCCGAGTGAGTGACTACTCGTCACCAAAGCCACGCACGATGTCCATGTGGGGACCCCAATCCGTGAGCAGGAGGCTCCCCAGGCCCTGCCCTCCTCCTGCAGTGACTATGCTGTTGGGGCTCCCAGGCCCCTCGGGGAGCCTGACCCCCCCGCCCCCGGCCAGCATGGCCCCTCAAACATCCATGTGTGGAAACCCATTCAACAGGCTCCTGTCTGTCTGTGGCTGGGGAGGCGTCCCCAGGAAGTAGGGTCAGGGGCTAGGGGGCCTGGAGCTGGAGCTGGGGCACGATGGGGCAGGAAGCTGGGCACCATGAGCCTCAGCAGCCAGAGTTGCCTCCGCGGGCTCTGTGCATGGCCCCATCTCAGGGTCTGAACCCCAATCTCAGCCACTAACCTGGTGTCATGGTGGCCCCCTTCTGCCTCAAGGTGCTCATCTGTAAAGACGGCAGAATATAACACATACCTCCTAGAACTAGCATGCAAATTCAGTGAGAAACGTTTTCTTCTCAAAAATCAGAAGAGAAACCGAAGATGGGAAAAATAATAAAAGCATAAAAAAACAAAACATATATAAGCTGTCTGGAGCAGTTCCTGAGCTCCAGGGTGTGCTCATGAAACAGTGAGCCCCTGGCATGGAGGAGGGCCCGTGCACCCCAGGTCACAGGGGCAGGAGGCCCTGCCTCACAGTGGGGTGCTGCTCCCTCAGGAAGGACACAGGACCGTGGGGGGCCCCCCACACTTGGGGGGCTCGGCTTCGGACGCACTGAGTAGACAAGATACCCAAGTTCCAGGGTCCCGCACTTGCTGCTGACAGAACCAAACTGTCTCAATGACTGACTTCATATTTACGATGAAACTGAACTTCTCACATTTATAAATCTCCTGCAAAAATGATTGTCTTCTACCAGAAAAGACAAACTGGAACACAGTAGAAAGGGGAAGCATGAAGAGAATGTTATAAAAACCACTCACTTTTATTCTGGATTTGGTTACTGGTCCTATTTCTTTCCATTAAGGGAAATTGTTCCCACTCCCAGCTGAAGACTGATTAAATGGCATGATTATCACTGCACATAAAATAGGGAACGTAATTCCTTTTATTAAAATAAATCCACAAATACAACCTTCAGGCTCTGTGGCCTCAGGTATCAGCACGTCTGTAATTTGAGAGGTGCTCCACTGGCACCCCTGTGAGCAAGCAGCAGGGAGCAGGGCCGCAGGCTCCACAGGCCAGGCCGCCCTCCGCTCCCACAGCTCTGTCCAGGGTCCGCCAGCAGAGCCAGCGGTTGTGGGACAACAGACAGCATCGAGAAAACCACACTTACTTTCTCTCTCCCTTGCAGTCCCCAGGCCCCCTTGAACCCTGCACCTGTCCCCTCTGGCCGCCACCGCCTGCTCCCAGACTCACAGCCAGCAGACCATGAAAACACAGAGCTTGTACCTTTTGATAAACTAGAAAATTCAACTCTCAAAAGGCAAAGAATAGATTAATTAAAACATGTGACAAACAAAACACAACTTGTAAGCATAAGGACTTTCATGAGTACTAGAACCCTGGACCCACTACTCAGCTACAGGACAAGGTTACACCTGAGCAACTTCCAGTCGGAGAGGACACCTATAGCCTCTCAGTGTTGGATTGCTCCCAGGAAAGGAGTCTCCTCGGACGACATGACCCAGAGGCAGGAAGAAGGCTTCCTCTCCACCCCGGGGCTCCACTCACCCACTGCGCTCTTCCTAGGAAAGGGACACATAGCACCTGAGTCTCACCCGAAATTCCAGAATTGCTCAAATTCGGCCAGAGCTTTGAAATCTTCACTTGCTGCTTAGCAAGATGGCGTGTTTTAACTTGTTGGCACAGGCGTGGGACGGGACGTGCTGCAGCCGACGCCGGCGCGGCCACAAGGCCTCCACCCGCTCAAGGCCAGGCTCCTAACATGTCTCTGCAATGAACGGCTTCCAGAACTCGCGTCCCGGCCACCTGGGAGCCACGCGAGCTCCCCCGACATCAGCCCTGACCCGAACCCTCCCCCAGGGCATGGGGAGAGGCAAGTAAATCACCTCTTCCAGGGGGATCGGTGGCAAATACACATTCACAATTTGAACACTTCATTAAAAAAAATAAAAATATACATCAGAAATGGGGACTTACCGCCATCAGACACAGTTGCAGACTGAAAGAAAAGAGAGAGAGACATGAGTTAATTAAGCCTCATGACAAGTCAGGAACCAACAGGTCCACAGTGTGAGCACGGTGACCGAGGACGCACGGACACCTTGGTGAGCCGGTGAGCCGAGTGCCCACTCCCACTTCCTGAGTGAACCCCGCCCAGGCCGGGCGGGCCAGGGCCACAGGGCTCTGCGCAAGTCATCACCACTCTCCTCTGAAGAGATCAAATCCCAGCACGCTTGACACCATGAAGGACACCTTGAAGAAAGTGGCTTAGGAACCCACATCAGTGTGGGCAGCATGGGGGGAGGGGGCGGTCCCACCCCCGTGCCCTACATTCAGTGGTGCCCCACTCAGTGCCCACACTGCGCTAGGCCACTCTATCACCTCCCTGAGTGGGACCCCCAATGCCCCCATCCCCATGTGTGGTGACAGGTGCTGCTGCCAGCACAGCAGGGGTCCGTCCTGCAGCCTGCCCACCAGGTGGGAGCCTGCAGAGTGTGGGATGGGAGCAGAGGAGGGCAGCTGGCTCCAAGGCTCCAGGGCAAGAGTGAACAAGTTGTGGAAGAGAACAGGCCAGTAGGAAGCAGGAGGCTGTGAGGGAGGCCCTGGAATGACAGCTGGCCAGAGTAACAAAAGGCTCATCTGAGGAAGACTCCTTGCAGGCACTGTGCAGGCCAGTAGGGAAGTGGGGGGAGGGGAGGGGCAGCTGAGGAAAGAGCCCTTGAACAAGGGATGCAGGAGCCCACAGGGGACACCTTGCAATCTCACCGCACGCACGTCCTGGTCACAGTAGAGGCCGGAGCCCCCAGCACAGCATGCAGGCCAGGCCCCCAAGGCACGGGTGCTGGGACACTGGCGATTGGGCCTCCCCTGGCAGCCCGCTGGCCTTCACTATGCACAGGACCAAACCTCGCAGCTACGCACTCCTCAGTGGTCACCAAAGCTCCCCTTGGGCTCAGGCCTGGACTATGGAATCCCTGGGACTCCAGAGGGGAAAAAAGACATGCACCCGTATCCTCTCTGCTGAGACAAGTGAGACCAGTGTGCGGGATATGAGGAAGGGCTTCTCACAGGCACAGCTGACAGCCCGTTCCTAGCACCAGGCCTCCCTAAATCTCACCTCCCAGCCTACATGGAAGATGGGGGACCTCTCCCATTCTGAGCCCCTCACCTCTTGGGACTTGGATCTGAGCCAGCCCTGGGCCATCAGCCCTCACCAACCAAGGGTCTGGCCTTCATTACAGAAGCATGGGGTGGGCTCCTTCCAAGGCTGACACGTACATTAAGGTCAATCTCCTACAATCATGTTATAAATTCAGTAGTATCAGAGGCATGTTATTCCCTTGAGATTGATTATGAGAAGAAAATCCACAAGGAAGGCCACACACAAAATCAGAAATACTGCCAATAATATCTGAGAAATAAATCATAAAATGCAAACTTCATAAATATGAAGGCATGGTCAACTTCATGTTATGATTACAATGAAAACTACATTCTCAGGCTTTAGCAGATGGAACAGATGCACTACAAAGCTCTACACCCATCCCCAGAATGAACCAAGACCCATGGTCCAGGACAGAGGTGGGAGCGAGAGTGGGGTGCAGTAGAGTGGCAGCACGGGGTGCCACATGGACGAGGCGGGCAGGACACTGCCAGACTCTAGGCTGGGGGCCTTAGGTGCAGTGCCAACAGATCCAGGTAAAGCTCAACAAACATGCTTTTTTAAAAAGTACACTTTAAGGGATCCCTGGGTGGCTCAGCAGTTTAGCGCCTGCATTCGGCCCAGGGTGTGATCCTGGAGTCCCAGGATTGAGTCCCGCATCGGGCTCTCTGCATGGAGCCTGCTTCTCCCTCTGCCTATGTCTCTGCCTCTCTCTCTGTGTCTCTCATGAATAAATAAATCTTTTTTTTTTTTTTAAAGTATACTTTTTTAGAACAGTTTTAGATTTATAGAAAAATTATGAAGACAGGACAAAGACAAACATGCTTTTAATATATTGCTGCTCCCAAACCACCAAAGTTGCCGCTGGTAAGACCCAGAGGCTGGGCTGGGCATCGGGTGTAGGGCACAGCCCACACACCCT
The DNA here is from genome assembly GCF_048418805.1 of Vulpes vulpes. NCBI lineage: Eukaryota > Metazoa > Chordata > Mammalia > Carnivora > Canidae > Vulpes > Vulpes vulpes. The sequence goes on from NC_132793.1 coordinate 109,058,968, forward strand.
GGGAAACCTGGACAAAGATGCCCACTCCCTAATTCCTCTGGGAGAGAAGCAGCCTTCTCTCCCAGGCAACTGAGGCCTGCAGGAGTTCCAAAAAGTGAGACCACCCAAGTAAGTGCTTACAATTCAAAAAGGCCCCCAAACCCGGGAAAAAAGCCCACCAGGAGAAACAGCCAGCAGAAACTACAACTAATAGAGCCTTGGGCACTGGAAAATTCTGTTATAGAATGCCACATGGCTCTGAAATCGTCCATAGAAGCTGTGATACGGAGGAGAAGTAGTAAAGTGGCAGCCGTGAAACACACCCTCCATGAGGCGTCTGACAACGAACCACACTTCAATAAGACACCCTGTAGAGGCTGGCAGAGGGAGGCTGCTGAAGAGAGAGTCTGGGAACTGGAAGCCATCCCTGAAACGGTCACACTGGCAGCAGCTCAGAGACAAGGACGGCTGGGAGTGAGCTGAGGGTGGAGAGGTGCAAGGCCTGGATGCCAGGTGAACTCTTTCAGAAAGGAGAGCTGTCCTGCTGGTGCCAGAGCTCACAGCCCACAGGCCACCCCCAGGGACCCCTCACGCACACCCTCCAGGAGAGGCACTCCACAGTCCTTGGGCCTCCGTTGTGCACCACGTTCCAGGAGCAACTCAACATCTCTGAGCCACAGCTTCAAATGTGCATTTCCTTCCCTTCCCCCAGCTTGGGAGGGTGTGTACAGAGAGCATTTCTCAAGCCTAAAATGCTAAGGAAAGTTCAGGGCACCTGGGTGGCTTAGTGAGTGAAGTGTCTGACTCTTAGTTTTGGCTCAGGTCATGATCTCAGGGTCCTGGGATCCAGCCCCACATTAGGCTCCCTGCTCAGCAGGGAGTCAGCTTTACCCTCTCCTTCCACCCCTGTCCTGCTGATGCTCAGTCAATCTCTCTCAAATAAATAAACGAAATCTTTAAAAAATATATACATATATCCCTGGATACAAAACCACTGTCCTCTTCCAAGTTCACATATTTTCAGAGAAATGGATGATGACTATACCATTCCTGACCAGATTATTTAATTTGCAAATAAATAATGTATAATCACCATTAACCTAACTCTTCTTTTTTTCTGTCCAATATTTATTTTACTTTACCAGCACACACTGGGGAGTGGCAGAGCCAGGCCATTACATCAGCCGATCCCTGCTCAACACCCCAACTCCTTAGGCCCTGAGATGGACTGTGGCAGCAGGTGAGGAGTACGGATCAGGGGGCTTCACTTCAGGAGGAGATAAGGCCTAGAGAGGTGAAGTGATCTGCCCACGGCGCTGGCAGGAAGGAGCCAGGGAGGTGCCTGTGGGGAGCACAGAGCACAACAGGCTTTACTGGTGGCCAGTGCTCAGTGCTGGGGGCAGGGGAGGGTAAAGGGGACAATGAGGAGGGGCGGGCAGACAACCTGCCAACAACAGGGAGGTGGAAAAGACAGAGAATCCCCAAATCGTTTCTATTTGCCTCAGGATCAATGACATGTCTGATTCTGACCCAAGTTACCCTTTCAAAGCCTGGTTTGCATTTTTTTTTTAGCACAGCCTTGCTGACGGGGGCGGGGGGGGGGTGGTGTCCAAAATGGCAAAGCTTCAGAAACTCCCACAGATACTTCCCATAGAGCATCCCCACAGAGGGGCATCTGCTGCTCAGTGTTGCTTAAAATCAGGCATTCGCAATGTCTCAGCACACTGAGACCACTGGACCACCATAAACATTTTTATGAATTAAAACTTAACCTCCCCAAAGTTTATTCTCAGACCTAGGACAATCTACATCAATAATTCATTTTCACAGGGGGATCCCTGGGTGGCTCAGCAGTTTAGTGCCTGCCTTCAGTCCAGGGCGTGATCCTGGAGTCCCGGGATTGAGTCTCACATCGGGCTCCCTGCATGGAGCCTGCTTCTCCCTCTGCCTGTGTCTCTGCCTCTCTCTCTCTGTCTCTCATGAATAAATAAAATTAAAAAAAAAATTCGTTTTCATTAGTCTGTACTTGTGGGCTCTTCCACGTTCCCACATCTACGTGTTACACTTAAGCAGAACCGCAAAACAAGCTGCCAGTGAAGTTAGCATTTCTCTGCACTCACAATTTAAACATGTACCATAAGGAAACAGCTCTAAAGTGTTCTATAACATGCCTGCCGGACTAAGATTTACACTAACATAAATGTATTTATTTGGAAGAAACTTACAAAGTATTTTAGATATGCAATTTAAGTCCACACAATCTCCATTTCTTGGGTCAGCCTCTTAAACCTGACAATTCAGTGGAAATCGGATCTATTCCGAGCAGGAAATCTGGACCACACGTTCCATGGATATTTTATCTTGAATTAATGGAGTGAGGTTTTTTTTTTTTTTTTTTTTAATTTTTTTTTTTAAATTATTATTTATTTATGATAGTCATACAGAGAGAGAGAGAGAGGCAGAGACACAGGCAGAGGGAGAAGCAGGCTCCATGCACCGGGAGCCCGACGTGGGATTCGATCCCGGGTCTCCAGGATCGCGCCCTGGGCCAAAGGCAGGCGCCAAACCGCTGCGCCACCCAGGGATCCCTGGAGTGAGTTTAAGATCACTAATATAAAGGGAACTTTATATTACAAATATATGACAAACTAGCCTCTATCAAGGCTGATCCTGCTTGTAACTTTAGACAAGAGAAAAGTACTAAACTATACTGTTGTCAAATTACTTTGATATATAATAATATATAAAAATATCAATTTTCAATTTTGAGCCACTGACAAAATTTCCTATCTTGGACATAAAAAGTATTAATCAGTCATATCTGAGTCCTAAATAAAAGACCAAAGGTTGCAAGTTGCCCAAATGCATCAAATATTCTGAATACAAAGAGAAGATAAATAACCCAAATGATGGAAAACCTTAAGAATTTAGCAATCCTTGGACACCTGGGTGACTCAGTGTTTGAGCATCTGCCTTTGGCTCAGATCATGATCCCGGGGTCTAGGATCGAATTCCTCATCGGGCTCCCTCTGAGGAACCTGCTTCTTCCTCTGCCTGTGTCTCTGCCTCTCTGCGGGCTTCTCATGAATGGATAAATAAAATTAAAAAAAAAAAAAGAATTTAACAATCCTATTTGTATCTAATATATATTTATTTGACTTTTTAAAAACTCGATCATTGGAACGCCTGGGTGGCTCAGTCAGTTGGACGTCTGCCTTTGGCTCAGGTCAGGATCCAAGGGTCCTGGGATCAAGCCCTGCATTGGGATCCCTGCTCAGTGAGGTGTCTGCTTCTCCCTTTCCTTCTGCCTGCTCATGCACCCCTGTTCTCTCTCTCTCTCATTCTAATAAATATATAAAATGAAAACTTGATCATTTCAGTTTTAAGTGACTCCTCGCTGGACTGAGTACAGAAGAGAGCGGGCTCATGTTGGGGCCTGTTGGGCGGTGTGCCCTGACTCGGGCTCTGTGGGCCCAGGGGTCTTCACACCCAGCCACAACCCCCTAAGGAGCTTTCAAATCAATTCAGTGGCCCCGAGCCACATTTGTCAACCAAGAAGTCAGATGGATAGAAAACTGTGAAAGGAAAATACTAAATACTTGCCATGGTTCATGCTGTGCTCAAGCCTAGCTTCAGAGTTGCACATGGGTGTGCATGTGGGTCCGCACATCACGTGCATGAGGTCCTGATGTGACCCCATCTCCCCCTGTGGGGTGTCGTCCCAGGACTCTGAGAGCCTCTGTGGAGAGGACCCAGCCCCTCCTGTGCCTTCAGCTTAGAGCACCTCCTGCTCCCCCACTCCCCCTACAGCCCCACCTGGCCAGTCCACCTACCTGGCTGTAGCTTCAGCTACACCTTAAGCCTTCCTTGCCAGGCCCCTGAGGTGAGTCCAACCACACAGTCTGATGTCTGCCCTCACAGGTCAGTTCCCAGGTCCCTTGGCTGCGGGGCCCAGGAGTGACATCCCACAGACCTCCCAGAGAGCCTGGTGAGGGGGCTGTGCTCGGTGCCTGTCCCCACACTGGGAGGCCACAGTGTTTGATCCCACCCCCAGGTCTCTCCATGTTCACGAGTATAAGTCACGAGCACACACACCCTCCATACTACTGCTTTCCAACAAGTCCAATCAAAAAGACAGCTGGATGTACGGCTCACAGGGAGGCAGGGAAGGGGCACCTATTCCTAAGGTTCAAACTATGATGTTCATAACAAAGGATTTCTGTGTTCCAGGAAATAGGGAAGACATGGGGTGAATGACACAGGGTGAAGGTGCTCCAGACGTGTTCTGTGACACACAGTGACAAATGGGACATGGGTGAGGGTGGAGCCATCATAGCACAACACAGCACACCACAGTGCACTCAGCCCGAGGGGGAGAGGGGACGGGGCAATTGAGGGCCTTCAAGCAGATGCAGGCAGAGCCCCAGAGCTCAGAATCGGACCTGGCCTCTCTCTCTAAGGTGTGAATCCCAAAGACTTCTTCATTCTTCAATAAAATCAGAAGAGACCCAATCAGGCCAAACCTACAATGACAGCTTTTTCTCAAAACTCAAGAGTGAATATCCCATCATGTACATGGTGAAGCCTAAGAGCAAATTCTGAAAACACCCTGATGAGCAGCACACAGGCTCCACACTAATGCTAAGTATTCAGTGTGAACACCTGATTGCACCCCAAAATCCTCTGACCTTGATGTAAAGACCATAAATCCCTTTTTCTCACCAGCTGTCCCAAGTTTCAGAAAGACACAGAAGGTCTGGGAGGACACCCATGACTTAACATCCCAACAGGACAGCACTGAACTGCTAGCAAAGTGGAGGTAAGCATGGCCTGCCTAGGAGGCTCTGTGGGCTGCGGCCCTACATCTAGCTCTCAGATGGACACTGTTGCATAGGAGCTCCTCCTGAAGGAAACGGACATGCAGGGACATGCAGAGGCCGAATCCAAGCCCCACTCTTGTGTGAAGTTGAAGCCCAACCCCAGGGATGCACTTTCTCATAAAGGCCAAGGTGTGTTGGTGGTTTTAAAACCTCCACCCACAAGCTGGAGTTGAGCCGCAAGCTGGAGCCCTCCATCCTCCCAGGCTGGCTCCATCGGCTCCCGGCAGCCCCTGGGCTCCAGCTGTTGCCCTGTGGGTCCTGGGGTGTGGCCTCCACCTTCAGGGTCAGGCAGAGCCTCGGGAGATTCAGCTGATATTGCTTCTACACATCAATGTGTCCTGCACATGTGGGCTGCATGCGACAAAGCCACATATCCAAAATGGGCAGCTCCGCTCCCAGGTGCTCATGCTGGGGGCTGAGGATGAATCCAAAAATGTCAGAACCCTGCTGCCTGGGCAAGTCAGGTGTCACAGGGGAGCATGGCACAGAGAAGGGCAAATGAGGCTGCCCCCTTGGGGTGTCGATGAAGACAGGCTGATGAGCAGCCCCCAGGGCTGCAGGCAAGAGAGCAGGGTGGGGGCGTGGAAGGGAGAATGCAGAGGGACAGGTCTGGAATGCCGAGTCCATGGGCCTGCTGACATGGGCTCCAGGGATGGCTTGGGCGAGGGGCAGGGGAACCCCAGGGAGAAGCCCAAGTCTGACTTGGTCACTAGTCCCCACCTGCCTCCTGTACATCCAGAGGGAGCTGGGAGTGGACATGGACCTGCTGCCAGGTCGGAAGCCAGGGTCCCTGATGCAAGAGGCAGGCTGGCAAGGGCAGCCTCTACATGACAGCTGGGAGGCACGTGGAGCAGAGAAGCCAGGTAGAGGGATCTGAGGGGAGGGGGCCCCCAGGATAGTTGGTCAAACTCTAGGACACCCAAACAAATGCTGTTTTAGGAAATCTGGTTTTTCTTTCATGAGAGGACGATAAGCACGGACAGATGAGTCATTCCAGAATGGAGGGTGAAAAGGGACAGGGCGCTGGGCAACCCCCACAGGGTCAGGGGGAAAGGAGCCTGCATGTAGGTCACGCCACAGGGAGGTGCAGAAGACAGGGCCATCATCGCTGAAGGAAAGCTGCCAGGGCACGGTGGCCCAGCACTTATTAAAAGAAAGGGGAAGACAGGCAAACAGAGGTGAAGTCCCCTTAACACACACTAGGAGGTCTTCTTGTATAGCCAGAGTCAGAGCCCCAGAAAGCGGGAGAGGAATCTGTGCAACCAGTGCATTCAGTGGCATAAACGCGATCACCCTGACAGACCAAGGCCCCTCCCCCACCAGTTGTAGGGTGGAAAGAGATCTGGGGCAAAGTACACACCGACTGGGCCAGCCCTGGGCAGAGGCCAGCCCACCGGACACGGGCCCGTGGCCCTCCACCTGGCTCTCCCCGGGACTGTGGGAGCCCCATGAGAGGGACAGGCTGATGGCAGACACAGGCAGTGAACAGAAGTCTGTTCAACTGAGCTAAAAAAGGAGAAACTCAGTCAAATGCAAAAGAATTTCGAGCAGCCCACCCAGCTCATCCTAAGGTTGGGAGCCAGCCGGGCGGGAGGCGGCCTGACACGTCAGCCCACAGAAGGGCACGCCTGACACACTCGCTCCCGTCCCACAGCCAGCCTGGCAGCCAGGCAGCCCACACGGCCCCAGGGACCCGCTCGGCCACCCCCGGGACACCTAAACCCCGCTATCCGCCCTGTGACAAGAGCTGAGTTCATCAAGGCTCCAGCCCTGCCGCGTGACCGCTCTGCCTTCTTCCCCAAGCCTGGGCTGACCCTCCTCGCCGTCACTGCTCTGTCTTCCTCCAGCCTCTCCAGGCCTTTCTGTGGGACCTGAATGCCCGCTGCACACCCTCTGCACACCCCGACCAGGCACCGGTGCTGGCGTGGGAGCCCCGAGCATGGCTGCTCCCACTGCTCATACCCTGAGGCCCAAGGTGGGACAGGCTCCGAACACTTGACTGTGTCCTCCCAGTGAAGTCCTTCTTATTTTCAAATCCTACCCAGAGCCCCAGTGCACGAAGAGGTGAAAGCCCCTTGGTCTCTGGAAATTTTTTTCCCTCATACTCTAGCAGCCTGAACACAGCTGCCCAGGCAGACAGACCTCAGAAGGCATCCATGACACAAGAGGCGCTCCAAGCCCCCGAATGACACACGTCTGCCAAGCGTGCCGCTCAGCAGGATGTGTACTTTCTGACCGGGAAGGGAAGGACGGAGCCTAGGAGCGGCTGACCTCTGAGGCCAGCCCTGGCCTGGCGGGCACCCGAGCAAGACGGTGGGAGGCAGGTTGGGGGCAGGTACCACCCAGCTGCAGCAGCCCTGGGCCCCTCCTGGACACCCAGACCACCAGGTACCGCCGCAGCAGCAGGGTGAGGGGTCCATTCATGAGGCTCGCTGAAGCTTCCCTCTTGTGACAATTCATATTCCTTTTAGGCTATGGCTTTTTGTGTCTCCTCACACCGCACCCCACCAGCCTCTGCAGCTCACACCCATCCTCATGTGGCTCAAGGATGACGGTCCGCTTTGTTTTGACAGAGGGGCATATATGCATGCTCAAAGTCTACTTCTGCTCAACTTCACTTCTGAAAAGATGGAGAAACTGGGATCTTTTCATTTGGCCAGTGAAAGCCTCATGTGTTTTCTGGTCGGCAGCCACGGGCTACCCTTTGTGCTCCTGAAATGACTGTGGGAAAGCGCTCCAATGAAGGCAGAAGAGCTCTCTGCCTCAAGATGAAAGACGCTTACAAGAAACACAGCTTTTCATGAAGCACAGCATCCACTGAGTGTGTGCACACACACGCACACACACGTTTATGCACACATACACACTGCAGATGGCGGCCCCAGGGCATCCCCACTTACAGACCAACAACTAGAGGCTCAGAGGGAGAAGCACTCCCCTAGGATGGCAGAGCCAGAGAGGTGCAGAGCCAGCCTTCCCACACGGCCCCCGGCTTTTACTCTCCTTGCACCTGTGCCTGCAGGGTGAGGCCTCCACCAGGACCCTCTTCCTGCCCCCTTTCCCATGGACCCCCCTGGAGCCAGGCAGAGCTGCACGCAGTACCTACACTCATCCCACGACCTTCCAGCACCACCCTCGACCCCAGAGGGGAGGCAGCTGCTCATTCACCACTGCTTAATACAACCATACAATCAGACTTTAACATACTCATGCCCACAACATATTTGGCAGTTTGAGCATTTGCAAAAATTTCAAAACAGATCCAAATCATCTATACAGGCATGTACAAAGGCAGATTTTTAGTGACCTTTTTTTTTTTTTTTTTTTACTCAGAATAAAAGAAACATTTTCTAACACTTGCTTTTGTATACCACTGAAATGAAAACGCAATCTACGTTTATGGACAAATACCTAACCAGTTAATCGGTCCCTTGAGGACACAATATTTCCGTAATTCACTTTTCCATCCAGGACGAGGAATGGGATATACAGGAACACACAGTCCCTCTTGCACCAAGGCAGCCAGAGGCAGCCAAGCAGCAGGCATGCCCGTCAACATCAAAGCCTCTACCCTCTCAAGTAGGCTTCAGGAGTACTCGGGCTTTTCAAGCTACACACTAAATATTTTAAAAATACATTAAAATCTGCACTTACAACATAAGGATAGTTCCTGACCTATCCAAGTGACCTCTTCCTATTTTCCATTGAAAAGGGAGACAGCTCCCTCTCCTCTGCCACACCTCTGAACCAGGCATTTGTGAACTGGCCCTTCTGCAGCTCTCCACAGAGGCTCCAGCTAGATATTAGGAAAATATCAAGATGAAACAACTCTCAGGGAAGAATGGATTTAAAATCATACCCTGTAATTAGTGACAATCTTCTGTAAATAATTTACTTTCACCTTTAGGTCAACACAGCACAGCCACAAGAGGAAAATAAACATAATTTTTTAATCTGAAGCCTTTTGGTAAAAATTTTCATGGCAAGTTCAACTTATCAAAGCTCGGATAATAATCAATCACTAAATATGATTTTCAGGAGTTCCCTTTGTATGGGTAGGAAGCAGAATCAACTCATTATGTTTTTAAAATATTAGATATAAAATGGTAATTTAAAGAGTACAATAGATTTTTAAAATCCAGTAGAAATCTAACACTTCATGCACTTGGCTCACTTTGAAATCAGTCAGAGTTACTATAGTAGGGATGAGAACAGCCCTGATGCTCCCTGTAGGGTGGGCTTGTAGACCCCAAGCAGCTGGGAGCCGGGCTGGCCCTAGTCCCCAGCCTCGCTCAGAGGACCTGCGGTCCCACAGCCGGCCATGTATCTCCAGACAACTCTCTTCAGCTCCGGGATGCAGACACAAGAGGTGCTTTCAAAGTTTACATCTAAAATCTACCATTCACCGAACAACCTAAAAATAATGCGGTAACTGCGATGCCAAGTTTTCTTACAAAAAAATCTGTTAAGTGACAAGAAACATTTGGAATACCTTACCTGCTGATCATTTAAAATGTGCGTCTCCTTTGACAGCCCTTTTCCCAAATTCATCTTAAGACAAGAACCCTTCCGACCCACACCAGGCGCGCAGACCTACACTACAGCACTTGACGCGGCAGCATGCCTGTGCTTGTCAGGGAAGTTTAAAGACATTTCAGATGAAGTTCCATTCCGCTCCCTTCGTAACCCATGGCAACAGGACACTGCAGGAAACTGTGGTTTGCCAGGGATTCAGACTCTATCTCAATTGTCTCATAAAAAAAAAAAAAAAAGGCCGTTTACATAAGTCACGCTGTGAGATCATTTTTCAAGTATTTCCTCTACCAAATCAGAAAAATAAAACTTCAGCTGATAGGGGTAATGCTCAGTCAGTACAACAGCTGCAGAGAATTTGTTTTTTTAGCAGCGTGGCGCAGTTCACAGCCTTAATTACAGTTGCTGACAATTCTATTATAAGCCTCCATATGCACGAGTCTATGTGGTGCCAACCTGCGGAATCGGCCGTGTTCCTAAAACCCATCTCACGCATCTATCTCTGCTCCATGATTTGCTTGTCTGTCTTCTGATGCCTGATACAACCTGAAAGTGAGGGAACCACCGCAGATCCTGGCGTGTGGAGTAAGTAGAAAAGAAACAGGAAACTGATTCTAGAACCCAGGTATTACCTGTTATAGAACCCTAAATTTACCTGTTAACTTTCTGGAGACCCAAGGGCAAATTGCTCACCCCAAAGTGCTTCTCCACACTACAGCATAAATGTCTTATCTTCATGGGCCCCAGTGCTCAGCTCCCCCGTGGAGAGTTAGGTTGCCGCAGACCTTGGGGAGCATCCTGTCCAGGGCTGCCAACGCAATGCTCATAGGGTCAAGATGGCCCTCAGGTTTGGGGTCAGGCCATCAGCCAACTGCACTGACCATGCTGAGCCTGTCCTGACTTTTGCTTTTCTGTGGGAGAAACAGAAGCACTCCCAACGTGAGCATTCAGTGAGGGTAATGTGCCACACGGGGCACAGGACTGTGTTGAATGCGGAAATTGTACGATGCCTGCCTAAAAGGTGAAAATCTTATAGACAAAAAATGGACATAGGCTCAAGCTTCTTCAGACTGCTTTTCTTGAGATCCACACACAATGGAAGTATGAACTGACCTCAACGTAAGAGCAAGGAAGGGGCAAAAGCTGCCATGACCATCCACACTACCATTGAACACAGGGAGTACCTGGCCTGGCACATGGGAGATGATGGGGGGGAGCACATGAGGGAGGGGCTGGGAGGGGGGAGAGCATGGCCCAAGGCTGGGGGACAAGCTGGGAGATGCAGGGAAGGCTGCAGGGAAGGCTGGGACCTGGTGAGAGAGGCCTACAGCCTGGGCCCCCAGGAGGTGGGCAGGGATGTGCCAGGCAGCCCCACCTTCCCCCTGTTCCCTGTGATGAGTGGGGGTGATGTAATGAGCTTCAGCCCAGAGAGCTCCTTCCAAGCCTCCTGGGCTTCCAGGGTTCCCATGGTTGACTGGCCAGGCCTGGGGGAGCCTAGAGACCCTGCCCTCTCTAGGGCCTCATCTTTAGGTACCATGGCCCACCCACCCTGCCTGTTCTCCAGAATTCGTCTTTCCCAAACAGGGCAGTCAGCAGGATGAAGGAAGGTGGGGGGGCTGCCACTTACAAAAAGGCTCCCTGGGGACACGAACAAGTCACCTTTCCCAGGAATACATTAAGTCTGACAGACAAAGCCAGCAAGCCCATCTCCTTCCCCCTAGGCAGCTGTGAAGAGAGAGAAGCAGCACCCAGAGCACCGTGTGGTATCAACCGCAGACTGGCAAGGTGGAAATAGGATCTGGCCAGGCCGTGGGCAAACAAATGGGACACATGTCACCCTCCCTTACCCAACCCTGACACCCATGTTCCCCTGCCCAACTTCACCCTCCAGCATGCATGCATGCAAGCAATCATATACACACATGCGTGCACATAAGCCCATCTTCAGAGGAAACACTCTGGCAGGTTTTCACAGGTGGTCACAGCTGTGTGACTCTGTGATCTGGATATTTTCTGCACTGATTTCCAAGGGGCCTGTACTAACCTGTAGGTTTGGGGAGAGCACAGTGGGCCTCCAGTCCCAAAGGTCTGCCAGGCTCTGGACCAGGTGGCAAGAGCATAGAAGCAGAACGTAGGATGGGTGGGCCATGCCCACGGGGCACAGTGTGGGACCTCTGACGTGGACCTCTAGAAAACCCGGCACCTAGGTCCCATGCCGGCTACACTACTGCTCAGGTGCCAAGTCTGTTTGTTTTCTTTCTTTCTTTCTTTCTTTCTTTCTTTCTTTCTTTCTTTCTTTCTTTCTTCTTTCTTTCTTTCTTTCTCTCTCTTTCTTTCTCTTTCTTTCTTTCCTTTTTTTCTTTCTTTCTTTTTTTTTAGATTTTATTTATTTATTCATGAGAGAGAGTGAGAGAGAGAGAGAGAGGCAGAGACTCAGGCCTCAGGCAGAGGGAGAAGCAGGCTCCATGCAGGGAGCTCGATGTGGGACTCGATCCCAGGTCTCCAGGATCAGGCCCTGGACTGAAGGCAGCGCTAAACCACTGAGCCACCCAGGCTGCCCTCTAGTCTGTTTTCATTGTAATCGTATCAGACAGAAAAGCCCACTGCCTAGCAAAGGAAGTACAATCTCATCTTGTCTGTGGTTCGTCACATGGGGAGCAAACAGCAGCCTACCCATACCCGGCTCCACATGCCTATCTGGCTCTTGGCGCCACGGTCTCTCAGAGTCCTTGTGTCCCTTTGGGGCTATGTCTCCCCTCTAGCTGTCAGTGTGCCCTTCCCTGCTGTGTAGGGTGAGGAGAGGGAAGGGACAGGGGCAAGAACCTGGCGGCAACCCCCCCTGTGCCAGATGGTGCCCTCAGCTCCCGGAGCCCGGCTCACCTTTGGGGGAAGAAGGGATTCCCAAGCTGCCCAAGTGTCCAAGAGTTCCAGCAGCTTCTGAGAGCAAGTGTCCAGACATTCTGACACCAAACACTCACCACTGTATCCTCCCTATCCTGATGGGTGCCAGCTCAGGGCCAGTCAGGGCTGAGTTCAGACCTGGGCCCATAAAGACCAGCCCCTAATAAAATCAAGTGTGGGTTTGGGTACAAGAAGAAAAGCCTGGCGGGGGTGCTGTGTGGTGATGCACAGGCTTGGCCTCAGCAGTGAGCTGCCCAGAGGGGCAGTGAGAAGCTCACCAGTGTTGGTGCAAACCAACTGAGGAGCTAGGGGCCTTTGGTGGGGTGCTCTGGCCCCAGAAGCTGAAACAGGAAGTAGGCCTGCCCAGGAGTCTGTCCTGTCCAGTACAAGCACCTAGGAATGGCAGCAGAGGTCCTGTGGGGCCCCAGGGCAGAGCAGCTCAGGGAGCATGCCAGGGGAGGGTCTGGCCAAAGCTCACAGATGAGAGAGGAACAGAGGGCATCCCCGCAGGAACACCAGCAAGCCAAGCAGAGAATCCTCTGTCGTCACCTGGAAAATCCTGGTAAAGGAGCCAACCAAGGAGCCTCTCTTGTATTCTGGACCCCTGGCAGCAGCCTCCTGCCTTCCCAGGTGCCTCTCATGGGCTCCTGCCCCCAGTCCCATGCCAGTCTTGGAGCGGGGAACACCTTCTCCTTAATGCCCTGGACTCGTCAGGACCTCCCAGGCCTTCTGGAACATACACACTCTACTGAAGTTCCAGCGTGGCAGAGGAAGATGAACACAGGGAGCAGCCCAATCTCAGGGGCAGGTGCCATCCCCTTATCCCCACCAAAGGAAAGTCTACACAGGTTGGGATGAAATGTATGGCCTTAGCGCCCCCTGCCGTCCAGGCCCTGAGCTGTCAGTCCCTGCTAAACACACCTGGAGTGGCAGGGGGGTCCCCCAGCCAACCTCCTGGGTAGGGGGGGGCTCTAGACCACCAGGCACAGGGAGGGCTCCATGGAGGGGGCCAGGGCACAGTGAGAGCCAGAAGGAACAATGGGGAGCTCCCCGTGGTATGCTAGTTACAACCAGAGAGGCTCCAGGGGCAGCAGGGCAGGCGGGGCTGGCATTCATGGGACAGCCCATTTAGAGAGGGATGGGATCTCAGGCCACGAGTAGGGGCTGAAGGCCACAGTCTACAGAGCGGCCAGGTTCTCTCCCACTCCCAAGGCTGCAGCAAGGTCAGGCAGGTGGCTCTAGGGTACAGCAAGCTTGCTCTGAGGAGGGCTGAGAAGAAGCACTTCCAGGTGTACGGGTCACTGCCGGACCACCCAACCCTGCCACTGTGACAGCAGCACATACATGTGAATGCTCTGTGTGCCAGTAAAACTTTATTCACAGGACAAGCCTTGGCCTGAAGGCCACCATGTGCAGACTCTGGCCCTAACCACCACCTTTCTGCCCAGTCCCAGCCCCCCAACCCCTCTCATGGACCCCAGCCCCCAGGGCTCCTGCTGGCTCTCCCAGCTGCTTCTCTCCCACCCTCACATTCTCCAGTCTGATGGGTGGTGGTCCCTCCTGGTCATTTAGAAACCTAAGAGCGTCCTCTGTGCCTCTCAATGCCCTGGGAACTCCTGAAGGCAGGGAGTGCATCTGGAGAGCTCAAACAGGTGGCTTCCAGGTGCCGCAGGCAAGATTTGGGCCCCACCCCTCCTGTACCACCCTGCGTGCCACCATAGGACCTTCCACACACAGCCCCACTCCCTGGCAATGAAACCCACACTACTGCACTCTGTACTCGACACAGAACGTCACTCTCTCCTTCTCTCCCTCAGCATCCCAAAGCCTCCCTCACACTTGGAGTAAGACCCAAGGTCTCAGCCTGGCCCGCCCTCCCTTCTGTCCCCCACATCTTCACATGCTGGCCCCTTGCATCAAGGGCTCCACGTGAACATTCTCACGGCAGCCCATCTCTGGCCACAAATGTGGCCAGTTCCCCCACTGCCATCACCCTACCACAAATGTGCCAACGCCTGCCATGCCTCCATGCAGGAGGTCCCCAGTACCAGATGCCTCCCACCGGCATCCCTAGGTCCCTCTTTCTTCACCCCAGGGACCCTCGACCCTCTCCCTGGGCCCCAGCCAAGCACCAGGCACCCACCAGCTCAGTCCAGGAGCCTTCCCGCCATGCCTGCGCCCAATCAGAGGAACCAGAGGTCCCGAGGTCACCTTTCTCCAACCATCTATGCCCTGGGACTCATGGGCCATTCCCATTTTTTTTTTTTTTTAAGATTTTGTTTATTCATGAGAGGCAGAGACTAGACAGAGGGAGAAGCAAGCTCCCTTCGGGGAGCCCAATGTGGGATTCGATCCCAGGACCCTGGGATGTTGAGCTGAGCCAAAGGCAGATGCTCAACCACTGAGCCACCCAGGTGTCTCTCACAGGGCATTTCTAATCCCGGCCCATGACAGCTGTCACCGCTGTGCTGGACAAGCACCTTTCCCACACTGTCCATCTCCCCGCACTCATACCGTGACATGCCTGCAGTCTCACCCATTCTGTGCCCTGCACGCCTTCCCAGCAGGCTGGTCAGAACAGCTAAGGAGAGGAGCCCCCAGCGGCCTGCCCTTGCCACACCCCACCCCCACTCACTGCTCGGCCCTCTCTGCTGGAAGGACCACAGCAAACCACTTCTCATTCTTTGTGGCCAACAGCCTCCCACAGCGACACTGGGTGGAGACCCCTAGAGACTACGGCCTCCCATGCTGGTCTCAGGGGCATAGTTCCCTTCTAAGCCTACACATGCTCAGCCCAGCACCCCTGCCCCCGAGCCCTCTCCCAGGCCCTGTGCACCTTGGCACCCTCTCACAAACATCAAGACCAGGAGTTCACACCCCGAGCTGCACCTGACCAAACACCTAGGGGGCAGAGATGTCCTGCTATCCATGTGGGGCCTAAGAACTGGCCATATTCTTCCTGACTGGCCTCTTGGGTCACTGCCTCCTGGGTGACCATCGGCCACCATCACGACCAAAATGCACACCTTTTTAAAACACACAAAAACTTACCTCTGACATTTCTGTGGCAACTGTCTCATTCTCTGACTCCACCCTCAAGACCCTCCCCCATTCTCACCATCTCTCAGCTGCTCATCTCCTGCTCACTCATCTCCAGCTCAGAGGGCAGGCCTCTCATCACTGCGTCCCCATGCCCAGGCTCCTCTGTCCCATCTTCCTCTCTTGGGCTCCCCTGCGGAAGCCCAGCCAGTTACTCTGCCCCCCCCCCCCCAGCAGTCAGCAGGGCTGCGGGGCTCAGGCTGAGCATGTTTTCTGACACGGGTTCAGACAAGAATACATAATGGGAATGTCCGGTTCAGAGGCTCATCCCAGAGTGAAGCCGTGAAGCCCCACCCAGGTCCTAATGAAAAGCCATGTTCGAGCCTCTCTGTGCTTCTACACTGAACACATGACCAAAAGCCGTGGCTCATCTGGCCTATTTTCCAGTTTTGAGAAATGGAATCATACAGATGTACTCTTGTGTCTGCCTTCTTTCTAGGCATTCACCTGCATTCCTACAGCAGCCACGGAGCATCTTGTTGCCCAACAAAATCACAGCTTACCCATCCTTCTCAGGGTGGGTGGACAGACAGGTTGCTTTGGCTTCAGCAACCCAGGACTGTGCTGTTTCGAATTCCTGCATACGTGCCGTCTGCTTTGAGGGAGCAGAGCTCCAGATTGCAGGGCCCATGTACCTCCACATGCAGTAGATAATGTCACCCTCGCCCCAGGGGTTCAGAGGGGTCAGGGCTGCTTCCCAGCCACACCAACATTCCACACTGTGGTCTTCATTCCAGCTGGCTCTGCATACGGGCCTCACCACGGTAGTAACAGTACCTTCCTGATGACGAATGTGGCTGGATGTGTCACTGAGGTGTCATCTTTCATAAAATGTCCATCTGAGTCTCATGCCCACTTTCTGGTAGGCATCCTCAGATGGATGGACCTTGGGGGCCACTACCACCAATGCTCCCACCCCGTATTCTAGCAATGGTGCATTTGCACAAATGAAGGGTCCTAACATTCACCCAGTTGGGGCATCAGCCTTTGCCTTTACGGTTCAAGCTCTCTGTTGGGTAATGTCTTCTTCGCCCCAACACCATGAGGTTGTGTGCCTTCAATACCCTCTGGTGACTCTCCTGTGCCGCCCTTCACATTACATCTACAACACAGCTGGATTTCGTTGTGTTTGTACGGCATGGGGAGAATGGACTTCCTTTTTCTCACATGGATCTCTCTACCCCGGCACCACTGAAAAGACCACACTCAACCCTGTTCTGCACACAGCCCAATTATTAGGCACTGCGTCTATTTTTATGCATGTTCTTTGAGTCCACTGTCTGTCTGTCCATCCATGTACCGACACCTACACAGTCCTGAATTGCTCTCACGTTGTAAGTTTTGATAGCGAATAGCAGAATTCCTCCTACCTATTCTTCCTCAAGGATATCTTGGCTACTCGGTCCTTTGCATTTCTAGGCAAATTTTAGATTTATCTTAAGTTCAACAAAACACCTGTTGGGATTTTTATTGAAATTGCATTGAATCTATATGCTATTGTCTGACTGTACTCACAGCTGACTATTGTATTTTGACAGACTATCCATCAAGCTTGCCAAGTATTCATTAATTTCAATAATGACTACAGATTCTTTTAGATTTTTGATGTCATAATCATATCCTGTGAGAATAATAACATTTTCATCTTTCTTTTGTGGTTTTTAGTTCTCTATTGTTTTTACTTTCTTAGTATGCTAAAACTGGCGATAAACATTTGAATAGAACTGGTGACAGCACACATCTTCCTCTTGGTCCTGACCTCAAGGGGAAAGCTTGAGTACACTGCATGCTCTAGGGGTTTTTATGTCCTTGTCAGATTGAGGAAGTTCCCTTTAATTCCTATTTTGTTAAATTTTGTTTTGCTTTGTTTGTTCTTACCATGAATGGATACTAGCTTTACCCAATGCTTTCCTGTTGCTGTTGAGATGATATACAATTGTTCTACTTTACTCTGTTAACATGGTAAATTATTTTGACTTTCAAGTGTTTAAAAAAAAAAAAAAACGTCCTTGGAATGATCATGAACTGCTGGACTATGCTTATGTCAGGGCGTGAAGTCCTCCCACCTGTGCTCACCAGTGGGCAGCCCTGCCCCTCCCCTCTCCTTTCAGGTCCTCATCAACTTTTGGAGCCAAGGTTTTGGAGACCTCATAAAACGAGTTGGGCAGTTAACCCCTCTTTATGTATTCTTCTGCTGTTTCAGTCTGTTAATTTCTGTTTCATTAATTTCTGCTTCTGCTTCCATCACTGTCCAGCCTCTACTTCTCCAGGTCAGTTTCACCACTTTCTCTCTAGCCTCAAGACAACCTTCCGCTTTCCATCCCCTCTCATACAGGCATGGGAACACTGTGAGCACCCCCCTGGGCAAGATGCGCCCATTCCAGTGTCATCCTAAATATGCTGAGCCCCACAATGATTCTCTTTTCAAGTTTTCTTTTCAATTCTCTTTTCAAGCCCCTAATGATTCTCTTTTCAGTGGATCACTTATCTACAGGTGTGTGGGCACCACCTCCTTGCCGCTGGCTTCCAGTCAACCTTGCTGCAGCAGGGGACAGACTGAAGAGTCCTCTAGATCTGCTGAGACTTGCTTTATGATCCAGCACGTGGTCAGCATTCATAAACATCCCACAAGGGAGTGGAAAGAACGCACTTACTGGGTACAGTGCCACATGACGTCCAGGAGGCCAGGGTGGGAGTCATGCTGATTGGATTCTCTCTTACTGACCCTTTTCCTGCTCAACCTGCCAGGCATTAAGCAGAGAGTATTTTCTTGTCTCTAGCCATTCTTGCTTTAGATATATTGAGAGCATGCTCCTGAATGTGTATCACATTCAGAATTGTGACTTCTTACTGCTGCTCACATGGTGAAGGTTCCCTTTTCACCTTTAGGACAGCTTCTTGCCTGAAAGCCAACTCTGACATCAATACAGATATGCCATCGTTCTTCTTTCCTTTAAGATTTTATTTATTTGAGAGACAGTGAGAGAGAGAGAGAGAGAGAGAGAGAGAGAGAGAGCACGAGCAGGGGTGAGGCGCAGAGGGAGACGGAGAAGCAGACTCCCCACTGAGCAGGGAAGAACCCAGGGCTCTGATTCCAGGACCCTGGGATCCTGACCTGAGCCGAAGGCAGATGTCCAACCAGCTGAGCCCCCCAGGCACCCTACTCCATTCTTCTGATTAGCATTGCATGGTAAGTCCTTTCCTGTTCTTTTATTTGCTTTCTGTGTCCTCAAGCTTTCATGTGTCTCTAGTATAGTATGATCATATTTTTCATGCAGTCTGACAATCTTTTCTTTTTAATTAGAATATTTAATTTATTTAAAATCAAGGCACTGGGTAGCCCGGGTGGCTCAGTGGTTTAGCACTGCCTTCAGCCCAGGGTGTGATCCTGGAGACCCAGAATCGAATCCCACGTCGGGTTCCGTGCATGGAGCCTGCTTCTCCCTCTGCCTGTGTCTCTGCCCCTCTCTCTCTCTCTCTCTGTGTCTCACGAATAAATAAATAAAATCTTACTAATCAATTAAAATAAAATAAAATAAAATAAAATAAAATAAAATAAAATAAAATAAAATAAAATAAAATAAAATAAAATAAAATAAATTAAAGGTACTTACTGACTTATCTGGGCTTAACCCCAGCTCTGCCAAATGCTGCCTCCTGTCAGCAGTTTCTGCTCTTGCCCTCCTGTTGTCTTGCCTCTCAACTTTCTCACCTTCTTTTGAATTGACTGTTTTTCATAACTCCATTTTTCCCTCTTGCAACCTAAAATTACTCCTTGTTTTATTGCCTCAGGTTACTCAGGGGATTACAGCATGCCATCCTCACATTATACGAATCGAAGATTTACTGGCTCCTCTCTCTCTACCTTCTTCCACAGGGATGTAAGCATCTGAACTTGCACCCTCTACCCTCCCTGGAGCTCAGACTAGTGCTGTGGTGTCAGGTAAATTTACATATTTTTAAACCAAATAGAACACAGTTATTCTTGTTTTACACAGTCACCACTCATTTGGGTTGACCCATACATTTACCATTTTATGTGGTCCTACTGGGTCCTCCTCATTGTCCCTAGGCTTACATAGCTCTCATCTGAGTCTGCCTCCAGGGGACCAAGGGGCCCCGGGAAGTGGACCCAAGATGGATTGTGCAGAGGAGCTGGGCCGGTGATAGCTGAGGGGATGCGGAGGCCCCTGCAATATGGAGAGAATGTTCCCAAGAAGCCCAGAATAAGTAAGCACCAGTTGAAGGCTGACATGAAAGCTGGTGCCTCTTTGAGGGGGCCATACAAGGCAGTGAAGCCCAAGAGTCTGGGGACAGTCTCAGAGACTGCTGAGGACACCTGTTAAAGAACGACAAAGGAAGTACAGACAATGTGTTCAACAAGCTGCCCTCAGAGAGAAGCTTACCAGTGACGAATGTTCATAAAAGTTATCTGTATCTTCTATATTTTGAAATCTTCAGACAGAAAAAAAACAGCAAAGATTCAATCTTATGTCCCTAATGTACTATTTTCACAAAAGTGAGAAGTCCCACATGTGGCAGAAAGACCACAGCTTTGCAGTCTGACATGCCAGGAAAATGCTCCTGAATCTGCACCTCAGTTTCCCCATCTGTACAACAGAGATCGTGACAATCTCTGTACGGAGCCAACCCAAAGGTCCGGAGAGAAAAGACCAGAGCCGCCCAGCCTGCCCTTGATCAAGAGCACAGACCACAGTGCACGCGATGGGGGCCTGTTGTGGGAAGTCCTGGGACTTCCTGTTGGGCAAGGAGAAGTAAGCACCAACTACAGCGGCCTGTGGCACCCATGCCAGGGCCTGCATCAGAGAAAAGGATGTCTGACCACAGGCTGCCACCATAAGCCTGGCTGGTGCTACTTCGTCACCTCTTGGAGGCTCAGACCCCTTCCACAATCCTTCCAGAAACACACGAAAACACCTGGCAAGCCACCTAACCCAAGAATGTGGGCTTAGTCAAGACCTCCTTCTGGTGGGACCAGCACCACTCTGAGGGTCCCCAGGCAGCAGGCTCTGCCTGGCCTGTGCGTGTGACACACACACCTCTGCTTCTTCCACAGGAGTGTGGGTGATACACTGGAGCCTATGCTGACCACTGACAACCAAACCCGGCATACTGGCCTGATCCGCCCCCCAGTTACCATGAGACCACAGGGGAGGGTCTCACCGCCACCACAGCTCCAGCCCCTCAACCCACCCTCTGACTCCAACAAAAATTCATCCAGCCAAGAAGACAATGAGGTACTTTCAAAGGCCTCTTCTGGCTCTAACATTCAATGATTCCCATTTCACATTAAAACACAAACTAACTTAATCTTTTAAGCAAGAAACAACCAAAGTCAGTTTGTTTCCATTTATTGTTATTCAGTCTGTAAGAAATTATCTTAGAGGAAAAAAAAATAGAAAAAAAAAAAGAAATTATCTTAGAGTTAGTTTTTAAAATAGAACCACACTGATATTTGCACAACCAAGTTCAAAGCAGGATTATCCATGGCAGTCAAAAAGGTGGGAGCAACTGAAGCGTCCACTGCCAGATGGATAGATAAACAGAATGTGGAATATCCATGCAATGGAAAAATGGATCAAATATTAGGACATTCTGACACCTGCTGCCCACAGAAGGACCTGGGGACCCTGGGCTCCAGCACAAATCTGCTATGATTCCTTTTACATAAGGGACCTAGGGTCATCAAAACCCACAGAGACAGAAGTTGTGACAGTGGGTTCCAGGGTGAGGGGAGGGGGATGGAGAGCCAGGGATTCAGGAGGACAGTTTCCACGTTACAAGAGGAAGAGTGCTGGGGATGTGGGGCAGGGGGGACAGCTGCCCAACACTGTGATATGTGTCATGCCACTGAACCAGGCACTTAACAATGATGAATTTTATGCTGTAACCAGTTTACTCCAATTAAATATATGTGTAACCAATGACACCCTAAACAAATGTAGAAATAAGCCACAAAAACTTTTTCAAAACATTTATTTGACAAAGGACCCATATCCAGAATAATATATAAAGAAGTACTACAAAATCTTTTTTAGTAAAATAGGAAAAGGATATGAACAGACTGCTAATTCATAACAGAGAAAACCTGACTGGCCAGAGAGCCCACAGTGGACCACTTGGCCACGCGCATCATCAGTGAAATGCAAAGTAAAACAAGCTGCCCTTCCACTAAAATGGGAAAAATCTAGTCTGACGGCACTTGGTGCCAGAGAGGAGGGGTGACCAGAGCCTGTGTGGGAGTAGCCACTCTGTTACCCAGCACCCCACCCAGAGGGAGAGGGTTTCCCCGCTTCCCACCAGGTGCCTGTCAACAGCACTAGCACGTTCACAGTGGAACAAGTGGAACAAGTGGAACAAGTGCCACACTGGGACTAAAGCCATGAGGGTCAGACTTGAAGGCATCAGGCAGTGTATTAAAGGTGGCACAGTAAGACATGGTACAGGTGCATCTGTGTAAAGTATGAGAACACACAACGAACCACAGAAGGATCCGGGGCTGCCAAGGGTTCAGCGGGGAAAGGGAGGTTCTAAGGGCAGTGAGAGACCACATGTGACACCATACACCTGTTCACAGGCCTTGAATGTACGGCCCAGAGAGTGGGACCTAACAAGAACGCATCCACACTGGCCCATCAGCATCCCAGGCACCGTGGCGGTGCCAATGCGGAGCACGGGGTGCTCTCTGCCTTCTGCCATGTCCTTCTATAGACCTAGAATGGCTCTGAAAGGAAAGTCTGTTTATTTTTTTTAAGAACTATAGATAAAAGCAAAGAACTTGGAGACGCCTGGGTGGCTCAGCGGTTGAGCATCTGCCTTCGGCCCAGGGCGTGATCCTGGAGACCCGGGATCGAGTCCCATGTCAGGCTCCCTGCATGTAGCCTGCTTTCCCTCTGCCTGTGCCTCTGCCTCTCTCTCTTTTTGTATGCCTCTCATGAATAAATAAATAAAATACTTAAAAAAATAAAATAAAGAGGGGACCATGAGAAGCCCTTCCTCAGAATTTTTTTTAAAGGTTTTATTTATTTATTTATTTATTTATTTATTTATTTATTTATTTATTTAGGATAGTCACAGAGAGAGAGAGAGAGAGAGAGGCAGAGACACAGGCAGAGGGAGAAGCAGGCTCCATGCACCGGGAGCCCGACGCGGGACTCGATCCCGGGTCTCCAGGATCGCGCCCTGGGCCAAAGGTAGGCGCCAAACCGCTGCGCCACCCAGGGATCCCAGAATTTTTTTTTTTTTTAAGATTTTATTTATTTATTCATGAGAGACACAGAGAGAAAAAGAGCACGTGGCAGAGGCACAGGCAGAGGGAGAAGCAGGCCCCATGCAAGGAGCCCGACATGGGACTCGATCCCGGGTCTCCAGGATCAGGCCCTGGGCTGAAGGTGGCGCTAAACCGCTGAGCCACCTGGGCTGCCCCACCTTCCTCAGAATTCTTGTAAGGGGTGAGCCAAGCTCACATCTGTAAAGTGTTTACAGGCATGCTGGCCACACAGAAGACAGAGCAAAAGCCACTGCAATGCTCTGCAGATGTAGGCAGAGGCAGGGAAGGCAGCAATATGGGCAGGGGTAGGGAAGGCCTGACTATGCAGTAGAAGTCTCCCATTACCCTCCCCGCAACTGGCGATCACAGTTACCAAGACAGAGGGAGGGGAGCAGGATTAGGGTGGGATTCAGAAAGATTCCAATTTATCTGCACGGTAGATGTTCATTTGTAAAAACCTGACAAAGAAAAGAGAAAAATTAAAATCAAATACCTCGAGATCATCAAGGGAGCGAGTGATACTAAATCTCTTGGATCTTCCAAATGATCTCCGGGCAGAGGTGCGTTGAGAAGTCTGAGTGAGTCCGATTCCCCGCCCAAATTTTGAGCCCTAAACACAAAGGAAAAAAACAGATCACATTACCTTCTTGGGAAGAGTTGTGGAGTTCTGCTAGGCACACCACCCAGAGAGGGGACCCCAGAGAGGAGAGGGCACTGGGGAGCAGAGGAAAGCAAGACTGGAGCATCACCCGGGGTCAATGTCATGCTATGCATGTGTCACCACAAGAAAAATCCAAAGTTGAAAACAAAAGTCACCCCAGGACTTCCACGTGTTTGCCCTGCCACTTAAGATTTGTACCCAGAGGACAACCCTGGCCTCACACCCCATGACTACAAGCCAGGGTCCTGCCTCCTGGCCTCCAAAGGCCAGTACCAAGAGCAAATGAAAAACAACGTGGATATTTGGGAAAGGATGAAGTGTGTGGGGAGAGAAATAACTATTAAAATAAAGATTATGACTTTACATAATTTTACAAGCATTTTAGGAAATTAAAGAATCCCTAGACATCCAGCTGGTGTCTGAAGACCAAAGCAATTCAGGTGCATGAAATAACTGGTCTTGTTCTTTCTCTGAGAAATGATCAGAATTAATTCACTGTCATTATGCTGGACACTTCCCCAAATGTGATTTGGGTCCAACAAATAAGGCATCACATTTTTAATATAAAAAGCATCACAGCTGAAAATCTCTGATTTCCTGGGTACTTGAAATCCTAAGTGACCAATTTCAGCCATAAAGGAAGTTCACGTTTTCTAAGGACTATGAGGCTCTCCAGATGTCTGTTCTTCTCCCGTGTGAGACCCTTGGGCGTCCTGCAGAAGGGGGCAGCCTTGTGGCACTGCCGGGGAGAGCTCCACCGGCCGTGTCTCAGTGCCACACAACCCTCACCCACACACCCCACCCCACTACCCCTCTCTGTCCCCCACACCTAGGCCACTTGGCTGCGTGGGGGAAGAACACAACCCCCAGACTGCTGTCCCATGACATGCCTGACCCGAGGGGCCCTCGGCCACATGACCACTTTTCTTTTGCTTGCTCCTCCTTGTCTGGGACCTCAGGCCAAGGGCCTTCAGGGTGGGGGTAGGCCTGACCCACGGCTTCTTCCTCCTGCCCCTTCTGGCCTCCCCCTGCCTTCCGCACACCTACTGGCTGCTTCCCTCACTCTCTGCCTTTGCACTCACACCCAGACCCCAACCTCTCACCTCCACCCCCTGAATCACTAGGGCCTAAATGGGAGCAACAAGCACATTATTTTTAATCTCTTGATTCTTTAAAAATATTTTATTTATCTATTCATGGGAGACACACAGAGAAAGGCAGAGACATAGGCAGAGGGAGAAGCAGGCTCCCTTTGGATCCCAGTGCAGGACTTGATCCAAGGACCCTGGGATCACAACCTGAGCCAAATGCAGAGGCTTAACCACTGAGCAACCCAGGCATCCCTAATCTCTCAATTTCTTTTTTTTTAAGATTTTATTTATTTATTCATGAGAGGCAGAGAGAGAGAGAGAGAGAGAGAGAGAGAGAGAGAGGCAAAGACACAGGCAGAGGGAGAAGCAGGCTCCATGCTGGGAACCCAACATGGGACTCGATCCCGGGTCTCCAGGATCACACCCTGGGCCGAAGGCAGCGCTAAACCGCCGATCCACCCAGGCTGCCCTAATCTCTCAATTTTTATTAAAAAGTAACGTAGGTGCCAAGGGAAACCACCTTCATTTCCTTTGCTCTGTGTTGCCACAGGGCTCTCCACAAGTGCTTCTTAAACACCAACCACATGCACAGGGCCACAGGGCACCCAAGACAAGCTCAGACAGGTCTCTGGACTCCAAGGAACTCACGATCTCTCAGTCCTCCTGAGGCTACTTTAAGATGGCAACAGAGCAGCTGCGGGCTACTTGAACGCTTCCCAGTCTAGAAGAAACCAGAGGCCCCTGGAGGCCACACCGTGGACTGCAAGTCCAGGATGGTGCTGAAGACTCCAGGCCAGGACCACTAGAGGAGGAAACTAGGCTGAGCAGAGGTCAGGCCCAACAGAGCCCTGGAACAGACAGGGCAAAGCCAGGCTGCAGACAGCACTGGCAGGGGTACTTCAGCAAAGTCTTCTGAAATAGAGTGTGCAAGCTCAGGAAAGGGCAACCTGTTGCAGGGGTGAGCAGAAAGAACCGAACCTAGCAGGGAGCAGTAGTACAAAGAGAGAAAGGGGTGCAGGGATTGGGGGAAGGAAGAGGAGGGAGGGGGAGAGCTAGGGAGTGGGGGAAAGAGGGGGAAAGGTGGAGGGAGAGGGAGGGGGAAGAAGGGACTGTCTCAGGAACAGGACAATAGGTAGGACAATAGGTAGGAACAGGACAATAGGACTGTCTCAGGAACAGGACAATAGGTAGACAATAGGTAAGAAAAAGGCAGAGATGCCCAAGGCTCCCTGTCCCAGAAGTACCATCGCCATCAGCAGCAGCACACAGGTCTTCTTCAGAACTGGTAATAAAACATCCCACTACACTCATCAAACCTGAATATCCCAACAAGAGTTCAGAGAGAACCCTTGCTAGCAGGTTACTTGAGTAGCAGGCTCCCTGCACATCTGCCTAGTAGCCCCTGCTCAGCCCTTCAGAGGCTGCTGCACTACTGGCAAGGCCTGGTCCCTGCCATCCAGACTCCGCTGGGCCAGGTGCCTGTTCTCCCCGCCCTTCAGCCCTCAACCCGAGGCCACCCCTAACTGCACTGCCTGAGGAGCTGCCCTGGGGTCCCCCTCTGAGAAGTCCTCCTCTGAGGCTGCGCCTTCCCTCCCCACCTGTTAGCACAAGTTCCCCCAGGAAGCAGGGCCCTTGTCCTCTGAATACCTACTGCCCAGCACAATGCTGGAAGAAAGGCTGAGAACAAATTGTCTAGGGGCCTATGAGCCCAGCAGCAGGACCCAGTGGCTTGCAGGCAGAGGAAGCCTGGCAGCCATCCAAACGCCTTCTCTGCAGCCCAATGCTCTTTGCTCCCAAACCAAAGAAGGCTCCAAATATGCACAAGACGAACCCTGTGTACAAATCATGTACTTGTGATTCCGTATTTTTATTTTGCGGGTGGGGGTAACGAGCATGTGGCTTTGTGCTAAGAACACGGTGTCACTGTGATGCTCAGGAGGCGAGGACATGCAGGCTGGGCCAGCCACTGGAGTTCTTAATGTAGTTCTTACCGTAACAAACTCAGAAGCTCACCAATGACTCAGCACCCCCGGCACTAAGTAACTCATGGTCCCCACACTCCGAACAAGGGTGTAACAGCCTGCATGGAAGCCCTTCTCCACCTGCGTCTCCTTCCTCGGTTGCTGTTGCTAACAACTCTGCACACTTGCTGCAGGAGGCCAGGGGTCATGCGGGGACACACTGTCACTGTCACTGCCACGTGGCCATGGCCCAGCCCGGGGAGCAGACTGTCTCGCCCCAGCTCCAGGCATGGAGAACATGGCCTGACCACCAGCAGCTGAGCCGGAGCCAGAGCCAGAGCCAGAGTCAGGGCGTGCAGCCGGGTTTCCAGAGGAACCAGAGGGCCCTCCCATGCACCTGGACCCTGCGTAGGACTTGGGAGAAACAACCCCCCTGGTTCTTGTCACCTCAAACTATAAGTGGGGGTGGGTACCTCAGGGAGGCTGAGAGGTGTCAGTTCTCTCCAGGGTGGAAATGGGGCAGGGGGTGGGGGGAGAGCAGAACGCCATCACCTGGGGTACCAAACTGCCCCAGCCACTTAGCACCAAGGCTGATCCATCCCACAGAGCCACTGAGTTAGGCGGCTCATTTCAGCACCAGCAGTGACTCAGACTAGCCAGTCCAACCACCTCGATCTCCACAGGAGAACACGGTAGCCAGTGAAACACCTGCTCAGGGTGACCCAGAGGGGGCCTGGAGCAAGCCCTGACTAGTCATTTTTTAGTTACAGTTAGAACTAGAGCTGTGCCTGTCCCGCTCATATTATGCCTCCATCCCTCCCATGGGGCCCAGTATGTAGTAGGTGCTCAGTAAGCACTTACTAAAAAAGTAGACTCTAACAAAGAAAACTGTTTAGTTCAAAATAGAGACCAGAGTATCTGAAGGTTTTTCTAAAATGAGAGAACACAGAGAATTTAAGGAGTAAGACTTCCAGCTGACATACTTACTGTTCCTGGTGTGTCAGGCAGAGTCTAGTCAGAAAGCAAGACCACACCAGTTGTTTTCACAGGGAGAATTTCCTAGAAGGAACAGTTAACTAGGCATCAGAGACCTGGAAAGGCAGAGACCCTAAGAAGTCAGAGACAGCCACCGGGAAGTGACTACACCCCCAGGGCTGGGACAAAGACAGGAAGAAGAGGGAGGGATTTAAACACAGCAGCCAGATAGGACCCAGACCTGGGGGAGAGGGGTGGGGTGCAGCCACAATGGAGCCAGAGGAGCTGATAACTGAGCTCAGGGCTGGCAGGGGAGAGGACTGCCCAGCCCAGGGAGGAGCGTTGCCATGGCAACATGCAGGGAGCAAGCAGGGAGAGGCAGGACCCTCCTCCTCCCCTCTAGCCACTCCCCAGCACCCCTGGGGGCAGAGCTTGGGGAGGGGGGGGGACACAGACGCCAATGTCCCAAAGCTTATTGCAAAAGGGAGACTCTAAGGGATGCCTGGGTGGCTCAGTAGTTAACAATCTGCTTTCGGCTCAGGGCTCAATCCCA
This sequence comes from Vulpes vulpes, assembly GCF_048418805.1. Taxonomy (NCBI): domain Eukaryota; kingdom Metazoa; phylum Chordata; class Mammalia; order Carnivora; family Canidae; genus Vulpes; species Vulpes vulpes. The sequence goes on from NC_132793.1 coordinate 109,086,892, forward strand.
GGGTCCCGGAATCGAGTCCTACATCAGGCTCCCTGCATGGAACCTACTTCTCCTCCCTCTGCCTATGTCTCTGCCTCTGTGTGTGTGTGTCTCTTGTGAATAAATAAATAAAATCTTAAAAAAAAAAAGGGGAGACTCTAAAAATAAATCTGATTAAAGGGATCCCTGGGTGGCGCTGCGGTTTGGCGCCTGCCTTTGGCCCGGGGCGCGATCCTGGAGACCCGGGATCGAATCCCACGTCGGGCTCCCGGTGCATGGAGCCTGCTTCTCCCTCTGTCTGTGTCTCTGCCTCTCTCTCTCTCTCTGTGTGACTATCATGAATAAATAAATAAAATCTTTAAAAAAAAAAATTATAAATAAATCTGATTAAAGATGTTTATAAAGGGAGTTATAAATTTTTACTGCAAGAAAATAAAGCCTAAATAAATAAATGGAGAGAAATAATACCATTTTCATGGATAGGAAGACCCAATACTCTAAAGATGTCAGTTCTCCCAAATTGGTCTACAGATGAAAATACAACTGCAACAAAAACATCAGTAGCATTTTTGGACAATTTACAAACTCACTGTAAAATCTATATAAAAGAGCAAAGCTCAGAATAGTCAAGATAAGGCAAGGAGATCCAGCGCATCAGATATAAAGACTCATTACAAAGCTACAATTATAAAAGTAAAGTATTGTTGGAGGTGTGGACAGTGAGGAGTAGAGCACTGAGAAATGGACCCAAACGTGTGAACATGTGATGCAAAGAGGCACAGCTGAGCCTCTTTGAGGAACCTCTGAGCCTGCCACACGGCAGGATGGTTATAGTGCTCTAGCAACAAGCAGCAGTTCCAAAGTCATCCAGAGAAAGAAAAAAATGAACTTGCCAGCTATCTTATTCTACTCATAAAGATTTTTCTTTTAGAAAAAAAAAAAAAAAGAATCTTCCTGACCTCAGGGTAGTGATGAATGTGTTACATCAACACTGTAAATCATAAAGAAAAGATTGACTAGATGGTTGACATGAAGACCCCACAAAGCAAGTGAACTACACAAGCCACAAACTGTGTAGCTATACGTGCAATATGATCAGCACAGGATGAACAGTCAGTATCTAAAACTCCGACAGACCAAGCAGAAAAGACAACCCAAGAGAAAAGTAGGCATAGATTTGAGGGGATCTCTCCCCACAAGGAATCCACACCTTCCTGAGCAAGGCCACAGTGCAGTATTATTTTACATCCGCTAGATTGGCAACAAAGTAAGAAGCCTGGCCAGGGCGAGTTCTGGCAAGTTCTGGAGACAATGTGGAGCAGTCTGGGTGCTCATGCTTAGCAGACTGGGACTGTTGGGAAACTGAGACATGGAACCTGACCCACAGTCTCCCAATCTTGGACTTGGTGATTTAATTACGAGGAAGCAGACAGGAAACTCAGGAGAGATTTACCTCCAAAGGGTAAGACCTTCCATTTCAGAGTTGAGGGGGGAGCATGTCTGGGGAGAACCTACCAGAGATAATTATTTACATTGCGAAGAGTAGGAGGGAAAACCCAGGGTTCTCCCCTCTGTCTCCAAGGAAACTTGCTTAAAGAGCCAGGAGGAAGAGGGTATAGCATGTGTATAAGCTCCCTGATTCCTCTTTTCAGGGTTCCTCACCTACAGTACCACCCTGGTGCGTGTAGAGTGACACCTGACGTGTCTGACACTGCCATGGTCCAGGGACAAGGACTGAGTGCCAGGAAAAAGTGTGGTTGTTATAAGTCAGTAGTCCAATCTGTCGCTGCTCCAGAAACCTGCTGGATACTAAAATATGGATACTAAAAACTCAACACCTGGCAGTTATTGGCAAAGATGAACAAGCACTGCTACCGACTGGCCATTGCACTCTTTGGACAGACCCCGGGAAATCCCTTCACATGCATTGCCGGAGATGGACATGTGTGCAGGATGCTCATAAGAGCAGCACTTGCCATTTCCTCAATGGCTCAGAGTGTGTGTGTATGTGTGTGTGAGAGAGTGTGCATGTGTGAATACGTAAGAGAGTGTGTGTGAGGGAATGTGTGGATATGAGAGTGTTAGTGAGAACTGTGAATGCGTGAGAGAAAGTGTGAATGTGAGAGTATGAAAATGCATGGGTGTGAGTGTGTAAGTGTGGGCGAATGTATGCACGTGTGAAAGAGTGTGTGTGAAAGTGTGAGCGAGAGCATGTGTGTGTGTGCGTGTGTGTGTGGCGGTGCACGCATGGTGGAAATGAATGGGCCGCAGCGGCAGACAGTGCATGGCTAAATCTGAGCCGGCACCGGCTGCGCTGAGCCCCTCCTAGAGCCGGGCAGAGAGGGCGGCAGGAGGACAGAACACGCTACTGCTGCGGCCTCCCCAGCTCCTGACTCTGGCGGGAACGGGGCCACCTCGCTTGGAACACTCTCACTTTTCCTGGAAAGCACAGGAAACCCTGGCAGGACAGTGGGGGTGGGGGGCGCTCTGTCTCTGTCCTGGCACTCCCTGTGCTCCCACCACCTCCTCCACAGCACCTGGTCCTGCCTCCCTGAGCCCCCCAACCACCCACATGCCCCCCTCCACGGGGGCTCCGGGCTGCCTCCACCGGCCCCTCAGCACCAGCCACCAGCCCAGCAGCAGCAGCCGGCTGGCCCGGCCTGGCTTCCCGTTTGCTTCCTGGCCTGGCGACCTGGGGCAGAAAGTGACGCCACGGTGCTGGGGCGTGGTTCCCACAGGCTAATGGGCAAAGCCACTCTGTGCAGAAAATACAGTATCCTCCAGATTCTTTTTTTCTAAGATCTATTTTAAAACTTCCTCTCATTGTACTGGAAGGCTGCACGAGATCTGTTTGTTGAACCAGGTACCCTCCCAGCCCCCTGGGGACCAGCCCATCACCAGCTATGCCACAGAAACATGGCTTCGGCTTCCAGCGCCATGCCTCACTTGGTTCTTACTAAACAGAATTCAGAAAAACAATTTTTTTCTCCAAAGGAATGATTTTTAGCAAGTAAAATATGTTCTTATTCCCGTAATAAAAAAATCAAAGTAACACAAGATAAAACCAAAATGTCCTGGACCCATCCCCAATCTCCCCTTACACCCCCATGGTAACTGCTCAGTAGGGAGCGTTTCCTTTGACTTGTTTCTATACATTTATATATAAATATGTACACACTTTAAAACATACAGGTTCATTTGAGGGGTGTTGACATTTTCACACAAAAATGGGATCATATTAAATACATGTATTTTGGTGACCTTTCTCCGTGTGCCTTGGGGGGGCTTTCCATGGGGCTGGTACATGGACCCCACTGCCTGAGGCAGAGATGGCGCTAACTACTCTTCCCTCCTGCCTCTGCCATGGGGCTGTGTGCTGCACATGAGGCCCAGGGGCTCACCACGACACTGACAGCCTCCTGCAGCAGAGGCCACCGTGTGACTCAGCTGACAACCCCCTCCCAAGCACAGCAGATACGGCCACTGGGGTGGCCACAGGCGTGACCCTGTCTTGCCCTCCATGTTCGCTAACTCATGTTGCTTTCTTTTAAATGAGTGCATGTAGTCTGCGGTGTTTTTTTCAGCACTTTTTCATTGTATTCAATCAAAAAGGTATTTATTAGGTGCCCACCAACACTGCCAGTTTGGAAAGGACTCACTCCTGAAAGTCTGTCCTGCAAACCGGTGAGTGCCTCCAGGGCATCTTGTCTTCAAACACTGTGGTCTCAGGATGCCTGTACCCTCATACAAAGTACTGCTGATCCCAAAGAGCTTCTGTTTCTGTGGGATCCACCTATTGTTTATTTTCCATATTAAAAATGAAACTGAGAAGTTTAAAAATATTTACGAATTCATTTCAAAATAACAATAAGAAATCCTTTAGATGGTCTTATAATGAACATATTTCCATTTTTAATTTTTCCAAAATCCATTACGTGTGAAGTTTAAGAATATGGATTGTGCTACTTAGCCAAATATTTTGATTAATATTATTTTTAGAATATCAGTTTTCAAAGAAGCAGAATTAAATATCCTTAATTCAAATTAAATGTAATGGGATCATTTTTGAAGATACAGATCACATCTCAAGGTCTTGGGTTTTCTTTCACATCAATCCCTTTGTTAGTCATACGTTCCCTTTTGTACCTAAGATACTCAGCAAAAAGCAAAGTAAACAAAGCGGGAAATCACTTAAGGCTGTAACCAAAGCGGTGGCAGAGGAGGACAGTGAAGAGATGGGCCTGGATGAGCACTTCTGGGGGTCAGCTTCCTCCTTCACTGTGGAGCTAACAGACTGCATACAGGTACGACCCAGGAACTCACAGGGCACATCTCATACAAAGAGCTGCGGAGCACAGTGTGGGAGCCATCGTCAGCACCTAGAGACCAGGAAAGGCCATCTTGAGGCGGAGGTAGCATGTCCCTCCCCATATGGCTCCCAGAGAAGAGGAGCCACAAGGCTGCCAAGGCCAGCACTGCCCTATAACCACAAGAAACAGCCCTCAGGCACAGGTGACCAAGACTGGCTCCAGGAGAGCTGAGGATCGAGATGGGCTTGGGGGTAGGAAAAGCTCAAACATGCTCCCCACTCCACCAAGGGCAATGCGGGAGTGGCCACCCGGCTCATACGGATGGCCTTCTCACGGCCTGCTGGCCTGATGGAGGCACTGCCAGCCAAGGAGGGAGGGAGGTGTCAAGGTCTAACAGGACCTTGCTCTGGTCTGGAATGTCTTCCAGGAGGTGGTGAGTGAGTGCTTGGGGATGGCCGTCCCACAGTGGCTGCATTCCAATGGGTTCCTGCACTGTTTCCAAGAGAGCAGCGGGGCCTTGGGGGGCAGCCTCTCCAGCTGGCCCCTGTCCCGCCACTGCTGTGAGGCCTGCCCCAGGGTCCAAGAGGGCTCTTCCTCCTAGCAGCTCACCATCTTTGGCCTATGTCGCACTTTTCCACGCTGTTTCTCTGCTCAAACCTGGTGTGTTTTCTGTCCCCTGACCCATGCACAGCATGTCACTGGAGCCACTGCTCCAGAAGAATGGGAGTCACCTGGGGCCTCCACTGCATGGCACCCCACCACGTGCCCTTTCCAACACCTCTCACTCTCTCCCCACTCCCAGGCACTTCCCTCATCCCTCCTGGCCTGTCTTCCTCATCCCAACAAGCCTCCAGGAGGGACACCAGGAGACCACCTCACAATCTCTGGAAGCTTCTGCCGCTCCAGCAAGGGAGGCTGTGAGATTAGGCTGAGCTAATAATCAGGAGAATCCATGGAGCAAAGTAAAAATTAACTGATAACCTTCAAGAGATTTTAGTAGGAATCCAATAAAACACCATTCACCACTCCTTATTTTTAGATGAACTGGGTGTCCCATCACCGTTACCAAAGGAACAGGTCATCCAAACTAGTCTAATGAAGGAAGCCAGACAGACCCAGGGAGTCTGAGTCTCAGCACTTCCTTGGTCCTCTGACGCATATAAACCTGACTTTCCTTGTCAGTAAAATAAAAAGAACGATACCCACCTGACGGGCTCACAGAATTCCCACCTGGGTCCACAGTACACTGGTGAGCACCTTCCTGTTATCTCCCAGCACAAGAGACACCCCAACTCCACCGCCGCATGTCCTCCTCTGTTACAGCCTAAGTCCTACCAGCCAGGCCCTCCTTCTCACTACACTTGTGTTCAAGGTGAAAGAACATCAAAAAGAAGCCTGAGACCCTCATAAATATCATCACTGATCTCTGACAAAGGAACAAAGGCAACACAAGCAAGCAAAGACAGCATCTTCAACAAATGGTGCAGGAGCCATGGGACATCCCTACACAGAAAAATAAATCTAGGCCCAGACCGTATACCCTTAACAGAAATTAACCTCAAATGGATCATACACCTCAATGTGAAATAAAAAATTTATATAAAACTTGAAGATGACACAGGAGAAAAGCTAGATGATCGTGGGCTTGATGAGGCCTTTTCAGATATACCGCCGAAGGCATGATTCATGAGAGAGAGAACTCATCACCTGGGCTTCACTAAAACTAAGAAGTTCGGGGCAGCCCAGGTGGCTCAGCGGTTTAGCGCCTGCCTTTGGCTCAGGGCTTGATCCTGGAGACCCAGGATCGAGTCCCACGTCGGGCTCCCTGCATGGAGCCTGCTTCTCCCTCTGCCTATGTCTCTGCCTCTCTCTCTCTCTCTCTCTCTCATGAATAAATAAAAAAATAAAATATTAAAAAATAAAACTAAGAAGTTCTGCTCTGGGAAAGACCATGTCAAGAGAATAAGACAAGCCACAGACTGCAAGAATATGACAGGGAAGGATATGACGGCATCCTACCTCATCAAGGAGCTGCAAATTAAAATAAGAGTGAGATACCACTACACACCTGTCAGAACGGCCAGATCTGGGCCCCCCACCACAGCACGTGCTGGCGAGGACACAGAGCCACAGGAGCTCCTGCTCACCACGCTGGGGACGCAGAATCACCGGTGCAGATGCTCTGGGAGATGGTCTGTCAGTTTCTTACCAAACTAAACATTTACTATCTGATCCAGCAATGAAGCTGCTTGGCATTTACCCAAAGGAGCTGAAAACTCGTCCACACAAAACCCTACACACAGATATTAACAGCAGCTTTGTTCATAATTCCCCAAACTCAGAAGGAACCAGGATGTCCTTAGCTGGTGATGAAGGAATAAGCTGTGTCCATCTAGATGGTGGATTATTCAGCGTTAAACAGAAACAAGCTATCAAGGCACAAAAGGGCCTGGAGGAGCCTCAGGTGCACGTCACAAAGAGGAAGAAGCCAGTCAGCAAAGGCTGTGTGCTGTAGGAGTCCCTCTGCAGCACATTCTGGAAAAACAGAGCGACGATGGGGGACAGGAAGGAGACCAGTGGGTGCCAGGGGCTGGGGTTGGGAAGGAGGACCCCGGGGGAGCACAAGGGTGTTTAGGGCAGCAAAGCTCCTCTGTGTGATACCACAGGGGTAGACACCTGTCATTCCACAGTGGTCCAAGCCAACGGACACACAACACCGACAGGGACCTGGAACTGAGCTATGAACTCTGGGTGATGATGGTATCAGTACCGGGTACTCCCCGGTGGGGATGCGGATAGTCAAGGAGGCTGCGCACGTGTGTGGGCAAAGGGTATACGGGGAATCTCTGCACCTTCTTAATGTTACTGTAAACCTAAAACTCCCCTAAAAAATTAAATCTTGGGCAGCCCAGGTGGCTCAGCGGTTTAGCACTGCCTTCAGCTCAGGGTGTGATCCTGGGGACCCAGGATCAAGTCCCACGTCGGGCTCCCTGTATGGAGCCTGCTTCTTCCTCTGCCTGTGTCTCTGTCTCTGTGTGTGTGTCTCTCATGAATAAATAAAATCTTTTAAAAAAAAATTAAATCTTTAACAAAAAGAAGAAATCCAAGGTTTGAACCATGACCCTGCTTAATCCTGACTGTTAAACCTCAAAACTTGGCTACGTCACTTGCAGAACAGGGGCTGTAGCACCCCCTCTTCGCAGGTGCCCTGAGGTTGGAACCCCCCTGGGTGCAGTCTAAGACAGCAGAGAGCCCTGCAGCGCACACACAGGGCTTCCACCCAGAATGACCAGGGGTACACCTGACCTGCAGAGAGCCACGTAAACACCCTTTCCTTCCCCCAGTGCAAAAATTCACTTATACACCACCAGTGGAGACACGTTTGTAGGATATGCATTCAAAGAGGTGGTGAATTTTCCAATTTCAGATAACATTTACCACCTTTCGGGCCCTCCTTCCTTAGCCTACCACAGCAATAGGGAAGGATGCGCTGCTGGAACCTCCCCACCCCCAACCCCAGAAGGAGGCTCAAGTGTGAAGCATCCATGCCACAGTCTGGCTGGCTGGAGCAGACGAGAAGGATGTGGGTGGGGGGGATCGCCCCAAGAACCCAGGCCATGTGTGGCTCAGCCAAGGGACAAGAGAACAGGTGCACATGACAATAGAACATCTGGCAACAGCAGTTTAGGAACTGAGTCAAAAACCCACACAATTACAACTGTTTATAAGGACAAAAATCTACCCTTAGACTCTTCAAAATGTGATCATGGCCATTGGGAGAGGGAAAGCCAGGGGGTCTGACCTCTCCTCCATCTCTAAATCTTTAGTGTGTTGTACAGTGGAAACTACTATGACTAGGAAACTACTAGGAAGGGTGCAGGCATGAACAGAATATTCGCTGAACAGCCCCTCAGCTCTCCTGTTTCCCCAACCCCATCCTCACCAGCCAGCAGAAGGATCTCCTTGTGAGACTCTTGGCTATCAAGAACAGAAATGTGAACACATGCAGAAAAGATACTTTAAAATCATGAAGGGCAGCCCTGGTGGTGCAGCAGTTTAGCGCCGCCTGCTGCCCAGGGTGTGATCCTGGAGACCCAGGATCGAGTCCCACGTCGGGCTCCCTGCATGGAGCCTGCTTCTCCCTCTGCCTGTGTTCTCTGCCTCTCTCTCTCTCTCTGTCTCTCATGAATAAATAAATAAATAAATCTCTAAAAAAATAAATTAAAAAAAATTAAATCATGAAAAGTCCTCTGAGAAAAGTCCCTTGGAGACAACCCAAGCCAGGCACCATTCCACTGGTGATCTCACTGGGTCATTCACTGGGCGCTGGCCACACAGCAGCTCAGCCTGTCCCTCCAGTGCCACTGGCCACCCCTCTGCCAAGGAAAGTCCTACATGCTAACGCCCGCCCTCATGCTCCAAACTGAGCTCCTAGTGGGAAAGGCAAAGGCCCCAAAGGGACATGGACAGGTGTGAGATGTTCAAAGCACTGCTGCACCAAGCATGGTCCCTTACCATTTGATAGGCACCTTCAGTGAATAAGGAGCACAAGCCACCAGCCCACTGCTGAGTTCAGCTGGCATTTTTTTCATAACAGGATTTTCCAGATGAAGTAAACAGAGCAAGGATCCACACCCTGGGAAGTGACCTGTCTTGAGATCAACAGTATCTGTGCTTCAAGAATTTTCTCATCTCAAAAGGGTGGGATGAAATGGGCTCCAAAGGGGCCCATGGATAGGACCCTCCTAGGCACCAGCAGTACGAAAGGGCAGGAGGGAGGGAGGGAGGAGGGCCTCAGCCTGGCTGTGAGAAGTGATGTCCCTCCTCCATTATCTGCTCTGCACAGGACCTGCCAGAGAGGGGGCAGTACCTAGAGGGCTCCCGGGCAGGACAGAGCCCACCGCACATAAGCAAAAGACGTCCTGCAGGGCCAACAGAGGCAGGGCCCAAGGGCAACAGGAGAAAAGCGGGACTAGACACTTGTCAACTAGCATGTATCATGCCATCAGTGACTGAGTTAACGATATCCAGCTCTGTTTTACCAAATCACATCTAACAGGCTTACCTTTTTGTCTTCCTTAGTCTTTCTAACTTGTCGATGGGGACCGAAAATGTTTTGCATCCCGAAGGCCTTCCTGGACCAGTCTCTTTTCTGGGTGCTCAGGGGGGGCTGTGCCAAGCTGCCCTCCACCCTGTAGCGGTCGGCGGGAATCTTGCTCATGGGAGGGGGCAGCGTGCCGCAGTTGACACTAGACCACCCATCGGTGGAGTCTGTGTAAGACTCCTGGTCACTGGCGTGTCCGCACTGCCACTCCTGCAGGACGTGGACTGGAAGCCACCGCTGGCCGAAACTACCGCCGTGGCCCACGGCACCCCTCTTGGAAGGCGGCACTGAACTCCGCAAGGGGGCAGGGGGAGCCTCTCCGTGAGAAGTGGACCCTAAGTGCTTACTGAAGTCCCGGCACCTGTCAGCCTGTGGAGAGGCCTCAAACAGGGGGCCCCCTTCGGGGTCGTGGCAAAAGGCCCCATTCCAGGGGGCACCCCAAGGCTGGGAGCTCCTCCCACCGGCACCCTCCCAGCCACTGTTGCTGGGGCCGTGCCTGCTAGAGCTGGCGCCCAGGTCAACCACAAGCACTCGGCTGCTTCGCTCCTCCTGGTGGAAGTTGCCAATGCCACTGTCACTGTTGCTGCTGGTGCTGGTGTTCTGGTGGGCATCCGCATCCCCGTCCACAAAGGCCCGGGCCCGAACTCCCTCGATCAGCTCGCCCATGTCTCTGTACAGCACGGAGACAAACTGGAGGACAGGGAGAGAGGATGCTGGGAACTCAAGGCAGCCGTTGGTGTCGGGGTCGGCCGTGCACTCAAACCCAAACCGCCGAGCAATGCCCTGATGGATCTTGTGATTGAACAAGTCTGGATCCACCATGAACACGTGGCAGGAAGTTCGCAAGGCACCCTCATCCTCATGAGCCAGACTCCCATCGTCACTGGTCTGCATGGTCACGAGCCCAAAGAGCCTCCTGTCATCTGGGCACACAGCACTGAAGGCCAGCTTCTCAGCCGGGTACTCGGCCAGAACAGCCGCCTGGTCAGTACAGAGCTGCACACGGTCGTGCAGGACCCGCATCGTCACCAGGGAGTGGATTTTCTGCTCAGCCCGCAAGCGCCGCAGGCAGCCACGGATGGCCTGTAAACTGTCCGACTCAAGGTTGCAGCTTGTGGAAGGAAGTTCGATGGAACCTAAGTAGCCTACGACCATGGCAACGTTTAAAATACTTGCGTCTACTACAAAATCTTCATGATTCTCAGGTCCGATACTGAAAACTGAATCATCATTAATCATTTTTGATATTTCCTCCTTAGAAAGCAGGCCAGGATTTGGATGACTTATACTTTCACGTCCAAGGTCAAATCGCGCAGTGGCTGACTCTGAAAGGGATCTTTGTTTCAATTTCAAGGGCTCTGAATTGCTCGCACGAAGACTAGGATTTTCAAAGATCATACTGAGAATTCCACCGGACTGCATTTCTTCAACAACTCGCTCTGCTCTATTTATACCTAAGGCTTTAGAATCAAGCTTGGGCTTCAGCCAGCCTTTTCCTTCATAAAATCCAATCTCTTCATCACTGGAACAGGACTCCACGTGGCCAATGCCTTCACCAATCACCATGTGCAGGACACCAGAACATTTCCCAATTAATTTCACTACATCCTCATGGGACGCTTTCTTCACATTGATTTCATTGACAGCAAATATCTGATCACCAGCACGGAGGCCCACAAAATCTGCAGGGCTCCCTCTCATGACACAGCTGAGCACACAAGGCGCCTGACCAGAAAGGGTAAATCCGTACCCCGTTCTTCCTCTGGCCACTTCCACACTCCTCATGCGAGGGGGCGCCTGCCCATGAAGTGGACGCTCCACTGTGTCCCCTGCTCTATACATCTCGATGTGCTTGCAATACCAAGGGCATCATTCTTCACTGCAGGGGATCCATAGTTCAGGGAATGCTGGGTGCTACTGCACTTTTTCTTGAAATAATGCCCTAAGGAAGACAATAAATAGCTTGTTATTCCAGATCCCATATTTCCATTGCTTACCCATATCACCTAAACATAAAAAGATAACTCATAACAAAAACCATCACAGAAAGAGTGTCTGGTTAACACATAAATGTCCAAAGGAAGGAAAGGCAGTCTCTACATATGGTAAACCATAAAGTCAGCCTAAGAAATTTCCCTCCGGAGCAGACTGTGTTTCCCAGAACCGACACCCTTTGCAACACTGATGTGACGTTACTCCCACCTTAGGTTTGAGGGATCCAGGGCTGCAGCAGAAGCTTCTCCTGCCTTCTCCTGCCGGGCTGGGCAGAAAGGAAAGACACCTCAAAACCTTACCATTCCAAGTGTGATCAGAAGACCAGTAGCCTGGCAGCGCCTGGAAATGGGCACAATGGGGCTCTCGTGCCCTTCTGCAGATCCAGCACATCCCTACCTGCACTTTAATCTGAGACGCAGAGGCAGAGTAAGAAGCAGTGCTGGCTACAAGACCTGGGGTAGAAAGGCGCCTATCTGATCACAAATTCCTCCATCACAAGCAGCAATCCATCAGGAAAGAGTCAACTTATATTCTCTCATATTTTTCCTCCCTCAATTAATTTCTTCTGAACAAGGTACCATGTGGGAAAACCGCGTTAGTCTGAAATCGCCTCAGTCAACTACAGAGGCCACCGGATAGAACAGTTAAAACCACCAAAAGAGCAAAGGAGGGCAGCCTGGGTGGCTCAGCGGTTCAGCGCCGCCTTCAGCCCAGGGTGTGATCCTGGAGTCCAGGGATCAAGTCCCACATCAGGCTCCCTGCATGGAGCCTGTTTCTCCCTCTGCCTGTGTCTCTGCCTCTCTCTCTCTCTCTCATGAATAAATAAAATCTTTAAAAAACATTAAAAAAAAAAAAGAGCAAAGGAATATAATTTAATTGTTCCGGGGATGACTTCATCCTTGGTTGTCATCAAAAACAAACCTGTGTCAGGGTCCCAGGACCATCCCAGTTCCATGACTCATTAGGAGGACACACAGGACCTAGAATACAGTTGTGCTCATGGCTGGGACTGATCCCAGGGAGTTGGCCAAGGGAGAGGTATGGGGTCAAGAAGTCAGGGGGACGAAGTCCAGAGGAATCAGGTGCCAGCTTCCAGCATCCTCTCCCTGGGACTCAGGTGGGATGTGCTGCATTCCCAGCAGTGTGTTGTGACAACACGTGTGGGGTCTTGTCAGCCAGGGTGGCTTGTTAGGGACATAGAACAGGGCTCGCTGGGGCTGGTCCTTTCAGGCCCTTGCCCCTGGCTCAGCCCAAACCACAGACCCTCAGGAAGAAGGGGTCTGGCACAGGCAGGGGGGGTACAGCTGAGGAGTGGGAACACTTCCTGGACACCTGCCCAGGCCCAGTGCAGCACAGGCCTCTCAGGGGACAGCCTGGTCCCACTGCGGAGCTCCTGCTGTACAAAACCCTTCAAAGATCACTTTAAAAAACAATACAACAAATCATGTTGTGAAGACCCAAAACAGTATAGAGATGTTTCTTAAGGAAAGTACATTTTTAAAATAATTGTTCTAAAGTTGTTAGGATCAATTCTTCATCTTGGGAAAGGTCTGCAGTCACAGAAGCTTAATCTCAAGTAATGCCCACCCACGCATGACAGAAGAAGCTACAGGAACTGAAGGGTGTGCTCCAGGGTGGCCCCACCAGTGGAGGCAGGGACAGAAGAGAGGACACAGTGTGCAAGATGTGGATTTGAACAAAATCACCCCAATGGCTAAGAGTGATAAAAGAACAAAGTATTTCTAAATTACCATACTGTTTAATATCTAAGTGGTGATACAAGAATCACTTAAGCATTATGACTGGACATTTAACTACTTGATATTCATCATTAAAATCATCTATTAAAGTTGGCCAAGAATAGTGTTCAGGGTCTCCTCACCAGGCCACTTCCACGCTGAATGATGCTCCCCCACCAAATATGCCTCACCCCCAGGGAACTGGGAAGTAGCCTCCCACAGCCAAAGAGACCTCGCAGGCATGTTCAGGTGAAGGCTCCTGACACAGAAGGTTATCCTGGCTGATCTGAGCAGCCCCTGGAGTCACAGGGTCCTGATCAGAGGGAGGCAGGAGGGTCAGGGTTAGAGAGAAGTGGAGATCAGAGTGGCAGGCTATGAAGGTAAAGGAAGGGCCACACAGCTCCCAATCGGGGCACCCCTAGAAGCCACAAAAAGTGAGGAAAACAGACCCTCCCCTAGGGCCTCCAGAAGGAACGGTCCCACGACATTGTGACTGTAGCAGGTGAGACTGACTGTGGACTTATCACCCAGAGCTGTGAGAGAATAAAGTTGTGTTGTTCCAAGCCTCCGAGTTTGCTTCCGTGGCCACAGAAACTCGTGCCAGCGGCATCACCCTACTGGCGAGGAGGAGCACACAGATGCAAGGGCCACTATGCCTGTCTACCTGTGCCACCCATCACCATGACCCCTCCCAGGACAGGGGTTGATGACGCCCTGCTGCCTTCCTCCAGTGACAGAAGACTGCTGGCTGTCTCTGCCAAACAACAGGTACTGCCTGTATGAAATTAATGATTTCCCAATTTTACATGCAGAATTATTTTGTAATTCACCCAAACACCAGAGTTCTAGCACTGTACGATATAACACCAAGCAACAGTCTTCTATGTGACTTACCCAAATATTTCTACTGGATTCTTACAGTCACATTCCTCTATTGATTAAAAACTGTTTCTAATTCAAGTAACTTTCTGACCACAGGTCCTGTCCCTGTGCTTTATTCACTGAAAAAGAATTGTTTCTAATTCATATAAGTAGTGTCTTAATACCTACAACCACATTTTATAAGTTCAGCCTACAGGTTAATTTTCCTTAAACTGTATCAGTTAATAGTAAAGTGAGCAGAGTGAAATTTGGAAGAAACCATAGGGCACAGTTTCCAGCTCCTGTTGACATTTTTGCCATCTGGGCTGCTCAAGTGCCAGTTCCTGGGTCCCCTTCCTCCACCCGGATACTCCAGGTGAGGAGGTCTGAGCTGCCCGCTTCAACAAAGTCTCTCCCCCACACACACCTGCCAGGTGATTTCGACAGGTAACAACACCTGGAGCGCCCTGACTTGAGATCACCTGCTATGGGCTGAATGTGTGTAGCTCCAAATTCACAGATGTTGAAATGCTACCCCCCAGTGTGAGGGTGTGTGGAGGAGAAGCTTGGGAAGTGAGGAGGTTTAGATGAAATCGTGAGGGTGGAGCCATCAGGATGAGATTCGTGTCCTGTAAAGCAGGACACCCCCACCCCCGCTCTCCATCAGGTGAAGACAGTGAGGACTCGAGAAGGCGGCTATCTGGAACCAGGGAGTGTCCTCACCAAACACCGGACCTCAGTGTGCTTTCAGGTGCTCAGCGTGCAGGGTTCTGCTGTAGCCCCAGCCAATGGACACATCATCCAAGCTGGCCTCCCCATTGCACAGAAAAAGGGAACAGCTCAGAAAGAAGCGACGGCTTCCTCACAACACAGACAATAGGACACAAGGGTCTCCCCACTATGCCCACTACCAGGATCAGTCTCTCATTACCAAATGACACTCATTCCTTTACCTACGTCATTCAGGCCAGCAGGACCCAGGACTATACTTCAGGTGCTGTGACCTTTCCCTACTCCTCTCTGAGGTACAAATCAGAAGACAGTCCTATCTGATGAGTTGCTCCACTCACAGCCAAGTGAGTGTCTACTCCGTGCCCTGCAGCATCTCACACCCAGAAGCCACACGGGACCCTGAGCAGCCCCCAGGCCCCAGGGAGGGAGAGGCAGGATAAGGCAAAGAGCCACCACCCCACGTGGTGTGCTCTGGGCCCTGCAGGGGGAGCAGGGAGAGCAGGAGTAGCAGGGGGAGGAGGAGCAGGAGGGGCAGGGAGAGCAGGAGGAGCAGGGGAAGGAGGAGGAGGAGCAACAGGAGCAGGGAGAGCAGGGGGAGGAGGGGGAGCAGGAGGAGGAGGGGAGCAGGAGGAGCAGGGAGAGCAGGGGGAGGAGGGGGAGCAGGAGGAGGAGGGGAGCAGGAGGAGCAGGGAGAGCAGGGGGAGGAGGGGGAGCAGGAGGAGGAGGGGAGCAGGAGGAGCAGGGAGAGCAGGGTGAGGAGGGGGAGCAGGAGGAGGAGGGGAGCAGGAGGAGCAGTGGGAGCAGGGAAAGCAGGAGGAGTGGGAGGAGGGGGAGGAGGGGGAGCGGGGAAAGCAGGAGGAGCAGGGGCAGAAGTCTGCCGGCCCAGAGGGGAGAGGAGCACAGCATGTAGCACTCCTGCCAACCGCATGGCTCACCCCCTTCCTCTATCCTTCCTTGCTGGGGTGCATTTTGGAAGGATGATGCCCCAGGTCACCATGATAGGCCCTGAGCTGAGCACAGGTGCCAAAAGACCGAAGCCGGGAAGAGCAGCTACAACAAGGGGGCCTGGAAACAAGGTAGGAGGGGAGGCTGAGGACCCCGGGCAGAGGGCACCCATTGCATGAAGACAAGTGGGAAGTGCAGGAACAGAAGCAGATATCAGATAAGCACTAGCAGCGGGGAGCTGTATGCGGTACTTGGTACTTGGTACTTGGCCTGAGCCAGGGCTGTTCTCAGGACTCCACGTGTGGTAACATGTGTGCCCACAAGCCACACTGCTATGACGTAGGTAGGATTACTCCCATTTTGCAGATGAGCAAACAGACACACTGAGAAGCTAAGCAATCTGTCAAGGCTGCACAGCTCCTGAGTGTCACAAGTGGATTTGAACCCCGCTCTCTCCACCTCCACACAGAGGGGTCCTTAGAGGAAGCAGAAGCAGCCCTAGGGCTGAGATAGCAGGCGCCGGCCACCTCCACAGTCCCTCTGACCGCCTGATCTCTTGCTGCAGAAGCCCTGCGGTGCCGTGCCACCCTCTCCGACCAGGACCACCAGCAGGCCCTGCCCCTCACATCCTCCCCCAAAGCTGTTGTGTCTGGGTGCTACCTCCAGCCACCACTGCCATGGCACCAAAAACCCACTGGGCACTATTCCCCCCAACTTCTTGGGGACATTTGCAGAAGATGCAGCATAGCCTCAACACCGTCACACATACCAGGATGCATGCTGACCATCCTTGCACCCTGGCCTCACCTGGTCTGACCCATTCTGGCAACCTGCCACCTGACCTCAGAGAAGCACTCCCCAGTCCCGGACATGTTTCCTGCTCTCCCCCAGACTAAACTGACCTAGGACCTGCCCTCTCCAACACACCAGGTCCCAAAAATGCCAGAGGATGAACTGGTGGGTTCTTGGCTCACCAAGGCCAGTTCCAGGCCATGAACAGCCACCAATAACCCACACCCTCACTGAGCTCTCATCCTTAAAGGGCCCTCCCCACAGGTCCCGACCTGACCCACCACTACTTGACACCTGCACACACTACCTGCCGTTCAATGGTGACACCAGGTGGGACCCTGTGTGGGACTTGGCCCAGAACAGGGCTGCCAATTGAGGAAACAGACCCTTCCTTCAAAGACCCCACAGCTCAGGGACAAGGATGCTGACTGACTACCCAGGACTCCCCAGCTGCACATCTGCATACTGTTGCTTGGTGAGTGGCTCCCAAGGAACCCAAGGGGCACAGCACACCCAGTGGGGACCCTCCAGTGGTCACGGCCCCCACCCATTGTGCTCCACAAAATGGCACTGCCAGCTCCCTCGACCAAGGTAAGGACCCCTTTCCTCTCTGGACTTCAAAGCCCTCCCCTGTGGGTAACCCCAAGGCCAACAGGAGATGAGAATAGTGCAGAAGAGCTAAGCCACCAAGAGGATTGACCAGGAGCTGCCAAGGGAAAAAGTGGGAATGGAGGGGAAGAAACATGTGGATAATTTGGTGACAAGTCTCCCTGTTCATCTGTCACTATACCACCCACAGAAGGCAGCCAGAATGGGTTCCCCAAATTTGTAGGGTATATCTGGGTTGTATGACTTACATTGCTCCCCATGTGGAAAACATGCTCTCTTCAGAGAACCCTGAAGGCAGCTAAGACTGAAGCCAGACTTTTTAGCATTTGATGGGATGTCTGGCCTTGTTTGATGTTAGAAAAAAATGGAAAAGGACTGAGAGAAATAAACTGGAAGAAAGATCAGAGGGATCCTGCAGTCACCAGAGCAAAGGGGACACTCCCCAGCCTCACTCCCATGCTCAGGGGACAGGCCACTTGCTCAAGCCCTACAAAGAAAAACACAGCAGTTTAATTACATGCCTCAAACCACAGTCATGCCAATTCTCAGGGAGTGCTTTGCAACCAGGCTGTTTCTGCAGAAGCAATGGGTTACCACAGCCCCAGTAACACAGCTCCAGTGATGGTGGGGATGGAGAGCATGGGTGGACAGATTGGAGGTAGATGGGGGATGGATGGATGGGGAATGAATGGAGGGGGGGATGGATGGATGAGGGATGGAGAGATGGATGGGGATGGATGGAGGTAGATGGACAGATGGATGGATGGACTGACTGGATTTATTAGTGGTAGTCAATGTTTGCCCAGTAAAACCTGGTTGGGGATTAGCTGGTCCAAAAATTAATGGACCCAGGACAGCTGGGTGGCTCAGCGGTTGAGCATCTGTCTTCAGCTCAGGGTGTGATCCCAGGGTCCCTGGATCAAGTCCCGCATCAGGCTCCCTGCATGGGGCCTGCTTCTCCCTGTGTCTCCATGTCTCTCAGGAATAAATAAATGGAATCTTTAAAAAAAAAAAAAAAATAAGGGACACCTGGGTGGCTCAGTGGTTGAGCACCTGCCTTTGGCTCAGGGCATGATCCCAGATTCCAGGATCCAGTCCCACACTGGGCTCCCCTCGGTGAGCTTACTTCCTCCTCTACCTGTGTCTCTGCCTCTCTTTGTGTGTTTCTCATGAATAAAATAAAATCTTTTAAAAAAAAAATTAAAAATTAAAAAAAATAAAAGAATCAACTGGATACCGCTTATCTGGAACCAGTCTCATTTGTACCATTTGTTTGACTCCCCGGGTTGTGTTTCTTTTTCTTCACCCATGATGCAAGCTCTAGGCCAGTGTGGGGCTGCCTTGGGAAGGTGGGCCTGCCCCCACATAAACATCAGCCCAGGCAGACTGTGCTCATCTGAGCCAGCCAGCCAGCCAGATGCACCAAGGGCCACGTTCCCAGCACAACCCTCCAAGATCTGCGGCACTCTGGTGCTCTCCTGAATAGGAAGCGTCTGATAAACTGCAACAACGTGTAAACAAGCTCCCAGACATCCTAGAGGGGTGAGCTGAAGCCTCAAATATACCAGGCAAGGAAAATTTCCCATGCTCTCTGTAAAAGACTTTTTGGACTTTGGGACCAAAGAAGGAAATTCTTTTAAAAGGACTCCTGGACAGGTGGTACCTCATGTGTGTAGAATTCTGCAGTCTTCCCCTGAATACCAGAGGCCTAAAATAGCTCTGTTAATATAAAGAAGCGAGCTGACGTTTGTCTGCATCTGTCTCACAAATACTAGGAGCACCTCTGTGCAAGTGCACCTCTAGGAGGAGGGAAGAATGGAGATAACAGGACCTGCCAGGGGAACCTGTCCTGGGGGAGCCTGTCCTGGGGATGCTCTCCTTTGGGATCCTATCCTGGGGAACTCATCGTGGGGAGCCTGTCCTGGGGTAGCCTGTCCTGGGGATGCTGTTCTTGGGATCCTGTCCTGAGGAACCCATCATGGGAAGCCTGTCCTGGGGAACACATTGTAGAGGAGCTTGTCCTAGGGGAGCCTGTCCAAGAGAACCCATTGTGGGGAGCCTGTCCTAAGTGAACCCATCCTGGAGAGCCTGTCCTGGGGAACACATCGTAGGGGAGCCTGTCCAAGGGGAGCCTTGCCTTCTATCCCCCCCAGTAGCTAAGACAGAGTCTAGCAGGTTGCTCTAGTCAGAGCTCTTGGACTGTGGAACTGGACCTTAGAGGACCAGTCATGCCATTCATGTGACCCTGGTCAAGTGAGGACCTTGGTCATGTGTATGGTAGAGACCCCAGAGCCACGGGCTGAGGCTGTGTCAGTTGAAATCACACATGAGAAGTAGGGCAGGGGCCAGGCCTTTGCTTCCATCCTTGCTGGCACTCCCCCACCCATCTGAGAAGCCACAGTCCCAGGAGACAACACAGGACCCCCTGCGTGGTTCCCTAAGGGCAAGGATGTGCTGGCTGCATACACCAAGTTCACAGCACTCTTCCCTTTCGAAGGCCCCTTCCTGGACCACCTACTGTCCACAGGGCCCATCACAGGCCCAGGTCCTTCTGCTCGCTCCCCTCCCTGACTCATGAGCATGAATGTGAGCCCAAGGGAGACGTGTGGCTATGCAGGCAGTCTGTGTTCACGTCTATAGGCCCACTGGAGCATAAGAAGGTATTCAGTGGGCAGCCTGGGTGGCTCAGTGGTTTAGCACCGCCTTCAGCCCAGGGCACGATCCTGGAGACCTGGGATCAAATCCCACATCAGGCTCCCTGCATGGAACCTGCTTCTCCCTCTGCCTGTTGTCTGCCTCTCTGTGTGTGTGTATCTCTCATGAATAAATATATAAAATCTTAAAAAAAAAAAAAAAGGTATTCAGTAAGCACCTGCTGAGCCACTAAACATGGCTGAAAGTCTTACCTTTCTCTAAGTATTAGAATTTTAATAATTTTTTGTTCAGAGCATCTAAAATTTCTAAAAAGAGCAAACATGATTCTTGTAATGAGAAAAAAATCAAAGTTAATTGAAGCGTGTGATGAGTTTTACACGTAATTCTTTGTTGTACAAAAATGAAGGTGGCCTTTTCTCTCCAAACTCACATCAATCCTGCCCCGCCATTGGCCCAACAAGGATGCCACAGGGAAGACAGGTGCCCTATGGGGTGCCCCGGGCTGCTGTGGGGGCACCTGTCTTCCCTGTCTTCCCCAGCTGGCTTCCAAGCAGGAGACCTTGCCTGAATCACAATAGGGCCGGGCAAGAGTAGGGTGCATGCCCGGAGCCCCAAGCCTTCATGGCAGCAGAGCAAGGGCTGCAGGTGCAGGGAGAGGGAGTGGTCACAGCATGCTGCCCACCACAGACGGCAGAGCTTGCTGGGCAGGATGAGCAGAGGGCATTGCCACCCCTGCCCATTAATCAGTGTTCTAATCAACACCAACTCAGAAAACAGTAAAAGGATGAAAGGAACCCAACGTCAAGTTTCTGACAGGGGTGCCAGGGGCTGCTCCAGCGGTCAAGCATCTGACTCTTGATCTCAGCTCAGGTCATGATCTCAGGGTCG